>NW_027667867.1:187500-927500 GCF_963924665.1 Micromys minutus | reverse complement strand
AGCAAAATTCCAGAAATTTCCTTTATTTTGTGGTAAAATTGCAGAAATTTACCTTATGTTCAGGCAAAATTGCAAAAATTTCTCTTATTTGGGGCAAAATTGCAGATATTTCACTTATTTTCAGGTAAAAAGGCTGAAATTTCCTTTATTTTTGGGCAAAAAGGGAGAAATTTCCCTTATTTTGAGGCAAATTTGTAGAAATTTTCCTTATTTTGGGGCAAAAAGGCAGAAATTCCCGTTATTTTGAGGTAATAAGGCTGAAATTCCCCTTATTATGGGGCAAAAAGGCAGAAATTTTCCTTATTTTTGGGCAAAATTGCAGAAATTTCATTTATTTCAGGGTAAAAAGTCAAAATTCCTCATATTTTGTGGCAAAAAGCAGAAATTTCCCTTATTTTGAGGTAATAAGGCTGAAATTCCCCTTATTTTGGGGCAAAAAGGCAGAAATTCCCCTTTTTTTGGGGTAAAATTGCAGAAATTTCAAATATTTCAGGGCAAAATGGCAGAAATTCCCCTTATTTTGGGGCAAAAAGATGAAATCCCTAATTTTTGGCTAAAATAGAAGAAATTTCACTTATTTCGGACGAGAAAGGCAGAAATTCCACTTAATTTCAGGCAAAAAGGGAGAAATGACACGTATTTTGGAGCAAAATTGCAGAAATTCCCCTAATATTGGTGCAAAAATGCAGAAATTGCCTTTATTTTGAGGCAAAAATGCAGAAATTCTCCATATTTTGGTGTAAAAAGGCTGAAATTCCCCTTATTTTGAGGTAAAATGCAGAAATTCCCCATATTTTGGGGCAAAAGGCAGAATTTCCCCTCATTTTGGGGCAAAAAGGCACAAATTTCCCTTATTTTCGGGCAAAATTGCAGAAATTTTATTTATTTCAGGGAAAAAAGTCAGAAATTCCCCTTATTTTGGGGCAAAAAGCAAAAATTCCTTTTATTATGGTACAAAATTGAAGAAATTTTTTTTATTTTGGAACAAAAAAAGAGAAATTCCCCATATTTTGGGGCAAAAGGCAGAAATTCTTCTTATTTTGAGGTAAAATGCAGAAATTCCCCTTATTTAGAGGTAAAATGCAGAAATTCCCCAAATATTGTGGGAAAATGCAGAAATTCCCTTATATTGGGGCTAAAAGGCAGAAATTCCCCGTATTTTGAAGCAAAATTGCAGAAATTCTCATAATTTTCGGGAAAAAGGCAGAAATTCTACTTATTTTGGGGCAAAAAGACAGAAAATCTCCTTTTTTCGGGAGCAAACAGTCAGAAATTCCCTTTATTTTGGGGCAAAATTGCACAAAATTCCTATACATTGGGGCAAAATTGCTGAAATTTCCCTTATTTTGGGGCAAAATTGCAGAAATTTCACTTATTTCAGGGAAAAAAGGCAGAAATTTTCCTTATTTTGGGGCAAAAAGGCAGAAATTTTTTATATTTTGTGGCAAAAATGGAGAAATTCCTCTTATTTTGAGGTAAAAAGGCTGAAATTCCCTTTATTTGAGGGCAAAAAGGCAGAAATTTCCCTTATTTTGGAGCAAAATTGCAGAAATTTCACTTATTTCAGGGTAATAAGTCAGAAATTTTCCTTATTTTGGGGCAAAAAAGACAGAAATTCCCTTTGTTTTGGGGGAAAATGTCAGAAATTCCACTTATTTAGAGGCAAAAAAGCAGAAATTCCCCTTATTTTGGAGCAAAAATGAAGAAAATTTCCTTTTTTATGGCAAAAAGGTATGCATTCTTCTTATTTTCAGGCAAAAAGGCAGAAATTCCCCGTATTTTGGAGCAAAATTGCAGAAATTCCCCTAATTGTGAGGCAAAAAGGCAGAAATTCCCTATATGTTGGGACAAAAAGACAGAAATTCTTTTTATTTTGGGGCAAAACTAAGAAATTTCACTTATTTTGGGGCAAAATTCCAGAAATTTCCTTTATTTGGGGCAAAATTGCAGAAATTTGACTTATTTCAGAAAAAAAGCAGAAATTTTCTTATTTTGGGGCAAAAAGGCAGAAATTTCTTTTATTTTGGTACAAAATTGCAGAAATTTTTCTAATTTTGGGGCAAAAAGGCAGAAATTTCCCATATTTTGGGGAAAAATGCAGAAATTCCCCTTATTTTGAGGTAAAAAGGCTGAAATTCCCCTTATTTGGGGACAAAAATGCAGAAATTTCCCTTATTTTGAGGCGAAATTGCAGAAATTTCACTTATTTCAGGGTAATAAGTCAGAAATTTTCCTTATTATGGGGAAAAAAGACAGAAATTCCCTTTGTTTTGGTGGAAAATGTTAGAAATTCCACTTATTTAGAGGTAAGAAAGCAGAAATTCCCATTATTTTGGAGCAAAAATGAAGAAATTTCCCTTTTTTATGGCAAACAGGTATGCATTCTTCTTATTTTCGGGCAAAAAGGCAGAAATTCCTCGTATTTTGGAGCAAAATTGCAGAAATTCCCCTAATTGTGGGGCAAAAAGGCAGAAATTTCCTATATGTTGGGGCAAAAAGACAGAAATTCTCCTTATTTTGGGGCAAAACTCAGAAATCCCACATATTTTTGGGCAAAATTGCAGAAATTTCACTTATTTCAGAAAAAAAAGCAGAAATTTTCTTATTTTGGAGCAAAAAGGCAGAAATTTCTTTTAGTACAAAATTGCAGAAATTTTTCTTATTTTGGGGAAAAAGGCAGAAATTTCTCATATTTTGGGGCAAAAATACAGAAATTCCCCTTATTTTGAGGTAAAAAGGCTGAAATTCTTATTATTTGGGGGCAAAAGGCAGAAATTTCCCTTATTTCGGGCAAAATTGCAGAAATTTCACTTACTTCATGGTAATAAGTCAGAAATTTTCCTTATTTTGGGGCAAAAAGACAGAAATTCTCTTTGTTTTGGGGGAAAAAGACAGATATTCCACTTATTTAGAGGCAAAAAAGCAGAAATTCCCTTTATTTTGGTGCAAAAATGAAGAAATTTTACTTTTTTATGGCAAAAAGGTATGCATTCCCCTTATTTTCGGGCAAAAAGGCAGAAATTCCTCGTATTTTAGAGCAAAATTGCAGAAATTCCCGTAATTGTGTGGCAAAAAGGCAGAAATTCTCTACATGTTGGGGCAAAAAGACAGAAATTCTCCTTATTTTGGGGCAAAACCCAGAAATTCCACTTATTTTGGAGCAAAATTGCAGAAATTTGACTTATTTTGGAGCAAAATTGCAGAAATTTCACTTATTTCTGAAAAAAAGCAGAAATTCTTTTATTTTAGAGCAAAAAGGCAGAAATTTTTTTTATTTTGGTACAAAATTGCAAAAATTTTTCCTATTTTGGGGCAAAAAGGCAGAATTTTCCCATATTTTGGGGAAAAAATTCAGAAATTCCCCTTATTTTGAGGTAAAAAGGTTAAAATTCCTTTTATTTGGGGGCAAAAAGGCAGAAATTTCTCTTATTTTGGGGCAAAATTGCAGAAATTTCCCTTATTTCAGGGTAATAAGTCAGATATTTTCCTTATTTTGGGGCAAAAAAGAGAGAAATTCCCTTTGTTTTGGGGGAAAAAGACAGAAATTCCACTTATTTAGAGGCAAAAAAGCAGAAATTCCCCTTATATTGGAGCAAAAATGAAGAAATTTCCCTTTTTTGTGGCAAAAGGTATACATTCCCCTTATTTTGGGGCAAAATTCCAAAAATTTTCCTTATTCTGTGGCAAAATTGCAGAAATTTCACTTATTTCAGAGAAAAAAGGCAGAAATTTTCCTTATTTTGGGGCAAAAAGGCAGAAATTTTTTATATTTTGTGGCAAAAATGCAGAAATTCCTCTTATTTTTAGGTAAAAATGCTGAAATTCTTCTTATTTGGGGGCAAAAAGGCAGAAATTTCCCTTATTTTGGGGCAAAATTGCAGAAATTTCACTTACTTCAGGGTAATAAGTCAGAAATTTTCCTTATTTTGGGGCAATAGAGACAGAAATTCCCTTTGTTTTGGGGGAAAAAGTCAGAAATTTCACTTATTTAGAGGCAAAAAAGCAGAAATTCTCCTTATTTTGGAGCAAAAATGAAGAAATTTCCTTTTTTATGGCAAAAAGGTATGCAATCTTCTTATTTTCGGGCAAAAAGGCAGAAATTCCCCGTATTTTGGAGCAAAATTGCAGAAATTCCCCTAATTGTGAGGCAAAAAGGCAGAAATTCCCTATATGTTGGGACAAAAAGACAGAAATTCTCCTTATTTTGGGGCAAAACTAAGAAATTTCACTTATTTTGGGGCAAAATTCCAGAAATTTCTCTTATTTTGGGGCAAAATTGCAGAAATTTGACTTATTTCAGAAAAAAAGCAGAAATTTTCTTATTTTGGGACAAAAAGACAGAAATTTCTTTTATTTTGGTACAAAATTGCAGAAATTTTTCTTATTTTGGGGCAAAAAGGAAGAAATTTCCCATATTTTGGGGAAAAATGCAGAAATTTCCCTTATTTTGAGGTAAAAAGGCTGAAGTTCCCCTTATTTGGGGACAAAAATGCAGAAATTTCCCTTATTTTGAGGCGAAATTGCAGAAATTTCACTTATTTCAGGGTAATAAGTCAGAAATTTTCCTTATTTTGGGGAAAAAAGACAGAAATTCCATTTGTTTTGGGGGAAAATTCAGAAATTCCACTTATTTAGAGGCAAAAAAGCAGAAATTCCCATTATTTTGGAGCAAAAATGAAGAAATTTCCCTTTTTTATGGCAAACAGGTATGCATTCTTTTTATTTTCGGGCAAAAAAACAGAAATTTCCCATATTTTTGAGCAAAATTGCAGAAATTCCCCTAATTGTGGGGCAAAAAGGCAGAAATTCCCTATATGATGGGGCAAAAAGACAGAAATTCTCCTTATTTTGGAGCAAAACTCAGAAATCCCACATATTTTTGGGCAAAATTGCAGAAATTTCACTTATTTCAGAAAAAAAAGCAGAAATTTTCTTATTTTGGAGCAAAAAGGCAGAAATTTCTTTTAGTACAAAATTGCAGAAATTTTTCTTATTTTGGGGCAAAAAGGCAGAAATTTCTCATATTTTGGGGCAAAAATACAGAAATTCCCATTATTTTGAGGTAAAAATGCTGAAATTCCCATTATTTGGGGGCAAAAGGCAGAAATTTCCCTTATTTCGGGCAAAATTGCAGAAATTTAACTTACTTCATGGTAATAAGTCAGAAATTTTCCTTATTTTGGGGCAAAAAGACAGAAATTCCCTTTGTTTTGGGGGAAAAAGACAGATATTCCACTTATTTAGAGGCAAAAAGGCAGAAATTCCCTTTATTTTGGAGCAAAAATGAAGAAATTTCACTTTTTTATGGCAAAAAGGTATGCATTCCCCTTATTTTCGGGCAAAAAGGCAGAAATTCCTCGTATTTTAGAGCAAAATTGCAGAAATTCCCGTAATTGTGTGGCTAAAAGGCAGAAATTCTCTATATGTTGGGGCAAAAAGACAGAAATTCTCCTTATTTTGGGGCAAAACCCAGAAATTCCACTTATTTTGGGGCAAAACTGCAGAAATTTGACTTATTTTGGAGCAAAATTGCAGAAATTTAACTTATTTCTGAAAAAAAGCAGAAATTCTTTTATTTTGGAGCAAAAAGGCAGAAATTTTTTTTTATTTTGGTACAAAATTGCAAAAATTTTTCCTATTTTGGGGCAAAAAGGCAGAATTTTCCCATATTTTGGGGCAAAAATTCAGAAATCCCCCTTATTTTGAGGTAAAAAGGTTAAAATTCCTCTTATTTGGGGGCAAAAAGCCAGAAATTTCTCTTATTTTGGGGCAAAATTGCAGAAATTTCACTTATTTCAGGGTAATAAGTCAGATATTTTCCTTATTTTGGGGCAAAAAAGAGAGAAATTCCCTTTGTTTTGGGGGAAAAAGACAGAAATTCCACTTATTTAGAGGCAAAAAAGCAGAAATTCCCCTTATATTGGAGCAAAAATGAAGAAATTTCCTTTTTTTGTGGCAAAAGGTATACATTCCCCTTATTTTGGGGCAAAATTCCAAAAATTTTTTTTATTTTGGGGCAAAATTGCAGAACCTTCACTTATTTTGTGGCAAAATTGCAGAAATTTCACTTATTTCAGAGAAAAAAGGCAGAAATTTTCCTTATTTTGGGGCAAAAAGGCAGAAATTTTTAATATTTTGTGGCAAAAATGCAGAAATTCCTCTTATTTTTAGGTAAAAAGGCTGAAATTCTTCTTATTTGGGGGCAAAAAGGCAGAAATTTCCCTCATTTTGGGGCAAAATTGCAGAAATTTCACTTATTTCAGGGTAATAAGTCAGAAATTTTCCTTATTTTGGGGCAAAAGAGACAGAAATTCCCTTTGTTTTGGGGGAAAAAGTCAGAAATTTCACTTATTTAGAGGCAAAAAAGCAGAAATTCCTTTTATTTTGGAGCAAAAATGAAGAAATTTCCTTTTTTTATGGCAAAAAGGTATGCAATCTTCTTATTTTCGGGCAAAAAGGCAGAAATTCCCCGTATTTTGGAGCAAAATTGCAGAAATTCCTCTAATTGTGGGGCAAAAAGGCAGAAATTCTCTCTATGTTGGGGCAAAAAGACAGATATTCTTTTTATTTTGGGGCAAAACTAAGAAATTTCACTTATTTTGGGGCAAAATTCCAGAAATTTCTCTTATTTTGGGGCAAAATTGCAGAAATTTGACTTATTTCAGAAAAAAAGCAGAAATTTTCTTATTTTGGGGCAAAAAGGCAGAAATTTCTTTTATTTTAGTACAAAATTGCAGAAATTTTTCTTATTTTGGGGCAAAAAGGCAGAAATTTCCCATATTTTGGGGAAAAATGCAGAAATTCCCCTTATTTTGAGGTAAAAAGGCTGAAATTCCCCTTATTTGGGGACAAAAAGGCAGAAATTTTCCTTATTTTGGGGCGAAATTGCAGAAATTTCACTTATTTCAGGATAATAAGTTAGAAATTTTTTTTATTTTGGGGCAAAAAAAGACAGAAATTCCCTTTGTTTTGGGCGAAAAAGACAGAAATTCCACTTATTTAGAGGCAAAACGAAAATTCCCCTTATTTTGGAGCAAAAATGAAGAAATTTCCCTTTTTTATGGCAAACAGGTATGCATTCTTTTTATTTTCGGGCAAAAAAGCAGAAATTCCCCGTATTTTTGAGCAAAATTAAAGAAATTCCCCTAATTGTGGGGCAAAAACGCAGAAATTCCCTATATGTTGGGGCAAAAAGACAGAAATTCTCCTTATTTTGGGGCAAAACTCAGAAATTTCACTTATTTTTGGGCAAAATTGCAGAAATTTCACTTATTTCAGAAAAAAGCAGAAATTTTCTAATTTTGGGGCAAAAAGGCAGAAATTTCTCATATTTTGAAGCAAAAATGCAGAAATTCCCCTTATTTTGAGGTAAAAAGACTGAAATTCCCATTATTTGGGGGCAAAAGGCAGAAATTTCCATTATTTTGGGGCAAAATTGCAGAAATTTCACTTACTTCAGAGTAAGAAGTCAGAAATTTTTTTTATTTTGGGGCAAAAAGACAGAAATTCCGTTTGTTTTTGGGGAAAAAGACAGATATTCCACTTATTTAGAGGCAAAAATGCAGAAATTCCTTTTATTTTGAAGCAAAAATGAAGAAATTTCCCTTTTTTATGGCAAAAAGGTATGCATTATTCTTATTTTTGGGCAAAAAGGCAGAAATTCCTTGTATTTTGGAGCAAAATTGCAGAAATTCCCCCAATTGTGGGGCAAAAAGGCAGAAATTCCCTATATTTGGGCAAAAAGACAGAAATTCTCCTTATTTTGGGGCAAAACTCAGAAATTCCACTTATTTTGGGGCAAAATTCCAGAAATTTCCCTTATTTTGGGGCAAAATTGCAGAAATTTGACTTATTTCAAAAAAAAAGCAGAATTTTTTTTATTTTGGAAGAAAAAGGCAGAAATTTCTTTTATTTTGGTACAAAATTGCAGAAATTTTTCTTATTTTCGGGCAAAAAGGCAGAAATTTCTCATATTTTGGGGAAAAATGCAGAAATTCCCCTTATTTTGAGGTAAAAAGGCTGAAATTCCCATTATTTTGGGGCAAAAGGCAGAAATTTCCCTTATTTCGGGCAAAATTGCAGAAATTTCACTTACTTCATGGTAATAAGTCAGAAATTTTCCTTATTTTGGGGCAAAAAGACAGAAATTCCCTTTGTTTTGGGGGAAAAAGACAGAAATTCCACTTATTTAGAGGCAAAAACGCAGAAATTCCCTTTATTTTGAAGCAAAAATGAAGAAATTTCCCTTTTTTATGGCAAAATGGTATGCATTCCCCTTATTTTCGGGCAAAAAGGCAGAAATTCCTCGTATTTTAGAGCAAAATTGCAGAAATTCCCGTAATTGTGTGGCAAAAAGGCAAAAATTCTCTATATGTTGGGGCAAAAAGACAGAAATTCTCCATATTTTGGGGCAAAACCCAGAAATTCCACATATTTTGTGGCAAAATTGCAGAAATTTGACTTATTTTGGAGCAAAATTGCAGAAATTTCACTTATTTCTGAAAAAAAGCAGAAATTCTTTTATTTTGGGGCAAAAAGGCAGAAATTTCTTTTATTTTGGTACAAAATTGCAAAAATTTTTCCTATTTTGGGGCAAAAAGGGACAATTTTCCCATATTTTGGGGCAAAAATGCAGAAATCCCCCTTATTTTGAGGTAAAAAGGTTAAAATTCCCCTTATTTGGGGGCAAAAAGACAGAAATTTCTCTTATTTTGGGGCAAAATTTCAGAAATTTCTCTTATTTCAGGGTAATAAGTCAGATATTTTCCTTATTTTGGGGCAAAAAAGAGAGAAATTCCCTTTGTTTTGGGGGAAAAAGACAGAAATTCCACTTATTTAGAGGCAAAAAAGCAGAAATTCCCCTTATATTGGAGCAAAAATGAAATTTCCCTTTTTTTGTGGCAAAAGGTATACATTCCCCTTATTTTGGGGCAAAATTCCAAAAATTTTCCTTATTTTGGGGAAAAATTGAAGAAACTTCACTTATTTTGTGGCAAAATTGCAGAAATTTCACTTATTTCAGAGAAAAAAGGCAGAAATTTTCCTTATTTTGGGGCAAAAAGGCAGAAATTTTTTATATTTTGTGGCAAAAATGCAGAAATTCCTCTTATTTTTAGGTAAAAAGGCTAAAATTCTTCTTATTTGGAGGAAAAAAGGCAGAAATTTCCCTTATTTTGGGGCAAAATTCCAGAAATTTCTCTTATTTTGGGGCAAAATTGCAGAAATTTGACTTATTTCAGAAAAAAAGCAGAAATTTTCTTATTTTGGGGCAAAAAGGCAGAAATTTCTTTTATTTTAGTACAAAATTGCAGAAATTTTTCTTATTTTGGATCAAAAAGGCAGAAATTTCCCATATTTTGGGGAAAAATGCAGAAATTCCCCTTATTTTGAGGTAAAAAGGCTGAAATTCCCCTTATTTGGGGACAAAAATGCAGAAATTTCCCTTATTTTGGGGCGAAATTGCAGAAATTTCACTTATTTCAGGGTAATAAGTCAGAAATTTTCCTTATTTTGGGGCAAAAGAGACAGAAATTCCCTTTGTTTTGGGGGAAAAGTCAGAAATTTCACTTATTTAGAGGCAAAAAAGCAGAAATTCCCCTTATTTTGGAGCAAAAATGAAGAAATTTCCCTTTTTTATGGCAAAAAGGTATGCATTCTTCTTATTTTCGGGCAAAAAGGCAGAAATTCCCCGTATTTTGGAGCAAAATTGTAGAAATTCCTCTAATTGTGGGGCAAAAAGGCAGAAATTCTCTCTATGTTGGGGCAAAATACAGAAATTCTTTTTATTTTGGGGCAAAACTAAGAAATTTCACTTATTTTGGGGCAAAATTCCAGAAATTTCTCTTATTTTGGGGCAAAATTGCAGAAATTTGACTTATTTCAGAAAAAAAGCAGAAATTGTCTTATTTTGGGGCAAAAAGGCAGAAATTTCTTTTATTTTAGTACAAAATTGCAGAAATTTTTCTTATTTTGGGGCAAAAAGGCAGAAATTTCCCATATTTTGGGGAAAAATGCAGAAATTCCCCTTATTTTGAGGTAAAAAGGCTGAAATTCCCCTTATTTGGGGACAAAAATGCAGAAATTTACCTAATTTTGGGGCGAAATTGCAGAAATTTCACTTATTTCAGGGTAATAAGTCAGAAATTTTCCTTATTTTGGGGTAAAAAAAGACAGAAATTCCCTTTGTTTTGGGGGAAAAAGACGGAAATTCCACTTATTTAGAGGCAAAAAAGGGTAAATTCTCCTTATTTTGGAGCAAAAATGAAGAAATTTCACTTTTTTTGTCGCAAACAGGTATGCATTCTTTTTATTTTCGAACAAAAAGCAGAAATTCCCCGTATTTTTGAGCAAAATTGCAGAAATTCCCCTAATTGTGGGGCAAAAAGACAGAAATTCCCTATATATTGGGGCAAAAAGACAGAAATTCTCCTTATTTTGGGGCAAAACTCAGAAATTTCACTTATTTTTGGGCAAAATTGCAGAAATTTCACTTATTTCAGAAAAAAGCAGAAATTTTCTTATTTTGGGGCAAAAAGGCAGAAATTTCTTTTATTTTGGTACAAAATTGCAGAAATTTTTCTTATTTTGGGGCAAAAAGGCAGAAATTTCTCATATTTTGAAGCAAAAATGCAGAAATTCCCCTTATTTTGACGTAAAAAGGCTGAAATTCCCATTATTTGGGGGCAAAAGGCAGAAATTTCCCTTATTTTGGGGCAAAATTGCAGAAATTTCACTTACTTCAGGGTAAGAAGTCAGAAATTTTCCTTATTTTGGGGCAAAAAGACAGAAATTCCGTTTGTTTTTGGGGAAAAAGACAGATATTCCACTTATTTAGAGGCAAAAATGCAGAAATTCCTTTTATTTTGGAGCAAAAATGAAGAAATTTCTCTTTTTTATGGCAAAAAGGTATGCATTATTCTTATTTTTGGGCAAAAAGGCAGAAATTCCTTGTATTTTGGAGCAAAATTGCAGAAATTCCCCCAATTGTGGGGCAAAAAGGCAGAAATTCCCTATATTTGGGCAAAAAGACAGAAATTCTCCTTATTTTGGGGCAATACTCAGAAATTCCACTTATTTTGGGGCAAAAATTCCAGAAATTTCCATTATTTTGGGGCAAAATTGATGAAATTTGACTTATTTCAAAAAAAAGCATAAATTTTCTTATTTTAGGGCAAAAAGGCAGAAATTTTTTTTTATTTTGGTACAAAATTGCAAAAATTTTTCTTATTTTGGGACAAAAAGGCAGAAATTTCCCATATTTTGGGCAAAAATGCAGAAATTCCCCTTATTTTGAGGTAAAAAGGCTGAAATTCCCCTTATTTGGTGGCAAAAAGCCAGAAATTTCCCTTATTTTAGGGCAAAATTGCAGAAATTTCACTTACTTCAGGGTAATAAGTCAGAAATTTTCCTTATTTTGGGGAAAAAAAACAGAAATTCTTTTTGTTTTGGGGGAAAAAGACAGAAATTCCACTTATTTAGAGGCAAAAAAGCAGAAATTCCTTTTATTTTGGAGCAAAAATGAAGAAATTTCCCTTTTTTATGGCAAAAAAATATGCATTCTTCTTATTTTCCGGCAAAAAAGAAGAAATTCCCCGTATTTTGAAGCAAAATTGCAGAAATTTCCCTAATTGTGGGGCAAAAAAACAGAAATTCCCCCTTTGTTGGGGCAAAAAGACAGAAATTCTTTTTATTTTGGGGCAAAACTCAGAAATTTCATTTGTTTTTGGGCAAAATTGCAGAAATTTCACTTATTTCAAAAAAAAAGCAGAAATTTTCTTATTTTGGGGCAAAAAGGCAGAAATTTCTTTTATTTTGGTACAAAATTGCAGAAATTTTTCTTATTTTCGGGCAAAAAGGCAGAAATTTCTCATATTTTGGGGCAAAAATGCAGAAATTTCTTTTATTTTGAGGTAAAAAGCCTGAAATTCCCATTATTTGGGGGCAAAAGGCAGAAATTTCCCTTATTTCAGGCAAAATTGCAGAAATTTCACTTACTTCATGGTAATAAGTCAGAAATTTTCCTTATTTTGGGGCAAAAAGACAGAAATTCCCTTTGTTTTGGGGGAAAAAGACAGATATTCCACTTATTTAGAGGCAAAAAGGCAGAAATTCCCTTTATTTAGGAGCAAAAATGAAGAAATTTCCCTTTTTTATGGCAAAAAGGTAAGCATTCCCCTTATTTTCGGGCAAAAAGGCAGAAATTCCTCGTATTTTAGAGCAAAATTGCAGAAATTCCCGTAATTGTGTGGCAAAAAGGCAGAAAATCTCTATATGATGGGGCAAAAAGACAGAAATTCTTTTTATTTTGGGGCTAAACTCAGAAATTCCACTTATTTTAGGGCAAAATTGTAGAAATTTGACTTATTTTGGAGCAAAATTGCAGAAATTTCACTTATTTCTGAAAAAAAGCAGAAATTCTCTTATTTTGGGGCAAAAAGGCAGAAATTTCTTTCATTTTGGTACAAATTGCAAAAATTATTCCTATTTTGGGGCAAAAAGGCAGAATTTTCCCATATTTTGGGGCAAAAATGCAGAAATCCCCCTTATTTTGAGGTAAAAAGGTTAAAATTCCCCTTATGTGGGGGCAAAAAGACAGAAATTTCTCTTATTTTGGGGCAAAATTGCAGAAATTTCACTTATTTCAGGGTAATAAGTCAGATATTTTCCTTATTTTGGGGCCAAAAAGAGAGAAATTCCCTTTGTTTTGGGGGAAAAAGACAGAAATTCCACTTATTTAGAGGCAAAAAAGCAGATATTCCCACTTATTTGGAGCAAAAATGAAGAAATTTCCCTTTTTTATGGCAAAAAACTATGCATTCTTCTTATTTTCGGGCAAAAAAGCAGAAATTCCCCGTATTTTGCAGCAAAATTTCAGAAATTCCCCTAATTGTGGGGCAAAAAGGCAGAAATTCCCTATATGTTGGAGCAAAAAAACAGAAAATCTCCTCATTTTGGGGCAAAACTCAGAAATTCCACTTATTTTGGTGGAAAATTGCAGAAATTTCACTTATTTCAGAAAAAAAGCAGAAATTTTCTTATTTTGGGGCAAAAAGGTAGAAATTTCTTTTACTTTGGTACTAAATTGCAGAAATTTTTCTTATTTTGGGGCAATAAGGGAGAAATTTCCCATATTTTGGGGGAAAAATGCAGAAATTCCCCTTATTTTGAGGTAAAAAGGCTGAAATTCCCCTTATTTGGGGGCAAAAAGACAGAAATTTCCCTTATTTGGGGGCAAAATTGCAGAAATTTCACTTATTTCAGGGAAATAAGTCAGAAATTTTTCTTATTTTGGGGCAAAAAAGACAGAAATTCCCTTTGTTTTGGGGGAAAAAGACAGAAATTCCACTTATTTAGAGGCAAAAAAGCAGAAATTCCCCTTATATTGGAGCAAAAATGAAGAAATTTTCCTTTTTTGTGGCAAAAGGTATACATTCCCCTTATTTTGGGGCAAAATTCCAAAAATTTTCCTTATTTTGTGGCAAAATATCAGAAACTTCACATATTTTGGGGCAAAATTGCAGAAATTTCACTTATTTCAGAGAAAAAAAAGCAGAAATTTTCCTTATTTTGGGGAAAAAAGGCAGAAATTTTTTATATTTTGTGGCAAAAATGCAGAAATTCCTCTTATTTTGAGGTAAAAAGGCTGAAATTCCCCTTATTTGGGGGCAAAAAGACAGAAATTTCCCTTATTTTGGGGCAAAATTGCAAAAATTTCACTTATTTCAGGGTAATAAGTAAGAAATTTTCCTTATTTTGGGGCAAAAAAGACAGAAATTCCCTTTGTTTTGGGGGAAAAAGTCAGAAATTCCACGTATTTAGAGGCAAAATAGCAGAAATTCCCCTTGTTTTGCAGCAAAATGAAGAAATTTCCCATTTTTATGGCAAAAAGGTATGCATTCTTCTTATTTTCGGGCAAAAAGGCAGAAATTCCCCGTATTTTGGAGCAAAATTGCAGAAATTCCTCTAATTGTGGGGCAAAAAGTCAGAAATTCCCTCTATGTTGGGGCAAAAAGACAGAAATTCTTTTTATTTTGGGGCAAAACTAAGAAATTTCACTTATTTTGGGGCAAAATTCCAGAAATTTCCCTTATTTTGGGGCAAAATTGCAGAAATTTGACTTATTCTAGAAAAAAAGCAGAAATTTTTTTATTTTGGAACAAAAAGGCAGAAATTTCTTTTATTTTGGTACAAAATTGCAGAAATTTTTCTTATTTTGGGGCAAAAAGGCAGAAATTTTTCATATTTTGGGGAAAAATGCAGAAATTCCCCTTATTTTGAGGTAAAAAGGCTGAAATTCCCCTTATTTGGGGACAAAAATGCAGAAATTTCCCTTATTTTGGGGCGAAATTGCAGAAATTTCACTTATTTCAGGGTAATAAGTCAGAAATTTTTTTTATTTTGGGGAAAAAAGACAGACATTCCCTTTGTTTTGGGGGAAAAAGACAGAAATTCCACTTATTTAGAGGCAAAAAAGCAGAAATTCCCCTTATTTTGGAGCAAAAATGAAGAAATTTCCCTTTTTTATGGCAAACAGGTATGCATTCTTTTTATTTTCGGGCAAAAAAGCAGAAATTTCCCATATTTTTGAGCAAAATTGCAGAAATTCCCCTAATTGTGTGGCAAAAAGGCAGAAATTCCCTCTATGTTGGGGCAAAAATACAGAAATTCTCCTTATTTTGGGGCAAAACTCAGAAATTTCACTTATTCTTGGGCAAAATTGCAGAAAATTCACTTATTTCAGAAAAATAGCAGAAATTTTCTTATTTTGCGGCAAAAAGGCAGAAATTTCTTTCATTTTGGTACAAAATTGAAGAAATTTTTCTTATGTTGGGGCAAAAAGGCAGAAATTTCTCATATTTTGGGGCAAAAATGCAGAAATTCCCCTTATTTTGAGGTAAACAGGCTGAAATTCCAATTATTTGGGGGCAAAAGGCAGAAATTTCCCTTATTTTGGGGCAAAATTGCAGAAATTTCACTTACTTTAGGGTAATAAATCAGAAATTTTCTTTATTTTGGGGCAAGAAGACAGAAATTCCCTTTGTTTTTGGGGAAAAAGACAGATATTCCACTTATTTAGAGGCAAAAATGCAGAAATTCCCCTTATTTTGGAGCAAAAATGAAGAAATTTCCTTTTTTTATGGCAAAAAGTTATGCATTCTTATTATTTTCAACCAAAAAGGCAGAAATTCCTTGTATTTTGAAGCAAAATTGCAGAAATTCCCCCAATTGTGGGGCAAAAAGACAGAAATTCCCTATATTTGGGCAAAAAGACAGAAATTCTCCTTATTTTGGGGCAAAACTCAGAAATTCCACTTATTCTGGGGCAAAATTCCAGAAATTTCTCTTATTTTGGGGCAAAATTGAAGAAATTTGACTTATTTCAGAAAAAAGCAGAAATTTTCTTATTTTAGGGCAAAAAGTCGAAATTTTTTCTTTATTTTGGTACAAAATTGCAAAAATTTTTCTTATTTTGGGACAAAAAGGCAGAAATTTCCCATATTTTGGGGCAAAAATGCAGAAATTCCCCTTATTTTGAGGTAAAAAGGCTGAAATTCCCCTTATTTGGGGGCAAAAAGGCAGAAATTTCCCTTATTTTGGGGCAAAATTGCAGAAATTTCACTTACTTCAGGGTAATAAGTCAGAAATTTTCCTTATTTTGGGGCAAAAGAGACAGAAATTCCCTTTGTTTTGGGGGAAAAAGACAGAAATTCCACTTATTTAGAGGCAAAAAAGCAGAAATTCCTTTTATTTTGGAGCAAAAATGAAGAAATTTCCCTTTTTATGGCAAAAAGGTATGCATTCTCCTATTTTCCGGCAAAAAGGAAGAAATTCCCCGTATTTTGGAGCAAAATTGCAGAAATTCTCCTAATTGTGAGGCAAAAAGGCAGAAATTCCCTATATGTTTGGGCAAAAAGACAGAAATTCTCCTTATTTTGGGGCAAAACTCAGAAATTCCACTTATTTTGGGGCAAAATTGCAGAAATTTGACTTATTTTAGAGCAAAATTGCAGAAATTTCACTTATTTCTGAAAAAAAGTAGAAATTCTCTTATTTTGGGGCCAAAACGCAGAAATTTCGTTTATTTTGGTACAAAATTGCAGAAATTTTTCTTATTTTGGGGCAAAAAGGCAGAAATTTCCTATATTATGGGGCAAAAATGCAGAAATTCCCGTTATTTTGAGGTAAAAAGGCTGAAATTCCCCTTTTTTGGGTGTAAAAAGGCAGAAATTTCAATTATTTTGGGGAAAAATTGCAGAAATTTCAGTAATTTCAGGGTAATAAGTCAGAAATTTTCCTTATTTTGGGGCAAAAAAGACAGAAATTCCCTTTGTTTTGGGGGAAAAAGACAGAAATTCCACTTATTTAGAGGCAAAAAAGCAGAAATTCCCCTTATTTTGGAGCAAAAATGAAGAAATTTCCCTTTTTTATGGCAAAAAGCTATGCATTCTTCTTATTTTTGGGCAAAAAAGCAGAAATTACCCGTATTTTGAAGCAAAATTGCAGAAATTCCCCTAATTGTAAGGCAAAAAGGCAGAAATTCCCTATATGTTAGGGCAAAAAGACAGAAATTCTCCTTATTTTGGGGCAAAACTCAGAAATTCCACTTATTTTGGGGCAAAATTCCAAGAATTTTTTTATTTTGGGGCAAAATTGCAGAAAGTTGACTTATTTTGGGGCAAAATTGCAGAAATTTCACTTATTTCAGGGAAAAAAGGCAGAAATTTTTCTCATTTTTGGGCAAAAAGGCACAAATTTTTTATATTTTGGGGCAAACATGCAGAAATTCCTTTTATTTTGAGGTAAAAAGTCTGAAATTCCCCTTATTTGGGGGCAAAAAGGCAGAAATTTCCCTTATTTTGGGGCAAAATTGCAGAAATTTCACTTATTTCAGGGTAATAAGTCAGAAATTTTTCTTATTTTGGGGCAATAAAGACCGAAATTCCCTTTGTTTTGGGGGAAAAAGACAGAAATTCCACTTATTTAGAGGCAAAAATGCAGAAATTCCCCTTATTTTGGAGCAAAAATGAAGAAATTTCCCTTTTTTATGGCAAAAAGGTATGCATTCTTCTTATTTTCGGGCAAAAAGGCAGAAATTCCTCGTATGTTGGAGCAAAATTGCAGAAATTCCCCTAATTGTGGGGCAAAAAGGCAGAAATTTCCTATATGTTATGGCAAAAAGACAGAAATTCTCCTTATTTTGGGGCAAATCTGAAAAATTCCACTTATTTTGGGGCAAAATTCCAGAAATTTCCCTTTTTTGGGGCAAAATTGCAGAAATTTCACTTATTTCAGGGAAAGAAGGCAGAAATTTTTTTATTTTGGGTTAAAAAAGAAGAAATTCCTAATATTTTGTGGCAAAAATGCAGAAATTTTCCTTATTTTGTGGTAAAAAGTCTGAAATTCCCCTTATTTGGGAGCAAAAAGGCAGAAATTTCCCTTAATTTGGGGCAAAATTGCAGAAATTTCACTTATTTCAGGGTAATAAGTCAGAAATTTTTTTTTATTTTGGGGCAAAATTGGAGAAACTTCACTTATTTTGGGGCAAAATTGCAGAAATTTCACTTATTTCAAAGAAAAAAGGCAGAAATTTTCTTTATTTTGGGGCAAAAAGGCAGAAATTTTTTATATTTTGTGGCAAAAATGCAGAAATTCCTCTTAATTTGAGGTAAAAAGGCTGATATTCCCCTTATTTGGGGGCAAAAAGGCAGAAATTTCCCTTATTTTGGGGCAAAATTGCAGAAATTTCACTTATTTCAGGGTAATAAGTAAGAAATTTTCCTTATTTTGGGGCAAAAAAGACAGAAATTCCCTTTGTTTTGGGGAAAAAGTCAGAAATTCCACTTATTTAGAGGCAAAAGAGCAGAAATCCCCTTTCTTTTGGAGCAAAAATGAAGAAATTTCACTTTTTTATGGCAAAAACGTATGCATTCTTCTTATTTTCGGGCAAAAAGGCAGAAATTCACCGTATTTTGGAGCAAAATTGTAGAAATTCCTCTAATTGTGGGGCAAAAAGGCAGAAATTCCCTCTATGTTGGGGCAAAAAGACAGAAATTCTTTTTATTTTGGGGCAAAACTAAGAAATTTCACTTATTTTGTGGCAAAATTCCAGAAATTTCCCTTATTTTGGGGCAAAATTGCAGAAATTTGACTTATTTCAGAAAAAAAGCAGAAATTTTTTTATTTTGGAACAAAAAGGCAGAAATTTCTTTTATTTTGGTACAAAATTGCAGAAATTTTTCTTATTTTGGGGCAAAAAGGCAGAAATTTCCCATATTATGGGGAAAAATGCAGAAATTCCCCTTATTTTGAGGTAAAAAGGCTGAAATTCCTTATATTTGGGGACAAAAATGCAGAAATTTCCCTTATATTGGGGCGAAATTGCAGAAATTTCACTTATTTCAGTGTAATAAGTCAGAAATTTTCCTTATTTTGGGGCAAAAAAGACAGAAATTCTTTTTGTTTTGGGGGAAAAAGACAGAAATTCCACTTATTTAGAGGCAAAAAAGCAGAAATTCCCCTTATTTTGGAGCAAAAATGAAGAAATTTCCCTTTTTTATGGCAAACAGGTATGCATTCTTTTTATTTTCGGGCAAAAAAGCAGAAATTTCCCATATTTTTGAGCAAAATTGCAGAAATTCCCCTAATTGTGTGGCAAAAAGGCAGAAATTCCCTATATGTTGGGGCAAAAAGACAGTAATTCTCCTTATTTTGGGGCAAAACTCAGAAATTTCGCTTATTCTTGGGCAAAATTGCAGAAAATTCACTTATTTCAGAAAAAAAGCAGAAATTTTCTTATTTTGAGGCAAAAAGGCAGAAATTTCTTTCATTTTGGTACAAAATTGCAGAATTTTTTCTTATTTTGGGGCAAAAAGGCAGAAATTTCTCATATTTTGGGGCAAAAATGCAGAAATTCCCCTTATTTTGAGGTAAAAAGGCTAAAATTCCCATTATTTGGGGGCAAAAGACAGAAATTTCCCTTATTTTGGGGCAAAATTGCAGAAATTTCACTTACTCTAGGGTACTAAGTCAGAAATTTTCTTTATTTTGGGGCAAAAAGACAGAAATTCCCTTTGTTCTGGGGGAAAAAGACAGATATTCCACATATTTAGAGGCAAAAATGCAGAAATTCCCCTTATTTTGGAGCAAAAATGAAGAAATTTCCCTTTTTTATGTCAAAAAATATGCATTCTTCTTATTTTCGAGCAAAAAGGCAGAAATTCCTTGTATTTTGAAGCAAAATTGCAGAAATTCCCCCAATTGTGGGGCAAAAAGGCAGAAATTCCCTATATTTGGGCAATTAGACAGAAATTCTCCTTATTTTGGGACAAAACTCAGAAATTCCACTTATTTTGGGGCAAAATTCCAGAAATTTCTCTTATTTTGGGGCAAAATTGAAGAAATTTGACTTATTTCAGAAAAAAGCAGAAATTTTCTTATTTTAGGGCAAAAAGGAAGAAATTTTTTTTATTTTGGTACAAAATTGCAAAAATTTTTCTTATTTTGGGACAAAAAGGCAGAAATTTCCCATATTTTGGGGCAAAAATGCAGAAATTCCCCTTATTTTGAGGTAAAAAGGCTGAAATTCCCCTTATTTAGGGGCAAAAAGGCAGAAATTTCCCTTATTTTGGGGCAAAATTGCAGAAATTTCACTTACTTCAGGGTAATAAGTCAGAAATTTTCCTTATTTTAGGGCAAAAGAGACAGAAATTCCCTTTTTTTTGGGGGGAAAAAGACAGCAATTCCAGTTATTTAGAGGCAAAAAAGCAGAAATTCCTTTTATTTTGGAGCAAAAATGAAGAAATTTCCCTTTTTATGGCAAAAAGGTATGCATTCTCCTATTTTCCGGCAAAAAGGAAGAAATTCCCCGTATTTTGGAGCAAAATTGCAGAAATTCCCCTAATTGTGGGGCAAAAAGGCAGAAATTCCCTATATGTTGGGGCAAAAAGACAGAAATTCTCCTTATTTTGGGGCAAAACTCAGAAATTCCACTTATTTTGGGGCAAAATTGCAGAAATTTGACTTATTTTAGAGCAAAATTGCAGAAATTTCACTTATTTCTGAAAAAAAGCAGAAATTCTCTTATTTTGGGGCCAAAAGGCAGAAATTTCGTATATTTTGTTACAAAATTGCAGAAATTTTTCTTATTTTGGGGCAAAAAGGCAGAAATTTCCCATATTATGGGGCAAAAATGCAGAAATTCCCGTTATTTTGAGGTAAAAAGGCTGAAATTCCCCTTTTTTGGGTGTAAAAAGGCAGAAATTTCCATTATTTTGGGGAAAAATTGCAGAAATTTCAGTAATTTCAGGGTAAAAAGTCAGAAATTTTCCTTATATTGGGGCAAAAAAGACAGAAATTCCCTTTGTTTTGGGGGAAAAGGTCAGAAATTCGACTTATTTAGAGGCAAAAAAGCAGAAATTCCCCTTATTTTGGAGCAAAAATGAAGAAATTTCCCTTTTTTATGGCAAAAAGCTATGCATTCTTCTTATTTTCGGGCAAAAAAGCAGAAATTACCCGTATTTTGGAGCAAAATTGCAGAAATTCCCCTAATTGTGGGGCATAAAGGCAGAAATTCCCTATATGTTAGGGCAAAAAGATAGAAATTCTCCTTATTTTGGGGCAAAACTCAGAAATTCCACTTATTTTGGGGCAAAATTCCAAAAATTTTTCTTATTTTGGGGCAAAATTGCAGAAAGTTAACTTATTTTGGGGCAAAATTGCAGAAATTTCACATATTTCAGAGAAAAAAGGCAGAATTTTTCCTCATTTTGGGGCAAAGAGGCAGAAATTTTTTATATTTTGTGGCAAAAATGCAGAAATTCCTCTTATTTTAGGTAAAAAGTCTGAAATTCCCTTTATTTGGGGTAAAAGGCAGAAATTTTCCTTATTTGGGGCAAAATTGCAGAAATTTTACTTATTTCAGGGTAATAAGTCAGAAATTTTTCTTATTTTGGGGCAATAAAGACAGAAATTCCCTTTGTTTTGTGGGAAAAAGATAGAAATTCCACTTATTTAGAGGCAAAAATGCAGAAATTCCCCTTATTTTGGAGCAAAAATGAAGAAATTTCCCTTTTTTATGGCAAAAAGTTATGCATTCTTCTTATTTTCCGGCAAAAAGGCAGAAATTCCTCGTATTTTGGAGCAAAATTGCAGAAATTCCCCTAATTGTGGGGCAAAAAGGCAGAAATTTCCTATATATTCGGGCAAAAAGACAGAAATTCTCCTTATTTTGGGGCAAAACTCAGAAATTCCACTTATTTTGGGGCAAAAATGCAGAAATTCCCCTTATTTTGGGGCAAAATTGCAGAAATTTCACTTATTTTGGGGCAAAATTTCAGAAATTTCACTTATTTCAGGGAAAGAAGGCAGAAATTTTTTTATTTTGGGGCAAAAAGGAAGAAATTCCTAATATTTTGTGGCAAAAATGCAGAAATTCCCCTTATTTTGTGGTAAAAAGTCTGAAATTCCCCTTATTTGGGGGCAAAAAGGCAGAAATTTCCCTTAATTTGGGGCTAAATTCCAGAAATTTCACTTATTTCAGGGTAATAAGTCACAAATTTTCCTTATTTTGGAGCAAAAAAGACAGGAATCCCTTTGTTTTGTGGGAAAAAGACAGAAATTCCACTTATTTAGAGGCAGAAAAGCAGAAATTCCCCTTATTTTGGAGCAAAAATGAAGAAATTTCCCTTTTTTATAGCAAAAAGTTATGCATTCTTCTTATTTTCGACAAAAAGGCAGAAGTTCCCCGTATTTTGGAGCAAAATTTCAGAAATTCCCCTAATTGTGGGGCAAAAAGGCAGAAATTCCATATATGTTAGGGCAAAAAGACAGAAATTCTCCTTATTTTGGGGCAAAACTCCGAAATTCCACTTGTTTTGGGACAAAATTCCAGAAATTTCCATTATTTTGGGGCAAAATTGGAAAAATTTCAATTCTTTCAGGGAAAAAAGGCAGAAATTTTCCTCTTTTTGGGGGCAAAAAGGCCGAAATTTCCCTTATTTTGGGGCAAAAATGCAGAAATTCCCCTTATTTTGTGGTAAAATGGCTGAAATTCCCCATATTTGGGGGCAAAAAGGCAGAAATTTCCCTTATTTTGGGGCAAAATTGCAGAAATTTCACTTATTTCAGGGTAATAAGTCAGAAATTTTTCTTATTTTGGGGCAAAAAAGACAGAAATTCCCTTTGTTTTGGGGGAAAAAGACAGAAATTCCACTTATTTAGAGGCAAAAATGCAGAAATTCCCCTTATTTTGGAGCAAAAATGAAGAAATTTCTCTTTTTTATGGCAAAAAGGTATGCATTCTTCTTATTTTCGGGCAAAAAAAGCAGAAATTCCTCGTATTTTGGAGCAAAATTGCAGAAATTCCCCTAATTGTGGGGCAAAAAGGCAGAAATTTCCTATATGTTAGGGCAAAAAGACAGAAATTCACCTTATTTTGGGGCAAAACTCAGAAATCCCACTTATTTTGGGGCAAAATACCAGAAATTTCCCTTATTTTGGGGCAAAAATGCAGAAATTTCACTTATTTCAGGGTAAAAAGGCAGAAATTTTCCTTATTTTGGGGCAAAAACGCCAAAATTTCCATTATTTTGGGGCAAAAATGCAGAAATTTCCCTTATTTTGAGGTAAAATGGCTGAAATTCCCCTTATTTGGGGGCAAAAATGCAGAAATTTCCCTTATTTTGGGGCAAAATTGCAGAAATTTCACTTATTTCAGGGTAATAAGTCAGAATTTTTTCTTTATTTTGGGGCAAAAAAGACAGAAATTCCTTTTGTTTTGAGGGAAAAAGACAGAAATTCCACTTATTTAGAGGCAAAAATGCAGAAATTCCCCTTAATTTGGAGCAAAAATGAAGAAATTTCTCTTTTTTATGGCAAAAAGGTATGCATTCTTCTTATTTTCGGGCAAAATGGCAGAAATTCCTCGTATTTTGGAGCAAAATTGCAGAAATTCCCCTATTTGTGGGGCAAAAGCAGAAATTCCCTATATGTTGGGGCAAAAAGATAGAAATTCTCCTTAGTTTGGGGCAAAACTCAGAAATTCCACTTATTTTGAGGCAAAATTCCAGAAATTTCCCTAATTTTGGGGCAAAATTGCAGAAATTTGACTTATTTTGGGGCAAAATTGCAGAAATTTCACTTATTTCCAAAAAAGGAAACTTTCTTATTTTAGGGCAAAAAGGCAGAAATTTCTTTTATTTTGGTACAAAATTGCAGAAATTTTTCTTATTTTGGGGCAAAAAGGCAAAAATTTCCCATATTTTGGAGCAAATAGGCAGAAATTCCCCTTATTTTGAGGTAAAAAGGCTGAAATTCCTTTTATTTGGGGGCTCAAAGGCAGAAATTTCCCTTATTTTCAGGCAAAATTGCTAAAATTTCACTTATTTCAGGGTAATAAGTCAGAAATTTTCCTTATTTTGGGGCAAAAGTGACAGAAATTCCCTTTGTTTTGGGGGAAAATACAGAAATTCCAATTATTTAGAGGCAAATAAGCAGAAATTTCCCTTAATTTGGAGCAAAAATGAAGAAATTTCCATTTTTATGGCAAAAAGGTATGCATTCTTCTTATTTTCGGGCAAAAAGGCAGAAATTCACCGTATTTTGGAGCAAAATTGCAGAAATTCCCCTAATTGTCGGTCAAAAAAACAGAAATTCCCTATATCATGGGGCAAAAAGACAGAAATTCTCCTTATTTTGGAACAAATCTCAGAAATTCCACTTATTTTGGGGCTAAATTCCAGAAATTTCCCTTATTTTGGGGCAAAATTGCAGAAATTTGACTTATTTCAGAAATAAAGCAGAAATTTTCTTATTTTGGGGCAAAAAGGCAGAAATTTCTTTTATTTTAGTACAAAATTGCAGAAATTTTTCTTATTTTGGGGCAAAAAGGCAGAAATTTCCCATATTTTGGGGAAAAATGGAGAAATTCCCCTTATTTTGAGGTAAAAAGGCTGAAATTCCCGTTATTTGGGGGCAAAAGGCAGAAATTTCCCTTATTTGGAGCAATATTGCAGAAATTTCACTTACTTCAGGGTAATAAGTCAGAAAATTTCCTTATTTTGGGAAAAAAAAACAGAAATTCTTTTTGTTTTGGGGGAAAAAGACAGAAATTCCACTTACTTAGAGGCAAAAATGCAGAAATTCCTTTTATTTTGGAGCAAAAATGAAGAAATTTCCCTTTTTTACGGCAAAAAGGTAGGCATTCTTCTTATTTTCCGGCAAAAAGGAAGAAATTCCCCGTATTTTGGAGCAAAATTGCAGAAATTCCCCTAATTGTGTGGCAAAAAGGCAGAAATTCCCTCTATGTTGGGGCAAAAAGACAGAAATTCTTTTTATTTTGGGGCAAAACTCAGAAATTTCACTTATTTTTGGGCAAAATTGCAGAAATTTCACTTATTTCAGAAAAAAAAGCAGAAATTTTCTTATTTTGGGGCAAAAAGGCAGAAATTTCTTTTATTTTGGTACATAATTGCAGAAATTTTTCTTATTTTCGGGCAAAAAGCGAGAAATTTCTCATATTTTGGGGCAAAAATGCAGAAATTCCCCTTATTTTGAGGTAAAAAGGCTGAAATTCCCATTATTTGGGTGCAAAAGGTAGAAATTTCCCTTATTTCAGGCAAAATTGCAGAAATTTCACTTACTTCATGGTAATAAGTCAGAAATTTTTTTTATTTTGGGGCAAAAAGACAGAAATTTTCTTTGTTTTGAGAGAAAAAGACAGATATTCCACTTATTTAGAGGCAAAAAGGCAGAAATTCCCTTTGTTTTGGAGCAAAAATGAAGAAATTTCCCTTTTTTATGGCAAAAAGGTATGCATTCCCCTTATTTTCGGGCAAAAAGGCAGAAATTCCTCGTATTTTAGAGCAAAATTGCAGAAATTCCCGTAATTGTGTGGCAAAAAGGCAGAAAATCTCTATATGTTGGGGCAAAAAGACAGAATTTTTTTTTTATTTTGGGGCAAAACTCAGAAATTCCTCTTATTTTGGGGCAAAATTGCAGAAATTTGACTTATTTTGGAGCAAAATTGCAGAAATTTCACTTATTTCTGAAAAAAAGCAGAAATTCTCTTATTTTGGGGCAAAAAGGCAGAAATTTCTTTTATTTTGGTACAAATTGCAAAAATTATTCCTATTTTGGGGCAAAAAAGCAGAATTTTCCCATATTTTGGGGCAAAAATGAAGAAATCCCTCTTATTTTGAGGTAAAAAGGTTAAAATTCCCCTTATTTGGGGGCAAAAAGACAGAAATTTCTCTTATTTTGGGGCAAAATTGCAGAAATTTCACTTATTTCAGGGTAATAAGTCAGATATTTTCCTTATTTTGGGGCAAAAAAGAAAGAAATTCCCTTTGTTTTGGGGAAAAAAGAGAGAAATTCCACTTATTTAGAGGCAAAATAGCAGAAATTCCCCTTATTTGGAGCAAAAATAAAGAAATTTCTTTTTTTTATGGCAAAAAGCTATGCATTCTTCTTATTTTCGGGCAAAAAAGCAGAAATTCCCCGTATTTTGCAGCAAAATTGCCGAAATTCCCCTAATTGTGGGGCAAAAAGGCAGAAATTCCCTATATGTTGGAGCAAAAAAACAGAAATTCTCTTTATTTTGGGGCAAAACTCAGAAATTCCACTTATTTTGGATGCAAAATTGCAGAAATTTCACTTATTTCAGAAAAAAAGCAGAAATTTTCTTATTTTGGGGCAAAAAGGTAGAAATTTCTTTTACTTTGGTACAAAATTGCAGAAATTTTTCTTATTTTGGGGCAATAAGGGAGAAATTTCCCATATTTTGGGGAAAAAATGCAGAAATTCCCCTTATTTTGCAGCAAAATTGCAGAAATTCCCCTAATTGTGGGGCAAAAAGGCAGAAATTCCCTATATGTTAGGGCAAAAAGACAGAAATTCTCCTTATTTTGGGGCAAAACTCAGAAATTCCACTTGTTTTGGGACAAAATTCCAGAAATTTCCATTATTTTGGGGCAAAATTGGAAAAATTTCAATTCTTTCAGGGAAAAAAGGCAGAAATTTTCCTCTTTTTGGGGGCAAAAAGGCCGAAATTTCCCTTATTTTGGGGCAAAAATGCAGAAATTCCCCTTATTTTGTGGTAAAATGGCTGAAATTCCCCATATTTGGGGGCAAAAAGGCAGAAATTTCCCTTATTTTGGGGCAAAATTGCAGAAATTTCACTTATTTCAGGGTAATAAGTCAGAAATTTTTCTTATTTTGGGGCAAAAAAGACAGAAATTCCCTTTGTTTTGGGGGAAAAAGACAGAAATTCCACTTATTTAGAGGCAAAAATGCAGAAATTCCCCTTATTTTGGAGCAAAAATGAAGAAATTTCTCTTTTTTATGGCAAAAAGGTATGCATTCTTCTTATTTTCGGGCAAAAAAAGCAGAAATTCCTCGTATTTTGGAGCAAAATTGCAGAAATTCCCCTAATTGTGGGGCAAAAAGGCAGAAATTTCCTATATGTTAGGGCAAAAAGACAGAAATTCTCCTTATTTTGGGGCAAAACTCAGAAATCCCACTTATTTTGGGGCAAAATACCAGAAATTTCCCTTATTTTGGGGCAAAAATGCAGAAATTTCACTTATTTCAGGGTAAAAAGGCAGAAATTTTCCTTATTTTGGGGCAAAAACGCCAAAATTTCCATTACTTTGGGGCAAAAATGCAGAAATTTCCCTTATTTTGAGGTAAAATGGCTGAAATTCCCCTTATTTGGGGGCAAAAATGCAGAAATTTCTATTATTTTGGGGCAAAATTGCAGAAATTTCACTTATTTCAGGGTAATAAGTCAGAATTTTTTCTTTATTTTGGGGCAAAAAAGACAGAAATTCCCTTTGTTTTGAGGGAAAAAGACAGAAATTCCACTTATTTAGAGGCAAAAATGCAGAAATTCCCCTTAATTTGGAGCAAAAATGAAGAAATTTCTCTTTTTTATGGCAAAAAGGTATGCATTCTTCTTATTTTCGGGCAAAATGGCAGAAATTCCTCGTATTTGGGAGCAAAATTGCAGAAATTCCCCTATTTGTGGGGCAAAAGCAGAAATTCCCTATATGTTGGGGCAAAAAGATAGAAATTCTCCTTAG
The DNA here is from genome assembly GCF_963924665.1 of Micromys minutus. Classification (NCBI taxonomy): domain Eukaryota; kingdom Metazoa; phylum Chordata; class Mammalia; order Rodentia; family Muridae; genus Micromys; species Micromys minutus. Next base: position 900,423 of record NW_027667867.1, on the reverse strand, counting down.
TTTGGGGCAAAACTCAGAAATTCCACTTATTTTGAAGCAAAATTCCAGAAATTTCCCTAATTTTGGGGCAAAATTGCAGAAATTTGACTTATTTTGGGGCAAAATTGCAGAAATTTCACTTATTTCCAAAAAAGGAAACTTTCTTATTTTAGGGCAAAAAGGCAGAAATTTCTTTTATTTTGGTACAAAATTGCAGAAATTTTTCTTATTTTGGGGCAAAAAGGCAAAAATTTCCCATATTTTGGAGCAAAAAGGCAGAAATTCCCCTTATTTTGAGGTAAAAAGGCTGAAATTCCTTTTATTTGGGGGCTAAAAGGCAGAAATTTCCCTTATTTTCGGGCAAAATTGCTAAAATTTCACTTATTTCAGGGTAATAAGTCAGAAATTTTCCTTATTTTGGGGCAAAAGTGACAGAAATTCCCTTTGTTTTGGGGGAAAATACAGAAATTCCAATTATTTAGAGGCAAATAAGCAGAAATTTCCCTTATTTTGGAGCAAAAATGAAGAAATTTCCATTTTTATGGCAAAAAGGTATGCATTCTTCTTATTTTCGGGCAAAAAGGCAGAAATTCACCGTATTTTGGAGCAAAATTGCAGAAATTCCCCTAATTGTCGGTCAAAAAAACAGAAATTCCCTATATCATGGTGCAAAAAGACAGAAATTCTCCTTATTTTGGGACAAATCTCAGAAATTCCACTTATTTTGGGGCTAAATTCCAGAAATTTCCCTTATTTTGGGGCAAAATTGCAGAAATTTGACTTATTTCAGAAAAAAAGCAGAAATTTTCTTATTTTGGGGCAAAAAGGCAGAAATTTCTTTTATTTTAGTACAAAATTGCAGAAATTTTTCTTATTTTGGGGCAAAAAGGCAGAAATTTCCCATATTTTGGAGAAAAATGCAGAAATTCCCCTTATTTTGAGGTAAAAAGGCTGAAATTCCCGTTATTTGGGGGCAAAAGGCAGAAATTTCCCTTATTTGGAGCAAAATTGCAGAAATTTCACTTACTTCAGGGTAATAAGTCAGAAATTTTCCTTATTTTGGGAAAAAAAACAGAAATTCTTTTTGTTTTGGGGGAAAAAGACAGAAATTCCACTTACTTAGAGGCAAAAATGCAGAAATTCCTTTTATTTTGGAGCAAAAATGAAGAAATTTCCCTTTTTTACGGCAAAAAGGTAGGCATTCTTCTTATTTTCCGGCAAAAAGGAAGAAATTCCCCGTATTTTGGAGCAAAATTGCAGAAATTCCCCTAATTGTGTGGCAAAAAGGCAGAAATTCCCTCTATGTTGGGGCAAAAAGACAGAAATTCTTTTTATTTTGGGGCAAAACTCAGAAATTTCACTTATTTTTGGGCAAAATTGCAGAAATTTCACTTATTTCAGAAAAAAAAGCAGAAATTTTCTTATTTTGGGGCAAAAAGGCAGAAATTTCTTTTATTTTGGTACAAAATTGCAGAAATTTTTCTTATTTTTGGGCAAAAAGGGAGAAATTTCTCATATTTTGGGGCAAAAATGCAGAAATTCCCCTTATTTTGAGGTAAAAAGGCTGAAATTCCCATTATTTGGGGGCAAAAGGCAGAAATTTCCCTTATTTCAGGCAAAATTGCAGAAATTTCACTTACTTCATGGTAATAAGTCAGAAATTTTTTTTATTTTGGGGCAAAAAGACAGAAATTTTCTTTGTTTTGAGAGAAAAAGACAGATATTCCACTTATTTAGAGGCAAAAAGGCAGAAATTCCCTTTATTTTGGAGCAAAAATGAAGAAATTTCCCTTTTTTATGGCAAAAAGGTATGCATTCCCCTTATTTTCGGGCAAAAAGGCAGAAATTCCTCGTATTTTAGAGCAAAATTGCAGAAATTCCCGTAATTGTGTGGCAAAAAGGCAGAAAATCTCTATATGTTGGGGCAAAAAGACAGAAATTTTTTTTTATTTTGGGGCAAAACTCAGAAATTCCTCTTATTTTGGGGCAAAATTGCAGAAATTTGACTTATTTTGGAGCAAAATTGCAGAAATTTCACTTATTTCTGAAAAAAAGCAGAAATTCTCTTATTTTGGGGCAAAAAGGCAGAAATTTCTTTTATTTTGGTACAAATTGCAAAAATTATTCCTATTTTGGGGCAAAAAAGCAGAATTTTCCCATATTTTGGGGCAAAAATGAAGAAATCCCTCTTATTTTGAGGTAAAAAGGTTAAAATTCCCCTTATTTGGGGGCAAAAAGACAGAAATTTCTCTTATTTTGGGGCAAAATTGCAGAAATTTCACTTATTTCAGGGTAATAAGTCAGATATTTTCCTTATTTTGGGGCAAAAAAGAAAGAAATTCCCTTTGTTTTGGGGAAAAAAGAGAGAAATTCCACTTATTTAGAGGCAAAATAGCAGAAATTCCCCTTATTTGGAGCAAAAATAAAGAAATTTCTTTTTTTTATGGCAAAAAGCTATGCATTCTTCTTATTTTCGGGCAAAAAAGCAGAAATTCCCCGTATTTTGCAGCAAAATTGCAGAAATTCCCCTAATTGTGGGGCAAAAAGGCAGAAATTCTCTATATGTTGGAACAAAAAAACAGAAATTCTCTTTATTTTGGGGCAAAACTCAGAAATTCCACTTATTTTGGTGCAAAATTGCAGAAATTTCACTTATTTCAGAAAAAAGCAGAAATTTTCTTATTTTGGGGCAATAAGGGAGAAATTTCCCATATTATGGGGGAAAAATGCAGAAATTCCCCTTATTTTGAGGTAAAAAGGCTGAAATTCCACTTATTTGGGGGCAAAAAGACAGAAATTTCCCTTATTTGGGGGCAAAATTGCAGAAATTTCACTTATTTCAGGGAAATAAGTCAGAAATTTTCCTTATTTTGTGGCAAAAAAGACAGAAATTGCCTTTGTTTTGTGGGAAAAAGACAGAAATTCCACTTATTTAGAGGAAAAAAAGCAGAAATTCCCCTTATATTGGAGCAAAAATGAAGAAATTTCCCTTTTTTGTGGCAAAAGGTATACATTCCCCTTATTTTGGGGCAAAATTTCAAAAATTTTCCTTATTTTGGGGCAAAATTGCAGAAACTTCACTCATTTTGGGGCAAAATTGCAGAAATTTCACTTATTTCAGAGAAAAAAAGGCAGAAATTTTCCTTATTTTGGGGCAAAAAGGCAGAAATTTTTTATATTTTGTGGCAAAAATGCAGAAATTCCTCTTATTTTGATGTAAAAAGGCTGAAATTCCCCTTATTTGGGGGCAAAAAGGCAGAAATTTCCCTTATTTTGGGGCAAAATTGCAGAAATTTCACTTATTTCAGGGTAAGAAGTCACAAATTTTCCTTATTTTGAGGCAAAAAAGACAGAAATTCCCTTTGTTTTGGGGGAAAAAGTCAGAAATTCCACTTATTTAGAGGCAAAAAAGCAGAAATTCCCCTTATTTTGGAGAAAAAATGAAGAAATTTCTCTTTTTTATGGCAAAAAGGTATGCATTCTTCTTATTTTCGGGCAAAACAGCAGAAATTCCCCGTATTTTGGAGCAAAATTGCAGAAATTTCTCTAATTGTAGGGCAAAAAGGCAGAAATTCCCTCTATCTTGGGGCAAAAAGACAGAAATTCTTTTTATTTTGGGGCAAAACTAAGAAATTTCACTTATTCTGGGGCAAAATTCCAGAAATTTCCCTTATTTTGGGGCAAAATTGCAGAAATTTGACTTATTTCAGAAAAAAAGCAGAAATTTTTTTATTTTGGAACAAAAAGGCAGAAATTTCTTTTATTTTGGTACAAAATTGCAGAAATTTTTCTTATTTTGGGGCACAAAGGCAGAAATTTCCCTTATTTTGGGGAAAAATGCAGAAATTCCCCTTATTTTGAGGTAAAAAGGCTGAAATTCCCCTTATTTAAGGACAAAAATGCAGAAATTTCCCTTATTTTGGGGCGAAATTGCAGAAATTTCACTTATTTCAGGGTAATAAGTTAGAAATTTTCCTTATTTTGGGGCAAAAAAGACAGAAATTCCCTTTGTTTTGGGGGAAAAAGACAGAAATTCCACTTATTTAGAGGCAAAAAAGCAGAAATTCCCCTTATTTTGGAGCAAAAATGAAGAAATTTCCCTTTTTTATGGCAAAAAGCTATGCATTCTTCTTATTTTCGGGCAAAAAAGAAGAAATTCCCCGTATTTTGCAGCAAAATTGCCGAAATTCCCCTAATTGTGGGGCAAAAACGCAGAAATTCCCTATATGTTGGAGCAAAAAAACAGAAATTCTCCTTATTTTGGGGCAAAACTCAGAAATTTCACTTATTCTTGGGCAAAATTGCAGAAAATTCACTTATTTCAGAAAAAAAACAGAAATTTTCTTATTTTGGGGCAAAAAGGCTGAAATTTCTTTTATTTTGGTACAAAATTGAAGAAATTTTTCTTATTTTGGGGCAAAAAGGCAGAAATTTCTCATATTTTGGGGCAAAAATGCAGAAATTCCCCTTATTTTGAGGTAAAAAGGCTGAAATTCCCATTATTTGGTGGCAAAAGGCAGAAATTTCCCTTATTTTGGTGCAAAATTGCAGAAATTTCACTTACTTTAGGGTAATAAGTCAGAAATTTTCTTTATTTTGGGGCAAAAAGACAGAAATTCCTTTTGTTTTGTGGGAAAAAGACAGATATTCCACTTATTTAGAGGCAAAAATGCAGAAATTCCCCTTATTTTGGAGCAAAAATGAAGAAATTTCCCTTTTTTATGGCAAAAAGGTATGCATTCTTATTTTCGAGCAAAAAGGCAGAAATTCCTTGTATTTTGAAGCAAAATTGCAGAAATTCCCCCATTTGTGGGGCAAAAAGGCAGAAATTCCCTATATTTGGGCAAAAAGACAGAAATTCTCCTTATTTTGGGGCAAAACTCAGAAATTCCACTTATTTTGGGGCAAAATTCCAGAAATTTCTCTTATTTTGGGGCAAAATTGAAGAAATTTGACTTATTTCAGAAAAAAGCAGAAATTTTCTTATTTTAGGGCAAAAAGGCAGAAATTATTTTTTATTTTGGTACAAAATTGCAAAAATTTTTCTTATTTTGGGACAAAAAGGCAGAAATTTCCCATAGTTTGGGGCAAAAATGCAGAAATTCCCCTTATTTTGAGGTAAAAAGGCTGAAATTCCCCTTATTTGGGGGCAAAAAGGCAGAAATTTCCCTTATTTTGGGGCAAAATTGCAGAAATTTCCCATATTTTGGGCAAAAATGCAGAAATTCCCCTTATTTTGAGGTAAAAAGGCTGAAAATCCCCTTATTTGGTGGCAAAAAGGCAGAAATTTCCCTTATTTTGGGGCAAAATTGCAGAAATTTCACTTACTTCAGGGTAATAAGTCAGAAATTTTCCTTATTTTGGGGAAAAAAAACAGAAATTCTTTTTTTTTGGGGGGAAAAAGACAGAAATTCCACTTACTTAGAGGCAAAAAAGCAGAAATTCCTTTTATTTTGGAGCAAAAATGAAGAAATTTCCCTTTTTATGGAAAAAAGGTATGCATTCTTCTTATTTTCCGGCAAAAAGGAAGAAATTCCCCGTATTTTGGAGCAAAATTGCAGAAATTACACTAATTGTGGGGCAAAAAGGCAGAAATTCCCTCTATGTTGGGGCAAAAAGACAGAAATTCTTTTTATTTTGGGGCAAAACTCAGATATTTCACTTATTTTTGGGCAAAATTGCAGAAATTTCACTTATTTCAGAAAAAAAAGCAGAAATTTTCTTATTTTGGGGCAAAAAGGAAGAAATTTCTTTTATTTTGGTACAAAATTGCAGAAATTTTTCTTATTTTCGGGCAAAAAGGGAGAAATTTCTCATATTTTGGGGCAAAAATGCAGAAATTCCCGTTATTTTGAGGTAAAAAGGCTGAAATTCCCATTATTTGGGGATGAAAGGCAGAAATTTCCCTTATTTCGGGCAAAATTGCAGAAATTTCACTTACTTCATGGTAATAAGTCAGAAATTTTCCTTATTTTGAGGCAAAAAGACAGAAATTCCCTTTGTTTGAGGGAAAAAGACAGATATTCCACTTATTCAGAGGCAAAAAGGCAGAAATTCCCTTTATTTTGGAGCAAAAATGAAGAAATTTTCCTTTTTTATTGCAAAAAGGTATGCATTCCCCTTATTTTCGGGCAAAAAGGCAGAAATTCCTCGTATTTTAGAGCAAAATTGCAAAAATACCCGTAATTGTGTGGCAAAAAGGCAGAAAATCTCTATATGTTGGGGCAAAAAGACAGAAATTTTTTTTATTTTGGGGCAAAACTCAGAAATTCCTCTTATTTTGGGGCAAAACTCAGAAATTCCACTTATTTTGGTGCAAAATTGCAGAAATTTCACTTATTTCAGAAAAAAAGCAGAAATTTTCTTATTTTGGGGCAAAAAGGTAGAAATTTATTTTACTTTGGTACAAAATTGCAGAAATTTTTCTTATTTTGGGCCAATAAGGGAGAAATTTCCCATATTTTGGGGGAAAATGCAGAAATTCCCCTTATTTTGAGGTAAAAAGGCTGAAATTCCCCTTATTTGGGGGCAAAAAGACAGAAATTTCCCTTATTTGGGGGCAAAATTGCAGAAATTTCACTTATTTCAGGGAAATAAGTCAGAAATTTTCCGTATTTTGGGGCAAAAAAGACAGAAATTCCCTTTGTTTTGGGGGAAAAAGACAGAAATTCCACTTATTTAGAGGCAAAAAAGCAGAAATTCCCCTTATTTTGGAGCAAAAATGAAGAAATTTCCCTTTTTTGTGGCAAAAGGTATACATTCCCCTTATTTTGGGGCAAAATTCCAAAAATTTTCCTTATTTTGGGGCAAAATTGCAGAAACTTCACTTATTTTGGGGCAAAATTGCAGAAATTTCACTTATTTCAGAGAAAAAAAGGCAGAAATTTTCCTTATTTTGGGGCAAAAAGGCAGAAATTTTTTATATTTTGTGGCAAAAATGCAGAAATTCCTCTTATTTTGAGATAAAAAGGCTGAAATTCCCCTTATTTGGGGGCAAAAAGGCAGAAATTTCCCTTATTTTGGGGCAAAATTGCAGAAATTTCACTTATTTCAGAATAAGAAGTCAGAAATTTTCCTTATTTTGGGGCAAAAAAGACAGAAATTCCCTTTGTTTTGGGGAAAAAGTCAGAAATTCCACTTATTTAGAGGCAAAAACGCAGAAATTCCCCTTATTTTGGAGCAAAAATGAAGAAATTTCCCTTTTTTATGGCAAAAAGGTATGCATTCTTCTTATTTTCGGGCAAAAAGGCAGAAATTCCCCATATTTTGGAGCAAAATTGGAGAAATTCCTCTAATTGTGGGGCAAAAAGGCAGAAATTCCCTCTATGTTGGGGCAAAAACACAGATATTCTTTTTATTTTGGGGCAAAACTAAGAAATTTCACTTATTCTGGGGCAAAATTCTAGAAATTTCCCTTATTTTGGGGCAAAATTGCAGAAATTTGACTTATTTCAGAAAAAAAGCAGAAATTTTTTTATTTTGGAACAAAAAGGCAGAAATTTCTTTTATTTTGGTACAAAATTGCAGAAATTTTTCTTATTTTGAGGCACAAAGGCAGAAATTTCCCATATTTTGGGGAAAAATGCAGAAATTCCCCTTATTTTGAGGTAAAAAGGCTGAAATTCCCGTTATTTGGGGACAAAAATGCAGAAATTTCCCTTATTTTGGGGCAAAAATGCAGAAATTCCCCTTATTTTGAGGTAAAAAGGCTGAAATTCCCATTATTTGGGGGCAAAAGGCAGAAATTTCCCTTATTTTGGGGCAAAATTCCAGAAATTTCACTTACTTTAGGGTAATAAGTCAAAAATTTTCTTAATTTTTTGCAAAAACACAGAAATTCCCTGTGTTTTGTGGGAAAAAGACAGATATTCCACTTATTTAGAGGCAAAAATGCAGAAATTCCCCTTATTTTGGAGCAAAAATGAAGAAATTTCCCTTTTTTATGGCAAAAAGGTATGCATTCTTCTTATTTTCGAGCAAAAAGGCAGAAATTCCTTGTATTTTGAAGCAAAATTGCAGAAATTCCCCCAATTGTGGGGCAAAAAGGAAGAAATTCCCTATATTTGGGCAAAAAGACAGAAATTCTCCTTATTTTGGGGCAAAACTTAGAAATTCCACTTATTTTGGCGCAAAATTCCAGAAATTTCTCTTATTTTGGGGCAAAATTGAAGAAATTTGACTTATTTCAGAGAAAAGCAGAAATTTTCTTATTTTAGGGCAAAAAGGCAGAAATTTCCCATAGTTTGGGGCAAAAATGCAGAAATTTCCCTTATTTTGAGGTAAAAAGGCTGAAATTCCCCTTATTTGGGGGCAAAAAGGCAGAAATTTCCCTTATTTTGGGGCAAAATTGCAGAAATTTCACTTACTTCAGGATAATAAGTCAGAAATTTTCCTTATTTTGGGGCAAAAGAGACAGAAATTCCCTTTGTTTTGGGGGAAAAAAACAGAAATTCCACTTATTTAGAGGCAAAAAAGCAGAAATTCCTTTTATTTTGGAGCAAAAATGAAGAAATTTCTTTTTTTTATGGCAAAAAGGTATGCATTCTTTTTATTTTCCGGCAAAAAGGAAGAAATTCCCCGTATTTTGGAGCAAAATTGCAGAAATTCCCCTAATTGTGGGGCAAAAAGGCAGAAATTCCCTATATGTTGGGGCAAAAAGACAGAAATTCTCCTTATTTTGGGGCAAAACTCAGAAATTCCACTTATTTTGGGGCAAAATTGCAGAAATTTGACTTATTTTAGAGCAAAATTGCAGAAATTTCACTTATTTCTGAAAAAAAGCAGAAATTCTCTTATTTTGGGGCCAAAAGGCAGAAATATCGTTTATTTTGATACAAAATTGCAGAAATTTTTCTTATTTTGGGGAAAAAAGGCAGAAATTTCCCATATTATGGGGCAAAAATGCAGAAATTCCCGTTATTTTGAGGTAAAAAGGCTGAAATTCCCCTTTTTTGGGTGCAAAAAGGCAGAAATTTCCATTATTTTGGGGAAAAATTGCAGAAATTTCAGTAATTTCAGGGTAATAAGTCAGAAATTTTCCTTATTTTGGGGTAAAAAAGACAGAAATTCCCTTTGTTTTGGGGGAAAAAGACAGAAATTCCACTTATTTAGAGGCAAAAAAGCAGAAATTCCCCTTATTTTGGAGCAAAAATGAAGAAATTTCTCCCGCGCAACCGTCTCGCCTGCAAGAACGACGCGGCACGCAAAATAGAATCCTTCTGCGGTAAACTTTATTAATCTGGAAAAACCGGTACTTGCTTCACGTAACGAAAAGACGGAGAAAACCAAGAGATCCAAGGAGACGAACAGGACGAACAAGCTCCACAAGACGGCCGAAAACCAACGGGAAAAAGAGAGGAAGAAGAGAGGAAGAGAGAGAGAGCTATCCAGCTCGCCCCCTTATAAAGGGATCAGTCCTTGCCTTGGACGCGGAGCCCCCTGATTGGTTGAAACTCACCAGGCCCTATGACGCCACGGGAGAGGCGGAACTCATGAAGCGGAAGTTACCCAGCCTGTGCGCACATGGCTTGTTTACTGCTAACTCCAGCCAGAAATCAGCGCCATCTTGTAATGGCGAATGCGTGGGAATGTGTGGGCGGCGCCCCACAGAAATTTCCCTTTTTTATGGCAAAAAGCTATGCATTCTTCTTATTTTCGGGCAAAAAAGCAGAAATTACCCGTATTTTGGAGCAAAATTGAAGAAATTCCCCTAATTGTGGGGCAAAAAGGCAGAAATTCCCTATATGTTAGGGCAAAAAGACAGAAATTCTCCTTATTTTGGGGCAAAACTCAGAAATTCCACTTATTTTGGGGCAAAATTCCAAAAATTTTCCTTATTTTGGGGCAAAATTGCAGAAAGTTGACTTATTTTGGGGAAAAATTGCAGAAATTTCACTTATTTCAGGGAAAAAGGCAGAAATTTTTTAAATTTTGTGGCAAAAATGCAGAAATTCCTCTTATTTTGAGGTAAAAATTCTGAAATTCTCCTTATTTGGGGGCAAAAAGGCAGAAATTTTCCTTATTTTGGGGCAAAATTGCAGAAATTTCACTTATTTCATGGTAATAAGTCAGAAATTTTTCTTATTTTGGGGCAATAAAGACAGAAATTCCCTTTGTTTTGGGGGAAAAAGACAGAAATTCCACTTATTTAGAGGCAAAAAAGCAGAAATTCCCCTTATTTGGAGCAAAAATGAAGAAATTTCCCTTTTTTATGGAAAACAGGTATGCATTCTTTTTATTTTCGGGCAAAAAAGCAGAAATTTCCCATATTTTTGAGCAAAATTGCAGAAATTCCCCTAATTGTGGGGCAAAAAGGCAGAAATTCCCTATATGTTGGGGCAAAAAGACAGAAATTCTACTTATTTTGGGCCAAAACTCAGAAATTTCACTTATTCTTGGGCAAAATTGCAGAAAATTCACTTATTTCAGAAAAAAAGCAGAAATTTTCTTATTTTGGGGCAAAAAGGCAGAAATTTCTTTTATTTTGGTACAAAATTGCAGAAATTTTTCTTATTTTGGGGCAAAAAGGCAGAAATTTCTCATATTTTGGGGCAAAAATGCAGAAATTCCCCTTATTTTGAGGTAAAAAGGCTGAAATTCCCATTATTTGGGGGCAAAAGCCAGAAATTTCCCTTATTTTGGGGCAAAATTGCAGAAATTTCACTTACTTTAGAGTAATAAGTCAGAAATTTTCTTTATTTTAGGGCAAAAAGACAGAAATTCCTTTTGTTTTGTGGGAAAAAGACAGATATTCCACTTATTTAGAGGCAAAAATGCAGAAATTCCCCTTATTTTGGAGCAAAAATTAAGAAATTTCCCTTTTTTATGGTAAAAAGGTATGCATTCTTCTTATTTTCGAGCAAAAAGGCAGAAATTCCTTGTATTTTGAAGCAAAATTGCAGAAATTCCCCCAATTGTGGGGCAAAAAGGCAGTAATTCTCTATATTTGGGCAAAAAGACAGAAATTCTCCTTATTTTGGGGCAAAACTCAGAAATTCCACTTATTTTGGGGCAAAATTCCAGAAATTTCTCTTATTTTGGGGCAAAATTGAAGAAATTTGACTTATTTCAGAAAAAAGCAGAAATTTTCTTATTTTAGGGCAAAAAGGCAGAAATTATTTTTTATTTTGGTACAAAATTGCAAAAATTTTTCTTATTTTGGGACAAAAAGGCAGAAATTTCCCATAGTTTGGGGCAAAAATGCAGAAATTCCCCTTATTTTGAGGTAAAAAGGCTGAAATTCTTATTTGGGGGCAAAAAGGCAGAAATTTCCCTTATTTTAGGGCAAAATTGCAGAAATTTCACTTACTTCAGGATAATAAGTCAGAAATTTTCCTTATTTTGGGGCAAAAGAGACAGAAATTCCCTTTGTTTTGGGGGAAAAAGACAGCAATTCCACTTATTTAGAGGCAAAAAAGCAGAAATTCCTTTTATTTTGGAGCAAAAATGAAGAAATTTCTCTTTTTTATGGCAAAAAGGTATGCATTCTTCTTATTTTCCGGCAAAAGGGAAGAAATTCCCTGTATTTTTGAGCAAAATTGCAGAAATTCCCCTAATTGTGGGGCAAAATAACAGAAATTCTCCTTATTTTGGGGCAAAACTCAGAAATTCCACTTATTTTGGGGCAAAATTCCAGAAATTTCTCTTATTTTGGGGCAAAATTGCAAAAATTTCACTTATTTTGGGGCAAAATTTTAGAAATTTCACTTATTTCAGGGAAAGAAGGCAGAAATTTTTTTATTTTGGGGCAAAAATGAAGAAATTCCTAATATGTTGTGGCAAAAATGCAGAAATTCTCCTTATTTTGTGGTAAAAAGTCTGAAATTCCCCTTATTTGGGGGCAAAAAGGCAGAAATTTCCCTTAATGTGGGGCAAAATTGCAGAAATTTCACTTATTTCAGGGTAATAAGTCAGAAATTTTCCTTATTTTGGAGCAAAAAAGACAGAAATTCCCTTTGTTTTGTGGGAAAAAGACAGAAATTCCACTTCTTTAGAGGCAGAAAAGCAGAAATTCCTTTTATTTTGGAGCAAAAATGAAGAAATTTCCCTTTTTTATGGCAAAAAGGTATGCATTCTTCTTATTTTCGACAAAAAGGCAGAAGTTCCCCGTATTTTGGAGCAAAATTGCAGAAATTCCCCTAATTGTGGGGCAAAAAGGCAGAAATTCCCTATATGTTAGGGCAAATAGACAGAAATTCTCCTTATTTTGGGGCAAAACTCAGAAATTCCACTTGTTTTGGTATAAAATTCCAGAAATTTCCATTATTTTGGGGCAAAATTGGAAAAATTTCAATTCTTTCAGGGAAAAAAGGCAGAAATTTTCCTCTTTTTGGAGCAAAAAGGCCGAAATTTCCCTTATTTTGGGGCAAAAATGCAGAAATTCCCCTTACTTTGTGGTAAAATGGCTGAAATTCCCCATATTTGGGGACAAAAAGGCAGAAATTTCCCTTATTTTGGGGCAAAATTGCAGAAATTTCACTTATTTCAGGGTAATAATTCAGAAATTTTTCTTATTTTGGGGCAAAAAAGACAGAAATTCCCTTTGTTTTGGGGGAAAAAGACAGAAATTCCACTTATTTAGAGGCAAAAATGTAGAAATTCCCCTTATTTTGGAGCAAAAATGAAGAAATTAACCTTTTTTATGGCAAAAAAGTATGCATTCTTCTTATTTTCGGGCAAAAAAAGCAGAAATTCCTCGTATTTTGGAGCAAAATTGCAGAAATTCCCCTAATTTTGGGGCAAAAAGGCAGAAATTTCCTATATGTTACGGCAAAAAGACAGAAATTCTCCTTATTTTGGGGCAAAACACAGAAATCCCACTTATTTTGGGGCAAAATTCCAGAAATTTCCCTTATTTTGGGGCAAAATTGCATAAATTTCAATTATTTTGGGGCAAAATTGCAGAAATTTCACTTATTTCAGGGAAAAAAGGCAGAAATTTTCCTTATTTTGGGGCAAAAATGCAGAAATTTCCCTTATTTTGAGGTAAAATGGCTGAAATTCCCCTTATTTGGGGGCAAAAATGCAGAAATTTCCCTTATTTTGGGGCAAAATTGCAGAAATTTCACTTATTTCAGGGTAATAAGTCAGAATTTTTTCTTTATTTTGGGGCAAAAAAGACAGAAATTCCCTTTGTTTTGAGGGAAAAAGACAGAAATTCCACTTATTTAGAGGCAAAAATGCAGAAATTCCCCTTATTTTGGAGCAAAAATGAAGAAATTTCCCTTTTTTATGGCAAAAAGGTATGCATTCTTCTTATTTTCGGGCAAAAAAAGCAGAAATTCCTCGTATTTTGAAGCAAAATTGCAGAAATTCCCCTAATTTTGGGGCAAAAAGGCAGAAATTTCCTATATGTTAGGGCAAAAAGACAGAAATTCTCCTCATTTTGGGGCAAAACACAGAAATCCCACTTATTTTGGGGCAAAATTCCAGAAATTTCCCTTATTTTGGGGCAAAAATGCAAAAATTTCACTTATTTCAGGGTAAAAAGGCAGAAATTTTCTTTATTTTGGGGCAAAAACGCCAAAATTTCCCTTATTTTGGGGCAAAAATGCAGAAATTTCCCTTATTTTGAGGTAAAATGGCTGAAATTCCCCTTATTTGGGGGCAAAAATGCAGAAATTTCCCTTATTTTGGGGCAAAATTGCAGAAATTTCACTTATTTCAGGGTAATAAGTCAGAATTTTTTCTTTATTTTGGGGCAAAAAAGACAGAAATTCCCTTTGTTTTGAGGGAAAAAGACAGAAATTCCACTTATTTAGAGGCAAAAATGCAGAAATTCCCCTTAATTTGGAGCAAAAATGAAGAAATTTCTCTTTTTTATGGCAAAAAGGTATGCATTCTTCTTATTTTCGGGTAAAATGGCAGAAATTCCCCGTATTTTGGAGCAAAATTGCCGAAATTCCCCTAATTGTGGGGCAAAAAGGCAGAAATTCCCTATATGTTGGGGCAAAAAGATAGAAATTCTCCTTTGTTTGGGGCAAAACTCAGAAATTCCACTTATTTTGGGGCAAAATTCCAGAAATTTCCCTAATTTTTGGGCAAAATTGCAGAAATTTGACTTTTTTTGAGGCAAAATTGCAGAAATTTCACTTATTTCCAAAAAAAGCAGAATCTTTCTTATTTTGGGGCAAAAAGGCAGAAATTTCTTTTATTTTGGTACAAAATTGCAGAAATTTTTCTTATTTTGGGGCAAAAAGGCAGAAATTTCTCATATTTTGGGGCAAAAATGCAGAAATTCCCCTTATTTTGAGGTAAAAAGGCTGAAATTCCCATTATTTGGGGGCAAAAGGCAGAAATTTCCTTTATTTTGGGGCAAAATTGCAGAAATTTCACTTACTTTAGGGTAATAAGTCAGAAATTTTCTTTATTTTGGGGCAAAAAGACAGAAATTCCTTTTGTTTTGTGGGAAAAAGACAGATATTCCACTTATTTAGAGGCAAAAATGCAGAAATTCCCCTTATTTTGGAGCAAAAATGAAGAAATTTCCCTTTTTTATGGCAAAAAGGTATGCATTCTTCTTATTTTCGAGCAAAAAGGCAGAAATTCCTTGTATTTTGAAGCAAAATTGCAGAAATTCCCCCAATTGTGGGGCAAAAAGGCAGTAATTCTCTATATTTGGGCAAAAAGACAGAAATTCTCCTTATTTTGGGGCAAAACTCAGAAATTCCACTTATTTTGGGGCAAAATTCCAGAAATTTCTCTTATTTTGGGGCAAAATTGAAGAAATTTGACTTATTTCAGAAAAAAGCAGAAATTTTCTTATTTTAGGGCAAAAAGGCAGAAATTATTTTTTATTTTGGTACAAAATTGCAAAAATTTTTCTTATTTTGGGACAAAAAGGCAGAAATTTCCCATAGTTTGGGGCAAAAATGCAGAAATTCCCCTTATTTTGAGGTAAAAAGGCTGAAATTCTTATTTGGGGGCAAAAAGGCAGAAATTTCCCTTATTTTAGGGCAAAATTGCAGAAATTTCACTTACTTCAGGATAATAAGTCAGAAATTTTCCTTATTTTGGGGCAAAAGAGACAGAAATTCCCTTTGTTTTGGGGGAAAAAGACAGCAATTCCACTTATTTAGAGGCAAAAAAGCAGAAATTCCTTTTATTTTGGAGCAAAAATGAAGAAATTTCTCTTTTTTATGGCAAAAAGGTATGCATTCTTCTTATTTTCCGGCAAAAGGGAAGAAATTCCCTGTATTTTTGAGCAAAATTGCAGAAATTCCCCTAATTGTGGGGCAAAATAACAGAAATTCTCCTTATTTTGGGGCAAAACTCAGAAATTCCACTTATTTTGGGGCAAAATTCCAGAAATTTCTCTTATTTTGGGGCAAAATTGCAAAAATTTCACTTATTTTGGGGCAAAATTTTAGAAATTTCACTTATTTCAGGGAAAGAAGGAAGAAATTTTTTTATTTTGGGGCAAAAATGAAGAAATTCCTAATATGTTGTGGCAAAAATGCAGAAATTCTCCTTATTTTGTGGTAAAAAGTCTGAAATTCCCCTTATTTGGGGGCAAAAAGGCAGAAATTTCCCTTAATGTGGGGCAAAATTGCAGAAATTTCACTTATTTCAGGGTAATAAGTCAGAAATTTTCCTTATTTTGGAGCAAAAAAGACAGAAATTCCCTTTGTTTTGTGGGAAAAAGACAGAAATTCCACTTCTTTAGAGGCAGAAAAGCAGAAATTCCTTTTATTTTGGAGCAAAAATGAAGAAATTTCCCTTTTTTATGGCAAAAAGGTATGCATTCTTCTTATTTTCGACAAAAAGGCAGAAGTTCCCTGTATTTTGGAGCAAAATTGCAGAAATTCCCCTAATTGTGGGGCAAAAAGGCAGAAATTCCCTATATGTTAGGGCAAATAGACAGAAATTCTCCTTATTTTGGGGCAAAACTCAGAAATTCCACTTGTTTTGGTATAAAATTCCAGAAATTTCCATTATTTTGGGGCAAAATTGGAAAAATTTCAATTCTTTCAGGGAAAAAAGGCAGAAATTTTCCTCTTTTTGGAGCAAAAAGGCCGAAATTTCCCTTATTTTGGGGCAAAAATGCAGAAATTCCCCTTACTTTGTGGTAAAATGGCTGAAATTCCCCATATTTGGGGACAAAAAGGCAGAAATTTCCCTTATTTTGGGGCAAAATTGCAGAAATTTCACTTATTTCAGGGTAATAATTCAGAAATTTTTCTTATTTTGGGGCAAAAAAGACAGAAATTCCCTTTGTTTTGGGGGAAAAAGACAGAAATTCCACTTATTTAGAGGCAAAAATGTAGAAATTCCCCTTATTTTGGAGCAAAAATGAAGAAATTAACCTTTTTTATGGCAAAAAAGTATGCATTCTTCTTATTTTCGGGCAAAAAAAGCAGAAATTCCTCGTATTTTGGAGCAAAATTGCAGAAATTCCCCTAATTTTGGGGCAAAAAGGCAGAAATTTCCTATATGTTACGGCAAAAAGACAGAAATTCTCCTTATTTTGGGGCAAAACACAGAAATCCCACTTATTTTGGGGCAAAATTCCAGAAATTTCCCTTATTTTGGGGCAAAATTGCATAAATTTCAATTATTTTGGGGCAAAATTGCAGAAATTTCACTTATTTCAGGGAAAAAAGGCAGAAATTTTCCTTATTTTGGGGCAAAAATGCAGAAATTTCCCTTATTTTGAGGTAAAATGGCTGAAATTCCCCTTATTTGGGGGCAAAAATGCAGAAATTTCCCTTATTTTGGGGCAAAATTGCAGAAATTTCACTTATTTCAGGGTAATAAGTCAGAATTTTTTCTTTATTTTGGGGCAAAAAAGACAGAAATTCCCTTTGTTTTGAGGGAAAAAGACAGAAATTCCACTTATTTAGAGGCAAAAATGCAGAAATTCCCCTTATTTTGGAGCAAAAATGAAGAAATTTCCCTTTTTTATGGCAAAAAGGTATGCATTCTTCTTATTTTCGGGCAAAAAAAGCAGAAATTCCTCGTATTTTGGAGCAAAATTGCAGAAATTCCCCTAATTTTGGGGCAAAAAGGCAGAAATTTCCTATATGTTAGGGCAAAAAGACAGAAATTCTCCTCATTTTGGGGCAAAACACAGAAATCCCACTTATTTTGGGGCAAAATTCCAGAAATTTCCCTTATTTTGGGGCAAAAATGCAAAAATTTCACTTATTTCAGGGTAAAAAGGCAGAAATTTTCTTTATTTTGGGGCAAAAACGCCAAAATTTCCCTTATTTTGGGGCAAAAATGCAGAAATTTCCCTTATTTTGAGGTAAAATGGCTGAAATTCCCCTTATTTGGGGGCAAAAATGCAGAAATTTCCCTTATTTTGGGGCAAAATTGCAGAAATTTCACTTATTTCAGGGTAATAAGTCAGAATTTTTTCTTTATTTTGGGGCAAAAAAGACAGAAATTCCCTTTGTTTTGAGGGAAAAAGACAGAAATTCCACTTATTTAGAGGCAAAAATGCAGAAATTCCCCTTAATTTGGAGCAAAAATGAAGAAATTTCTCTTTTTTATGGCAAAAAGGTATGCATTCTTCTTATTTTCGGGTAAAATGGCAGAAATTCCCCGTATTTTGGAGCAAAATTGCCGAAATTCCCCTAATTGTGGGGCAAAAAGGCAGAAATTCCCTATATGTTGGGGCAAAAAGATAGAAATTCTCCTTTGTTTGGGGCAAAACTCAGAAATTCCACTTATTTTGGGGCAAAATTCCAGAAATTTCCCTAATTTTTGGGCAAAATTGCAGAAATTTGACTTTTTTTGAGGCAAAATTGCAGAAATTTCACTTATTTCCAAAAAAAGCAGAATCTTTCTTATTTTGGGGCAAAAAGGCAGAAATTTCTTTTATTTTGGTACAAAATTGCAGAAATTTTTCTTATTTTGGGGCAAAAAGGCAGAAATTTCTCATATTTTGGGGCAAAAATGCAGAAATTCCCCTTATTTTGAGGTAAAAAGGCTGAAATTCCCATTATTTGGGGGCAAAAGGCAGAAATTTCCTTTATTTTGGGGCAAAATTGCAGAAATTTCACTTACTTTAGGGTAATAAGTCAGAAATTTTCTTTATTTTGGGGCAAAAAGACAGAAATTCCTTTTGTTTTGTGGGAAAAAGACAGATATTCCACTTATTTAGAGGCAAAAATGCAGAAATTCCCCTTATTTTGGAGCAAAAATGAAGAAATTTCCCTTTTTTATGGCAAAAAGGTATGCATTCTTCTTATTTTCGAGCAAAAAGGCAGAAATTCCTTGTATTTTGAAGCAAAATTGCAGAAATTCCCCCAATTGTGGGGCAAAAAGGCAGTAATTCTCTATATTTGGGCAAAAAGACAGAAATTCTCCTTATTTTGGGGCAAAACTCAGAAATTCCACTTATTTTGGGGCAAAATTCCAGAAATTTCTCTTATTTTGGGGCAAAATTGAAGAAATTTGACTTATTTCAGAAAAAAGCAGAAATTTTCTTATTTTAGGGCAAAAAGGCAGAAATTATTTTTTATTTTGGTACAAAATTGCAAAAATTTTTCTTATTTTGGGACAAAAAGGCAGAAATTTCCCATAGTTTGGGGCAAAAATGCAGAAATTCCCCTTATTTTGAGGTAAAAAGGCTGAAATTCTTATTTGGGGGCAAAAAGGCAGAAATTTCCCTTATTTTAGGGCAAAATTGCAGAAATTTCACTTACTTCAGGATAATAAGTCAGAAATTTTCCTTATTTTGGGGCAAAAGAGACAGAAATTCCCTTTGTTTTGGGGGAAAAAGACAGCAATTCCACTTATTTAGAGGCAAAAAAGCAGAAATTCCTTTTATTTTGGAGCAAAAATGAAGAAATTTCTCTTTTTTATGGCAAAAAGGTATGCATTCTTCTTATTTTCCGGCAAAAGGGAAGAAATTCCCTGTATTTTTGAGCAAAATTGCAGAAATTCCCCTAATTGTGGGGCAAAATAACAGAAATTCTCCTTATTTTGGGGCAAAACTCAGAAATTCCACTTATTTTGGGGCAAAATTCCAGAAATTTCTCTTATTTTGGGGCAAAATTGCAAAAATTTCACTTATTTTGGGGCAAAATTTTAGAAATTTCACTTATTTCAGGGAAAGAAGGAAGAAATTTTTTTATTTTGGGGCAAAAATGAAGAAATTCCTAATATGTTGTGGCAAAAATGCAGAAATTCTCCTTATTTTGTGGTAAAAAGTCTGAAATTCCCCTTATTTGGGGGCAAAAAGGCAGAAATTTCCCTTAATGTGGGGCAAAATTGCAGAAATTTCACTTATTTCAGGGTAATAAGTCAGAAATTTTCCTTATTTTGGAGCAAAAAAGACAGAAATTCCCTTTGTTTTGTGGGAAAAAGACAGAAATTCCACTTCTTTAGAGGCAGAAAAGCAGAAATTCCTTTTATTTTGGAGCAAAAATGAAGAAATTTCCCTTTTTTATGGCAAAAAGGTATGCATTCTTCTTATTTTCGACAAAAAGGCAGAAGTTCCCTGTATTTTGGAGCAAAATTGCAGAAATTCCCCTAATTGTGGGGCAAAAAGGCAGAAATTCCCTATATGTTAGGGCAAATAGACAGAAATTCTCCTTATTTTGGGGCAAAACTCAGAAATTCCACTTGTTTTGGTATAAAATTCCAGAAATTTCCATTATTTTGGGGCAAAATTGGAAAAATTTCAATTCTTTCAGGGAAAAAAGGCAGAAATTTTCCTCTTTTTGGAGCAAAAAGGCCGAAATTTCCCTTATTTTGGGGCAAAAATGCAGAAATTCCCCTTACTTTGTGGTAAAATGGCTGAAATTCCCCATATTTGGGGACAAAAAGGCAGAAATTTCCCTTATTTTGGGGCAAAATTGCAGAAATTTCACTTATTTCAGGGTAATAATTCAGAAATTTTTCTTATTTTGGGGCAAAAAAGACAGAAATTCCCTTTGTTTTGGGGGAAAAAGACAGAAATTCCACTTATTTAGAGGCAAAAATGTAGAAATTCCCCTTATTTTGGAGCAAAAATGAAGAAATTAACCTTTTTTATGGCAAAAAAGTATGCATTCTTCTTATTTTCGGGCAAAAAAAGCAGAAATTCCTCGTATTTTGGAGCAAAATTGCAGAAATTCCCCTAATTTTGGGGCAAAAAGGCAGAAATTTCCTATATGTTACGGCAAAAAGACAGAAATTCTCCTTATTTTGGGGCAAAACACAGAAATCCCACTTATTTTGGGGCAAAATTCCAGAAATTTCCCTTATTTTGGGGCAAAATTGCATAAATTTCAATTATTTTGGGGCAAAATTGCAGAAATTTCACTTATTTCAGGGAAAAAAGGCAGAAATTTTCCTTATTTTGGGGCAAAAATGCAGAAATTTCCCTTATTTTGAGGTAAAATGGCTGAAATTCCCCTTATTTGGGGGCAAAAATGCAGAAATTTCCCTTATTTTGGGGCAAAATTGCAGAAATTTCACTTATTTCAGGGTAATAAGTCAGAATTTTTTCTTTATTTTGGGGCAAAAAAGACAGAAATTCCCTTTGTTTTGAGGGAAAAAGACAGAAATTCCACTTATTTAGAGGCAAAAATGCAGAAATTCCCCTTATTTTGGAGCAAAAATGAAGAAATTTCCCTTTTTTATGGCAAAAAGGTATGCATTCTTCTTATTTTCGGGCAAAAAAAGCAGAAATTCCTCGTATTTTGGAGCAAAATTGCAGAAATTCCCCTAATTTTGGGGCAAAAAGGCAGAAATTTCCTATATGTTACGGCAAAAAGACAGAAATTCTCCTTATTTTGGGGCAAAACACAGAAATCCCACTTATTTTGGGGCAAAATTCCAGAAATTTCCCTTATTTTGGGGCAAAAATGCAAAAATTTCACTTATTTCAGGGTAAAAAGGCAGAAATTTTCTTTATTTTGGGGCAAAAACGCCAAAATTTCCCTTATTTTGGGACAAAAATGCAGAAATTTCCCTTATTTTGAGGTAAAATGGCTGAAATTCCCCTTATTTGGGGGCAAAAATGCAGAAATTTCCCTTATTTTGGGGCAAAATTGCAGAAATTTCACTTATTTCAGAGTAATAAGTCAGAATTTTTTCTTTATTTTGGGGCAAAAAAAACAGAAATTCCCTTTGTTTTGAGGGAAAAAGACAGAAATTCCACTTATTTAGAGGCAAAAATGCAGAAATTCCCCTTAATTTGGAGCAAAAATGAAGAAATTTCTCTTTTTTATGGCAAAAAGTTATGCATTCTTCTTATTTTCGGGTAAAATGGCAGAAATTCCCCGTATTTTGGAGCAAAATTGCCGAAATTCCCCTAATTGTGGGGCAAAAAGGCAGAAATTCCCTATATGTTGGGGCAAAAAGATAGAAATTCTCCTTTGTTTGGGGCAAAACTCAGAAATTCCACTTATTTTGGGGCAAAATTCCAGAAATTTCCCTAATTTTGGGGCAAAATTGCAGAAATTTGACTTTTTTTGAGGCAAAATTGCAGAAATTTCACTTATTTCCAAAAAAAGCAGAATCTTTCTTATTTTGGGGCAAAAAGGCAGAAATTTCTTTTATTTTGGTACAAAATTGCAGAAATTTTTCTTATTTTGGGGCAAAAAGGCAGAAATTTCCCATATTTTGGAGCAAAAAGGCAGAAATTCCCCTTATTTTGAGGTAAAAAGGCTGAAATTCCTTTTATTTGGGGGCTAAAAGGCAGAAATTTCCCTTATTTTCGGGCAAAATTGCTAAAATTTCACTTATTTCAGGGTAAGAAGTCAGAAATTTTCCTTATTTTGGGGCAAAAGAGACAGAAATTCCCTTTCTTTTGGGGGAAAAATACAGAAATTACAATTATTTAGAAGCAAAAAAGCAGAAATTCCCCTTATTTTGGAGCAAAAATGAAGAAATTTCCATTTTTATGGCAAAAAGGTATGCATTCTTCTTATTTTCGGGCAAAAAGGCAGAAATTCACCGTATTTTGGAGCAAAATTGCCGAAATCCCCCTAATTGTCGGTCAAAAAAACAGAAATTCCCTATATCTTGGGGCAAAAAGACAGAAATTCTCCTTATTTTGGGGCAAATCTCAGAAATTCCACTTATTTTGGGGCAAAATTCCAGAAATTTCACTTATTTTGGGGCAAAATTGCATAAATTTCAATTATTTTTGGGCAAAATTGCAGAAATTTCACTTATTTCAGGTAAAAAAGGCAGAAATTTTCCTTATTTTGGGGCAAAAAGGCAGAAATTCCTAATATTTTGTGGCAAAAATGCAGAAATTCCCCTTATTTTGAGGTAAAAAGGATGAAATTCCCATTATTTGGGGGCAAAAAGGCAGAAATTTCCCAAATTTCTTGCAAAATTGGAGAAATTTCACTTACTTCAGGGTAATAAGTCAGAATTTTTCCTTATTTTGGGGCAAAAAAGACAGAACTTCCTTTTGTTTTGCGGGAAAAAGACAGAAATTCCACTTATTTAGAGGCAAAAATGCAGAAATTCCCTTTATTTTGGAGCAAAAATGAAGAAATTTTTCTTTTTTATGGCAAAAAGGTATGCATTCTTCTAATTTTCGGGCAAAAAGACAGAAATTCCCTGTATTTTGGAGCAAAATTGCAGAAATTCCCCTAATTGTGGGGCAAAAAGGCAGAAATTCCCTATATGTTGGGGCAAAAAAACAGAAATTCTCCTTATTTTGGGGCAAAACTCAGAAATTCCACTTATTTTGGGGCAAAATTCCAGAAATTTCCCTTATTTTGGGGCAAAATTGTAGAAACTTCACTTATTTTGGGGCAAAATTTCAGAAATTTCACTTATTTCAGGAAAAAAAACAGAAATTTTCTTATTTTGGGGCAAAAAGGCAGAAATTCCTAATATTTTGTGGCAAAAGTGCAGAAATTCCCTTTATTTTGAGGTAAAAAATCTGAAATTCACCTTATTTGGGGGCAAAAAGTTAAAAATTTCCCTTATTTTGGGGCAAAATTGCAGAAATTTCACTTATTTTAGGGTAATAAGTCAGAAATTTTCCTTATTTTGCGGCAAAAAAAAAACAGGAATTCCCTTTGTTTTGGGGGAAAAAGACAGAAATTCCACTTATTTAGAGGCAAAAAAGCAGAAATTCCCCTTATTTTGGAGAAAAAATGAAGAAATTTCCCTTTTTTATGGCAAAAAGGTATGCATTCTTTTTATTTTCGGGCAAAAAGGCAGAAATTCCCCGTATTTTGGAGCAAAATTGCAGAAATTCCCCTAATTGTGGGGCAAAAAGGCAGAAATTCCACGTGTTTTGGGGCAAAATTCCAGAAATTTTCATTATTTTGTGGCAAAATTGGAAAAATTTCACTTATTTAAGGGAAAAAAGGCAGAAATTTTTCTTATTTTGGGGCAAAAAGTCCGAAATTTCCCTTATTTGGGGGCAAAAATGCAGAAATTCCCCTTATTTTGTGGTAAAATGGCTGAAATTCCCCATATTTGGGGGCAAAAAGGCAGAAATTTCCCTTATTTTGGGGCAAAATTGCAGAAATTTCACTTATTTCAGGGTAATAAGTCAAAATTTTTTCTTTATTTTGGGGCAAAAAAGACAGAAATTCCCTTTGTTTTGGGGGAAAAAGACAGAAATTCCACTTATTTAGAGTCAAAAATGCAGAAATTCCCCTTATTTTGGAGCAAAAATGAAATTTCCCTTTTTTATGGCAAAAAGGTATGCATTCTTCTTATTTTCGGGCAAAAAGGCAGAAATTCCTCGTATTTTGGAGCAAAATTGCAGAAATTCCTTTAATTGTGGGGCAAAAAGGCAGAAATTTCCTATATCTTAGGGCAAAAAGACAGAAATTCTCCTTATTTTGAGGCAAAACTCAGAAATCCCACTTATTTAGGTCAAAATTCCTGAAATTTCCCTTATTTTTGGGCCAAAATGCAGAAATTTCACTTATTTCAGGGTAAAACGCAGAAATTTTCCTTATTTGGGGCAAAAACGCCAAAATGTCCCTTATTTTGGGGCAAAAATTCAGAAATTCCTTTTATTTTGAGGTAAAATGGCTGAAATTCCCCTTATTTGGGTGCAAAAATGCAGAAATTTCCCTTATTTTGGGGCAAAATTGCAGAAATTTCACTTATTTCAGGGTAATAAGTCAAAATTTTTTCTTTATTTTGGGGCAAATAAGACAGAAATTCCCTTTGTTTTGGGGGAAAAAGACAGAAATTCCACTTATTTAGAGGCAAAAATGCAGAAATTCCCCTTATTTTGGAGCAAAAATGAAGAAATTTCCCTTTTTTATGGCAAAAAGGTATGCATTCTTCTTATTTTCGGGCAAAAAGTCAGAAATTCCCCGTATTTTGGAGCAAAATTGCAGATATTCCCCTAATTGTGGGGCAAAAAGGCAGAAATTCCCTATATGTTGGGGCAAAAAGATAGAAATTCTCCTTATTTTGGGGCAAAACTAAGAAATTCCACTTATTTTGGGGCAAAATTCCAGAAATTTTCCTTATTTTGGGGCAAAATTGCAGAAATTTGACTTATTTCAGAAAAAAAGCAGAATTTTTTTTATTTTGGAACAAAAAGGCAGAAATTTCTTTTATTTTGGTACAAAATTGCAGAAATTTTTCTTATTTTCGGGCAAAAAGGCAGAAATTTCTCATATTTTGGGGCAAAAATGCAGAAATTCCCCTTATTTTGAGGTAAAAAGGCTGAAATTCCCATTATTTGGGGGCAAAAGGCAGAAATTTCCCTTATTTCGGGCAAAATTGCAGAAATTTCACTTACTTCATGGTAATAAGTCAGAAATTTTCCTTATTTTGGGGCAAAAAGACAGAAATTCCCTTTGTTTTGGGGGAAAAAGACAGAAATTCCACTTATTTAGAGGCAAAAAGGCAGAAATTCCCTTTATTTTGAAGCAAAAATGAAGAAATTTCCCTTTTTTATGGCAAAATGGTATGCATTTTCCTTATTTTCAGGCAAAAAGGCAGAAATTCCTCGTATTTTAGAGCAAAATTGCAGAAATTCCAGTAATTGTTTGGCAAAAAGGCAGAAAATCTCTATATGTTGGGGCAAAAAGACAGAAATTCTCCTTATTTTGTGGCAAAACTCAGAAATTCCACTTATTTTGGGGCAAAATTGCAGAAATTTGACTTATTTTAGAGCAAAATTGCAGCAATTTCACTTATTTCTGAAAAAAAGCAGAAATTCTCTTATTTTGGGGCAAAAAAGCAGAAATTTCTTTTATTTTGGTACAAATTGCAAAAATTAATCCTATTTCGGGCAAAAAGACAGAAATTTCTCTTATTTGGGGGCAAAATTGCAGAAATTTCACTTATTTCAGGGTAATAAGTCAGATATTTTCCTTATTTTGGGGCAAAAAAGAGAGAAATTCCCTTTGTTTTGGGGAAAAAGACAGAAATTCCACTTATTTAGAGGCAAAAAAGCAGAAATTCCCCTTATTTGGAGCAAAAATGAAAAAATTTCCCTTTTTTATGGCAAAAAGCTATGCATTCTTCTTATTTTCGGCAAAAAAGCAGAAATTCCCTGTATTTTGCTGCAAAATTGCAGAAATTCCCCTAATTGTGGGGCAAAAAGGCAGAAATTCCCTATATGTTGGAGCAAAAAAACAGAAATTCTCCTTATTTTGGGGCAAAACTCAGAAATTCCACTTATTTTGGCGCAAAATTGCAGAAATTTCACTTATTTCAGAAAAAAAGCAGAAATTTTCTTATTTTGGGGAAAAAAGGTAGAAATTTCTTTTACTTTGGTACAAAATTGCAGAAATTTTTCTTATTTTGGTGCAATATAGGAGAAATTTCCCATATTTTGGTGGAAAAATGCAGAAATTCCCCTTATTTTGAGGTAAAAAGGCTGAAATTCCCCTTATTTGGGGGCAAAAAGACAGAAATTTCCCTTATTTGGAGGCAAAATTGCAGAAATTTCACTTATTTCAGGGAAATAAGTCAGAAATTTTCCTTATTTTGGGGCAAAAAAGACAGAAATTCCCTTTGTTTTGGGGGAAAAAGACAGAAATTCCACTTATTTAGAGGCAAAAAGGCAGAAATTCCCCTTATTTTGAAGCAAAAATGAAGAAATTTCCCTTTTTTATGGCAAAAAGGTATGCATTCCCCTTATTTTCGGGCAAAAAGGCAGAAATTCCTCGTATTTTAGAGCAAAATTGCAGAAATTCCCGTAATTGTGTGGCAAAAAGGCAGAAATTCTCTACATGTTGGGGCAAAAAGACAGAAATTCTCCTTATTTTGGGGCAAAACTCACAAATTCCACTTATTTTGGGGCAAAATTGCAGAAATTTGACTTATTTTAGAGCAAAATTGCAGCAATTTCACTTATTTCTGAAAAAAAGCAGAAATTCTCTTATTTTGCGGCAAAAAGGAAGAAATTTCTTTTATTTGGGTACAAATTGCAAAAATTATTCCTATTTTGGGGCAAAAAGGCAGAATTTCCCCATATTTTGTGGCAAAAATCCCCCTTATTTTGAGGTAAAAAGGTTAAAATTCCCCTTATTTGGGGGCAAAAAAACAGAAATTTCTCTTATTTTGGGGCAAAATTGCAGAAATTTCACTTATTTCAGGGTAATAAGTCAGATATTTTCCTTATTTTGGGGCAAAAAAGAGAGAAATTCCTTTTATTTTGGGGAAAAAAGACAGAAATTCCACTTATTTAGAGGCAAAAAAGCAGAAATTCCCCTTATTTGGAGCAAAAATGAAGAAATTTCCCTTTTTTATGGCAAAAAGCTATGCATTCTTCTTATTTTCGGGCAAAAAAGCAGAAATTCCCTGTATTTTGGAGCAAAATTGCAGAAATTCCTCCAATTGTGGGGCAAAAAGGCAGAAATTCCCTATATGTTGGAGCAAAAAAACAGAAATTCTCCTTATTTTGGGGCAAAACTCAGAAATTCCACTTATTTTGGTGCAAAATTGCAGAAATTTCACTTATTTCAGAAAAATAGCAGAAATTTTCTTATTTTGGGGAAAAAAGGTAGAAATTTCTTTTACTTTGGTACAAAATTGCAGAAATTTTTCTTATTTTGGGGCAATAAGGGAGAAATTTCCCATATTTTGGGGGAAAAATGCAGAAATTCCCCTTATTTTGAGGTAAAAAGGCTGAAATTCCCCTTATTTGGGGGCAAAAAAACAGAAATTTCCCTTATTTGGGGGCAAAATTGCAGAAATTTCACTTATTTCAGGGTAATAAGTCAGAAATTTTCCTTATTTTGGGGCAAAAAAGACAGAAATTCCCTTTGTTTTGGGGGAAAAAGTCAGAAATTCCACTTATTTAGAGGCAAAAATGCAGAAATTCCCCTTATTTTGGAGCAAAATGAAGAAATTTCCCTTTTTTATGGCAAAAAGCTATGCATTCTTCTTATTTTCGGGCAAAAAGGCAGAAATTCCCCGTATTTTGGAGCAAAATTGCAGAAATTCCTCTAATTGTGGGGCAAAAAGGCAGAAATTCCCTCTATGTTGAGGCAAAAAGACAGAAATTTTTTTGTATTTTGGGGCAAAACTAAGAAATTTAACTTATTTTGGGGCAAAATTCCATAAATTTCCCTTATTTTGGGGCAAAATTGCAGAAATTTGACTTATTCTAGAAAAAAAGCAAAAATTTTTTTATTTTGGAACAAAAAGGCAGAAATTTCTTTTATTTTGGTACAAAATTGCAGAAATTTTTCTTATTTTGGGGCAAAAAGGCAGAAATTTCCCATAATTTGGGGAAAAATGCAGAAATTCCCCTTATTTTGAGGTAAAAAGGCTGAAATTCCCCTTATTTGGGGACAAAAATGCAGAAATTTCCCTTATTTTGGGGCGAAATTGCAGAAATTTCACTTATTTCAGGGTAATAAGTCAGAAATTTTCCTTATTTTGGGGAAAAAAGACAGAAATTCCCTTTGTTTTGGGGAAAAAAGACAGAAATTCCACTTATTTAGAGGCAAAAAAGCAGAAATTCCCCTTATTTGGAGCAAAAATGAAGAAATTTCCCTTTTTTATGGCAAAAAGCTATGCATTCTTCTTATTTTCGGGCAAAAAAGCAGAAATTCCCTGTATTTTGGAGCAAAATTGCAGAAATTCCTCTAATTGTGGGGCAAAAAGGCAGAAATTCCCTATATGTTGGAGCAAAAAAACAGAAATTCTCCTTATTTTGGGGCAAAACTCAGAAATTCCACTTATTTTGGTGCAAAATTGCAGAAATTTCACTTATTTCAAAAAAAAAGCAGAAATTTTCTTATTTTGGGGAAAAAAGGTAGAAATTTCTTTTACTTTGGTACAAAATTGCAGAAATTTTTCTTATTTTGGGGCAATAAGGGAGAAATTTCCCATATTTTGGGGGAAAAATGCAGAAATTCCCCTTATTTTGAGGTAAAAAGGCTGAAATTCCCCTTATTTGGGGGCAAAAAAACAGAAATTTTCCTTATTTTGGGGCAAAATTGCAGAAATTTCACTTATTTCAGGGTAATAAGTCAGAAATTTTCCTTATTTTGGGGCAAAAAAGACAGAAATTCCCTTTGTTTTGGGGGAAAAAGTCAGAAATTCCACTTATTTAGAGGCAAAAATGCAGAAATTCCCCTTATTTTGGAGCAAAATGAAGAAATTTCCCTTTTTTATGGCAAAAAGCTATGCATTCTTCTTATTTTCGGGCAAAAAGGCAGAAATTCCCCGTATTTTGGAGCAAAATTGCAGAAATTCCTCTAATTGTGGGGCAAAAATGCAGAAATTCCCTCTATGTTGAGGCAAAAAGACAGAAATTTTTTTGTATTTTGGGGCAAAACTAAGAAATTTAACTTATTTTGGGGCAAAATTCCATAAATTTCCCTTATTTTGGGGCAAAATTGCAGAAATTTGACTTATTCTAGAAAAAAAGCAAAAATTTTTTTATTTTGGAACAAAAAGGCAGAAATTTCTTTTATTTTGGTACAAAATTGCAGAAATTTTTCTTATTTTGGGGCAAAAAGGCAGAAATTTCCCATAATTTGGGGAAAAATGCAGAAATTCCCCTTATTTTGAGGTAAAAAGGCTGAAATTCCCCTTATTTGGGGACAAAAATGCAGAAATTTCCCTTATTTTGGGGCGAAATTGCAGAAATTTCACTTATTTCAGGGTAATAAGTCAGAAATTTTCCTTATTTTGGGGAAAAAAGACAGAAATTCCCTTTGTGTTGGGGGAAAAAGACAGAAATTCCACTTATTTAGAGGCAAAAAAGCAGAAATTCCCCTTATTTTGGAGCAAAAATGAAGAAATTTCCCTTTTTTATGGCAAACAGGTATCCATTCTTTTTATTTTCGGGCAAAAAAGTAGAAATTTCCCATATTTTTGAGCAAAATTGCAGAAATTCCCCTAATTGTGTGGCAAAAAGGCAGAAATTCCCTACATGTTGGGGCAAAAAGACAGAAATTCTCCTTATTTTGGGGCAAAACTCAGAAATTTCACTTATTCTTGGGCAAAATTGCAGAAAATTCACTTATTTCAGAAAAAAAGCAGAAATTTTCTTATTTTGCGGCAAAAAGGCAGAAATTTCTTTCATTTTGGTACAAAATTGCAGAAATTTTTCTTATTTTGGGGCAAAAAGACAGAAATTTCTCATATTTTGGGGCAAAAATGCAGAAATTCCCCTTATTTTGAGGTAAACAGGCTGAAATTCCAATTATTTGGGGGCAAAAGGCAGAAATTTCCCTTATTTTGGGGCAAAATTGCAGAAATTTCACTTACTTTAGGGTAATAAATCAGAAATTTTCTTTATTTTGGGGCAAAAAGACAGAAATTCCCTTTGTTTTGGGGGAAAAAGACAGATATTCCACTTATTTAGAGGCAAAAATGCAGAAATTCCCCTTATTTTGGAGCAAAAATGAAGAAATTTCCCTTTTTTATGGCAAAAAGGTATGCATTCTTCTTATATTCGGGCAAAAAGTCAGAAATTCCCCGTATTTTGGAGCAAAATTGCAGATATTCCCCTAATTGTGGGGCAAAAAGGCAGAAATTCCGTATATGTTGGGGCAAAAAGATAGAAATTCTCCTTATTTTGGGGCAAAACTAAGAAATTCCACTTATTTTGGGGCAAAATTCCAGAAATTTCCCTTATTTTGGGGCAAAATTGCAGAAATTTGACTTATTTCAAAAAAAAAGCAGAATTTTTTTTATTTTGGAAGAAAAAGGCAGAAATTTCTTTTATTTTGGTACAAAATTGCAGAAATTTTTCTTATTTTCGGGCAAAAAGGCAGAAATTTCTCATATTTTGGGGAAAAATGCAGAAATTCCCCTTATTTTGAGGTAAAAAGGCTGAAATTCCCATTATTTTGGGGCAAAAGGCAGAAATTTCCCTTATTTCGGGCAAAATTGCAGAAATTTCACTTACTTCATGGTAATAAGTCAGAAATTTTCCTTATTTTGGGGCAAAAAGACAGAAATTCCCTTTGTTTTGGGGGAAAAAGACAGAAATTCCACTTATTTAGAGGCAAAAACGCAGAAATTCCCTTTATTTTGAAGCAAAAATGAAGAAATTTCCCTTTTTTATGGCAAAATGGTATGCATTCCCCTTATTTTCGGGCAAAAAGGCAGAAATTCCTCGTATTTTAGAGCAAAATTGCAGAAATTCCCGTAATTGTGTGGCAAAAAGGCAGAAAATCTCTATATGTTGGGGCAAAAAGACAGAAATTCTCCTTATTTTGGGGCAAAACTCAGAAATTCCACTTATTTTGGGGCAAAATTGCAGAAATTTGACTTATTTTAGAGCAAAATTGCAGCAATTTCACTTATTTCTGAAAAAAAGCAGAAATTCTCTTATTTTGGGGCAAAAAAGCAGAAATTTCTTTTATTTGGGTACAAATTGCAAAAATTATTCCTATTTCGGGCATAAAGACAGAAATTTCTCTTATTTGGTGGCAAAATTGCAGAAATTTCACTTATTTCAGGGTAATAAGTCAGATATTTTTTTTATTTTGGGGCAAAAAAGAGAGAAATTCCCTTTGTTTTGGGGAAAAAGACAGAAATTCCACTTATTTAGAGGCAAAAAAGCAGAAATTCCCCTTATTTGGAGCAAAAATGAAAAAATTTCCCTTTTTTATGGCAAAAAGCTATGCATTCTTCTTATTTTCGGCAAAAAAGCAGAAATTCCCTGTATTTTGCAGCAAAATTGCAGAAATTCCCCTAATTGTGGGGCAAAAAGGCAGAAATTCCCTATATGTTGGAGCAAAAAAACAGAAATTCTCCTTATTTTGGGGCAAAACTCAGAAATTCCACTTATTTTGGTGCAAAATTGCAGAAATTTCACTTATTTCAGAAAAAAAGCAGAAATTTTTTTATTTTGGGGAAAAAAGGTAGAAATTTCTTTTACTTTGGTACAAAATTGCAGAAATTTTTCTTATTTTGGGGCAATAAGGGAGAAATTTCCCATATTTTGGGGGAAAAATGCAGAAATTCCCCTTATTTTGAGGTAAAAAGGCTGAAATTCCCCTTATTTGGGGGCAAAAAGACAGAAATTTCCCTTATTTGGGGGCAAAATTGCAGAAATTTCACTTATTTCAGGGAAATAAGTCAGACATTTTCCTTATTTTGGGGCAAAATAGACAGAAATTACATTTGTTTTGGGGGAAAGAGACAGAAATTCCACTTATTTAGAGGCAAAAAGGCAGAAATTCCCCTTATTTTGAAGCAAAAATGAAGAAATTTCCCTTTTTTATGGCAAAAAGGTATGCAGTCCCCTTATTATCGGGCAAAAAGGCAGAAATTCCTCGTATTTTAGAGCAAAATTGCAGAAATTCCCCTAATTGTGGGGCAAAAAGGCAGAAATTTCCTATATGTTAGGGCAAAAAGACAGAAATTCTCCTTATTTTGGGGCAAAACTCAGAAATTCCACTTATTTTGGGGCAAAATTCCAGAAATTTCCCTTATTTTGGGGCAAAATTGCAGAAATTTCACTTATTTTGGGGAAAGAAGGCAGAAATTTTTTTATTTTGGGGCAAAAAGGAAGAAATTCCTAATATTTTTTGGCAAAAATGCAGAAATTACCCTTATTTTGTGGTAAAATGTCTGAAATTCCCCTTATTTGGGGGCAAAAAGGCAGAAATTTCCCTTAATTTGGGGCTAAATTGCAGAAATTTCACTTATTTCAGGGTAATAAGTAACAAATTTTCCTTATTTTGGAGCAAAAAAGACAGGAATCCCTTTGTTTTGTGGGAAAAAGACAGAAATTCCACTTATTTAGAGGCAGAAAAGCAGAAATTCCCCTTATTTTGGAGCAAAAATGAAGAAATTTCCCTTTTTTATAGCAAAAAGTTATGCATTCTTCTTATTTTCGACAAAAAGGCAGAAGTTCCCCGTATTTTGGAGCAAAATTTCAGAAATTCCCCTAATTGTAAGGCAAAAAGGCAGAAATTCCCTATACGTTAGGGCAAAAAGACAGAAATTCTCCTTATTTTGGGGCAAAACTCAGAAATTCCACTTGTTTTGGGACAAAATTTCAGAAATTTCCATTATTTTGGGGCAAAATTGGAAAAATTTCAATTCTTTCAGGGAAAAAAGGCAGAAATTTTCCTCTTTTTGTGGGCAAAAAGGCCGAAATTTCCCTTATTTTGGGGCAAAAATGCAGAAATTCCCCTTATTTTGTGGTATAATGGCTAAAATTCCCCATATTTGGGGGCAAAAAGGCAGAAATTTCCCTTATTTTGGGGCAAAATTGCAGAAATTTCACTTATTTCAGGGTAATAAGTCAGAAATTTTTCTTATTTTGGGGCAAAAAAGACAGAAATTCCCTTTGTTTTGGGGGAAAAAGACAGAAATTCCACTTATTTAGAGGCAAAAATGCAGAAATTCCCCTTATTTTGGAGCAAAAATGAAGAAATTTCTCTTTTTTATGGCAAAAAGGTATGCATTCTTCTTATTTTCGGGCAAAAAAAGCAGAAATTCCTCGTATTTTGGAGCAAAATTGCAGAAATTCCCCTAATTGTGGGGCAAAAAGGCAGAAATTTCCTATATGTTAGGGCAAAAAGACAGAAATTCTCCTTATTTTGAGGCAAAACTCAGAAATCCCACTTAGTTTGGGGCAAAATACCAGAAATTTCCTTTATTTTGGGGCAAAAATGCAGAAATTTCACTTATTTCAGGGTAAAAAGGCAGAAATTTTCCTTATTTTGGGGCAAAAACGCCAAAATTTCCCTTATTTTGGGGCAAAAATGCAGAAATTTCCCTTATTTTGAGGTAAAATGGCTGAAATTCCTTTTATTTGGAAGCAAAAATGCAGAAATTTCCCTTATTTTGGGGCAAAATTGCAGAAATTTCACTTATTTCAGGGTAATAAGTCAGAATTTTTTCTTTATTTTGGGGCAAAAAAGACAGAAATTCCCTTTGTTTTGAGGGAAAAAGACAGAAATTCCACTTATTTAGAGGCAAAAATGCAGAAATTCCCCTTAATTTGGAGCAAAAATGAAGAAATTTTTCTTTTTTATGGCAAAAATGTATGCATTCTTCTTATTTTCGGGCAAAATGGCAGAAATTCCTCGTATTTTGGAGCAAAATTGCAGAAATTCCCCTAATTGTGGGGCAAAAGCAGAAATTCCCTATATGTTGGGGCAAAAAGATAGAAATTCTCCTTAGTTTGGGGCAAAACTCAGAAATCCCACTTATTTTGAGGCAAAATTCCAGAAATTTCCCTAATTTTGGGGCAAAATTGCAGAAATTTCACTTATTTCCAAAAAAAGCAGAATCTTTCTTAGTTTGGGGCAAAGAAGCAGAAATTTCTTTTATTTTGGTACAAAATTGCAGAAATTTTTCTTATTTTGGGGCAAAAAGGCAGAAATTTCCCATATTTTGGGGAAAAATGCAGAAATTCTCCTTATTTTGAGGTAAAAAGGCTGAAATTCCTTATATTTGGGGACAAAAATGCAGAAATTTCCCTTATTTTGGGGCGAAATTTCACTTATTTCAGGGTAATAAGTCAGAAATTTTCCTTATTTTGGGGAAAAAAAGACAGAAATTTTTTTTGTTTTGGGGGAAAAAGACAGAAATTCCACTTATTTAGAGGCAAAAATGCAGAAATTCCCCTTATTTTGGAGCAAAAATGAAGAAATTTCCCTTTTTTTATGGCAAACAGGTATGCATTCTTTTTATTTTCGGGCAAAAAAGCAGAAATTTCCCATATTTTTGAGCAAAATTGCAGAAATTCCCCTAATTGTGTGGCAAAAAGGCAGAAATTCCCTATATGTTGGGGCAAAAAGAAAGTAATTCTCCTTATTTTGGGGCAAAACTCAGAAATTTCGCTTATTCTTGGGCAAAATTGCAGAAAATTCACTTATTTCAGAAAATAAAGCAGAAATTTTCTTATTTTGGGGCAAAAAGGCAGAAATTTCTCATATTTTGTGGCAAAAATGCAGAAATTCCCCTTATTTTGAGGTAAAAAGGCTGAAATTCCCATTATTTGGGGGCAAAAGGCAGAAATTTCCCTTATTTTGGGGCAAAATTGCAGAAATTTCACTTACTTTAGGGTAATAAGTCAGAAATTTTCTTTATTTTGGGGCAAAAAGACAGAAATTCACTTTGTTTTCTGGGAAAAAGACAGATATTCCACTTATTTAGAGGCAAAAATGCAGAAATTCATCTTATTTTGGAGCAAAAATGAAGAAATTTTCCTTTTTATGGCAAAAAGGTATGCATTCTTCTTATTTTCGAGCAAAAAGGCAGAAATTCCTTGTATTTTGAAGCAAAATTGCAGAAATTCCCCCAATTGTGGGGCAAAAAGGCAGAAATTCCCTATATTTGGGCAAAAAGACAGAAATTCTCCTTATTTTGGGGCAAAACTCAGAAATTCCACTTATTTTGGGGCAAAATTGCAGAAATTTCACTTATTTCAAAAAAAAGCAGAATCTTTCTTATTTTGGGGCAAAAAGGCAGAAATTTCGTTTATTTTGGTACAAAATTGCAGAAATTTTTCTTATTTGGGGCAAAAAGGCAGAAATTTCCCATATTTTGGGGCAAAAATGCAGAAATTCCCCTTATTTTGAGGTAAAAAGGCTGAAATTCCCATTATTTGGGGGAAAAGGCAGAAATTTTCCTTATTTTGGGGCAAAATTGCAGAAATTTCACTTACTTTAGGGTAATAAGTCAGAAATTTTCTTTATTTTGTGGCAAAAAGACAGAAATTCCCTTTGTTCTGGGGGAAAAAGACAGATATTCCACTTATTTAGAGGCAAAAATGCAGAAATTCCCCTTATTTTGGAGCAAAAATGAAGATATTTCCCTTTTTTATGGCCAAAAGATATGCATTCTTCTTATTTTTGAGCAAAAAGGCAGAAATTCCTTGTATTTTGAAGCAAAATTGCAGAAATTCCCCCAATTGTGGGGCAAAAAGGCAGAAATTCCCTATATTTGGGCAAAAAGACAGAAATTCTCCTTATTTTGGGACAAAACTCAGAAATTCCACTTATTTTGGGGCAAAATTCCAGAAATTTCTCTTATTTTGGGGCAAAATTGAAGAAATTTGACTTATTTCAGAAAAAAGCAGAAATTTTCTTATTTTAGGGCAAAAAGGCAGAAATTTTTTTTTGATTTTGGTACAAAATTGCAAAAATTTTACTTATTTTGGACAAAAAGGCAGAAATTTCCCATATTTTGGGGCAAAAATGCAGAAATTCCCCTTATTTTGAGGTAAAAATGCTGAAATTCCCCTTATTTGGGGGCAAAAATGCAGAAATTTCTTTTATTTTGGGGCAAAATTGCAGAAATTTCACTTACTTCAGGGTTATAAGTCAGAAATTTTCCTTATTTTGAGGCAAAAGAGACAGAAATTTTTTTTTGGGGGAAAAAGACAGCAATTCCACTTATTTAGAGGCAAAAAAGCAGAAATTCCTTTTATTTTGGAGCAAAAATGAAGAAATTTCCCTTTTTATGGCAAAAAGGTATGCATTCTCCTATTTTCCGGCAAAAAGGAAGAAATTCCCCGTATTTTGGAGCAAAATTGCAGAAATTCCCCTAATTGTGGGGCAAAAAGGCAGAAATTCCCTATATGTTGGGGCAAAAAGACAGAAATTCTCCTTATTTTGGGGCAAAACTCAGAAATTCCACTTATTTTGGGGCAAAATTGCAGAAATTTGACTTATTTTAGAGCAAAATTGCAGAAATTTCACTTATTTCTGAAAAAAAGCAGAAATTCTCTTATTTTGGGGCCAAAAGGCAGAAATTTCGTATATTTTGGTACAAAATTGCAGAAATTTTTCTTATTTTGGGGAAAAAAGGCAGAAATTTCCCATATTATGGGGCAAAAATGCAGAAATTCCCGTTATTTTGAGGTAAAAAGGCTGAAATTCCCCTTTTTTGGGTGCAAAAGGCAGAAATTTCCATTATTTTGGGGAAAAATTGCAGAAATTTCAGTAATTTCAGGGTAATAAGTCAGAAATTTTCCTTATTTTGGGGCAAAAAAGACAGAAATTCCCTTTGTTTTGGGGGAAAAAGTCAGAAATTCGACTTATTTAGAGGCAAAAAAGCAGAAATTCCCCTTATTTTGGAGCAAAAATGAAGAAATTTCCCTTTTTTATGGCAAAAAGCTATGCATTCTTCTTATTTTCGGGCAAAAAAGCAGAAATTCCCCGTATTTTGGAGCAAAATTGCAGAAATTCCCCTAATTGTGGGGCAAAAAGGCA
This sequence comes from Micromys minutus, assembly GCF_963924665.1. Taxonomy (NCBI): domain Eukaryota; kingdom Metazoa; phylum Chordata; class Mammalia; order Rodentia; family Muridae; genus Micromys; species Micromys minutus. The sequence goes on along the minus strand of NW_027667867.1, from coordinate 863,917 downwards.
GAAATTCCCTATATGTTAGGGCAAAAAGATAGAAATTCTCCTTATTTTGGGGCAAAACTCAGAAATTCCACTTATTTTGGGGCAAAATTCCAAAAAGTTTCCTTATTTTGGGGCAAAATTGCAGAAAGTTGACTTATTTTGGGGCAAAATTGCAGAAATTTCACTTATTTCAGAGAAAAAAGGCAGAAATTTTCCTCATTTTGGGGCAAAAAGGCAGAAATTTTTTATATTTTGTGGCAAAAATGCAGAAATTCCTCTTATTTTGAGGTAAAAAGTCTGAAATTCCTTTTATTTGGGGGCAAAAAGGCAGAAATTTCCCTTATTTTGGGGCAAAATTGCAGAAATTTCACTTATTTCAGGGTAATAAGTCAGAAATTTTTCTTATTTTGGGGCAATAAAGACAGAAATTCCCTTTGTTTTGTGGGAAAAAGACAGAAATTCCACTTATTTAGAGGCAAAAATGCAGAAATTCCCCTTATTTTGGAGCAAAAATGAAGAAATTTCTTTTTTTTATGGCAAAAAGGTATGCATTCTTCTTATTTTCGGGCAAAAAGGAAGAAATTCCCCGTATTTTGGAGCAAAATTGCAGAAATTCCCCTAATTGTCTGGCAAAAAGGCAGAAATTTCCTATATGTTAGGGCAAAAAGACAGAAATTCTCCTTATTTTGGGGCAAAACTCAGAAATTCCACTTATTTTGGGGCAAAATTCCAGAAATTTCCCTTATTTTGGGGTAAAATTGCAGAAATTTCACTTATTTTGGGCAAAATTTCAGAAATTTCACTTATTTCAGGGAAAGAAGGCAGAAATTTTTTTATTTTGGGGCAAAAAGGAAGAAATTCCTAATATTTTGTGGCAAAAATGCAGAAATTACCCTTATTTTGTGGTAAAAAGTCTGAAATTCCCCTTATTTGAGGGCAAAAAGGCAGTAATTTCCCTTAATTTGGGGCTAAATTGCAGAAATTTCACTTATTTCAGGGTAATAACTCCCAAATTTTCCTTATTTTGGAGCAAAAAAGACAGGAATCCCTTTGTTTTGTGGGAAAAAGACAGAAATTCCACTTATTTAGAGGCAGAAAAGCAGAAATTCCCCTTATTTTGGAGCAAAAATGAAGAAATTTCCCTTTTTTATAGCAAAAAGTTATGCATTCTTCTTATTTTCGACAAAAAGGCAGAAGTTCCCCGTATTTTGGAGCAAAATTTCAGAAATTCCCCTAATTGTAAGGCAAAAAGGCAGAAATTCCCTATACGTTAGGGCAAAAAGACAGAAATTCTCCTTATTTTGGGGCAAAACTCAGAAATTCCTCTTGTTTTGGGACAAAATTCCAGAAATTTCCATTATTTTGGGGCAAAATTGGAAAAATTTCAATTCTTTCAGGGAAAAAAGGCAGAAATTTTCCTCTTTTTGTGGGCAAAAACGCCAAAATTTCCCTTATTTTGGGGCAAAAATGCAGAAATTTTCCTTATTTTGAGGTAAAATGGCTGAAATTCCCCATATTTGGGGGCAAAAAGGCAGAAATTTATTTTATTTTGGGGCAAAATTGCAGAAATTTCACTTATTTCAGGGTAATAAGTCAGAAATTTTTCTTATTTTGGGGCAAAAAAGACAGAAATTCCCTTTGTTTTGGGGGAAAAAGACAGAAATTCCATTTATTTAGAGGCAAAAATGCAGAAATTCCCCTTATTTTAGGAGCAAAAATGAAGAAATTTCTCTTTTTTATGGCAAAAAGGTATGCATTCGTCTTATTTTCGGGCAAAAAAAGCAGAAATTCCTCGTATTTTGGAGCAAAATTGCAGAAATTCCCCTAATTTTGGGGCAAAAAGGCAGAAATTTCCTATATGTTAGGGCAAAAAGACAGAAATTCTCCTTATTTTGGGGCAAAACTCAGAAATCCCACCGATTTTGGGAAAAAATACCAGAAATTTCCCTTATTTTGGGGCAAAAATGCAGAAATTTCATTTATTTCAGGGTAAAAAGGCAGAAATTTTCCTTATTTTGGGGCAAAAACGACAAAATTTCCCTTATTTTGGGGCAAAAATGCAGAAATTTCCCTTATTTTGAGGTAAAATGGCTGAAATTCCCCTTATTTGAGGGCAAAAACGCCAAAATTTCCCTTATTTTGGGGCAAAAATGCAGAAATTTCCCTCATTTTGAGGTAAAATTGCTGAAATTCCCCTTATTTGGGGGCAAAAAGGCAGAAATTTCCCTTATTTTGGGGCAAAATTGCAGAAATTTCACTTATTTCAGGGTAATAAGTCAGAAATTTTTCTTATTTTGGGGCAAAAAAGACAGAAATTCCCTTTGTTTTGGGGGAAAAAGACAGAAATTCCACTTATTTAGAGGCAAAAATGCAGAAATTCCCCTTATTTTGGAGCAAAAATGAAGAAATTTCTATTTTTATGGCAAAAAGGTATGCATTCTTCTTATTTTCGGGCAAAAAAAGCAGAAATTCCTCGTATTTTGGAGCAAAATTGCAGAAATTCCCCTAATTGTGGGGCAAAAAGGCAGAAATTTCCTATATGTTAGGGCAAAAAGACAGAAATTCTCCTTATTTTGGGGCAAAACTCAGAAATCCCACTTATTTTGGGGCAAAATACCAGAAATTTCCCTTATTTTGGGGCAAAAATGCAGAAATTTCACTTATTTCAGTGTAAAAAGGCAGAAATTTTCCTTATTTTGGGGCAAAAACGCCAAAATTTCCCTTATTTTGGGGCAAAAATGCAGAAATTTCCCTTATTTTGAGGTAAAATGGCTGAAATTCCCCTTATTTGGGGGCAAAAATGCAGAAATTTCCCTTATTTTGGGGCAAAATTGCAGAAATTTCACTTATTTAAGGGTAATAAGTCAGAAATTTTCCTTATTTTGAGGCAAAAAAGACAGAAATTCCCTTTGTTTTTGGGGAAAAAGTCAGAAATTCCACTTATTTAGAGGCAAAAATGCAGAAATTCCCCTTATTTTGGAGCAAAAATGAAGAAATTTCCCTTTTTTATGGCAAAAAGGTATGCATTCTTCTTATTTTCGGGCAAAAAGGCAGAAATTCCCCGTATTTTGGAGCAAAATTGCAGAAATTCCTCTAATTGTAGGGCAAAAAGGCAGAAATTCCCTCTATGTTGGGGCAAAAAGACAGAAATTCTTTTTATTTTGGGGCAAAACTAAGAAATTTCACTTATTCTGGGGCAAAATTCCAGAAATTTCCCTTATTTTGGGGCAAAATTGCAGAAATTTGACTTATTTCAGAAAAAAAGCAGAAATTTTTTTATTTTGGAACAAAAAGGCAGAAATTTCTTTTATTTTGGTACAAAATTGCAGAAATTTTTCTTATTTTTGGGCACAAAGGCAGAAATTTCCCATATTTTGGGGAAAAAGGCAGAAATTCCCCTTATTTTGAGGTAAAAATGCTGAAATTCCCCTTATTTAGGGACAAAAATGCAGAAATTTCCCTTATTTTGGGGCGAAATTGCACAAATTTCACTTATTTCAGGGTAACAAGTTAGAAATTTTCCTTATTTTGGGGCAAAAAAGACAGAAATTCCCTTTGTTTTGGGGGAAAAAGACAGAAATTCCACTTATTTAGAGGCAAAAAAGCAGAAATTCCCCTTATTTTGGAGCAAAAATGAAGAAATTTCCCTTTTTTATGGCAAAAAGCTATGCATTCTTCTTATTTTCGGGCAAAAAAGCAGAAATTCCCCGTATTTTGCAGCAAAATTGCCGAAATTCCCCTAATTGTGGGGCAAAAAGGCAGAAATTCCCTATATGTTGGAGCAAAAAAACAGAAATTCTCCTTATTTTGGGGCAAAACTCAGAAATTTCACTTATTCTTGGGCAAAATTGCAGAAAATTCACTTATTTCAGAAAAAAAACAGAAATTTACTTATTTTGGGGCAAAAAGGCAGAAATTTCTTTTATTTTGGTACAAAATTGCAGAAATTTTCCTTATTTTGGGGCAAAAATGCAGAAATTTCTCATATTTTGGGGCAAAAATGCAGAAATTCCCCTTATTTTGAGGTAAAAAGGCTGAAATTCCCATTATTAGGGGGCAAAAGGCAGAAATTTCCCTTATTTTGGTGCAAAATTGCAGAAATTTCACTTACTTTAGGGTAATAAGTCAGAAATTTTCTTTATTTTGGGGCAAAAAGACAGAAATTCCTTTTGTTTTGTGGGAAAAAGACAGATATTCCACTTATTTAGAGGCAAAAATGCATAAATTCCCCTTATTTTGGAGCAAAAATGAAGAAATTTCCCTTTTTTATGGCAAAAAGGTATGCATTCTTATTTTCGAGCAAAAAGGCAGAAATTCTTTGTATTTTGAAGCAAAATTGCAGAAATTCCCCCAATTGTGGGGCAAAAAGGCAGAAATTCCCTATATTTGGGCAAAAAGACAGAAATTCTCCTTATTTTGGGGCAAAACTCAGAAATTCCACTTATTTTGGGGCAAAATTCCAGAAATTTCTCTTATTTTGGGGCAAAATTGAAGAAATTTGACTTATTTCAGAAAAAAGCAGAAATTTTCTTATTTTAGGGCAAAAAGGCAGAAATTATTTTTTATTTTGGTACAAAATTGCAAAAATTTTTCTTATTTTGGGACAAAAAGGCAGAAATTTCCCATAGTTTGGGGCAAAAATGCAGAAATTCCCCTTATTTTGAGGTAAAAAGTCTGAAATTCCCCTTATTTGGGGGCAAAAAGGCAGAAATTTCCCTTATTTTAAGGCAAAATTGCAGAAATTTCCCATATTTTGGGCAAAAATGCAGAAATTCCCCTTATTTTGAGGTAAAAAGGCTGAAATTTTCCTTATTTGGTGGCAAAAAGGCAGAAATTTCCCTTATTTTGGGGCAAAATTGCCGAAATTTCACTTACTTCAGGGTAATAAGTCAGAAATTTTCCTTATTTTGGGGAAAAAAAAACAGAAAATCTTTTTGTTTTGGGGGAAAAAGACAAATTCCACTTACTTAGAGGCAAAAAGCAGAAATTCCTTTTATTTTGGAGCAAAAATGAAGAAATTTCCCTTTTTTATGGCAAAAAGGTATGCATTCTTCTTATTTTCCGGCAAAAAGAAGAAATTCCCCGTATTTTGGAGCAAAATTGCAGAAATTCCCCTAATTGTGGGGCAAAAAGGCAGAAATTCCCTCTATGTTGGGGCAAAAAGATAGAAATTCTTTTTATTTTGGGGCAAAACTCAGATATTTCACTTATTTTTGGGCAAAATTGCAGAAATTTCACTTATTTACAAAAAAAAGCAGAAATTTTCTTATTTTGGGGCAAAAAGGCAGAAATTTCTTTTATTTTGGTACAAAATTGCAGAAATTTTTCTTATTTTTGGGCAAAAAGGGAGAAATTTCTCATATTTTGGGGCAAAAATGCAGAAATTCCCCTTATTTTGAGGTAAAAAGGCTGAAATTCCCATTATTTGGGGGCAAAAGGCAGAAATTTCCCTTATTTCGGGCAAAATTGCAGAAATTTCACTTACTTCATGGTAATAAGTCAGAAATTTTCCTTATTTTGGGGCAAAAAGACAGAAATTCCCTTTGTTTTGGGGGAAAAAGACAGATATTCCACTTATTTAGAGGAAAAAAGGCAGAAATTCCCTTTATTTTGGGGCAAAAATGAAGAAATTTTCCTTTTTTATGGCAAAAAGTTATGCATTCCCTTTATTTTCGGGCAAAAAGGCAGAAATTCCTCGTAGTTTAGAGCAAAATTGCAGAAATTCCCGTAATTGTGTGTCAAAAAGGCAGAAAATCTCTATATGTTGGGGCAAAAAGACAGAAATTTTTTTTATTTTGGGGCAAAACTCAGAAATTCCACTTATTTTGGGGCAAAACTCAGAAATTCCACTTATTTTGGTGCAAAATTGCAGAAATTTCACTTATTTCAGAAAAAAGCAGAAATTTTCTTATTTTGGGGCAAAAAGGTAGAAATTTCTTTTACTTTGATACAAAATTGCAGAAATTTTTCTTATTTTGGGGCAATAAGGGAGAAATTTCCCATATTTTGGGGGAAAACGCAGAAATTCCCCTTATTTTGAGGTAAAAAGGCTGAAATTCCCCTTATTTGGGGGCAAAAAGACAGAAATTTCCCATATTTGGGGGCAAAATTGCAGAAATTTCACTTATTTCAGGGAAATAAGTCAGAAATTTTCCGTATTTTGGGGCAAAAAAGACAGAAATTCCCCTTTTATTGGAGCAAAAATGAAGAAATTTTCCTTTTTTTGGCAAAAGGTATACATTCCCCATATTTTGGGGCAAAATTCCAAAAATGTTCCTTATTTTGGGGCAAAATTGCAGAAACTTCACTTATTTTGAGGCAAAATTGCAGAAATTTCACTTATTTCAGAGAAAAACAGGCAGAAATTTTCCTTATTTTGGGGCAAAAATGCAGAAATTTTTTATATTTCGTGGCAAAAATGCAGAAATTCCTCTTATTTTGAGGTAAAAAGGCTGAAATTCCTTTTATTTGGGGGCAAAAAGGCAGAAATTTCCCTTATTTTGGGGCAAAATTGCAGAAATTTCACTTATTTCAGAGAAAAACAGGCAGAAATTTTCCTTATTTTGGGGCAAAAAGGCAGAAATTTTTTATATTTTGTGGCAAAAATGCAGAAATTCCTCTTATTTTGAGGTAAAAAGGCTGAAATTCCCCTTATTTGGGGGCAGAAAGGCAGTAATTTCCCTTATTTTGGGGCAAAATTGCAGAAATTTCACTTATTTCAGAATAAGAAGTCAGAAATTTTTTTTATTTTGGGGCAAAAAAGACAGAAATTCCCTTTGTTTTGGGGGAAAAAGTCAGAAATTCCACTTATTTAGAGGCAAAAACGCAGAAATTCCCCTTATTTTGGAGCAAAAATGAAGAAATTTCCCTTTTTTATGGCAAAAAGGTATGCATTCTTCTTATTTTCAGGCAAAAAGGCAGAAATTCCCCGTATTTTGGAGCAAAATTGCAGAAATTCCTCTAATTGTGGGGCAAAAAGGCAGAAATTCCCTCTATGTTGGGGCAAAAAGACAGAAATTCTTTTTATTTTGTGGCAAAACTAAGAAATTTCACTTATTCTGGGGCAAAATTCCAGAAATTTCTTTTATTTTGGGGCAAAATTGCAGAAATTTGACTTATTTCAGAAAAAAAGCAGAAATTTTTTTATTTTGGAACAAAAAGGCAGAAATTTCTTTTATTTTGGTACAAAATTGCAGAAATTTTTCTAATTTTGGGGCACAAAGGCAGAAATTTCCCATATTTTGGGGAAAAATGGAGAAATTCCCCTTATTTTGAGGTAAAAAGGCTGAAATTCCCCTTATTTGGGGACAAAAATGCAGAAATTTCCCTTATTTTGGGGCGAAATTGCAGAAATTTCACTTATTTCAGGGTAATAATTTAGAAATTTTCCTTATTTTGTGGCAAAAAAGACAGAAATTCCCTTTGTTTTGGGAGAAAAAGACAGAAAGTCCACTTATTTAGAGGCAAAAAAGCAGAAATTCCCCTTATTTTGGAGCAAAAATGAAGAAATTTCCCTTTTTTATGGCAAACAGGTATGCATTCTTTTTATTTTCGGGCAAAAAAGCAGAAATTTCCCATATTTTTGAGCAAAATTGCAGAAATTCCCCTAATTGTGGGGCAAAAAGGCAGAAATTCCCTATATGTTGGGGCAAAAAGACAGAAATTCTACTTATTTTGGGGCAAAACTCAGAAATTTCACTTATTCTTGGGCAAAATTGCAGAAAATTCACTTATTTCAGAAAAAAAAAACAGAAATTTTCTTATTTTGGGGCAAAAAGGCAGAAATTTCTTTTATTTTGGTACAAAATTGCAGAAATTTTTCTTATTTTGGGGCAAAAAGGCAGAAATTTCTCATATTTTGGGGCAAAAATGCAGAAATTCCCCTTATTTTGAGGTAAAAAGGCTGAAATTCCCATTATTTGGGGGCAAAAGGCAGAAATTTCCCTTATTTTGGGGCAAAATTGCAGAAATTTCACTTACTTTAGGGTAATAAGTCAGAAATTTTCTTTATTTTGGGGCAAAAAGACAGAAATTCCCTTTGTTTTGTGGGAAAAAGACAGATATTCCACTTATTTAGAGGCAAAAATGCATAAATTCCTTTTATTTTGAAACAAAAATGAAGAAATTTCCCTTTTTTATGGCAAAAAGGTATGCATTCTTCTTATTTTCGAGCAAAAAGGCAGAATTTTTTTGTATTTTGAAGCAAAATTGCAGAAATTCCCCCAATTGTGGGGCAAAAAGGCAGAAATTCCCTATATTTGGGCAAAAAGACAGAAATTCTCCTTATTTTGGGGCAAAACTCAGAAATTCCACTTATTTTGGGGCAAAATTCTAGAAATTTCTCTTATTTTGGGGCAAAATTGAAGAAATTTGACTTATTTCAGAAGAAAGCAGAAATTTTCTTATTTTAGGGCAAAAAGGCAGAAATTATTTTTTATTTTGGTACAAAATTGCAAAAATTTTTCTTATTTTGGGACAAAAAGGCCGAAATTTCCCATAGTTTGGGGCAAAAATGCAGAAATTCCCCTTATTTTGAGGTAAAAAGGCTGAAATTCCCCTTATTTGGGGGCAAAAAGGCAGAAATTTCCCTTATTTTGGGGCAAAATTGCAGAAATTTCACTTACTTCAAGATAATAAGTCAGAAATTTTCCTTATTTTGGGGCAAAAGAGACAGAAATTCCCTTTGTTTTGGGGGAAAAAGACAGAAATTCCACATATTTAGAGGCAAAAAAGCAGAAATTCCTTTTATTTTGGAGCAAAAATGAAGAAATTTCTCTTTTTTATGGCAAAAAGGTATGCATTCTTCTTATTTTCCGGCAAAAAGGAAGAAATTCCCCGTATTTTGGAGCAAAATTGCAGAAATTCCTCTAATTGTGGGGCAAAAAGGCAGAAATTCCCTATATGTTGGGGCAAAAAGACAGAAATTCTCCTTATTTTGGGGCAAAACTCAGAAATTCCACTTATTTTGGGGCAAAATTGCAGAAATTTGACTTATTTTAGAGCAAAATTGCAGAAATTTCACTTATTTCTGAAAAAAAGTAGAAATTCTCTTATTTTGGGGCCAAAAGGCAGAAATTTCGTTTATTTTGGTACAAAATTGCAGAAATTTTTCTTATTTTGGGGAAAAAAGGCAGAAATTTCCCATATTATGGGGCAAAAATGCAGAAATTCCCGTTATTTTGAGGTAAAAAGGCTGAAATTCCTCTTTTTTGGGTGCAAAAAGGCAGAAATTTCCATTATTTTGGGGAAAAATTGCAGAAATTTCAGTAATTTCAGGGTAATAAGTCAGAAATTTTCCTTATTTTGGGGTAAAAAAGACAGAAATTCCCTTTGTTTTGGGGGAAAAAGACAGAAATTCCACTTATTTAGAGGCAAAAAAGCAGAAATTCCCCTTATTTTGGAGCAAAAATGAAGAAATTTCTCCCGCGCAACCGTCTCGCCTGCAAGAACGACGCGGCACGCAAAATAGAATCCTTCTGCGGTAAACTTTATTAATCTGGAAAAACCGGTACTTGCTTCACGTAACGAAAAGACGGAGAAAACCAAGAGATCCAAGGAGACGAACAGGACGAACAAGCTCCACGAGACGGCCGAAAACCAACGGGAGAAAGAGAGGAAGAAGAGAGGAAGAGAGAGAGAGCTATCCAGCTCGCCCCCTTATAAAGGGATCAGTCCTTGCCTTGGACGCGGAGCCCCCTGATTGGTTGAAACTCACCAGGCCCTATGACGCCACGGGAGAGGCGGAACTCATGAAGCGGAAGTTACCCAGCCTGTGCGAACATGGCTTGTTTACTGCTAACTCCAGCCAGAAATCAGCGCCATCTTGTAATGGTGAATGCGTGGGAATGTGTGGGCGGCGCCCCACAGAAATTTCCCTTTTTTATGGCAAAAAGCTATGCATTCTTCTTATTTTCGGGCAAAAAAGCAGAAATTACCCGTATTTTGGAGCAAAATTGCAGAAATTCCCCTAATTGTGGGGCAAAAAGGCAGAAATTCCCTATATGTTAGGGCAAAAAGACAGAAATTCTCCTTATTTTGGGGCAAAACTCAGAAATTCCACTTATTTTGGGGCAAAATTCCAAAAATTTTCCTTATTTTGGGGCAAAATTGCAGAAAGTTGACTTATTTTGGGGAAAAATTGCAGAAATTTCACTTATTTCAGGGAAAAAAGGCAGAAATTTTCCTCATTTTGGGGCAAAAAGGCAGAAATTTTTTATATTTTGTGGCAAAAATGCAGAAATTCCTCTTATTTTGAGGTAAAAAGTCTGAAATTCTCCTTATTTGGGGGCAAAAAGGCAGAAATTTTCCTTATTTTGGGGCAAAATTGCAGAAATTTCACTTATTTCAGGGTAATAAGTCAGAAATTTTTCTTATTTTGGGGCAATAAAGACAGAAATTCCCTTTGTTTTGGGGGAAAAAGACAGAAATTCCACTTATTTAGAGGCAAAAAAGCAGAAATTCCCCTTATTTGGAGCAAAAATGAAGAAATTTCCCTTTTTTACGGCAAAAAGCTATGCATTCTTCTTATTTTCTGGCAAAAAAGCAGAAATTCCCCGTATTTTGCAGCAAAATTGCAGAAATTCCCCTAATTGTGGGGCAAAAAGGCAGAAATTCCCTATATGTTGGAGCAAAAAAACAGAAATTCTCCTTATTTTGGGGCAAAACTCAGAAATTCCACTTATTTTGGTAGAAAATTGCAGAAATTTCACTTATTTCAGAAAAAAAGCAGAAATTTTCTTATTTTGGGGCAAAAAGGTAGAAATTTCTTTTACTGTTGTACAAAATTGCAGAAATTTTTCTTATTTTGGGGCAATAAGGGAGAAATTTCCCATATTTTGGGGGAAAAATGCAGAAATTCCCCTTATTTTGAGGTAAAAAGGCTGAAATTCCCCTTATTTGGGGGCAAAACGACAGAAATTTCCCATATTTGGGGGCAAAATTGCAGAAATTTCACTTATTTCAGGGAAATAAGTCAGAAATTTTCCTTATTTTCGGGCAAAAAAGACAGAAATTCCCTTTGTTTTGGGAGAAAAAGACAGAAATTTTACTTATTTAGAGGCAAAAAAGCAGAAATTCCCCTTATATTGGAGCAAAAATGAAGAAATTTTCCTTTTTTTGTGGCAAAATGTATACATTCCTCTTATTTTGAGGCAAAATTCCAAAAATTTTCCTTATTTTGGGGGAAAATTGCAGAAACTTCACTTATTTTGAAGCAAAATTGCAGAAATTTCACTTATTTCAGAGAAAAAAAGGCAGAAATTTTTCTTATTTTGGGGCAAAAAGGCAGAAATTTTTTATATTTTGTGGCAAAAATGCAGAAATTCCTCTTATTTTGAGGTAAAAAGGCTGAAATTCCCCTTATTTTGGGGCAAAATTGCAGAAATTTCACTTATTTCAGGGTAATAAGTCAGAAATTCTACTTATTTTGGGGCAAAAAAGACAGAAATTCCCTTTGTTTTGGGGGAAAAACTCAGAAATTCCACTTATTTAGAGGCAAAAACGCAGAAATTGCCCTTATTTTGGAACCAAAATGAAGAAATTTCCCTTTTTTATTGCAAAAAGGTATGCATTCTTCTTATTTTCAGGCAAAAAGGCAGAAATTCCCCGTATTTTGGAGCAAAATTGCAGAAATTCCTCTAATTGTGGGGCAAAAAGGCAGAAATTCCCTATATGTTGGGGCAAAAAGACAGAAATTCTACTTATTTTGGGGCAAAACTCAGAAATTTCACTTATTCTTGGGCAAAATTGCAGAAAATTCACTTATTTCAGAAAGAAAAGCAGAAATTTTCTTATTTTGGAACAAAAAGGCAGAAATTTCTTTTATTTTGGTACAAAATTGCAGAAATTTTTTTTATTTTGGGGCAAAAAGGCAGAAATTTCTCATATTTTGTGGCAAAAATGCAGAAATTCCCCTTATTTTGAGGTAAAAGGCTGAAATTCCCATTATTTGGGGGCAAAAAGGCAGAAATTTTCCTTATTTTGGGGCAAAATTGCAGAAATTTCACTTATTTCAGGGTAATAAGTCAGAAATTTTTCTTATTTTGGGGCAATAAAGACAGAAATTCCCTTTGTTTTGGGGGAAAAAGACAGAAATTCCACTTATTTAGAGGCAAAAAAGCAGAAATTCCCCTTATTTGGAGCAAAAATGAAGAAATTTCCCTTTTTTATGGCAAAAAACTATGCATTCTTCTTATTTTCTGGCAAAAAAGCAGAAATTCCCCGTATTTTGCAGCAAAATTGCAGAAATTCCCCTAATTGTGGGGCAAAAAGGCAGAAATTCCCTATATGTTGGAGCAAAAAAACAGAAATTCTCCTTATTTTGGGGCAAAACTCAGAAATTCCACTTATTTTGGTAGAAAATTGCAGAAATTTCACTTATTTCAGGAAAAAAAGCAGAAATTTTCTTATTTTGGGGCAAAAAGGTAGAAATTTCTTTTACTGTTGTACAAAATTGCAGAAATTTTTCTTATTTTGGGGCAATAAGGGAGAAATTTCCCATATTTTGGGGGAAAAATGCAGAAATTCCCCTTATTTTGAGGTAAAAAGGCTGAAATTCCCATTATTTGGGGGCAAAAGTCAGAAATTTCCCTTATTTTGGGTAAAATTGCAGAAATTTCACTTACTTTAGGGTAATAAGTCAGAAATTTTCTTTATTTTGGGGCAAAAAGACAGAAATTCCCTTTGTTTTGTGGGAAAAAGACAGATATTCCACTTATTTAGAGGCAAAAATGCAGAAATTCATCTTATTTTGGAGCAAAAATGAAGAAATTTTCCTTTTTATGGCAAAAAGGTATGCATTCTTCATATTTTCGAGCAAAAAGGCAGAAATTCCTTGTATTTTGAAGCAAAATTGCAGAAATTCCCCCAATTGTGGGGCAAAAAGGCAGAAATTCCCTATATTTGGGCAAAAAGACAGAAATTCTCCTTATTTTGGGGCAAAACTCAGAAATTCCACTTATTTTGGGGCAAAATTGCAGAAATTTCACTTATTTCAAAAAAAAGCAGAATCTTTCTTATTTTGGGGCAAAAAGGCAGAAATTTCGTTTATTTTGGTACAAAATTGCAGAAATTTTTCTTATTTGGGGCAAAAAGGCAGAAATTTCCCATATTTTGGAGCAAAAAGGCAGAAATTCCCGTTATTTTGCGGTAAAAAGGCTGAAATTCTTATTTGGGGGCAAAAAGGCAGAAATTTCCCGTATTTTGGGGCAAAATTGCAGAAATTTCACTTACTTCAGGATAATAAGTCAGAAATTTTCCTTATTTTGGGGCAAAAGGGACAGAAATTCCCTTTGTTTTGGGGGAAAAAGACAGAAATTCCACTTATTTAGAGGCAAAAAAGCAGAAATTCCTTTTATTTTGGAGCAAAAATGAAGAAATTTCCCTTTTTTATGGCAAAAAGCTATGCATTCTTCTTATTTTCGGGCAAAAAAGCAGAAATTCCCCGTATTTTGCAGCAAAATTGTAGAAATTCCCCTAATTGTGGAGCAAAAAGGCAGATATTCCCTATATGTTGGAGCAAAAAAACAGAAATTCTCCTTATTTTGGGGCAAAACTCAGAAATTCCACTTATTTTGGGGCAAAATTGCAGAAATTTGACTTATTTTAGAGCAAAATTGCAGAAATTTCACTTATTTCTGAAAAAAAGCAGAAATTCTCTTATTTTGGAGACAAAAGGCAGAAATTTCGTTTATTTTGGTACAAAATTGCATAAATTTTTCTTATTTTGGGGAAAAAAGGCAGAAATTTCCCATATTATGGGGCAAAAATGCAGAAATTCCCGTTATTTTGAGGTAAAAAGGCTGAAATTCCCCTTTTTTGGGTGCAAAAAGGCAGAAATTTCCATTATTTTGGGGAAAAATTGCAGAAATTTCAGTAATTTCAGGGTAATAAGTCAGATATTTTCCTTATTTTGGGGCAAAAAAGACAGAAATTCCCTTTGTTTTGGGGGAAAAAGACAGAAATTCCACTTATTTAGAGGCAAAAAAGCAGAAATTCCCCTTATTTTTGAGCAAAAATGAAGAAATTTCCCTTTTTTATGGCAAAACGCTATGCATTCTTCTTATTTTCGGGCAAAAAAGCAGATATTACCCATATTTTGGAGCAAAATTGCAGAAATTCCCCTAATTGTGGGGCAAAAAGGCAGAAATTCCCTATATGTTAGGGCAAAAAGAGAGAAATTCTCTTTATTTTGGGGCAAAACTCAGAAATTCCACTTATTTTGGTGCAAAATTGCAGAAATTTCACTTATTTCAGAAAAAAAGCAGAAATTTTCTTATTTTGGGGCAAAAAGGTAGAAATTTCTTTTACTGTGGTACAAAATTGCAGAAATTTTTCTTATTTTGGGGCAATAAGGGAGAAATTTCCCATATTTTGGGGGAAAAATGCAGAAATTCCCTCTTTTTGAGGTAAAAAGGCTGAAATTCCCCTTATTTGGGGGCAAAAAGACAGAAATTTCCCATATTTGGGGGCAAAATTGCAGAAATTTCACTTATTTCAGGGAAATAAGTCAGAAATTTTCCTTATTTTGGGGCAAAAAAGACAGAAATTCCCTTTGTTTTGGGAGAAAAAGACAGAAATTCCACTTATTTAGAGGCAAAAAAGCAGAAATTCCCCTTATATTGGAGCAAAAATGAAGAAACTTCCCTTTTTTGTGGCAAAAGGTATACATTCCTCTTATTTTGAGGCAAAATTCCAAAAATTTTCCTTATTTTGGGGGAAAATTGCAGAAACTTCACTTATTTTGGGGCAAAATTGCAGAATTTCACTTATTTCAGGGTAATAAGTCAGAAATTTTCCTTATTTTGGGGCAAAAAAGACAGAAATTCCCTTTGTTTTGGGGGAAAAAGTCAGAAATTCCACTTATTTAGAGGCAAAAACGCAGAAATTCCCCTTATTTTGGAGCAAAAATGAAGAAATTTCCCTTTTTTATTGCAAAAAGGTATGCATTCTTCTTATTTTCGGGCAAAAAGGCAGAAATTCCCCGTATTTTGGAGCAAAATTGCAGAAATTCCTCTAATTGTGGGGCAAAAAGGCAGAAATTCCCTCTATGTTGGGGCAAAAAGACAGAAATTCTTTTTATTTTGGGGCAAAACTAAGAAATTTCACTTATTCTGGGGTAAAATTCCAGAAATTTCCCTTATTTTGGGGCAAAATTGCAGAAAAATGACTTATTTCAGAAAAAAAGCAGAAATTTTTTTATTTTGGAACAAAAAGGCAGAAATTTCTTTTATTTTGGTACAAAATTGCAGAAATTTTTCTTATTTTGAGGCACAAAGGCAGAAATTTCCCATATTTTGGGGAAAAATGGAGAAATTCCCCTTATTTTGAGGTAAACAGGCTGAAATTCCCCTTATTTGGGGACAAAAATGCAGAAATTTCCCTTATTTTGGGGCGAAATTGCAGAAATTTCACTTATTTCAGGGTAATAATTTAGAAATTTTCCTTATTTTGGGGCAAAAAAGACAGAAATTCCCTTTGTTTTGGGGGAAAAAGACAGAAATTCCACTTATTTAGAGGCAAAAATGCAGAAATTCCCCTTATTTTGGAGCAAAAATGAAGAAATTTCCCTTTTTTATGGCAAACAGGTATTCATTCTTTTTATTTTCGGGCAAAAAAGCAGAAATTTCCCATATTTTTGAGCAAAATTTCAGAAAATCCCCTAATTGTGGGGCAAAAAGGCAGAAATTCCCTATATGTTGGGGCAAAAAGACAGAAATTCTACTTATTTTGGGGCAAAACTCAGAAATTTCCCTTATTCTTGGGCAAAATTGCAGAAAATTCACTTATTTCAAAAAAAAAGCAGAAATTTTCTTATTTTGGGGCAAAAAGGCAGAAATTTCTTTTATTTTGGTACAAAATTGCAGAAATTTTTCTTATTTTGGGGCAAAAAGGCAGAAATTTCTCATATTTTGGGGCAAAAATCCAGAAATTCCCCTTATTTTGAGGTAAAAAGGCTGAAATTCCCATTATTTGGGGGCAAAAGGCAGAAATTTCCCTTATTTTGGGGCAAAATTGCAGAAATTTCACTTACTTTAGGGTAATAAGTCAGAAATTTTCTTTATTTTGGGGCAAAAAGACAGAAATTCCCTTTGTTTTGTGGGAAAAAGACAGATATTCCACTTATTTAGAGGAAAAAATGCAGAAATTCCCCTCATTTTGGAGCAAAAATGAAGAAATTTTCCTTTTTTATGGCAAAAAGGTATGCATTCTTCTTATTTTCGAGCAAAAAGGCAGAAATTCCTTGTATTTTGAAGCAAAATTGCAGAAATTCCCCCAATTGTGGGGCAAAAAGGGAGAAATTCCCTATATTTGGGCAAAAAGACAGAAATTCTCCTTATTTTGGGGCAAAACTCAGAAATTCCACTTATTTTGGGGCAAAATTCCAGAAATTTCTCTTATTTTGGGGCAAAATTGAAGAAATTTGACTTATTTCAGAAAAAAGCAGAAATTTTCTTATTTTAGGGCAAAAAGGCAGAAATTATTTTTTATTTTGGTACAAAATTGCAAAAATTTTTCTTATTTTGGGACAAAAAGGCAGAAATTTCCCATAGTTTAGGGCAAAAATGCAGAAATTCCCCTTATTTTGAGGTAAAAAGGCTGAAATTCTTATTTGGGGGCAAAAAGGCAGAAATTTCCCTTATTTTGGGGCAAAATTGCAGAAATTTCACTTACTTCAGGATAATAAGTCAGAAATTTTCCTAATTTTGGGGCAAAAGAGACAGAAATTCTCTTTGTTTTTGGGGAAAAAGACAGAAATTCCACTTATTTAGAAGCAAAAAAGCAGAAATTCCCCTTATTTTTGAGCAAAAATGAAGAAATTTCCCTTTTTTATGGCAAAACGCTATGCATTCTTCTTATTTTCGGGCAAAAAAGCAGAAATTACCCGTATTTTGGAGCAAAATTGCAGAAATTCCCCTCATTGTGGGGCAAAAAGGCAGAAATTCCCTATATGTTAGGGCAAAAAGACAGAAATTCTCCTTATTTTGGGGCAAAACTCAGAAATTCCACTTATTTGGGGCAAAATTGTAAAAATTTTCCTTATTTTGGGGCAAAATTGCAGAAAGTTGACTTATTTTGGGAAAAAATTGCAGAAATTTCACTTATTTCAGGGAAAAAAGGCAGAAATTTTCCTCATTTTTGGGCAAAAAGGCAGAAAATTTTCATATTTTGTGGAAAAATGCAGAAATTTTTCTTATTTTGAGGTAAAAAGTCTGAAATTCTTCTTATTTGGGGGCAAAAATGCAGAAATTTTCCTTATTTTGGGGCAAAATTGCAGAAATTTCACTTATTTCAGGGTAAGAAGTCAGAAATTTTCCTTATTTTGGGGCAATAAAATAGAAATTCCCTTTGTTTTGGGGGAAAAAGACAGAAATTCCACTTATTTAGGGGCAAAAATGCAGAAATTCCCCTAATTTTGGAGCAAAAGTGAAGAAATTTCCTTTTTTTATGGCAAAAAGGTATGCATTCTTTTTATTTTCGGGCAAAAAGGCAGAAATTCCTCATATTTTGGAGCAAAATTTCAGAAATTCCCCTAATTGTGGGGCAAAAAGGCAGAAATTTCCTATATGTTAGGGCAAAAAGACAGAAATTCTTTTTATTTTGGGGCAAAACTCAGAAATTCCACTTATTTTGGGGCAAAATTCCAGAAATTTCTCTTATTTTGGGGCAAAATTGCAAAAATTTCACTTATTTTGGGGAAAAATTTCAGAAATTTCACTTATTTCAGGGAAAGAAGGCAGAAATTTTTTTATTTTGGGGCAAAAAGGAAAAAATTCCTAATATGTTGTGGCAAAAATGCAGAAATTCTCCTTATTTTGTGGTAAAAAGTCTGAAATTCCCCTTATTTGGGGGCAAAAAGGCAGAAATTTCCCTTAATTTGGGGCAAAATTGCAGAAATTTCACTTATTTCAGGGTAATAAGTCAGAAATTTTCCTTATTTTGGAGCAAAAAAGACAGGAATCCCTTTGTTTTGTGGGAAAAAGACAGAAATTCCACTTATTTAGAGGCAGAAAAGCAGAAATTCCCCTTATTTTGGAGCAAAAATGAAGAAATTTCCCTTTTTTATGGCAAAAAGGTAGGCATTCTTCTTATTTTCGGGGAAAAAGGCAGAAATTCCCCGTATTTTGGAGCAAAATTGCAGAAATTCCCCTAATTGTGGGGCAAAAAGGCAGAAATTCCCTATATGTTAGGGCAAAAAGACAGAAATTCTCCTTATTTTGGGGCAAAACTCAGAAATTCCACTTGTTTTGGTATAAAATTCCAGAAATTTCCATTATTTTGGGGCAAAATTGGAAAAATTTCAATTCTTTCAGGGAAAAAAGGCAGAAATTTTCTTCTTTTTGGGGCAAAAAGGCCGAAATTTCCCTTATTTTGGGGCAAAAATGCAGAAATTCCCCTTATTTTGTGGTAAAATGGCTGAAATTCCTTATATTTGGGGGCAAAAAGGCAGAAATTTCCCTTATTTTGGGACAAAATTGCAGAAATTTCACTTATTTCAGGGTAATAAGTCAGAAATTTTTCTTATTTTGGGGCAAAAAAGACAGAAATTCCCTTTGTTTTGGGGGAAAAAGACAGAAATTCCACTTATTTAGAGGCAAAAATGTAGAAATTCCCCTTATTTTGGAGCAAAAATGAGGAAATTTCCCTTTTTTATGGCAAAAAGGTATGCATTCTTCTTATTTTCGTGCAAAAAAAGCAGAAATTCCTCGTATTTTGGAGCAAAATTGCAGAAATTCCCCTAATTGTGGGGCAAAAAGGCAGAAATTTCCTATATGTTAGGGCAAAAAGACAGAAATTCTCCTTATTTTGGGGCAAAACACAGAAATCCTACTTATTTTGGGGCAAAATTCCAGAAATTTCCCTTATTTTGGGGCAAAAATTCAGAAATTTCACTTATTTCAGAGTAAAAATGCAGAAATTTTCTTTATTTTGGGGCAAAAACGCCAAAATTTCCCTTATTTTGGGGCAAAAATGCAGAAATTTCCCTTATTTTGAGGTAAAATGGCTGAAATTCCCCTTATTTGGGGGCAAAAATGCAGAAATTTCCCTTATTTTGGGGCAAAATTGCAGAAATTTCACTTATTTCAGGGTAATAAGTCAGAATTTTTTCTTTATTTTGGGGCAAAAAAGACAGAAATTCCCTTTGTTTTGAGGGAAAAAGACAGAAATTCCACTTATTTAGAGGCAAAAATGCAGAAATTCCCCTTAATTTGGAGCAAAAATGAAGAAATTTCTCTTTTTTATGGCAAAAAGGTATGCATTCTTCTTATTTTCGGGTAAAATGGCAGAAATTCCCCGTATTTTGGAGCAAAATTGCAGAAATTCCCCTAATTGTGGGGCAAAAAGGCAGAAATTCCCTATATGTTGGGGCAAAAAGATAGAAATTCTCCTTTGTTTGGGGCAAAACTCAGAAATTCCACTTATTTTGGGGCAAAATTCCAGAAATTTCCCTAATTTTGGGGCAAAATTGCAGAAATTTGACTTATTGTGGGGCAAAATTGAGGAAATTTCACTTATTTCCAAAAAAAGCAGAATCTTTCTTATTTTGGGGCAAAAAGGCAGAAATTTCTTTTATTTTGGTACAAAATGGCAGAAATTTTTCTTATTTTGGGGCAAAAAGGCAGAAATTTCCCATATTTTGGAGCAAAAAGGCAGAAATTCCCCTTATTTTGAGGTAAAAAGGCTGAAATTCCTTTTATTTGGGGGCTAAAAGGCAGAAATTTCCTTTATTTTCGGGGAAAATTGCTAAAATTTCACTTATTTCAGGGTAATAAGTCAGAAATTTTCCTTATTTTGGGGCAAAAGAGACAGAAATTCCCTTTCTTTTGGGGGAAAAATACAGAAATTCCAATTATTTAGAGGCAAAAAAGCAGAAATTCCCCTTATTTTGGAGCAAAAATGAAGAAATTTCCATTTTTATGGCAAAAGGTATGCATTCTTCTTATTTTCGGGCAAAAAGGCAGAAATTCACCGTATTTTGGAGCAAAATTGCAGAAATCCCCCTAATTGTGGGTCAAAAAAGCAGAAATTCCCTATATCTTGGGGCAAAAAGACAGAAATTCTCCTTATTTTGGGGCAAATCTCAGAAATTCCACTTATTTTGTGGCAAAATTCCAGAAATTTCACTTATTTTGGGGCAAAATTGCATAAATTTCAATTATTTTGGGGCAAAATTGCAGACATTTCACTTATTTCAGGGAAAAAAGGCAGAAATTTTCCTTATTTTGGGGCAAAAAGGCAGAAATTTCTAATATTTTGTGGCAAAAATGCAGAAATTCCCCTTATTTTGAGGTAAAAAGGCTGAAATTCCCATTATTTTGGGGCCAAAAGGCAGAAATTTCCCTAATTTTTGTGCAAAATTGGAGAAATTTCACTTACTTCAGGGTAATAAGTCAGAATTTTTCCTTATTTTGGGGCAAAAAAGACAGAACTTCCTTTTGTTTTGCGGGAAAAAGACAGAAATTCCACTTATTTAGAGGCAAAAATGCAGAAATTCCCTTTATTTAGGAGCAAAAATGAAGAAATTTTTCTTTATTATGGCAAAAAGGTATGCATTCTTCTAATTTTCGGGCAAAAAAAAAGAAATTCCCTGTATTTTGGAGCAAAATTGAAGAAATTCCCCTAATTGTGGGGCAAAAAGGCAGAAATTCCCTATATGTTGGGGCAAACAAACAGAAATTCTCCTTATTTTGGGGCAAAACTCAGAAATTCCACTTATTTTGGGGCAAAATTCCAGAAATTTCCCTTATTTTGGGGCAAAATTGTAGAAATTTCACTTATTTTGTGGCAAAATTTCAGAAATTTCACTTATTTCAGGGAAAAAAACAGAAATTTTCTTATTTTGGGGCAAAAAGGCAGAAATTCCTAATATTTTGTGGCAAAAGTGCAGAAATTCCCTTTATTTTGAGGTAAAAAATCTGAAATTCACCTTATTTGGGGGCAAAAAGTCAAAAATTTCCCTTATTTTGGGGCAAAATTGCAGAAATTTCACTTATTTTAGGGTAATAAGTCAGAAATTTTCCTCATTTTGCGGCAAAATACAGAAATTCCCTTTGTTTTGGGGGAAAAAGACAGAAATTCCACTTATTTAGAGGCAAAAAAGCAGAAATTTCCCTTATTTTGGAGAAAAAATGAAGAAATTTCCCTTTTTTATGGCAAAAAGGTATGCATTCTTTTTATTTTCGAGCAAAAAGGCAGACATTCCTTGTATTTTGAAGCAAAATTGCAGAAATTCCCCCAATTGTGGGGCAAAAAGGCAGAAATTCCCTATATTTGGGCAAAAAGACAGAAATTCTCCTTATTTTGGGGCAAAACTCAGAAATTCCACTTATTTTGGGGCAAAATTCCAGAAATTTCTCTTATTTGGGGGCAAAATTGAAGAAATTTGACTTATTTCAGAAAAAAGCAGAAATTTTCTTATTTTAGGGCAAAAAGGCAGAAATTATTTTTTATTTTGGTACAAAATTGCAAAAATTTTTCTTATTTTGGGACAAAAAGGCAGAAATTTCCCATAGTTTGGGGCAAAAATGCAGAAATTCCCCTTATTTTGAGGTAAAAAGGCTGAAATTCCCCTTATTTAGGGGCAAAAAGGCAGAAATTTCCCTTATTTTGGGGCAAAATTGCAGAAATTTCACTTACTTCAGGGTAATAAGTCAGAAATTTTCCTTATTTTGGGGCAAAAGAGACAGAAATTCCCTTTGTTTTGGGGGAAAAAGACAGAAATTCCACTTATTTAGAGGCAAAAAAGCAGAAATTCCTTTTATTTTGGAGCAAAAATGAAGAAATTTCCCTTTTTTATGGCAAAAGGTATGCATTCTTCTCATTTCCAGCAAAAAAAAGAAATTCCCCGTATTTTGGAGCAAAATTGCAGAAATTCCCCTAATTGTGGGGCAAAAAGGCGGAAATTTTCTATATGTTGGGGCAAAAAGACAGAAATTCTCCTTATTTTGGGGCAAAACTCAGAAATTCCACTTATTTTGGGGCAAAATTGCAGAAATTTGACTTATTTTAGAGCAAAATTGCAGAAATTTCACTTATTTCTGAAAAAAAGCAGAAATTCTCTTATTTTGGGGCCAAAAGGCAGAAATTTCGTTTATTTTGGTACAAAATTGCAGATATTTTTCTTATTTTGGGGCAAAAAGGCAGAAATTTCCCATATTATGGGGCAAAAATGCAGAAATTCCCATTATTTTGAGGTAAAAAGGCTGAAATTCCCCTTTTTTGGGTGCAAAAAGGCAGAAATTTCCATTATTTTGGGGAAAAATTGCAGAAATTTCAGTAATTTCAGGGTAATAAGTCAAAAATTTTCCTTATTTTGGGGCAAAAAAGACAGAAATTCTTTTTGTTTTAGGGGAAAAAGACAGAAATTCCACTTATTTAAGGGCAAAAAAGCAGAAATTCCCCTTATTTTGGAGCAAAAATAAAGAAATTTCCCTTTTTTATGGCAAAAAGCTATGCATTCTTCTTATTTTCGGGCAAAAAAGCAGAAATTACCCGTATTTTGGAGCAAAATTGCAGAAATTCCCCTAATTGTGGGGCAAAAAGGCAGAAATTCCCTATATGTTAAGGCAAAAAGACAGAAATTCTCCTTATTTTGGGGCAAAACTCAGAAATTCCACTTATTTTGGGGCAAAATTCCAGAAATTTCCCTTATTTTGGGGCAAAATTGCAGAAATTTCACTTATTTTGGGGCAAAATTTCAGAAATTTCACTTATTTCAGGGAAAAAAGGCAGAATTTTTTTTATTTTGGGGCAAAAAGGATGAAATTCCTAATATTTTGTGGCAAAAATTCAGAAATTCTCCTTATTTTGTGGTAAAAAGTCTGAAATTCCCCTTATTTGGGGGCAAAAAGACAGAAATTTCTCTTATTTTGGGGCAAAATTGCAGAAATTTCACTTATTTCAGGGTAATAGGTGAGATATTTTCCTTATTTTGGGGCAAAAAAGAGAGAAATTCCCTTTGTTTTGGGGGAAAAAGACAGAAATTCCACTTATTTAAAGGCAAAAAAGCAGAAATTCCCCTTATTTGGAGCAAAAATGAAGAAATTTCCCTTTTTTATGGCAAAAACGATGCATTCTTCTTATTTTCGGGAAAAAAGCAGAAATTCCCCGTATTTTGCAGCAAAATTGCAGAAATTCCCCTAATTGTGGGGCAAAAAGGCAGAAATTCCCTATATGTTGGAGCAAAAAAACAGAAATTCTTTTTATTTTGGGGTAAAACTCAGAAATTCCACTTATTTTGGTGCAAAATTGCAGAAATTTTACTTATTTCAGAAAAAAAGCAGAAATTTTCTTATTTTGGGGCAAAAAGGTAGAAATTTCTTTTACTTTGGTACAAAATTGCAGAAATTTTTCTTATTTTGGGGCAATAAGGGAGAAATTTCCCATATTTTGGGGGAAAAATGCAGAAATTCCCCTTATTTTGAGGTAAAAAGGCTGAAATTCCCCTTATTTGGGGGCAAAAAGACAGAAATTTCCCTTATTTGGGGGCAAAATTGCAGAAATTTCACTTATTTCAGGGAAATAAGTCAGAAATTTTCCTTATTTTGGGGCAAAAAAGACAGAAATTCCCTTTGTTTTGGGGGAAAAAGACAGAAATTCCACTTATTTAGAGGCAAAAAAGCAAAAATTCCCTTATTTTGGGGCAAAAATGAAGAAATTTCCCTTTTTTGTGGCAAAAGGTATACATTCCCCTAATTTTGGGGCAAAATTCCAAAAATTTTCCTTATTTTGGGGCAAAATTGCAGAAATTTCACTTATTTCAGAGAAAAAAAGGCAGAAATTTTCCTTATTTTGGGGCAAAAAGGCAGAAATTTTTTATATTTTGTAGCAAAAATGTAGAAATTCCTCTTATTTTGAGGTAAAAAGGCTGAAATTCCCCTTATTTTGGGGCAAAATTGCAGAAATTTCACTTATTTCAGGGAAATAAGTCAAAAATTTTCCTTATTTTGGGGCAAAAAAGACAGAAATTCCCTTTGTTTTGGGGGAAAAAGACAGAAATTCCACTTATTTAGAGGCAAAAAAGCAGAAATTCCCCTTATATTGGAGCAAAAATGAAGAAATTTCCCTTTTTTGTGGCAAAAGGTATACAATCCCCTTATTTTGGGGCAAAATTCCAAAATGTTCCTTATTTTGGGACAAAATTGCAGAAACTTCACTTATTTTGGGGCAAAATTGCAGAAATTTCACTTGTTTCAGAGAAAAAAAGGCAGAAATTTTCCTTATTTTGGGGCAAAAAGGCAGAAATTTTTTATATTTTGTGGCAAAAATGCAGAAATTCCTCTTATTTTGAGGTAAAAAGGCTGAAATTCCCCTTATTTTGGGGCAAAATTGCAGAAATTTCACTTATTTCAGGGTAATAAGTCAGAAATTTTCCTTATTTTGGGGCAAAAAAGACAGAAATTCCCTTTGTTTTGGGGGAAAAAGTCAGAAATTCCACTTATTTAGAGGCAAAAACGCAGAAATTCCCCTTATTTTGAAGAAAAAATGAAGAAATTTCCCTTTTTTATGGCAAAAAGGTATGCATTCTTCTTATTTTTGGGCAAAAAGGCAGAAATTCCCCGTATTTTGGAGCAAAATTTCAGAAATTCCTCTAATTGTGGGGCAAAAAGGCAGAAATTCCCTCTATGTTGGGGCAAAAAGACAGAAATTCTTTTTACTTTGGGGCAAAACTAAGAAATTTCACTTATTCTGGGGCAAAATTCCAGAAATTTCCCTTATTTTGGGGCAAAATTGCAGAAATTTGACGTATTTCAGAAAAAAAGCAGAAATTTTTTTATTTTGGAACAAAAAGGCAGAAATTTCTTTTATTTTGGTACAAAATTGCAGAAATTTTTCTTATCTTGGGGCACAAAGGCAGAAATTTCCCATATTTTGGGGAAAATGGAGAAATTCCTTTTATTTTGAGTTAAACAGGCTGAAATTCCCCTTATTTGGGGATAAAAATGCAGAAATTTCCCTTATTTTGGGGCGAAATTGCAGAAGTTTCACTTATTTCAGGGTAATAAGTTAGAAATTTTTCTTATTTTGGGGCAAAAAAGACAGAAATTCCCTTTGTTTTGGGGGAAAAAGACAGAAATTCCACTTATTTAAAGGCAAAAAAGCAGAAATTCCCCTTATTTTGGAGCAAAAATGAAGAAATTTTCCTTTTCTATGGCAAACAGGTATGCATTCTTTTTATTTTCGGGCAAAAAAGCAGAAATTTCCCATATTTTTGAGCAAAATTGTAGAAATTCCCCTAATTGTGGGACAAAAAGGCAGAAATTCCCTATATGTTGGGGCAAAAAGACAGAAATTCTACTTATTTTGGGGCAAAACTCAGAAATTTCACTTATTCTTGGGCAAAATTGCAGAAAATTCACTTATTTCAGAAAAAAAAGCAGAAATTTTCTTATTTTGGGGCAAAAAGGCAGAAATTTCTTTTATTTTGCTACAAAATTGCAGAAGTTTTTCTTATTTTGGGGCAAAAAGGCAGAAATTTGTCATATTTTGGGACAAAAATGCAGAAATTCCCCTTATTTTGAGGTAAAAAGGCTGAAATTCCCATTATTTGGGGGCAAAAGGCAGAAATTTCCATTATTTTGGGGCAAAATTGCAGAAATTTCATTTACTTTAGGGTTATAAGTCAGAAATTTTCTTTATTTTGGGGCAAAAAGACAGAAATTCTCTTTGTTTTGGGGGAAAAAGACAGATATTCCACTTATTTAGAGGCAAAAATGCAGAAATTCCCCTTATTTTGGAGCAAAAATGAAGAAATTTCCCTTTTTTTATGGCAAAAAGGTATGCATTCTTTTTATTTTCGAGCAAAAAGGCAGAAATTCCTTGTATTTTGAAGCAAAATTGCAGAAATTCCCCCAATTGTGGGGCAAAAAAGGCAGAAATTCCCTATATTTGGGCAAAAAGACAGAAATTCTCCTTATTTTGGGGCAAAACTCAGAAATTCCACTTATTTTGGGGCAAAATTCCAGAAATTTCTCTTATTTTGGGGCAAAATTGAAGAAATTTGACTTATTTCAGAAAAAAGCAGAAATTTTCTTATTTTAGGGCAAAAAGGCAGAAATTATTTTCTATTTTGGTACAAAATTGCAAAAATTTTTCTTATTTTGGGACAAAAAGGCAGAAATTTCCCATAGTTTGGGGCAAAAATGCAGAAATTCCCCTTATTTTGAGGTAAAAAGGCTGAAATTCCCCTTATTTGGGGGCAAAAAGGCAGAAATTTCCCTTATTTTGGGGCAAAATTGCAGAAATTTCACTTACTTCAGGGTAATAAGTCAGAAATTTTCCTTATTTTGGGGCAAAAGAGACAGAAATTCCCTTTGTTTTGGGGGAAAAAGACAGAAATTCCATTTATTTAGAGGCAAAAAAGCAGAAATTCCTTTTATTTTGGAGCAAAATTGCAGAAATTCCCCTAATTGTGGGGCAAAAAGGCGGAAATTTCCTATAAGTTGGGGCAAAAAGACAGAAATTCTTCTTATTTTGGGGCAAAACTCAGAAATTCCACTTATTTTGGGGCAAAATTGCAGAAATTTGACTTATTTTAGAGCAAAATTGCAGAAATTTCACTTACTTTAGGGTAATAAGTCAGAAATTTTCTTTATTTTGGGGCAAAAAGACAGAAATTCTCTTTGTTTTGGGGGAAAAAGACAGATATTCCACTTATTTAGAGGCAAAAATGCAGAAATTCCCCTTATTTTGGAGCAAAAATGAAGAAATTTCCCTTTTTTTATGGCAAAAAGGTATGCATTCTTTTTATTTTCGAGCAAAAAGGCAGAAATTCCTTGTATTTTGAAGCAAAATTGCAGAAATTCCCCCAATTGTGGGGCAAAAAGGCAGAAATTCCCTATATTTGGGCAAAAAGACAGAAATTCTCCTTATTTTGGGGCAAAACTCAGAAATTCCACTTATTTTGGGGCAAAATTCCAGAAATTTCTCTTATTTTGGGGCAAAATTGAAGAAATTTGACTTATTTCAGAAAAAAGCAGAAATTTTCTTATTTTAGGGCAAAAAGGCAGAAATTATTTTCTATTTTGGTACAAAATTGCAAAAATTTTTCTTATTTTGGGACAAAAAGGCAGAAATTTCCCATAGTTTGGGGCAAAAATGCAGAAATTCCCCTTATTTTGAGGTAAAAAGGCTGAAATTCCCCTTATTTGGGGGCAAAAAGGCAGAAATTTCCCTTATTTTGGGGCAAAATTGCAGAAATTTCACTTACTTCAGGGTAATAAGTCAGAAATTTTTCTTATTTTCGGGCAAAAGAGACAGAAATTCCCTTTGTTTTGGGGGAAAAAGACAGAAATTCCACTTATTTAGAGGCAAAAAAGCAGAAATTCCTTTTATTTTGGAGCAAAATTGCAGAAATTCCCCTAATTGTGGGGCAAAAAGGCGGAAATTTCCTATAAGTTGGGGCAAAAAGACAGAAATTCTTCTTATTTTGGGGCAAAACTCAGAAATTCCACTTATTTTGGGGCAAAATTGCAGAAATTTGACTTATTTTAGAGCAAAATTGCAGAAATTTTACTTATTTCTGAAAAAAAGCCGAAATTCTCTTATTTTGGGGCCAAAAGGCAGAAAGATCATTTATTTTGGTACAAAATTGCAGAAATTTCACTTATTTTGGGGCAAAAAGGCAGAAATTTCCCATATTATGGGGCAAAAATGCAGAAATTCCCGTTATTTTGAGGTAAAAAGGCTGAAATTCCCCTTTTTTGGGTGCAAAAAGGCAGAAATTTCCATTATTTTGGGGAAAAATTGCAGAAATTTCAGTAATTTCAGGGTAATAAGTCAGAAATTTTCCTTATTTTGGGGCAAAAAAGACAGAAATTCCCTTTGTTTTGGGGGAAAAAGTCAGAAATTCGACTTATTTAGAGGCAAAAAAGCAGAAATTCCCATTATTTTGGAGCAAAAATGAAGAAATTTCTCTTTTTTATGGCAAAAAGCTATGCATTCTTCTTATTTTCGGGCAAAAAAGCAGAAATTACCCGTATTTTGGAGCAAAATTGCAGAAATTCCCCTAATTGTGGGGCAAAAAGGCAGAAATTCCCTATATGTTAGGGCAAAAAGACAGAAATTCTCTTTATTTTGGGGCAAAACTCAGAAATTCCACTTATTTTGGGGCAAAATTCCAGAAATTTCCCTTATTTTGGGGCAAAATTGCAGAAATTTCACTTATTTTGGGGCAAAATTTCAGAAATTTCACTTATTTCAGGGAAAAAAGGCAGAAATTTTTTTATTTTGGGGCAAAAAGGATGAAATTCCTAAATTTGTGGAAAAATGCAGAAATTCTCCTTATTTTGTGATAAAAAGTCTGAAATTCCCCTTATTTTGGGGCAAAATTGCAGAAATTTCACTCATTTCAGGGTAATAAGTCAGAATTTTTTTTTTATTTTGGGGCAAAAAAGACAGAAATTCCCTTTGTTTTGAGTGAAAAAGACAGAAATTCCACTTATTTTGAGGCAAAAATGCAGAAATTCCCTTTAATTTGGAGCAAAAATGAAGTAATTTCTCTTTTTTATGGCAAAAAGGTATGCATTCTTCTTATTTTCGGGCAAAAAGGCAGAAATTCCCCGTATTTTGGAGCAAAATTGCAGAAATTCCCCTAATTGTGGGGCAAAAAGGCAGAAATTCCCTATATGTTGGGGCAAAAAGATAGAAATTCTCCTTAGTTTGGGGCAAAACTCAGAAATTCCACTTATTTTGGGGCAAAATTCCAGAAATTTCCCTAATTTTAGGGCAAAATTGGAGAAATTTGACTTATTTTGGGGCAAAATTTCAGAAATTTCACTTATTTCCAAAAAAAGCAGAATCTTTCTTATTTTGGGGCAAAAAGGCAGAAATTTCTTTTATTTTGGTACAAAATTGCAGAAATTTTTCTTATTTTGGGGATAAAAGACAGAAATTTCCCATATTTTGGAGCAAAAAGGCAGAAATTCCCCTTATTTTGAGGTAAAAAGGCTGAAATTCCTTTTATTTGGGGGCTAAAAGGCAGAAATTTCCCTTATTTTCGGGCAAAATTGCTAAAATTTCACTTATTTCAGGGTAATAAGTCAGAAATTTTCCTTATTTTGGGGCAAAAGAGACAGAAATTCCCTTTGTTTTGGGGGAAAAATACAGAAATTCCAATTATTTAGAGGCAAAAAAGCAGAAATTCCCCTTATTTTGGAGCAAAAATGAAGAAATTTCCATTTTATGGCAAAAAGGTATGCATTCTTCTTATTTTCGGGCAAAAAGGCAGAAATTCACCGTATTTTGGAGCAAAATTGCCGAAATCCCCCTAATTGTCGGTCAAAAAAACAGAAATTCCCTATATCTTGGGGCAAAAAGACAGAAATTCTCATTATTTTGGGACAAATCTCAGAAATTCCACTTATTTTGGGGCAAAATTCCAGAAATTTCACTTTTTTGGGGCAAAATTGCATAAATTTCAATTATTTTGGGGCAAAATTGCAGAAATTTCACTTATTTCAGGGAAAAAAGGCAGAAATTTTCCTTATTTTGGGGCAAAAAGGCAGAAATTCCTAATATTTTGTGGCAAAAATGCAGAAATTCCCCTTATTTTGAGGTAAAAAGGCTGAAATTCCCATTATTTGGGGGCAAAAAGGCAGAAATTTCCCTAATTTTCGTGCATAATTGCAGAAATTTCACTTACTTCATGGTAATAAGTCAGAAATTTTCCTTATTTTGGGGCAAAAAAGACAGAACTTCCTTTTGTTTTGCGGGAAAAAGACAGAAATTCCACTTATTTAGAGGCAAAAATGCAGAAATTCCCTTTATTTTGGATCAAAAAGGAAGAAATTTTTCTTTTTTATGGCAAAAAGGTATGCATTATTCTAATTATCGGGCAAAAAGACAGAAATTCCCTGTATTTTGGAGCAAAATTTCAGAAATTCCTTTAATTGTGGGGCCAAAATTCAGAAATTCCCTATATCTTGGGGCAAAAAGACAGAAATTCTCCTTATTTTGGGGCAAAACTCAGAATTCCACTTATTTTGGGGCAAAATTCCAGAAATTTCCCTTATTTTGGGGCAAAATTGTAGAAATTTCACTTATTTTGGGGCAAAATTTCAGAAATTTCACTTATTTCAGGGAAAAAAAAAACAGAAATTTTCTTATTTTGGGGAAAAAAGGCAGAAATTCCTAATATTTTGTGGCAAAAGTGTAGAAATTCCCTTTATTTTGAGGTAAAAAATCTGAAATTCACCTTATTTGGGGGCAAAAAGTCAAAAATTTCCCTTATTTTGGGGCAAAATTGCAGAAATTTTACATATTTTAGGGTAATAAGTCAGAAATTTTCCTTATTTTGAGGCAAAAAAGACAGGAATTCCCTTTGTCTTGGGGAAAAAAGAGAGAAATTCCACTTATTTAGAGGCAAAAAAGCAAAAATTTCCCTTATTTTGGAGAAAAAATGAAGAAATTTCCCTTTTTTATGGCAAAAAGGTATGCATTCTTTTTATTTTCGGGCAAAAAGGCAGAAATTCCCCATATTTTGGAGCAAAATTGCAGAAATTCCCCTAATTGTGGGGCAAAAAGGCAGAAATTCCACGTGTTTTGGGGCAAAATTCCAGAAATTTTCATTATTTTGTGGCAAAATTGGAAAAATTTCACTTATTTAAGGGAAAAAAGGCAGAAATTTTTCTTATTTTGGGGCAAAAAGGCCGAAATTTCCCTTATTTGGGGGCAAAAATGCAGAAATTCCCCTTATTTTGTGGTAAAATGGCTGAAATTCCCTATATTTGGGGGCAAAAATGCAGAAATTTCCCTTATTTTGGGGCAAAATTGCAGAAATTTCACTTATTTCAGGGTAATAAGTCAGAAATTTTTCTTATTTTCGGGCAAAAAAGACAGAAATTCCCTTTGTTTTGGGGGAAAAAGACAGAAATTCCACTTATTTAGAGTCAAAAATGCAGAAATTCCCCTTATTTTGGAGCAAAAATGAAATTTCCCTTTTTTATGGCAAAAAGGTATGCATTCTTCTTATTTTCGGGCAAAAAGGCAGAAATTCCTCGTATTTTGGAGCAAAATTGCAGAAATTCCTTTAATTGTGGGGCAAAAAGGCAGAAATTTCCTATATCTTAGGGCAAAAAGACAGAAATTCTCCTTATTTTGGGGCAAAACTCAGAAATCCCACTTATTTAGGTCAAAATTCCTGAAATTTTCCTTATTTTTGGGCCAAAATGCAGAAATTTCACTTATTTCAGGGTAAAAACGCAGAAATTTTCCTTATTTGGGGCAAAAACGCCAAAATTTCCCTTATTTTGAGGCAAAAATTCAGAAATTCCTTTTATTTTGAGGTAAAATGGCTGAAATTTCCCTTATTTGGGGGCAAAAATGCAGAAATTTCCTTTATTTTGGGGCAAAATTGCAGAAATTTCACTTATTTCAGGGTAATAAGTCAAAATTTTTTCTTTATTTTGGGGCAAATAAGACAGAAATTCCCTTTGTTTTGGGGGAAAAAGACAGAAATTCCACTTATTTAGAGGCAAAAATGCAGAAATTCCCCTTATTTTGGAGCAAAAATGAAATTTCCCTTTTTTATGGCAAAAAGGTATGCATTCTTCTTATTTTCGGGCAAAAAGGCAGAAATTCCTCGTATTTTGGAGCAAAATTGCAGAAATTCCTTTAATTGTGGGGCAAAAAGGCAGAAATTTCCTATATCTTAGGGCAAAAAGACAGAAATTCTCCTTATTTTGGGGCAAAACTCAGAAATCCCACTTATTTAGGTCAAAATTCCTGAAATTTTCCTTATTTTTGGGCCAAAATGCAGAAATTTCACTTATTTCAGGGTAAAAACGCAGAAATTTTCCTTATTTGGGGCAAAAACGCCAAAATTTCCCTTATTTTGAGGCAAAAATTCAGAAATTCCTTTTATTTTGAGGTAAAATGGCTGAAATTTCCCTTATTTGGGGGCAAAAATGCAGAAATTTCCTTTATTTTGGGGCAAAATTGCAGAAATTTCACTTATTTCAGGGTAATAAGTCAAAATTTTTTCTTTATTTTGGGGCAAATAAGACAGAAATTCCCTTTGTTTTGGGGGAAAAAGACAGAAATTCCACTTATTTAGAGGCAAAAATGCAGAAATTCCCCTTATTTTGGAGCAAAAATGAAGAAATTTCCCTTTTTTATGGC
Source organism: Micromys minutus (assembly GCF_963924665.1). Taxonomy (NCBI): domain Eukaryota; kingdom Metazoa; phylum Chordata; class Mammalia; order Rodentia; family Muridae; genus Micromys; species Micromys minutus. The sequence continues at coordinate 831,820 of NW_027667867.1, read as the reverse complement.
AAAAAGTTATGCATTCTTCTTATTTTCGGGCAAAAAGGCAGAAATTCCCCATATTTTGGAGCGAAATTGCATATATTCCCCTAATGTGGGGCAAAAAGGCAGAAATTCCCTATATGTTGGGGCAAAAAGATAGAAATTCTCCTTATTTTGGGGCAAAATTCAGAAATTCCACTTATTTTGGGCAAAATTCCAGAAATTTCCCTTATTTTAGGGCAAAATTGCAGAAATTTTACTTATTTTCGGGCAAAATTGCAGAAATTTCACTTATTTCAAAAAAAAGCAAAAATTTTTTTATTTTGGGGCAAAAAGGCAGAAATTTCTTTTATTTTGGTACAAAATTGCAGAAATTTTTCTTATTTTCGGGCAAAAAGGCAGAAATTTCTCATATTTTGGGGCAAAAATGCAGAAATTCCCCTTATTTTGAGGTAAAAAGGCTGAAATTCCCATTATTTGGGGGCAAAAGGCAGAAATTTCCCTTATTTCGGGCATAATTGCAGAAATTTCACTTACTTCATGGTAATAAGTCAGAAATTTTCCTTATTTTGGGGCAAAAAGACATTAATTCCCTTTGTTTTGGGGGAAAAAGACAGATATTTCACTTATTTAGAGGCAAAAAGGCAGAAATTTCCTTTATTTTGGAGCAAAAATGAAGAAATTTCCCTTTTTTATGGCAAAAAAATATGCATTCCTCTTATTTTCGGGCAAAAAGGCAGAAATTCCTCTTATTTTAGAGCAAAATTGCAGAAATTCCCGTAATTGTGTGGCAAAAAGGCAGAAAATCTCTATATGTTGGGGCAAAAAGACAGAAATTTTTTTTATTTTGGGACAAAACTCAGAAATTCCACTTATTTTGGGGCAAAATTGCAGAAATTTGACTTATTTTAGAGCAAAATTGCAGAAATTTCACTTATTTCTGAAAAAAAGCAGAAATTCTCTTATTTTGGGGCAAAAAGGCAGAAATTTCTTTTATTTTGGTACAAATTGCAAAAATTATTCCTATTTTAGGGCAAAAAGGCAGAATTTTCATATATTTTGGGGCAAAAATGCAGAAATCCCCCTTATTTTGAGGTAAAAAGGTTAAAATTTCCCTTATTTGGGGGCAAAAATACAGAAATTTCTCTTATTTTGGGGCAAAATTGCAGAAATTTCACTTATTTCAAGGCAATAAGTCAGATATTTTCCTTATTTTGGGGCAAAAAAGAGAGAAATTCCCCTTGTTTTGGGAAAAAAAGACAGAAATTCCACTTATTTAGAGGCAAAAAAGCAGAAATTCCCCTTATTTGGAGCAAAAATGAAGAAATTTCCCTTTTTTATGGCAAAAAGCTATGCATTCTTCTTATTTTCTGGCAAAAAAGCAGAAATTCCCCGTATTTTGCAGCAAAATTGCAGAAATTCCCCTAATTGTGGGGCAAAAAGGCAGAAATTCCCTATATGTTGGAGCAAAAAAACAGAAATTCTCCTTATTTTGGGGCAAAACTCAGAAATTCCACTTATTTTGGTGCTAAATTGCAGAAATTTCACTTATTTCAGAAAAAAAGCAGAAATTTTCTTATTTTGGGGCAAAAAGGTAGAAATTTCTTTTACTTTGGTACAAAATTGCACAAATTTTTCTTATTTTGGGGCAATAACGGAGAAATTTCCCATATTTTGGGGGAAAAATGCAGAAATTCGCCTTATTTTGAGGTAAAAAGGCTGAAATTCCCCTTTTTTGGGGGCAAAAAGGCAGAAATTTCCCTTATTTGGGGGCAAAATTGCAGAAATTTCACTTATTTTAGGGAAATAAATCAGAAATTTTCCTTATTTTGGGGCAAAAAATACAGAAATTCCCTTTGTTTTGGGACAAAAAGACAGAAATTCCACTTATTTAGAGGCAAAAAAGCAGAAATTCCCCTTATATTGGAGCAATAATGAAGAAATTTCCCTTTTTTGTGGCAAAAGGTATACATTTCCCTTATTTTGGAGCAAAATTTCAAAAATTTTCTTTATTTTGGGGCAAAATTGCAGAAACTTCACTTATTTTGGGGCAAAATTGCAGAAATTTCACTTATTTCAGAGAAAAAAGGCAGAAATTTTCCTTATTTTAGGGCAAAAAGCAGAAATTTTTTATATTTTGTGGCAAAAATGCAGAAATTCCTCTTATTTTGAGGTTAAAAGGCTGAAATTCCCCTTATTTGGGGGCAAAAAGGCAGAAATTTCCCTTATTTTGGGGCAAAATTGCAGAAATTTCACTTATTTCAGGGTAATAAGTCAGAAATTTTCCTTATTTTGGGGCAAAAAAGACAGAAATTCCCTTGGTTTTGGGGGAAAAAGACAGATATTCCACTTATTTAGAGGCAAAAATGCAGGAATTCACCTTATTTTGGAGCAAAAATGAAGAAAATTTTTTTTTATGGCAAAAAGTTATGCATTCTTCTCATTTTCGAGCAAAAAGGCAGAAATTCCTTGTATTTTGAAGCAAAATTGCAGAAATTCCCCCAATTGTGGGGCAAAAAGGCAGAAATTCCCTATATTTGGGCAAAAAGACAGAAATTCTCCTTATTTTGGAGCAAAACTCAGAAATTCCACTTATTTTGGGGCAAAATTCCAGAAATTTCTCTTATTTGGGGGCAAAATTGAAGAAATTTGACTTATTTCAGAAAAAAGCAGAAATTTTCTTATTTTAGGGCAAAAAGGCAGAAATTATTTTTTATTTTGGTACAAAATTGCAAAAATTTTTCATATTTTGGGACAAAAAGACAGAAATTTCCCATAGTTTGAGGCAAAAATGCAGAAATTCCCCTTATTTTGAGGTAAAAAGGCTGAAATTCCCCTTATTTGGGGGCAAAAAGGCAGAAATTTCCCTTATTTTGGGGCAAAATTGCAGAAATTTCACTTACTTCAGGGTAATAAGTCAGAAATATTCCTTATTTTGGGGCAAAAGAGACAGAAATTCCCTTTGTTTTGGGGGAAAAAGACAGAAATTCCACATATTTAGAGGCAAAAAAGCAGAAATTCCTTTCATTTTGGAACAAAAATTAAGAAATTTCCCTTTTTTATGGCAAAAAAGTATGCATTCTTCTTATTTTCCGGCAAAAAGGAAGAAATTCCCCGTATTTCGGAGCAAAATTGCAGAAATTAACCCTAATTGTGGTGCAAAAGGCAGAAATTCCCTATATGTTGGGGCAAAAAGACAGAAATTCTCCTTATTTTGGGGCAAAACTCAGAAACTCCACTTATTTTGGGGCAAAATTGCAGAAATTTGACTTATTTTAGAGCAAAATTGCAGAAATTTTACTTATTTCTGAAAAAAAGCCGAAATTCTCTTATTTTGGGGCCAAAAGGCAGAAAGATCATTTATTTTGGTACAAAATTGCAGAAATATTTCTTATTTTTGGGCAAAAAGGCAGAAATTTCCCATATTATGGGGAAAAAATGCAGAAATTCCCGTTATTTTGAGGTAAAAAGGCTGAAATTCCCCTTTTTTGGGTGCAAAAAGGCAGAAATTTCCATTATTTTGGGGAAAAATTGCAGAAATTTCAGTAATTTCAGGGTAATAAGTCAGAAATTTTCCTTATTTTGGGGCAAAAAGACAGAAATTCCCTTTGTTTTGGGGGAAAAAGACAGAAATTCCACTTATTTAGAGGCAAAAAAGCAGAAATTCCCCTTATTTTGGAGCAAAAATGAAGAAATTTCCCTTTTTTATGGCAAAAAGCTATGCATTCTTCTTATTTTCGGGCAAAAAAGCAGAAATTACCCGTATTTTGGAGCAAAATTGCAGAATTCTTTAATTGTGGGGCAAAAAGGCAGAAATTCCCTATATGTTAGGGCAAAAAGACAGAAATTCTCTTTATTTTGGGGCAAAACTCAGAAATTCCACTTATTTTGGGGCATAATTCCAAAAATTTTCCTTATTTTGGGGCAAAATTGCAGAAAGTTGACTTATTTTAGGAAAAATTGCAGAAATTTCACTTATTTCAGGGAAAAAAGGCAAAAATTTTTTTCATTTTGGTGCAAAAAGGCAGAAATTTTTTATATTTTGTGGCAAAAATGCAGAAATTCTTCTTATTTTGAGGTAAAAAGTCTGAAATTCTCCTTATTTGGGGGCAAAAAGGCAGAAATTTCCCTTATTTTGGGGCAAAATTGCAGAAATTTCACTTATTTCAGGGTAATAAGTCAGAAATTTTTCTTATTTTGGGGCAATAAAGACAGAAATTCCCTTTGTTTTTGGGGAAAAAGACAGAAATTCCACTTATTTAGAGGCAAAAATGCAGAAATTCCCCTTATTTTGGAGCAAAAATGAAGAAATTTCCCTTTTTTATGGCAAAAAGGTATGCATTCTTCTTATTTTCGGGCAAAAAGGCAGAAATTCCTCGTATTTTGGAGCAAAATTGCAGAAATTCCCCTAATTGTGGGGCAAAAAGGCAGAAATTCCCTATATGTTGGGGCAAAAAGACAGAAATTCTCCTTATTTTGGGGCAAAACTCAGAAATTCCACTTATTTTGGGGCAAAATTCCAGAAATTTCCCTTATTTTGGGGCAAAATTGCAGAAATTTCACTTATTTTGGGGCAAAATTTCAGAAATTTCACTTATTTCAGGGAAAGAAGGCAGAAATTTTTTTATTTTGGGGCAAAAAGGAAGAAATTCCTAATATTTTGTGACAAAAATGCAGAAATTCTCCTTATTTTGGTAAAAAGTCTGAAATTCCCCTTATTTGGGGGCAAAAAGGCAGAAATTTCCCTTAATTTGGGGCAAAATTGCAGAAATTTCACTTATTTCAGGGTAATAAGTCAGAAATTTTCCTTATTTTGGAGCAAAAAAGACAGGAATCCCTTTGTTTTGTGGGAAAAAGACAGAAATTCCACTTACTTAGAGGCAGAAAAGCAGAAATTCCCCTTATTTTGGAGCAAAAATGAAGAAATTTCCCTTTTTTATGGCAAAAAGGTATGCATTCTTCTTATTTTCGACAAAAAGGCAGAAGTTCCCCGTATTTTGGAGCAAAATTGCAGAAATTCCCCTAATTGTGGGGCAAAAAGGCAGAAATTCCCTATATGTTTGGGCAAAAAGACAGAAATTCTCCTTATTTTGGGGCAAAACTCAGAAATTCCACTTGTTTTGGGATAAAATTCCAGAAATTTCCATTATTTTGGGGCAAATTGAAAAATTTCAATTCTTTCAGGGAAAAAAGGCAGAAATTTTCCTCTTTTTGGGGCAAAAAGGCCGAAATTTCCCTTATTTTGGGGCAAAAATGCAGAAATTCCCGTTATTTTGTGGTAAAATGGCTGAAATTCCCCATATTTGGGGGCAAAAAGGCAGAAATTTCCCTTATTTTGGGGCAAAATTGCAGAAATTTCACTTATTTCAGGGTAATAAGTCAGAAATTTTTCTTATTTTGGGGCAAAAAAGACAGAAATTCCTTTTGTTTTGGGGGAAAAAGACAGAAATTCCACTTATTTAGAGGCAAAAATGTAGAAATTCCCCTTATTTTGGAGCAAAAATGAAGAAATTTCCCTTTTTTATGGCCAAAAGGTATGCATTCTTCTTATTTTCGGGCAAAAAAAGCAGAAATTCCTCGTATTTTGGAGCAAAATTGCAGAAATTCCCCTAATTGTGGGGCAAAAAGGCAGAAATTTCCTATATGTTAGGGCAAAAAGACAGAAATTCTCCTTATTTAGGGGCAAAACTCAGAAATCCCACTTATTTTGGGACAAAATTCCAGAAATTTCCCTTATTTTGGGGCAAAAATGCAGAAATTTCACTTATTTCAGGGTAAAAAGGCAGAAATTTTCCTTATTTTGGGGCAAAAACGCCAAAATTTCCCTTATTTTGGGGCAAAAATGCAGAAATTTCCCTTATTTTGAGGTAAAATGGCTGAAATTCCCCTTATTTGGGGGCAAAAATGAAGAAATTTCCCTTTTTTATGGCAAAAAGGTATGCATTCTTCCTATTTTTTGGCAAAAAGGCAGAAATTCCTCGTATTTTGGAGCAAAATTGCAGAAATTCTTTTAATTGTGGGGCAAAAAGGCAGAAATTTCCTATATCTTAGGGCAAAAAGACAGAAATTCTCCTTATTTTGGGGCAAAACTCAGAAATCCCACTTATTTAGGTCAAAATTCCTGAAATTTCCCTTATTTTTGGGCCAAAATGCAGAAATTTCACTTATTTCAGGGTAAAAACGCAGAAATTTTCCTTATTTGGGGCAAAAACGCCAAAATTTTCCTTATTTTGGGGCAAAAATTCAGAAATTCCCCTTATTTTGAGGTAAAATGGCTGAAATTCCCCTTATTTGGGGGCAAAAATGCAGAAATTTCCCTTATATTGGGGCAAAATTGCAGAAATTTCACTTATTTCAGGATAATAAGTCAAAATTTTTTCTTTTTTTTGGGGCAAATAAGACAGAAATTCCCTTTGTTTTGGGGGAAAAAGACAGAAATTCCACTTATTTAGAGGCAAAAATGCAGAAATTCCCCTTATTTTGGAGCAAAAATGAAGAAATTTCCCTTTTTTATGGCAAAAAGGTATGCATTCTTCTTATTTTCGGGCAAAAAGGCAGAAATTCCCCGTATTTTAGAGAAAAATTCTAGAAATTCTCCTAATTGTGGGGCAAAAAGGCAAAAATTCCCTATATGTGTGGCAAAAAGACAGAAATTCTCCTTATTTTGGGGCAAAATTCAGAAAGTCCACTTATTTTAGGGCAAAATTCCAGAAATTTCTCTTATTTTGGGGCAAAATTGCAGAAATTTCACTTATTTCAGGGTAATAAGACAGAAATTTTCTTTATTTTGGGGCAAAAAATCCCAGAAATTCCCTTTGTTTTGGGGGAAAAAGACAGAAATTCCACTTATTTAGAAGTAAAAAAGCAGAAATTCCCTTTATTTTGGAGCAAAATTTCAGAAATTCCCCTAATTGTGGGTCAAAAAGGCAGAAATTCCCTATATGTTGGGGCAAAAAGACAGAAATTCTCATTATTTTGGGGCAAATCTCAGAAATTCCACTTATTTTGGGGCAAAATTCCAGAAATTTCACTTATTTTGGGGCAAAATTGCAGAAATTTCACTTATTTTGTGGCAAAATTGCAGAAATTTCACTTATTTCAGAGAAAAAAGGTAGAAATTTTCCATATTTTGGGGCAAAAAGTTAGAAATTCCTAATATTTTGTGGCAAAAATGCAGAAATTCCTTTTATTTTGAGGTAAAAAGGCTGAAATTCCCCTTATTTGGGGGCAAAAAGGCAGAAATTTCCCTTATTTTGGAACAAAATTGCATAAATTTCACTTACTTCAGGGTAATAAGTCAGAATTTTTCTTTTTTTGGGGCAAAAAAGACAGAAATTCCCTTTGTTTTGGGGAAAAAGGCAAAAATTCCACTTATTTAGAGGCAAAAACAGAAATTCCCCTTATTTTGGAGCAAAAATGAAGAAATTTCCCTTTTTTATGGCAAAAAGGTATGCATTCTTCTTATTTTCGGGCAAAAAGGCAGAAATTCCCTGTATTTTGGAGCAAAATTGCAGATATTCCCTTAAATGTGGGGCAAAAAGGCAGAAATTCCCTATATGTTGGGGCAAAAAGACAGAAATTCTCCTTATTTTGGGACAAAACTCAAAAATTCCACTTATTTTGGGGCAAAATTCCAGAAATTTCCTTTATTTTGGGGCAAAATTGCAGAAATTTCACTTATTTTGGGGCAAAATTGCAGAAATTTCACTTATTTCAAAAAAAAGCCGAATCTTTCTTATTTTTGGGGAAAAAGGCAGAAATTTCGTTTATTTTGGTACAAAATTGCAGAAATTTTTCTTATTTGGGGCAAAAAGGCAGAAATTTCCCATATTTTGGAGCAAAAAGGCAGAAATTCCCGTTATTTTGAGGTAAAAAGGCTGAAATTCTTTTTATTTGGGGGCAAAAAGGCAGAAATTTCACTTATTTTTGGGCAAAATTGCAGAAATTTCACTTATTTCAGGGTTATAAATCAGAAATTTTTCTTATTTTGGGACAAAAAAGACAGAAATTCCCTTTGTTTTGGGGGAAAAATACAGAAATTCCACTTATTTAGTGGCAAAAATGCAGAAATTCCCCTTATTTTGGAGCAAAAATGAAGAAATTTCCCTTTGTTATGGCAAAAGGTATGCATTCTTCCTATTTTTTGGCAAAAAGGCAGAAATTCCTCGTATTTTGGAGCAAAATTTCAGAAATTCCTTTAATTGTGGGACAAAAAGGCAGAAATTTCCTATATCTTAGGGCAAAAAGACAGAAATTCTCCTTATTTTGGGGCAAAACTCAGAAATCCCACTTATTTAGGTCAAAATTCCTGAAATTTCCCTTATTTTTGGGCCAAAATGCAGAAATTTCACTTATTTCAGGGTAAAAACGCAGAAATTTTCCTTATTTGGGGCAAAAACGCCAAAATTTTCCTTATTTTGGGGCAAAAATTCAGAAATTCCCCTTATTTTGAGGTAAAATGGCTGAAATTCCCCTTATTTGGGGGCAAAAATGCAGAAATTTCCCTTATATTGGGGCAAAATTGCAGAAATTTCACTTATTTCAGGATAATAAGTCAAAATTTTTTCTTTATTTTGGGGCAAATAAGACAGAAATTCCCTTTGTTTTGGGGGAAAAAGACAGAAATTCCACTTATTTAGAGGCAAAAATGCAGAAATTCCCCTTATTTTGGATCAAAAATGAAGAAATTTCCCTTTTTTATGGCAAAAAGGTATGCATTCTTCTTATTTTCGGGCAAAAAAGCAGAAATTCCCCTTATTTTGGAGCAAAATTGCAGAAATTTCCCTAATTGTGGGGCAAAAAGACAGAAATTCCCTATATGTTGGGGCAAAAAGATAGAAATTCTCCTTATTTTGGGGCAAAATTCAGAAATTCCACTTATTTTGGGGCAAAATTCCAGAAATTTCCCTTATTTTAGGGCAAAATTGCAGAAATTTCACTTATTTCAAAAAAAAGCAGAAATTTTCTTATTTTGGGGCAAAAAGGCAGAAATTTCTTTTATTTTGGTACAAAATTGCAGAAATTTTCCTTATTTTGGGGCAAAAAGGCAGAAATTTCCCATATTTTGGGGCAAAAATGCAGAAATTCCCCTTATTTTGAGGGAAAAATGCTGAAATTCCTTTTTTTTTAGGGGAAAAATGCAGAAATTTCCCTTATTTTGGGGCAAAAATGCAGAAATTCCACTTATTTTGAGGTAAAAAGGCTAAAATTCCCATTATTTGGGGAGAAAAAAGCAGAAATTTCCCTTATTTTGTGGCAAAATTGCAGAAATTTCACTTATTTTAGGGTAATAAGACAGAAATTTTCTTTATTTTGGGGCAAAAAAACCCAGAAATTCCCTTTGTTTTGGGGGAAAAAGACAGCAATTCCACTTATTTAGAGGCAAAAAAGCAGATATTTTCCTTATTTTGGAGCAAAATTTCAGAAATTCCCCTAATTGTGGGTCAAAAAGGCAGAAATTCCCTATATGTTGGGGCAAAAAGACAGAAATTCTCATTATTTTGGGCAAATCTCAGAAATTCCACTTATTTTGGGGCAAAATTCCAGAAATTTCACTTATTTTGGGGCAAAATTGCAGAAATTTCACTTATTTTGTGGCAAAATTGCAGAAATTTCACTTATTTCATGGAAAAAAGGTAGAAATTTTCCATATTTTGGGGCAAAAAGTTAGAAATTCCTAATATTTTGTGGCAAAAATGCAGAAACTCCTTTTATTTTGAGGTAAAAAGGCTGAAATTTCCCTTATTTGGGGGCAAAAAGGCAGAAATTTCCCTTATTTTGGAACAAAATTGCATAAATTTCAGTTACTTCAGGGTAATAAGTCAGAATTTTTCTTTTTTTGGGGCAAAAAAGACAGAAATTCCCTTTCTTTTGGGGAAAAAGGCAAAAATTCCACTTATTTAAAGGCAAAAAAGCAGAAATTCCCCTTATTTTGGAGCAAAAATGAAGAAATTTCCCTTTTTTATGGCAAAAAGGTATGCATTCTTCTTATTTTCGGGCAAAAAGGCAGAAATTCCCTGTATTTTGGAGCAAAATTGCAGAAATTCCCCTAATTGTGGGGCAAAAAGGCAGAAATTCCCTATATGTTGGGGCAAAAAGACAGAAATTATCCGTGTTTTTGGGCAAAACTCAGAAATTCCACTTATTTTGGGGCAAAATTCCAGAAATTTCCCTTATTTTGGGGCAAAATTGCAGAAATTTCACTTATTTTGGGGCAAAAATGAAGAAATTTTCCTTTTTTATGGCAAAAAGGTATGCATTCTTCTTATTTTCGGGCAAAAAGGCAGAAATTCCCCGTATCTTGGAGAAAAATTCTAGAAATTCCCCTAATTGTGGGGCAAAAAGGCAAAAATTCCCTATATGTGTAGCAAAAAGACAGAAATTCTCCTTATTTTGGGGCAAAATTCAGAAAGTCCACTTATTTTAGGGCAAAATTCCAGAAATTTCTCTTATTTTGGGGCAAAATTGCAGAAATTTCACTTATTTCAGGGTAATAAGACAGAAATTTTCTTTATTTTGGGGCAAAAAATCCCAGAAATTCCCTTTGTTTTGGGGGGAAAAGACAGAAATTCCACTTATTTAGAAGTAAAAAAGCAGAAATTCCCTTTATTTTGGAGCAAAATTTCAGAAATTCCCCTAATTGTGGGTCAAAAAGGCAGAAATTCCCTATATGTTGGGGCAAAAAGACAGAAATTCTCATTATTTTGGGGCAAATCTCAGAAATTCCACTTATTTTGGGGCAAAATTCCAGAAATTTCACTTATTTTGGGGCAAAATTGCCGAAATTTCACTTATTTTGTGGCAAAATTGCAGAAATTTCACTTATGTCAGAGAAAAAAGGTAGAAATTTTCCATATTTTGGGGCAAAAAGTTAGAAATTCCTAATATTTTGTGGCAAAAATGCAGAAATTCCTTTTATTTTGAGGTAAAAAGGCTGAAATTCCCCTTATTTGGGGGCAAAAAGGCAGAAATTTCCCTTATTTTGGAACAAAATTGCATAAATTTCACTTACTTCAGGGTAATAAGTCAGAATTTTTCTTTTTTTGGGGCAAAAAAGACAGAAATTCCCTTTGTTTTGGGGAAAAAGGCAAAAATTCCACTTATTTAGAGGCAAAAACAGAAATTCCCCTTATTTTGGAGCAAAAATGAAGAAATTTCCCTTTTTTATGGCAAAAAGGTATGCATTCTTCTTATTTTCGGGCAAAAAGGCAGAAATTCCCTGTATTTTGGAGCAAAATTGCAGATATTCCCTTAAATGTGGGGCAAAAAGGCAGAAATTCCCTATATGTTGGGGCAAAAAGACAGAAAGTCTCCTTATTTTGGGACAAAACTCAAAAATTCCACTTATTTTGGGGCAAAATTCCAGAAATTTCCCTTATTTTGGGGCAAAATTGCAGAAATTTCACTTATTTTGGGGCAAAATTGCAGAAATTTCACTTATTTCAAAAAAAGCAGAATCTTTCTTATTTTGGGGCAAAAAGGCAGAAATTTCGTTTATTTTGGTACAAAATTGCAGAAATTTTTCTTATTTGGGGCAAAAAGGCAGAAATTTCCCATATTTTGGAGCAAAAAGGCAGAAATTCCCGTTATTTTGAGGTAAAAAGGCTGAAATTCCTTTTATTTGGGGGCAAAAAGGCAGAAATTTCACTTATTTTGGGGCAAAATTGCAGAAATTTCACTTATTTCAGGGTTATAAATCAGAAATTTTTCTTATTTTGGGACAAAAAAGACAGAAATTCCCTTTGTTTTGGGGGAAAAAGACAGAAATTCCACTTATTTAGAGGCAAAAATGCAGAAATTCCCCTTATTTTGGAGCAAAAATGAAGAAATTTCCATTTTTTATGGCAAAAAGGTATGCATTCTTCCTATTTTTTGGCAAAAAGGCAGAAATTCCTCGTATTTTGGAGCAAAATTGCAGAAATTCCTTTAATTGTGGGGCAAAAAGGCAGAAATTTCCTATATCTTAGGGCAAAAAGACAGAAATTCTCCTTATTTTGGGGCAAAACTCAGAAATCCCACTTATTTAGGTCAAAATTCCTGAAATTTCCCTTATTTTTGGGCCAAAATGCAGAAATTTCACTTATTTCAGGGTAAAAACGCAGAAATTTTCCTTATTTGGGGCAAAAACGCCAAAATTTTCCTTATTTTGGGGCAAAAATTCAGAAATTCCCCTTATTTTGAGGTAAAATGGCTGAAATTCCCCTTATTTGGGGGCAAAAATGCAGAAATTTCCCTTATATTGGGGCAAAATTGCAGAAATTTCACTTATTTCAGGATAATAAGTCAAAATTTTTTCTTTATTTTGAAGCAAAAAAGACAGAAGTTCCCTTTGTTTTTGGGTAAAAAGACAGAAATTCCACTTATTTAGAGGCAAAAATGCAGAAATTCCCCTTATTTTGGAGCAAAAATGAAGAAATTTCCCTTTTTTATGGCAAAAAGTTATGCATTCTTCTTATTTTCGGGCAAAAAAGCAGAAATTCCCCGTATTTTGGAGCAAAATTGCAGAAATTTCCCTAATTGTGGGGCAAAAAGACAGAAATTCCCTATATGTTGGGGCAAAAAGATGGAAATTCTTCTTATTTTGGGGCAAAATTCAGAAATTCCACTTATTTTGGGGCAAAATTCCAGAAATTTCTCTTATTTTAGGGCAAAATTTCAGAAATTTTACTTATTTTCGGGCAAAATTGCAGAAATTTCACTTATTTCAAAAAAAAGCAGAAATTTTCTTATTTTGGGGCAAAAAGGCAGAAATTTCTTTTATTTTGGTACAAAATTGCAGAAATTTTCCTTATTTTGGGGCAAAAAGGCAGAAATTTCCCATATTTTGGGGCAAAAATTTAGAAATTCCCCTTATTTTGAGGGAAAAATGCTGAAATTCCATTTTTTTGTTGGGAAAAATTCAGAAATTTCCCTTATTTTGGGGCAAAAATGCAGAAATTCCACTTATTTTGAGGTAAAAAGGCTGAAATTCCCATTATTTGGGGAGAAAAAATCAGAAATTTCCCTTATTTTGTGGCAAAATTGCAGAAATTTCACTTATTTTAGGGTAATAAGACAGAAATTTTCTTTATTTTGGGGCAAAAAAAACCCAGAAATTTCCTTTGTTTTGGGGGAAAAAGAGAGCAATTCCTCTTATTTAGAGGCAAAAAAGCAGAAATTTTCCTTATTTTGGAGCAAAATTTCAGAAATTCCCCTAATTGTGGGTCAAAAAGGCAGAAATTCCCTATATGTTGGGGCAAAATGACAGAAATTCTCATTATTTTGGGCAAATCTCAGAAATTCCACTTATTTTGGGGCAAAATTCCAGAAATTACACTTATTTTGGGGCAAAATTGCAGAAATTTCACTTATTTTGTGGCAAAATTGCAGAAATTTCACTTATTTCAGAGAAAAAAGGTAGAAATTTTCCATATTTTGGGGCAAAAAGTTAGAAATTCCTAATATTTTGTGGCAAAAATGCAGAAATTCCTATATTTTGAGGTAAAAAGGCTGAAATTTCCCTTATTTGGGGGCAAAAAGGCAGAAATTTCCCTTATTTTGGAACAAAATTGCATAAATTTCAGTTACTTCAGGGTAATAAGTCAGAATTTTTCTTTTTTTGGGGCAAAAAAGACAGAAATTCCCTTTGTTTTGGGGAAAAAGGCAAAAATTCCACTTATTTAAAGGCAAAAAAGCAGAAATTCCCCTTATTTTGGAGCAAAAATGAAGAAATTTCCCTTTTTTATGGCAAAAAGGTATGCATTCTTCTTATTTTCGGGCAAAAAGGCAGAAATTCCTCGTATTTTGGAGCAAAATTGCAGAAATTCCCCTAATTGTGGGGCAAAAAGGCAGAAATTCCCTATATGTTGGGGCAAAAAGACAGAAATTCTCCTTATTTTGGGGCAAAACTCAGAAATTCCACTTATTTTGGGGCAAAATTCCAGAAATTTCCCTTATTTTGGGGCAAAATAGCAGAATATTCACTTATTTCAAAAAAAAAGCAGAATCTTTCTTATTTTGGGTCAAAAAGGCAGAAATTTCATTTATTTTGGTACATAATTGCAGAAATTTTTCTTATTTTGGGGCAAAAAGGCAGAAATTTCCCATATTGTGGAGCAAAAAGGCAGAAATTCCCCTTATTTTGAGGTAAAAAGGCTGAAATTCCTTTTATTTGGGGGCAAAAAGGCAGAAATTTCCTTTATTTTCGGGCAAAATTGCAGAAATTTCACTTATTTCAGGGTAATAAGTCAGAAATTTTCCTTATTTTGGGGCAAAAAAGACAAAAATTCCTTTTGTTTTGGGAAAAAAATACAGAAATTCCAATTATTTAGAGGAAAAAAGCAGAAATTCCCCTTATTATGGAGCAAAAATGAAGAAATTTCCATTTTTATGGCAAAAAGGTATGCATTCTTCTTATTTTCGGGCAAAAAGGCAGAAATTCCCCGTATTTTGGAGCAAAATTGCAGAAATTCCCCTAATTGTGGGTCTAAAATGCAGAAATTTCCTATATCTTGGGGCAAAAAGACAGAAATTCTCCTTATTTTGGGGCAAATCTCAGAAATTCCACTTATTTTGGGGCAAAATTCTAGAAATTTCTCTTATTTTGGGGCAAAATTGCATAAATTTCAATTATTTTGGGGCAAAATTGCAGAAATTTCACTTATTTCAGGGAAAAAATGCAGAAATTTTCCTTATTTTGGGTCAAAAAGGCAGAAATTCCTAATATTTTGTGGCAAAAATGCAGAAATTCCCCTTATTTTGAGGGAAAAAAGGCTGAAATTCCCATTATTTGGGGGCAAAAAGGCAGAAATTTCTCTAATTTTCGTGCAAAATTGCAGAAATTTCACTTACTTCAGAGTAATAAGTCAGAAATTTTCTTTATTTTGGGGCAAAAAAGACAGAACTTCCTTTTGTTTTGCGGGAAAAAGACAGAAATTCCACTTATTTAGAGGCAAAAAAGCAGAAATTCCCTTTATTTTGGAGCAAAAATGAAGAAATTTCCCTTTTTTATGGCAAAAAGGTATGCATTCTTCTAATTGTCGGGCAAAAAGACAGAAATTCCCCGTATTTTGGAGCAAAATTGCAGAATTTCCCCTAATTGTGGGGCAAAAAGGCAGAAATTCCCTGTATGTTGGGGCAAAAAGACAGAAATTCTCCTTATTTTGGGGCAAAACTCAGAAATTCCACTTATTTTGGGGCAAAATTTCAGAAATTTCCCTTATTTTGGGGCAAAATTGCAGAAATTTCACTTATTTTGGGGCAAAATTGCAGAAATTTCACTTATTTCAAAAAAAGCAGAATCTTTCTTATTTTGGGTCAAAAAGGCAGAAATTTCATTTATTTTGGTACATAATTGCAGAAATTTTTCTTATTTTGGGGCACAAAGGCAGAAATTTCCCATATTTTGGAGAAAAAAGGCAGAAATTCCCCTTATTTTGAGGTAAAAAGGCTGAAATTCCTTTTATTTGGGGGCAAAAAGGCAGAAATTTCCTTTATTTTCGGGCAAAATTGCAGAAATTTCACTTATTTCAGGGTAATAAGTCAGAAATTTTCCTTATTTTGGGGCAAAAAAGACAAAAATTCCCTTTGTTTTGGGGGAAAAATACAGAAATTCCAATTATTTAGAGGCAAAAAAGCAGAAATTCCCCTTATTATGGAGCAAAAATGAAGAAATTTCCATTTTTATGGCAAAAAGGTATGCATTCTTCTTATTTTCGGGCAAAAAGGCAGAAATTCACCGTATTTTGGATCAAAATTGCAGAAATTCCCCTAATTGTGGGTCAAAAAGGCAGAAATTCCCTATATGTTGGGGCAAAAAGACAGAAATTCTCCTTATTTTGGGGCAAAACTCAGAAATTCCACTTATTTTGGCGCAAAATTCCAGAAATTTCTCTTATTTTGGGGCAAAATTGCAGAAATTTTACTTATTTTTGGGCAAAATTGCAGAAATTTCACTTATTTCAAAAAAAAGCAGAAATTTTCTTATTTTGGGGCAAAAAGGCTGAAATTTCTTTTATTTTGGTACAAAATTGCAGAAATTTTTCTTATTTTGGGGCAAAAAGGCAGAAATTTCCCTTATTTTGGGGCAAAAATGCAGAAATTCCACTTATTTTGAGGTAAAAAGGCTGAAATTCCCATTATTTGGGGACAAAAAAGCAGAAATTTCCCTTATTTTGGGGCAAAATTGTAGAAATTTCACTTATTTCATGGTAATAAGACAAAAATTTTCTTTATTTTGGGGTAAAAAAACAGAAATTCCCTTTGTTTTGGAGGAAAAGGCAGAAATTTCACTTATTTAGAGGCAAAAAAGCAGAAATTCCTTTTATTTTGGAGCAAAATTTCAGAAATTCCCCTAATTGTGGGTCAAAAAGGCAGAAATTCCCTATATGTTGGGGCAAAAAGACAGAAATTCTCCTTATTTTGGGGCAAAACTCAGAAATTCCACTTATTTTCGGGCAAAATTCCAGAAATTTCACTTATTTTGGGGCAAAATTGCAGAAATTTCACTTATTTTGTGGCAAATTTGTAGAAATTTCACTTATTTCAGAGAAAAAAGGCAGAAATTTTCCTTATTTTGGGGCAAAAAGTTAGAAATTCCTAATCTTTTGTGGCAAAAATGCAGAAATTCCTTTTATTTTAAGATAAAAAGGCTGAAATTCCCCTTCTTTGGGGGCAAAAAGGCAGAAATTTCCCTTATTTTGGAACAAAATTGCATAAATTTCAGTTACTTCAGGGTAATAAGTCAGAATTTTTTCTTTTTTGGGAAAAAAAGACAGAAATTTACTTTGTTTTGGGGAAAAAGGCAAAAATTCCACTTATTTAGAGGCAAAAAAGCAGAAATTCCCCTTATTTTGGAGCAAAAATGAAGAAATTTCCCTTTTTTATGGCAAAAAGATATGCATTCTTCTTATTTTCGGGCAAAAAGGCAGAAATTCACCGTATTTTGGAGCAAAATTGCAAAAATTCCCCTAATTGTGGGTCCAAAAGGCAGAAATTCCCTATATCTTGGGGCAAAAAGACAGAAATTCTCCTTATTTTGGGGCAAATCTCAGAAATTCCACTTATTTTGGCGCAAAATTCCAGAAATTTCACTTATTTTGGGGCAAAATTGCATAAATTTCAATTATTTTGGGGCAAAATTGCAGAAATTTCACTTATTTCACGGAAAATACGCAGAAATTTTCCTTATTTTGGGGCAAAAAGGCAGAAATTCCTAATATTTTTTGGCAAAAATGCAGAAATTCCCCTTATTTTGAGGGAAAAAAGGCTGAAATTCCCATTATTTGGGGACAAAAAAGCAGAAATTTTCCTTATTTTGGGGCAAAACTCAGAAATTCCACTTATTTTGGGGCAAAATTCCAGAAATTTCCCTTATTTTGGGGCAAAATTGCAGAAATTTTACTTATTTTCGGGCAAAATTGCCGAAATTTCACTTATTTCAAAAAAAAGCAGAAATTTTCTTATTTTGGGGCAAAAAGGCAGCAATTTCTTTTATTTTGGTACAAAATTGCAGAAATTTTTCTTATTTTGGGGCAAAATTGCAGAAATTTCCCTTATTTTGGGGCAAAATTGCAGAAATTTCACTTATTTAAAAAAAAAAGCAGAATCTTTTTTATTTTGTGGCAAAAAGGCAGAAATTTCACTTATTTTGGTACAAAATTGCAGAAATTTTTCTTATTTTGGGGCAAAAAGGCAGAAATTTCCCATATTTTGGAGCAAAAAGGCAGTAATTCCCCTTATTTTGAGGTAAAAAGGCTGAAATTCCTTTTATTTGGGGGCAAAAAGGCAGAAATTTCCTTTATTTTCGGGCAAAATTGCAGAAATTTCATATTTCAGGGTAATAAGTCACAAATTTTCCTTATTTTGGGGCAAAAAAGACAAATATTCTCTTTGTTTTGGGGGAAAAATACAGAAATTCCAATTATTTAGAGGCAAAAAAGCAGAAATTCCCATTATTTTGGAGCAAAAATGAAGAAATTTCCATTTTTATGGCAAAAAGGTATGCATTCTTCTTATTTTCGGGCAAAAAGGCAGAAATTCACCGTATTTTGGAGCAAAATTGCAGAAATTCCCCTAATTGTGGGTCAAAAAGGCAGAAATTCCCTATATCTTGGGGCAAAAAGACAGAAATTCTCCTTATTTTGGGGCAAAATTCCAGAAATTTCACTTATTTTGGGGCAAAATTGCATAAATTTCAATTATTTTGGGGCAAAATTGCAGAAATTTCACTTATTTCAGGAAAAAAGGCAGAAATTTTCCTTATTTTGGGGCAAAAAGGCAGAAATTCCTAATATTTTGTGGCAAAAATGCAGAAATTCCCCTTATTTTGAGGGAAAAAAGGCTGAAATTCCCATTATTTGGGGGCAAAAAGGCAGAAGTTTCTCTCATTTTCGGGCAAAATTGCAGAAATTTCACTTACTTCAGGGTAATAAGTCAGAAATTTTCTTTATTTTGGGGCAAAAAAGACAGAACTTCCTTTTGTTTTGTGGGAAAAAGACAGAAATTCCACTTATTTAGAGGCAAAAAAGCAGAAATTCCCTTTATTTTGGAGCAAAAATGAAGAAATTTCCCTTTTTTATGGCAAAAAGGTATGCATTCTTCTAATTGTCGGGCAAAAAGACAGAAATTCCCCGTATTTTAAAGCAAAATTGCAGAAATTCCCCTCATTGTGGGGCAAAAAGGCAGAAATTCCCTATATGTTTGGGCAAAAAGACAGAAATTCTCCTTATTGTGGGGCAAAACTCAGAAATTCCACTTATTTTGGGGCAAAATTCCAGAAATTTCTCTTATTTTGGGGCAAAATTGCAGAAATTTTACTTATTTCGGGCAAAATTGCAAAAATTACACTTATTTCAAAAAAAAGCAGAAATTTTCTTATTTTGGGGCAAAAAGGCAGAAATTTCTTTTATTTTGGTACAAAATTGCAGAAATTTTTCTTATTATGGGGCAAAAAGGCAGAAATTTCCCTTATTTTGGGGCAAAATGCAGAAATTCCACTTATTTTGAGATAAAAAGGCTGAAATTCCCATTATTTGGGGACAAAAAAGCAGAAATTTCCCTTATTTTGGGGCAAAATTGTAGAAATTTCACTTATTTCATGGTAATAAGACAGAAATTTTCTTTATTTTGGGGTAAAAAAAAACAGAAATTCTCTTTGTTTTGGGGGCAAAAGACAGAAATTCCACTAATTTAGAGGCAAAAAAGCAGAAATTCCACTTATTTTGGAGCAAAATTTCAGAAATTCCCCTAATTGTGGGTCAAAAAGTCAGAAATTCCCTATATGTTGGGGCAAAAAGACAGAAATTCTCCTTATTTTGGGGCAAAACTCAGAAATTCCACTTATTTTCGGGCAAAATTCCAGAAATTTCACTTATTTTGAGGCAAAATTGCAGAAATTTCACTTATTTTGTGGCAAAATTGCAGAAATTTCACTTATTTCAGAGAAAAAAGGCAGAAATTTTCCTTATTTTGGGGCAAAAAGTTAGAAATTCCTAATATTTTGTGGCAAAAATGCAGAAATTCCTTTTATTTTGAGGTAAAAAGGCTGAAATTCCTCTTATTTGGGGGCAAAAAGGCAGAAATTTCCCTTATTTTGGAACAAAATTGCATAAATTTCAGTTACTTCAGGGTAATAAGTCAGAATTTTTCTTTTTTTGGGCCAAAAAAGACAGAAATTTACTTTGTTTTGGGGAAAAAGGCAAAAATTCCACTTATTTAGAGGCAAAAAATCAGAAATTCCCCTTATTTTGGAGCAAAAATGAAGAAATTTCCCTTTTTTATGGCAAAAAGATATGCATTCTTCTTATTTTCGGGCAAAAAGGCAGAAATTCACCGTATTTTGGAGCAAAATTGCAGAAATTCCCCTAATTGTGGGTCAAAAAGGCAGAAATTCCCTATATCTTGGGGCAAAAAGACAGAAATTCTCCTTATTTTGGGGCAAATCTCAGAAATTCCACTTATTTTGGGACAAAATTCCAGAAATTTCACTTATTTTGGGGCAAAATTGCATAAATTTCAATTACTTTGGGGCAAAATTGTAGAAATTTCACTTATTTCAGGGAGAAAAGGCAGAAATTTTCTTTATTTTGGGGCAAAAAGGCAGAAATTCCTAATATTTTGTGTCAAAAATGCAGAAATTCCCCTTATTTTGAGGGAAAAAAGGCTGAAATTCCCATTATTTGGGGACAAAAAAGCAGAAATTTTCCTTATTTTGGGGCAAAACTCAGAAATTCCACTTATTTTGGGGCAAAATTCCAGAAATTTCCCTTATTTTGGGGCAAAATTGCAGAAATTTTACTTATTTTCGGGCAAAATTGCCGAAATTTCACTTATTTCAAAAAAAAGCAGAAATTTTCTTATTTTGAAGCAAAAAGGCAGCAATTTCTTTTATTTTGGTACAAAATTGCAGAAATTTTTCTTATTTTGGGGCAAAAAGGCAGAAATTTCCCTTATTTTGTGGCAAAAATGCAGAAATTCCACTTATTTTGAGGTAAAAAGGCTGAAATTCTCATTATTTGGGGACAAAAAAGCAGAAATTTTCCTTATTTTTGGGCAAAATTGCAATAATTTCACTTATTTCATGGTAATAAGACAGAAATTTTCTTTATTTTGGGGCAAAAAAAACCAGAAATTCTTTTTGTTTTGGGGGAAAAAGACAGAAATTCTACTTATTTGGAGGCAAAAAAGCAGAAATTCCTCTTATTTTGGAGCAAAATTTCAGAAATTTCCCTAATTGTGGGTCAAAAAGGCAGAAATTCCCTATATGTTGGGGCAAAAAGACAGAAATTCTCCTTATTTTGGGGCAAAACTCAGAAATTCCACTTATTTTGGGGCAAAATTCCAGAAATTTCACTTATTTTGGGGCAAAATTGAGGAAATTTCACTTATTTTGTGGTAAAATTGCAGAAATTTCACTTATTTCAGAGAAAAAAGTCAGAAATTTTCCTTATTTTGGGGCAAAAAGGCAGAAATTCCCCGTATTTTGGAGCAAAATTGCAGAAATTCCCCTAATTGTGGGGCAAAAAGGCAGAAATTCCCTATAGGTTGGGGCAAAAAGACAGAAATTCTCCTTATTTTGGGGCAAAACTCAGAAATTCCACTTATTTTGGGGCAAAATTCCAGAAATTTCCCTTATTTTGGGGCAAAATTGCAGAAATTTCACTTATTTTGGGACAAAATAGCAGAAATTTCACTTATTTCAAAAAAAAGCAGAATCTTTCTTATTTTGGGTCAAAAAGGCAGAAATTTCATTTATTTTGGTATATAATTGCAGAAATTTTTCTTATTTTGGGGCAAAAAGGCAGAAATTTCCCATATTTTGGAGCAAAAAGGCAGAAATTCCCCTTATTTTGAGGTAAAAAGGCTGAAATTCCTTTTATTTGGGAGCAAAAAGGCAGAAATTTTCTTTATTTTCGGGCAAAATTGCAGAAATTTCACTTATTTCAGGGTAATAAGTCAGAAATTTTCCTTATTTTGGGGCAAAAAAGACAAAAATTCCCTTTGTTTTGGGGGAAAAATAAAGAAATTCCAATTATTTAGAGGCAAAAAAGCAGAAATTCCCCTTATTATGGAGCAAAAATGAAGAAATTTCCATTTTTATGGCAAAAAGGTATGCATTCTTCTTATTTTCGGGCAAAAAGGCAGAAATTCACCGTATTTTGGAGCAAAATTGCAGAAATTCCCCTAATTGTGGGTCAAAAAGGCAGAAATTCCCTATATCTTGGGGCAAAAAGACAGAAATTCTCCTTATTTTGGGGCAAATCTCAGAAATTCCACTTATTTTGGGGCAAAATTCCAGAAATTTCACTTATTTTGGGGCAAAATTGCATAAATTTCAATTATTTTGGGGCAAAATTGCAGAAATTTCACTTATTTCAGGAAAATAGGCAGAAATTTTCCTTATTTTGAGGCAAAAAGGCAGAAATTCCTAATATTTTGTGGCAAAAATGCAGAAATTCCCCTTATTTTGAGGGAAAAAAGGCTGAAATTCCCATTATTTGGGGGCAAAAAGGCAGAAGTTTCTCTCATTTTCGGGCAAAATTGCAGAAATTTCACTTACTTCAGGGTAATAAGTCAGAAATTTTCCTTATTTTGGGGCAAAAAAGACAGAACTTCCTTTTGTTTTGTGGGAAAAAGACAGAAATTCCACTTATTTAGAGGCAAAAAAGCAGAAATTCCCTTTATTTTGGAGCAAAAATGAAGAAATTTCCCTTTTTTATGGCAAAAAGGTATGCATTCTTCTAATTGTCGGGCAAAAAGACAGAAATTCCCCGTATTTTGGAGCAAAATTGCAGAAATTCCCCTCATTGTGGGGCAAAAAGGCAGAAATTCCCTATATGTTTGGGCAAAAAGACAGAAATTCTCCTTATTTTGTGGCAAAACTCAGAAATTCCACTTCTTTTGGGGCAAAATTCCAGAAATTTTTCTTATTTTGGGGCAAAATTGCAGAAATTTTACTTATTTTCGGGCAAAATTGCAAAAATTTCACTTATTTCAAAAAAAAGCAGAAATTTTCTTATTTTGGGGCAAAAAGGCAGAAATTTCTTTTATTTTGGTACAAATTGCAGAAATTTTTCTTATTTTGGGGCAAAAAGGCAGAAATTTCCCTTATTTTGGGGCAAAAATGCAGAAATTCCACTTATTTTGAGGTAAAAAGGCTGAAATTCCCATTATTTGGAAACAAAAAAGCAGAAATTTCCCTTATTTTGGGGCAAAATTGTAGAAATTTCACTTATTTCATGGTAATAAGACAGAAATTTTCTTTATTTTGGGGTAAAAAAAACAGAAATTCCCTTTGTTTTGGGGGAAAAAGACAGAAATTTCACTTATTTAGAGGCAAAAAAGCAGAAATTCCTTTTATTTTGGAGCAAAATTTCAGAAATTCCCCTAATTGTGGGTCAAAAAGGCAGAAATTCCCTATATGTTGGGGCAAAAAGACAGAAATTCTTTTTATTTTGGGGCAAAATTCAGAAATTCCACTTATTTTCGGGCAAAATTCCAGAAATTTCACTTATTTTGGGGCAAAATTGCAGAAATTTCACTTATTTTGTGGCAAAATTGCAGAAATTTCACTTATTTCAGAGAAAAAAGGCAGAAATTTTCCTTATTTTGGGGCAAAAAGTTAGAAATTCCTAATATTTTGTGGCAAAAATGCAGAAATTCCTTTTATTTTGAGGTAAAAAGGCTGAAATTCCCCTTATTTGGGGGCAAAAAGGCAGAAATTTTTCTTATTTTGGAACAAAATTGCATAAATTTCACTTACTTCAGGGTAATAAGTCAGAATTTTTCTTTTTTTGGGGCAAAAAAGTCAGAAATTCCCTTTGTTTTGGGGAAAAAGGCAAAAATTCCACTTATTTAGAGGCAAAAACAGAAATTCCCCTTATTTTGGAGCAAAAATAAAGAAATTTCCCATTTTTATGACAAAAAGGTATGCATTCTTCTTATTTTCGGGCAAAAAGGCAGAAATTCCCTGTATTTTGGAGCAAAATTGCAGAAATTCCCCTAATTGTGGGGCAAAAAGTCAGAAATTCCCTATATGTTGGGGAAAAAGACAGAAATTCTCCTTATTTTGGGGCAAAACTCAGAAATTCCCTCATTTTGGGGCAAAATTGCAGAAATTTCACTTATTTCATGGTAATAAGACAGAAATTTTCTTTATTTTGGGGCAAAAAAACCAGAAATTCCCTTTGTTTTGGGGGAAAAATACAGAATTTCCACTTATTTAGAGGCAAAAAAGCAGAAATTCCCCTTATTTTGGAGCAAAATTTCAGAAATTCCCCTAATTGTGGGTCAACAAGGCAGAAATTCCCTATATGTTGGGGCAAAAAGACAGAAATTCTCCTTATTTTGGGGCAAAACTCAGAAATTCCACTTATTTTGGGGCAAAATTCCAGAAATTTCATATATTTTGGGGCAAAATTGCAGAAATTTCACTTATTTTGTGGCAAAATTGCAGAAATTTCACTTATTTCAGAGAAAATAGGCAGAAATTTTTATTATTTTGGGGCAAAAATTAGAAATTCCTAATATTTTGTGGCAAAAATGAAGAAATTCCTTTTATTTTGAGGTAAAAAGGCTGAAATTCCCCTTATTTGGGGGCAAAAAAGCAGAAATTTCCCTTATTTTGGAACAAAATTGCAAAAATTTCACTTACTTCAGGGTAATAAGTCAGAATTTTTCCTTTTTTGGGGCAAAAAAGACAGAAATTCCCTTTGTTTTGGGGGAAAAATACAGAAATTCCACTTATTTAGAGGCAAAAAAGCAGAAATTCCCCTTATTATGGAGCAAAAATGAAGAAATTTCCATTTTTATGGCAAAAAGGTATGCATTCTTCTTATTTTCGGGCAAAAAGGCAGAAATTCACCGTATTTTGGAGCAAAATTGCAGAAATTCCCCTAATTGTGGGTCAAAAAGGCAGAAATTCCCTATATCTTGGGGCAAAAAGACAGAAATTCTCCTTATTTTGGGGCAAATCTCAGAAATTCCACTTATTTTGGGGCAAAATTCCAGAAATTTCACTTATTTTGGGGCAAAATTGCATAAATTTCAATTATTTTGGAGCAAAATTGCAGAAATTTCACTTATTTCAGGAAAATAGGCAGAAATTTTCCTTATTTTGAGGGAAAAAGGCAGAAATTCCTAATATTTTGTGGCAAAAATGCAGAAATTCCCCTTATTTTGAGGGAAAAAAGGCTGAAATTCCCATTATTTGGGGGCAAAAAGGCAGAAGTTTCTCTCATTTTCGGGCAAAATTACAGAAATTTCACTTACTTCAGGGTAATAAGTCAGAAATTTTTCTTATTTTGGGGCAAAAAAGACAGAACTTCCTTTTGTTTTGTGGGAAAAAGACAGAAATTCCACTTATTTAGAGGCAAAAAAGCAGAAATTCCCTTTATTTTGGAGCAAAAATGAAGAAATTTCCCTTTTTTATGGCAAAAAGGTATGCATTCTTCTAATTGTCGGGCAAAAAGACAGAAATTCCCCGTATTTTGGAGCAAAATTGCAGAAATTCCCCTCATTGTGGGGCAAAAAGGCAGAAATTCCCTATATGTTTGGGCAAAAAGACAGAAATTCTCCTTATTTTGGGGCAAAACTCAGAAATTCCACTTATTTTGGGGCAAAATTCCAGAAATTTTTCTTAATTTGGGGCAAAATTGCAGAAATTTTACTTATTTTCGGGCAAAATTGCAAAAATTTCACTTATTTCAAAAAAAAGCAGAAATTTTCTTATTTTGGGGCAAAAAGGCAGAAATTTCTTTTATTTTGGTACAAAATTGCAGAAATTTTTCTTATTTTGGGGCAAAAAGGCAGAAATTTCCCTTATTTTGGGGCAAAAATGCAGAAATTCCACTTATTTTGAGGTAAAAAGGCTGAAATTCCCATTATTTGGGGACAAAAAAGCAGAAATTTCCCTTATTTTGGGGCAAAATTGTAGAAATTTCACTTATTTCATGGTAATAAGACAGAAATTTTCTATATTTTGGGGTAAAAAAAACAGAAATTCCCTTTGTTTTGGGGGAAAAAGACAGAAATTTCACTTATTTAGAGGCAAAAAAGCAGAAATTCCTTTTATTTTGGAGCAAAATTTCAGAAATTCCCCTAATTGTGGGTCAAAAAGGCAGAAATTCCCTATATGTTGGGGCAAAAAGACAGAAATTCTTTTTATTTTGGGGCAAAACTCAGAAATTCCACTTATTTTCGGGCAAAATTCCAGAAATTTCTCTTATTTTGGGGCAAAATTGCAGAAATTTCACTTATTTTGTGGCAAAATTGCAGAAATTTCACTTATTTCAGAGAAAAAAGGCAGAAATTTTCCTTATTTTGGGGCAAAAAGTTAGAAATTCCTAATATTTTGTGGCAAAAATGGAGAAATTCCTTTTATTTTGAGGTTAAAAGGCTGAAATTCCCCTTATTTGGGGGCAAAAAGGCAGAAATTTCCCTAATTTTAGAACAAAATTGCATAAATTTCAGTTACTTCAGGGTAATAAGTCAGAATTTTTCTTTTTTTGGGACAAAAAAGACAGAAATTTACTTTGTTTTGGGGAAAAAGGCAAAAATTCCACTTATTTAGAGGCAAAAAATCAGAAATTCCCCTTATTTTGGAGCAAAAATGAAGAAATTTCCCTTTTTTATGGCAAAAAGATATGCATTCTTCTTATTTTCGGGCAAAAAGGCAGAAATTCACCGTATTTTGGAGCAAAATTGCAGAAATTCCTCTAATTGTGGGTCAAAAAGGCAGAAATTCCCTATATCTTGTGGCAAAAAGACAGAAATTCTCCTTATTTTGGGCAAATCTCAGAAATTCCACTTATTTTGGGGCAAAATTCCAGAAATTTCACTTATTTTGGGGCAAAATTGCATAAATTTCAATTATTTTGGGGCAAAATTGCATAAATTTCACTTATTTCAGGGAAAAAAGGCAGAAATTTTCCTTATTTTGGGGCAAAAAGGCAGAAATTCCTAATATTTTGTGGCAAAAATGAAGAAATTCCCCTTATTTTGAGGGAAAAAAGGCTGAAATTCCCATTATTTGGGGACAAAAAAGCAGAAATTTTCCTTATTTTGGGGCAAAACTCAGAAATTCCACTTATTTTGGGGCAAAATTGCAGAAATTTTACTTATTTTCGGGCAAAATTGCCGAAATTTCACTTATTTCAAAAAAAAGCAGAAATTTTCTTATTTTGGGGAAAAAAGGCAGCAATTTCTTTTATTTTGGTACAAAATTGCAGAAATTTTTCTTATTTTGGGGCAAAAAGGCAGAAATTTCCCTTATTTTGGGGCAAAAATGCAGAAATTCCACTTATTTTGAGGTAAAAAGGCTGAAATTCCCATTATTTGGGGACAAAAAAGCAGAAATTTTCCTTATTTTTGGGCAAAATTGCAATAATTTCACTTATTTCATGGTAATAAGACAGAAATTTTCTTTATTTTGGGGCAAAAAAAAAAAAACAGAAATTCCCTTTGTTTTGGGGGAAAAAGACAGAAATTCTACTTATTTGGAGGCAAAAAAGCAGAAATTCCTCTTATTTTGGAGCAACATTTCAGAAATTTCCCTAATTGTGGGTCAAAAAGGCAGAAATTCCCTATATGTTGGGGCAAAAAGACAGAAATTCTTCTTATTTTGGGGCAAAACTCAGAAATTCCACTTATTTTGGGGCAAAATTCCAGAAATTTCACTTATTTTGGGGCAAAATTGAGGAAATTTCACTTATTTTGTGGTAAAATTGCAGAAATTTCACTTATTTCAGAGAAAAAAGTCAGAAATTTTCCTTATTTTGGGGCAAAAAGGCAGAAATTCCCCGTATTTTGGAGCAAAATTGCAGAAATTCCCCTAATTGTGGGGCAAAAAGGCAGAAATTCCCTATATGTTGGGGCAAAAAGATAGAAATTCTCCTTATTTTGGGGCAAAACTCAGAAATTCCACTTATTTTGGGGCAAAATTCCAGAAATTTCCCTTATTTTGGGGCAAAATTGCAGAAATTTCACTTATTTTGGGGCAAAATAGCAGAAATTTCACTTATTTCAAAAAAAAGCAGAATCTTTCTTATTTTGGGTCAAAAAGGCAGAAATTTCATTTATTTTGGTATATAATTGCAGAAATTTTTCTTATTTTGGGGCAAAAAGGCAGAAATTTCCCATATTTTGGAGCAAAAAGGCAGAAATTCCCCTTATTTTGAGGTAAAAAGGCTGAAATTCCTTTTATTTGGGGGCAAAAAGGCAGAAATTTCCTTTATTTTCGGGCAAAATTGCAGAAATTTCACTTATTTCAGGGTAATAAGTCAGAAATTTTCCTTATTTTGGGGCAAAAAAGACAAAAATTCCCTTTGTTTTGGGGGAAAAATACAGAAATTCCAATTATTTAGAGGCAAAAAAGCAGAAATTCCCCTTATTATGGAGCAAAAATGAAGAAATTTCCATTTTTATGGCAAAAAGGTATGCATTCTTCTTATTTTCGGGCAAAAAGGCAGAAATTCACCGTATTTTGGAACAAAATTGCAGAAATTCCCCTAATTGTGGGTCAAAAAGGCAGAAATTCCCTATATCTTGGGGCAAAAAGACAGAAATTCTCCTTATTTTGGGGCAAATCTCAGAAATTCCACTTATTTTGGGGCAAAATTCCAGAAATTTCACTTATTTTGGGGCAAAATTGCAGAAATTTCACTTATTTCAGGAAAATAGGCAGAAATTTTCCTTATTTTGAGGCAAAAAGGCAGAAATTCCTAATATTTTGTGGCAAAAATGCAGAAATTCCCCTTATTTTGAGGGAAAAAAGGCTGAAATTCCCATTATTTGGGGGCAAAAAGGCAGAAGTTTCTCTCATTTTCGGGCAAAATTGCAGAAATTTCACTTACTTCAGGGTAATAAGTCAGAAATTTTCCTTATTTTGGGGCAAAAAATACAGAACTTCCTTTTGTTTTGTGGGAAAAAGACAGAAATTCCACTTATTTAGATGCAAAAAAGCAGAAATTCCCTTTATTTTGGAGCAAAAATGAAGAAATTTCCCTTTTTTATGGCAAAAAGGTATGCATTCTTCTAATTGTCGGGCAAAAAGACAGAAATTCCTCGTATTTTGGAGCAAAATTGCAGAAATTCCCCTCATTGTGGGGCAAAAAGGCAGAAATTCCCTATATGTTTGGGCAAAAAGACAGAAATTCTCCTTATTGTGAGGCAAAACTCAGAAATTCCACTTATTTTGGGGCAAAATTCCAGAAATTTTTCTTATTTTGGGGCAAAATTGCAGAAATTTTACTTATTTTCGGGCAAAATTGCAAAAATTTCACTTATTTCAAAAAAAAAGCAGAAATTTTCTTATTTTGGGGCAAAAAGGCAGAAATTTCTTTTATTTTGGTACAAAATTGCAGAAATTTTTCTTATTTTGGGGCAAAAAGGCAGAAATTTCCCTTATTTTGGGGCAAAAATGCAGAAATTCCACTTATTTTGAGGTAAAAAGGCTGAAATTCCCATTATTTGGAAACAAAAAAGCAGAAATTTCCCTTATTTTGGGGCAAAATTGTAGAAATTTCACTTATTTCATGGTAATAAGACAGAAATTTTCTTTATTTTGGGGTAAAAAAAAACAGAAATTCCCTTTGTTTTGGGGAAAAAGACAGAAATTTCACTTATTTAGAGGCAAAAAAGCAGAAATTCCTTTTATTTTGGAGCAAAATTTCAGAAATTCCCCTAATTGTGGGTCAAAAAGGCAGAAATTCCCTATATGTTGGGGCAAAAAGACAGAAATTCTTTTTATTTTGGGGCAAAATTCAGAAATTCCACTTATTTTCGGGCAAAATTCCAGAAATTTCACTTATTTTGGGGCAAAATTGCAGAAATTTCACTTATTTTGTGGCAAAATTGCAGAAATTTCACTTATTTCAGAGAAAAAAGGCAGAAATTTTCCTTATTTTGGGGCAAAAAGTTAGAAATTCCTAATATTTTGTGGCAAAAATGCAGAAATTCCTTTTATTTTGAGGTAAAAAGGCTGAAATTCCCCTTATTTGGGGGCAAAAAGGCAGAAATTTTTCTTATTTTGGAACAAAATTGCATAAATTTCACTTACTTCAGGGTAATAAGTCAGAATTTTTCTTTTTTTGGGGCAAAAAAGACAGAAATTCCCTTTGTTTTGGGGAAAAAGGCAAAAATTCCACTTATTTAGAGGCAAAAACAGAAATTCCCCTTATTTTGGAGCAAAAATGAAGAAATTTCCCATTTTTATGACAAAAAGGTATGCATTCTTCTTATTTTCGGGCAAAAAGGCAGAAATTCCCTGTATTTTGGAGCAAAATTGCAGAAATTCCCCTAATTGTGGGGCAAAAAGTCAGAAATTCCCTATATGTTGGGGCAAAAAGACAGAAATTCTCCTTATTTTGGGGCAAAACTCAGAAATTCCCTCATTTTGGGGCAAAATTGCAGACATTTCACTTATTTCATGGTAATAAGACAGAAATTTTCTTTATTTTGGGGCAAAAAAACCAGAAATTCCCTTTGTTTTGGGGGAAAAATACAGAAATTCCACTTATTTAGAGGCAAAAAAGCAGAAATTCCCCTTATTTTGGAGCAAAATTTCAGAAATTCCCCTAATTATGGGTCAATAAGGCAGAAATTTCCTATATGTTGGGGCAAAAAGACAGAAATTCTCCTTATTTTGGGGCAAAACTCAGAAATTCCACTTATTTTGGGGCAAAATTCCAGAAATTTCACTTATTTTGGGGCAAAATTGCAGAAATTTCACTTATTTTGTGGCAAAATTGCAGAAATTTCACTTATTTCAGAGAAAAAAGGCAGAAATTTTCCTTATTTTGGGGCAAAAATTAGAAATTCCTAATATTTTGTGGCAAAAATGCAGAAATTCCTTTTATTTTGAGGTAAAAAGGCTGAAATTCCCCTTATTTGGGGGCAAAAAGGCAGAAATTTCCCTTATTTTGGAACAAAATTGCAAAAATTTCACTTACTTCAGGGTAATAAGTCAGAATTTTTCTTTTTTTGGGGCAAAAAAGACAGAAATTCCCTTTGTTTTGGGGGAAAAATACAGAAATTCCACTTATTTAGAGGCAAAAAAGCAGAAATTCCCCTTATTTTGGAGCAAAAATGAAGAAATTTCCCTTTTTTATGGCAAAAAGGTATGCATTCTTCTTATTTTCGGGCAAAAAGGCAGAAATTCACCGTATTTTGGAGCAAAATTGCAGAAATTCCCCTAATTGTGGGTCAAAAAGGCAGAAATTCCCTATATCTTGGGGCAAAAAGACAGAAATTCTCCTTATTTTGGGGCAAATCTCAGAAATTCCACTTATTTTGGGGCAAAATTCCAGAAATTTCACTTATTTTGGGGCAAAATTGCATAAATTTCACTTATTTCAGGGAAAAAAGGCAGAAATTTTCCTTATTTTGGGGCAAATAGGCAGAAATTCCTAATATTTTGTGGCAAAAATGCAGAAATTCCCCTTATTTTGAAGGAAAAAAGGCTGAAATTCCCATTATTTGGGGACAAAAAAGCAGAAATTTTCCTTATTTTTGGGGCAAAACTCAGAAATTCCACTTATTTTGGGGCAAAATTCCAGCAATTTCCCTTATTTTGGGGCAAAATTGCAGAAATTTTACTTATTTTCGGGCAAAATTGCCGAAATTTCACTTATTTCAAAAAAAAGCAGAAATTTTCTTATTTTGGGGCAAAAAGGCAGCAATTTCTTTTATTTTGGTACAAAATTGCAGAAATTTTTCTTATTTTGGGGCAAAAAGGCAGAAATTTCCCTTATTTTGGGGCAAAAATGCAGAAATTCCACTTATTTTGAGGTAAAAAGGCTGAAATTCCCATTATTAGGGGACAAAAAAGCAGAAATTTTCCTTATTTTTGGGCAAAATTGCAATAATTTCACTTATTTCATGGTAATAAGACAGAAATTTTCTTTATTTTGGGGCAAAAAAAACAGAAATTCCCTTTGTTTTGGGGGAAAAAAACAGAAATTCTACTTATTTGGAGGCAAAAAAGCAGAAATTCCTCTTATTTTGGAGCAAAATTTCAGAAATTCCCCTAATTGTGGGTCAAAAAGGCAGAAATTCCCTATATGTTGGGGCAAAAAGACAGAAATTCTCCTTATTTTGGGGCAAAACTCAGAAATTCCACTTATTTTGGGGCAAAATTCCAGAAATTTCACTTATTTTGAGGCAAAATTGAGGAAATTTCACTTATTTTGTGGTAAAATTGCAGAAATTTCACTTATTTCAGAGAAAAAAGTCAGAAATTTTCCTTATTTTGTGGCAAAAAGGCAGAAATTCCCCGTATTTTGGAGCAAAATTGCAGAAATTCCCCTAATTGTGGGGCAAAAAGGCAGAAATTCCCTATATGTTGGGGCAAAAAGACAGAAATTCTTCTTATTTTGGGGCAAAACTCAGAAATTCCACTTATTTTGGGGCAAAATTCCAGAAATTTCCCTTATTTTGGGGCAAAATTGCAGAAATTTCACTTATTTTGGGGCAAAATAGCAGAAATTTCACTTATTTCAAAAAAAAGCAGAATCTTTCTTATTTTGGGTCAAAAAGGCAGAAATTTCATTTATTTTGGTATATAATTGCAGAAATTTTTCTTATTTTGGAGCAAAAAGGCAGAAATTCCCCTTATTTTGAGGTAAAAAGGCTCAAATTCCTTTTATTTGGGGGCAAAAGGCAGAAATTTCCTTTATTTTCGGGCAAAATTGCAGAAATTTCACTTATTTCAGGGTAATAAGTCAGAAATTTTCCTTATTTTGGGGCAAAAAAGACAAAAATTCCCTTTGTTTTGGGGGAAAAATACAGAAATTCCAATTATTTAGAGGCAAAAAAGCAGAAATTCCCCTTATTATGGAGCAAAAATGAAGAAATTTCCATTTTTATGGCAAAAAGGTATGCATTCTTCTTATTTTCGGGCAAAAAGGCAGAAATTCACCGTATTTTGGAGCAAAATTGCAGAAATTCCCCTAATTGTGGGTCAAAAAGGCAGAAATTCCCTATATCTTGGGGCAAAAAGACAGAAATTCTCCTTATTTTGGGCAAATCTCAGAAATTCCACTTATTTTGGGGCAAAATTCCAGAAATTTCACATATTTTGGGGCAAAATTGCATAAATTTCAATTATTTTGGGGCAAAATTGCAGAAATTTCACTTATTTAAGGGAAAAAAGGCAGAAATTTTCCTTATTTTGGGGCAAAAAGGCAGAAATTCCTAATATTTTGTGGCAAAAATGCAGAAATTCTCCTTATTTTGAGGGAAAAAAGGCTGAAATTCCCATTATTTGGGGACAAAAAAGCAGAAATTTTCCTTATTTTGGGGCAAAACTCAGAAATTCCACTTATTTTGGGGCAAAATTCCAGAAATTTCCCTTATTTTGGGGCAAAATTGCAGAAATTTTACTTATTTTCGGGCAAAATTGCCGAAATTTCACTTATTTCAAAAAAAAGCAGAAATTTCTTATTTTGGGGAAAAAAGGCAGCAATTTCTTTTATTTTGGTACAAAATTGCAGAAATTTTTCTTATTTTGGGGCAAAAAGACAGAAATTTCCCTTATTTTGGGGCAAAAATGCAGAAATTCCACTTATTTTGAGGTAAAAAGGCTGAAATTCCCATTATTTGGGGACAAAAAAGCAGAAATTTTCCTTATTTTTGGGCAAAATTGCAATAATTTCACTTATTTCATGGTAATAAGACAGAAATTTTCTTTATTTTGGGGCAAAAAAAAAAACAGAAATTCCCTTTGTTTTGGGGGAAAAAAGACAGAAATTCTACTTATTTGGAGGCAAAAAAGCAGAAATTCCTCTTATTTTGGAGCAACATTTCAGAAATTTCCCTAATTGTGGGTCAAAAAGGCAGAAATTCCCTATATGTTGGGGCAAAAAGACAGAAATTCTCCTTATTTTGGGGCAAAACTCAGAAATTCCACTTATTTTGGGGCAAAATTCCAGAAATTTCACTTATTTTGGGGCAAAATTGAGGAAATTTCACTTATTTTGTGGTAAAATTGCAGAAATTTCACTTATTTCAGAGAAAAAAGTCATAAATTTTCCTTATTTTGGGGCAAAAAGGCAGAAATTCCCCGTATTTTGGAGCAAAATTGCAGAAATTCCCCTAATTGTGGGGCAAAAAGGCAGAAATTCCCTATATGTTGGGGCAAAAAGACAGAAATTCTCCTTATTTTGGGGCAAAACTCAGAAATTCCACTTATTTTGGGGCAAAATTCCAGAAATTTCCCTTATTTTGGGGCAAAATTGCAGAAATTTCACTTATTTTGGGGCAAAATAGCAGAAATTTCACTTATTTCAAAAAAAAAGCAGAATCTTTCTTATTTTGGGTCAAAAAGGCAGAAATTTCATTTATTTTGGTATATAATTGCAGAAATTTTTCTTATTTTGGGGCAAAAAGGCAGAAATTTCCCATATTTTGGAGCAAAAAGGCAGAAATTCCCCTTATTTTGAGGTAAAAAGGCTGAAATTCCTTTTATTTGGGGGCAAAAAGGCAGAAATTTCCTTTATTTTCGGGCAAAATTGCAGAAATTTCACTTATTTCAGGGTAATAAGTCAGAAATTTTCCTTATTTTGGGGCAAAAAAGACAAAAATTCCCTTTGTTTTGGGGGAAAAATACAGAAATTCCAATTATTTAGAGGCAAAAAAGCAGAAATTCCCCTTATTATGGAGCAAAAATGAAGAAATTTCCATTTTTATGGCAAAAAGGTATGCATTCTTCTTATTTTCGGGGAAAAAGGCAGAAATTCACCGTATTTTGGAGCAAAATTGCAGAAATTCCCCTAATTGTGGGTCAAAAAGGCAGAAATTCCCTATATCTTGGGGCAAAAAGACAGAAATTCTCCTTATTTTGGGGCAAATCTCAGAAATTCCACTTATTTTGGGGCAAAATTCCAGAAATTTCACTTATTTTGGGGCAAAATTGCATAAATTTCAATTATTTTGGGGCAAAATTGCAGAAATTTCACTTATTTCAGGAAAATAGGCAGAAATTTTCCTTATTTTGAGGCAAAAAGGCAGAAATTCCTAATATTTTGTGGCAAAAATGCAGAAATTCCCCTTTTTTTGAGAGAAAAAAGGCTGAAATTCCCATTATTTGGGGGCAAAAAGGCAGAAGTTTCTCTCATTTTCGGGCAAAATTGCAGAAATTTCACTTACTTCAGGGTAATAAGTCAGAAATTTTCCTTATTTTGGGGCAAAAAAGACAGAACTTCCTTTTGTTTTGTGGGAAAAAGACAGAAATTCCACTTATTTAGAGGCAAAAAAGCAGAAATTCCCTTTATTTTGGAGCAAAAATGAAGAAATTTCCCTTTTTTATGGCAAAAAGGTATGCATTCTTCTAATTGTCGGGCAAAAAGACAGAAATTCCCCGTATTTTGGAGCAAAATTGCAGAAATTCCCCTCATTGTGGGGCAAAAAGGCAGAAATTCCCTATATGTTTGGGCAAAAAGACAGAAATTCTCCTTATTGTGGGGCAAAACTCAGAAATTCCACTTATTTTGGGGCAAAATTCCAGAAATTTTTCTTATTTTGGGGCAAAATTGCAGAAATTTTACTTATTTTCGGGCAAAATTGCAAAAATTTCACTTATTTCAAAAAAAAGCAGAAATTTTCTTATTTTGGGGCAAAAAGGCAGAAATTTCTTTTATTTTGGTACAAAATTGCAGAAATTTTTCTTATTTTGGGGCAAAAAGGCAGAAATTTCCCTTATTTTGGGGCAAAAATGCAGAAATTCCACTTATTTTGAGGTAAAAAGGCTGAAATTCCCATTATTTGGAAACAAAAAAGCAGAAATTTCCCTTATTTTGGGGCAAAATTGTAGAAATTTCACTTATTTCATGGTAATAAGACAGAAATTTTCTTTATTTTGGGGTAAAAAAAACAGAAATTCCCTTTGTTTTGGGGGAAAAAGACAGAAATTTCACTTATTTAGAGGCAAAAAAGCAGAAATTCCTTTTATTTTGGAGAAAAATTTCAGAAATTCCCCTAATTGTGGGTCAAAAAGGCAGAAATTCCCTATATGTTGGGGCAAAAAGACAGAAATTCTTTTTATTTTGGGGCAAAATTCAGAAATTCCACTTATTTTCGGGCAAAATTCCAGAAATTTCACTTATTTTGGGGCAAAATTGCAGAAATTTCACTTATTTTGTGGCAAAATTGCAGAAATTTCACTTATTTCAGAGAAAAAAGGCAGAAATTTTCCTTATTTTGGGGCAAAAAGTTAGAAATTCCTAATATTTTGTGGCAAAAATGCAGAAATTCCTTTTATTTTGAGGTAAAAAGGCTGAAATTCCCCTTATTTGGGGGCAAAAAGGCAGAAATTTTTCTTATTTTGGAACAAAATTGCATAAATTTCACTTACTTCAGGGTAATAAGTCAGAATTTTTCTTTTTTTGGGGCAAAAAAGACAGAAATTCCCTTTGTTTTGGGGAAAAAGGCAAAAATTCCACTTATTTAGAGGCAAAAACAGAAATTCCCCTTATTTTGGAGCAAAAATGAAGAAATTTCCCATTTTTATGACAAAAAGGTATGCATTCTTCTTATTTTCGGGCAAAAAGGCAGAAATTCCCTGTATTTTGGAGCAAAATTGCAGAAATTCCCCTAATTGTGGGGCAAAAAGTCAGAAATTCCCTATATGTTGGGGAAAAAGACAGAAATTCTCCTTATTTTGGGGCAAAACTCAGAAATTCCCTCATTTTGGGGCAAAATTGCAGAAATTTCACTTATTTCATGGTAATAAGACAGAAATTTTCTTTATTTTGGGGCAAAAAAACCAGAAATTCCCTTTGTTTTGGGGGAAAAATACAGAAATTCCACTTATTTAGAGGCAAAAAAGCAGAAATTCCCCTTATTTTGGAGCAAAATTTCAGAAATTCCCCTAATTGTGGGTCAATAAGGCAGAAATTTCCTATATGTTGGGGCAAAAAGACAGAAATTCTCCTTATTTTGGGGCAAAACTCAGAAATTCCACTTATTTTGGGGCAAAATTCCAGAAATTTCACTTATTTTGGGGCAAAATTGCAGAAATTTCACTTATTTTGTGGCAAAATTGCAGAAATTTCACTTATTTCAGAGAAAAAAGGCAGAAATTTTCCTTATTTTGGGGCAAAAATTAGAAATTCCTAATATTTTGTGGCAAAAATGCAGAAATTCCTTTTATTTTGAGGTAAAAAGGCTGAAATTCCCCTTATTTGGGGGCAAAAAGGCAGAAATTTCCCTTATTTTGCAACAAAATTGCAAAAATTTCACTTACTTCAGGGTAATAAGTCAGAATTTTTCCTTTTTTGGGGCAAAAAAGACAGAAATTCCCTTTGTTTGGGGGAAAAAGGCAAAAATTCCACTTATTTAGAGGCAAAAAAGCAGAAATTCCCCTTATTTTGGAGCAAAAATGAAGAAATTTCCCTTTTTTATGGCAAAAAGGTATGCATTCTTCTTATTTTCGGGCAAAAAGGCAGAAATTCCCCGTATTTTGGAGCAAAAATGCAGAAATTCCCCTAATTGTGGGGCAAAAAGGCAGAAATTTCCTATATGTTGGGGCAAAAAGATAGAAATTCTCCTTTGTTTGGGGCAAAACTCAGAAATTCCACTTATTTTGGGGCAAAATTCCAGAAATTTCCCTTATTTTTGGGCAAAATTGCAGAAATTTGACTTATTTTCAAGCAAAATTGCAGAGATTTAACTTATTTCAAAAAAAAGCAGAAATTTTCTTATTTTGGGGCAAAAAGGCAGAAATTTCTTTTATTTTGGTACAAAATTGCAGAAATTTTCCTTATTTTAGGGCAAAAAGGAAGAAATTTCCCATATTTTGGGCAAAAATGCAGAAATTCCCCTTATTTTGAGGGAAAAATGCTGAAATTCCCCTTATTTGAGGGAAAAAGGCAGAAATTTCCCTTATTTTGGGGCAAAATTGCAGAAATTTCACTTATTTCAGGGTAATAAGTCAGAAATTTTCCTTATTTGGGGGCAAAAATACAGAAATTCCCTTTGTTTTGGGGGAAAAAGACAGAAATTCCACTTATTTAGAGGCAAAAAAAAAAAGAAATTCCCCTTATTTTGAAGCAAAAATGAAGAAATTTCCCTTTTTTATGGCAAATAGGTATGCATTCTTCTTATTTTCGGGCAAAAAGGCAGAAATTCCCTGTATTTTGGAGAAAAATTTCAGAAATTCCCCTAATTGTGGGGCAAAAAGGCAAAAATTCCCTATATGTTGTGGCAAAAAGACAGAAATTCTCCTTATTTTGGGGCAAAACTCAGAAAGTCCACTTATTTTGGGGCAAAATTCCAGAAATTTCCCTTATTTTGGGGCAAAATTCCAGAAATTTCACTTATTTCAGAAAAAAAAAGCAGAAATTTTCTTATATTGGGGCAAAAAGGCAGAAAATTCTTTTATTTTGGTACAAAATTGCAGAAATTTTTCTTATTTTGGGGCAAAAAGGCAGAAATTTCCCTTATTTTGAAGCAAAAATGCAGAAATTCCACTTATTTTGAGGTAAAAAGACTGAAATTCCCATTATTTTGGGACAAAAAAGCAGAAATTTCCCTTATTTTGGGGCAAAATTGCAGAAATTTCACTTATTTCATGGTAATAAGTCAGAAATTTTCTTTATTTTGGGGCAAAAAAACAGAAATTCCCTTTGTTTTGGGGAAAAAAAAAGATATTCCACTTATTTAGAGGCAAAAAATCAGAAATTCCCCTTATTTTGGAGCAAAATTTCAGAAATTCCCTTAATTGTGGGTCAAAAAGTCAGAAATTCCTTATATGTTGGGGCAAAAAGACAGAAATTCTCCTTATTTTGGGGCAAAACTCAGAAATACCACTTATTTTGGGGCAAAATTCCAGAAATTTCACTTATTTTGGGGCAAAATTTCAAAAATTTCACTTATTTTGTGGCAAAATTGCAGAAATTTCACTTATTTCAGAGAAGAAAGGCAGAAATTTTCCTTATTTTGGGGCAAAAAGTTAGAAATTCCTAATATTTTGTAGCAAAAATGCAGAAATTCCTTTTTTTTGAGGTAAAAACGCTGAAATTCCCCTTATTTGGGGGCAAAAAGGCAGAAATTTCCCTTATTTTGGAACAAAATTGCATAAATTTCCCTTACTTCAGGGTAATAAGTCAGAATTTTTCCTTTTTTCGGGCAAAAAAGACAGAAATTCCCTTTGTTTTGGGGAAAAAAGGCAAAAATTCCACTTATTTAGAGGCAAAAAAGCAGAAATTCCCCTTATTTTGGAGCAAAAATGAAGAAATTTCCCTTTTTTATGGCAAAAAGGTATGCATTCTTCTTATTTTCAGGCAAAAAGGCAGAAATTCCCTGTATTTTAGAGCAAAATTGCAGAAATTCCCCTAATTGTGGGGCAAAAAGGCAGAAATTCCCTATATGTTGGGGCAAAAAGACAGAAATTCTCCTTATTTTGGGGCAAAACTCAGAAATTCCACTTATTTTGGGGCAAAATTCCAGAAATTTCTCTTATTTTGGGGCAAAATTGCAGAAATTTCACTTATTTTGGGGCAAAATTGCAGAAATTTCACGTATTTCAGGAAAATAAAGCAGAAATTTTCTTATTTTGGGGCAAAAAGGCAGAAATTCCTAATATTTTGTGGCAAAAATGCAGAAATTCCCTTTATTTTGAGGTAAAAAGGCTGAAATCCCCCTTATTTGAGGGCAAAAAGGCAGAAATTTCCCTTATTTTGGGGCAAAAATACAGAAATTCTTCTTATTTTGTGGCAAAAAGGCAGAAATTTCTTTTATTTTGGGGCAAAATTGCAGAAATTTCACTTATTTCAAGGCATAATTAAAAAATTTTTTTTATTTTGTTGCAAAAAGACAGAAATTCCGTTTATTTTTGGGTAAAAAGGCAGAAATTTCACTTTTTTAAGGTAAAAAGGCAGAAATTCCTCTTATTTTGGGGCAAAAATGAAGAAATTTCCCTTTTTTGTGGCAGAAGGTATACATTCCCCTTATTTTCGGGCTAAAAAGCAGAAATTCCCCGTATTTTGGAGCAAATTTGCAGAAATTCCCCTAATTGTGAGGCAAAAAGCAGAAATTCCCTATATGTAAGGGCAAAAAGGCAGAAATTCCCCTTATTTTGGGGCAAAATTGCAGAAATTCTATTTATTTTGGGTCAAAATTGCAGAAATTTCACTTATTTTGGGGCAAAATTGCAGAAATTTCACTTATTTTGGGGCAAAATTGCAGAAATTTCACTTATTTTGGGGCAAAATTGAAGAAATTTCACTTATTTCATGGAAAAAAGGCAGAAATTTTCCTCATTTTGGGGCAAAATGGCAGAAATTACTAATATTTTGTGGCAAAAATGCAGAAATTCCCCTTATTTTGAGGGAAAAAAGGCTGAAATTCCCATTATTTGGGGGCAAAAAGGCAGAAGTTTCTCTCATTTTCGGGCAAAATTGCAGAAATTTCACTTACTTCAGGGTAATAAGTCAGAAATTTTCTTTATTTTGGGGCAAAAAAGACAGAACTTCCTTTTGTTTTGTGGGAAAAAGACAGAAATTCCACTTATTTAGAGGCAAAAAAGCAGAAATTCCCCTTATTTAGGAGCAAAAATGAAGAAATTTCTCTTTTTTATTGCAAAAAGGTATACATTCCCTTTATTTTCGGGCAAAAAGTCAGAAATTCCCCGTATTTTGCAGCAAAATTGCAGAAATTCTTCTAATTTTGGGGCAAAAATCAAAAATTCTCCTTATTTTGGGGCAAAATTTTAGAAATTTCTTTTATATTGGTACAGAATTGCAGAAGTATTTCTTATTTTGTGGCAAACAGGCAGTGATTTTCCATATTTTGGTGCAAAAAACTGAAATTCCCCTTATTTTGAGGTAAAATGCTGAAATACCCCATATTTTGGGGCAAAAAAACAGAAATTCTTCTCATTTTTGGGTAAAAAGGCACAAATTTCCCTTATTTTCTGGAAAAATTGCAGAAATTTCATTTATTTCAGGGCAAAAAGTCAGAAATTACTTTTATTTTGGGGCAAAAAGCAGAAATTTCTTTTATTTTGGTACAAAATTGTAGAAATTTTCCTTATTTTGGAACAAAAAGTCAGAAATTCCCCATATTTCGGGCAAAAGGCAGAAATTCCCCTTATTTTGAGGTAAAAAGTCTGAAATTCCCGTTATTTTGGGGCAAAAAGGCAGAAATTCCCTTTACTTTGTGGCAAAAAAGCAGAAATTCCCATTAATTGGGGCAGAAAAGCAAAAATTTTCCTTATTTGGGGGCAATAAGGCAGAAATTTCCCATATTTTGTGGCAAAGAGGCAGAAATTCCCCTTATTTTGGGGCAAAATTGCAGAAATTTCACTTATTTCAGGGCAAAAAGTCAGAAAATTGCCTTATTTTAGGGCAAAAAGCAGAAATTCTTTTAATTTTGAGGCCAAAAACAGAAATTCCTCTTATTTTGGGGTAAAATTGTGGAAATTTCAAATATTTCAGGGCAAAAACGCAGAAATTCCACATTATTTCGGGCAATAAGGCAGAAATTCCCTGTATTTTGGAGCAAAATTTCAGAAATTCCCCTTATATTGGTGCAAAATTGCAGAAATTCCCTTTATTTTGGTTCAATAAGGCAGAAATTCCACGTATTTTGAAGCAAAATTGCACATATTCCCCTAATTTTGAGGGAAAATGCAGAAATTCACATTATTTTGGGGCAAAAAGACAGAAATTCTCCTTATTTTGGGGCAAAACTTAGAAATTCCACTTATTTTGGGGCAAAATTCCAGAAATTTCTTTTATTTTGGGGCAAAATTGCAGAAATTTCACTTATTTTGTGGAAAAATTGCAGAAATTTCACTTATTTCAGGGAAAAAAGGCAGAAATTTTTTGTATTTTGGAGCACAATGGCAGAAATTCTTAATATTTTGTGGCAAAAATGCAGAAATTCCCCTTATTTTGGGGCAATAAGACAGAAATTCCCCTTATTTTGTGGCAAAAAGGCAGAAATTTCTTTTTTGGGGGGGCAAAATTGCAGAAATTTCACTTACTTCAGGGAATAATTCAAAAATACCTTTTATTTTGGGGCAAAAAGACAGAAATTTCCCTTTTTTGTGGCAAAAGGTATACATTCCCCTTATTTTCGGGCTAAAAATAAGAAATTTCCCGTATTTTAGAGCAAAATTGCAGAAATTCCCCTAATTGTGGGGCAAAAAGGCAGAAATTTCGTATATGTTGGGAAAAAAGGACAAAATTCCTTTTATTTTGGGGCAAAACTTATAAATTCCACTTATTTTGTGGCAAAATTCCAGAAATTTCAATTATTTTTGAGCAAAATTGGAGAAATTTCACTTATTTTGGGGCAAAATTGTAGAAATTTCACTTCTTTCAGAAAAAAAGGCAGAAATTTTCTTAATTGGGGGTAAAAAGGCAGCAGTTTCCTTTATTTTGGTAAAAAATTGCAGAAAATTTTCTTATTTTGGGGCATAAAGGCAGAAATTTCCCAAATTTTGGGGCAAAAATGCAGAAATTCCCTTTATTTTGAGGTAAAAAGGCTGAAATTCCCCTTATTTGGGATCAAAAGGCAAAATTTCACTTATTTAAGAGCAAAATTGCAAAAATTTCACTTATTTCAGGAAAAAAAGGCAGAAATTTTCCTTATTTTGGGGCAAAAAGGCAGAAATTCTTAATATTTTGTGGCAAAAATGCAGAAATTCCTTTTATTTTGAGGTAAAAAGGCGGAAATTCCCCTTATTTGGGGGCAAAAACGCAGAAATTTTCCTTATTTTAGGGCAAAATTGCAGAAATTTCACTTATTTCAGGGTAATAAGTCAGAAATTTTCTTTATTTTGGGGCAAAAAAGACATAAATTCCTTTTGTTTTGGGGGGAAAAGACAGAAATTCCACTTATTTAGAGTCAAAAAACAGAAATTCCCCTTATTTTGGAGCAAAAATGAAGAAATTTCACTTTTTTTATGCCAAAAAGGTATGCATTCTTCTTATTTTCAGGCAAAAAGGCAGAAATTCCCCATATTTTGAAGCAAAATTGCAGAAATTCCCCTAATTGTGGGGCAAAAAGGCAGAAATTCCCTATATGTTGGGGCAAAAAGACAGAAATTCTCCTTATTTTGGGGCAAAACTCAGAAATTCCACTTATTTTTGGGCAAAATTCCATAAATTTCTCTTATTTTGGGGCAAAATTGCAGAAATATTCCTTATTTTGGCGCAAAATTGCAGAAATTTCACTAATTTTGGGGCAAAATTGCAGAAATTTCACTTATTTCAGGGAAAAAAGGCAGAAATTTTCCGTATTTTGGAGCACAATGGCAGAAATTCTTACTATTTTGTGGCAAAAATGCAGAAATTCCCCTTATTGTGAGGTAAAAAGGCTGAAATTCCCCTTATTTGGGGGCAAAAAGGCAGAAATTTCCCTTATTTTGGGGCAGAAAGACAGAAATTCCCCTTATTTTGTGGCAAAAAGGCAGAAATTTCTTTTATTTTGGGGCAAAATTGCAGAAATTTCACTTATTTCAGGGCATAATTAAAAAATTCCTTTTATTTTGGGGCAAAAAGTCAGAAATTCCGTTTATTTTTGGGTTAAAAGGCAGAAATCTCACTTATTTTGAGGTAAAAAAACAGAAATTTTTCTTATTTGGGGCAAAAATGAAGAAATTTCCCTTTTTTGTGGCTAAAGTTATACATTCTTTTTATTTTCGGGCTAAAAAGCAGAAATTCCCCGTATTTTGGAGCAAAATTGCAGATATTCCCCTAATTGTGGGGCAAAAAGGAAGAAATTCCCTATATGTTGGTGCAAAAAGATAGAAATTCTCCTTATTTTTGGGCAAAACTCATAAATTCCACTTATTTTGTGGCAAAATTCCAGAAATTTCACTTATTTTGGGGCAAGATTGCCGAAATTTCTTTTATTTTAGGGCAAAATTGCAGAAATTTCACTTATTTCAGAAAAAAAGCAGAAATTTTCTTATTTGAGGGCAAAAAGTCAGAAATTTCTTTTATTTTGGTAAAAAATTGCAGAAATTTTTCTTATTTTGGGGCAAAAAGGCAGAAATTTCCCTTATTTTGGGGCAAAAATGCAGAAATTCCCTTTATTTTGATGTAAAAAGGTTGAAATTCCCTTTATTTGGGGGCAAAAAGGCAAAAATTTCACTTATTTTGGAGCAAAATTGCAGAAATTTCACTTATTTCAGGGAAAAAAGTAAGTAATTTTCCTTATTTTGGGGCAAAAAGGCAGAAATTCCTAATATTTTGTGGCAAAAATGCAGAAATTTTCCTTATTTTGAGGTATAAAGGCTTAAATTCCCCTTATTTGGGGGCAAATAGGCAGAAATTTCCCTTATTTTGGGGCAAAATTGCAGAAATTTCACTTATTTCAAGATAATAAGTCAGAAATTTTCCTTATTTTGGGGCAAAAAAAGACAGAAATTCCCTTTGTTTTGGGGAAAAAAGACAGAAATTCCACTTATTTAGAGACAAAAAATAGAAATTCCCTTATTTTTGAGAAAAAATTAAAAAATTTCTCTTTTTATGGCAAAAAGGTATGCATTCTTCTTATTTTTGGGCAAAAAGGCAGAAATTCCCTGTATTTTGGAGCAAAATTGCAGAAATTCCCCTAATTGTGGGGCAAAAAGGCAGAAATTCCCCTCATTTTGGGGCAAAAAGGCACAAATTTCCCTTATTTTCGGGCAAAATTGCCAAAATTTCATTTATTTCAGGGCAAAAATTCAGAAATTACTTTTATTTTGGGACAAAAAGCAGAAATTTCTTTTATTTTGGTACAAAATTGAAGA
Source organism: Micromys minutus (assembly GCF_963924665.1). Taxonomy (NCBI): domain Eukaryota; kingdom Metazoa; phylum Chordata; class Mammalia; order Rodentia; family Muridae; genus Micromys; species Micromys minutus. The sequence continues at coordinate 787,632 of NW_027667867.1, read as the reverse complement.
ATTTTTTCTTATTTTGTAACAAAAAGTCAGAAATTCCCCATATTTTGGGCAAAAGGAAGAAATTCCCACTATTTTGAGGTAAAAAGACTGAAATTCCCGTTATTTTGGGGCAAAAAGGCAGAATTTCCCTTTACTTTGTGGCAAAAATGGAGAAATTCCCGTTAATTCGGGCAGAAAAGCAAAAATTTTCCTTATTTGGGGGCAATAAAGCAGAAATTCCCCATATTTTGTGGCAAAAAGGCAGAAATTCCCCTTATTTAGAGGTAAAATGCTGAAATTCCCCTTATTTTGGCAAAAAAGCAGAAATTCCCCTTAATTTGGGGCAAAATTGCAGAAATTTCACTTATTTCAGGGCAAAAAGTCAGAAAATTGCCTTATTTTGGGGCAAAAGCAGAAATTCTCCTAATTTTGGGGCCAAAAACAGAAATTCTCCTTATTTTGGGGTAAAATTGTGGAAATTTCAAATATTTCAGGGCAAAAAGGCAGAAATTCCACATTATTTCGGGCAATAAGGCAGAAATTCCCTGTATTTTGGAGCGAAATTTCAGAAATTCCCCTTATATTGGTGAAAAAATGCAGAAATTCCCTTTATTTTGGTTCAATAAGGCAGAAATTCCCGGTATTTTGAAGCAAAATTGCACATATTCCCCTAATTTTGAAGGAAAATGCAGAAATTCACATTATTATGAAGCAAAAAGACAGAAATTCTTCTTATTTTGAGGCACAACTCAGAAATTCCCCTTGTTTTGGGGCAAAATACCAGAAATTTCCCTTATTTTGGGGCAAATTTGCAGAAATTTCACATATTTTGGGGCAAAATTGCAGAAATTTAACTTATTTCGGAAAAAAAAGCAGAAATTTTCTTATTTTGGGGCTAAAAGGCAGAAATTTATTTTATTTTATACAAAACTTCAGAAATTTTTCTTATTTTGGGGCAAAAAGGAAGAAATTTTCCATATTTTGGGGCAAAAATGCAGTAATTCCCCTTATTTTGAGGTAAAAAGTATAAAATTCACCTTATTTGGGGGCAAAAAGGCAGAAATTTCCCTTATTTTGGGGCAAAATTGCAGAAATTTCACTTATTTCAGGGTAAGAAGTCAGAAATTTTCCTTATTTTGGGGCAAAAAAGACAGAAATTCCCTTTGTTTTGGGGGAAAAAGACAGAAATTCCACATATTTAGAGGCCAAAAACAGAAATTCCCCTTATTTTGGAGCAAAAATGAAGAAATTTCCCTTTTTTGTGGCAAAAGGTATACATTCTCCTTATTTTCGGGCTAAAAAGCAAAAATTCCCTGTATTTTGGAGCAAAATTGCAGAAATTCCCCTAATTGTGGGGCAAAAAGGCAGAAATTCTGTATATGTTAGAGCAAAAAAACAGAAATTCTCCTTATTTTGGGGCAAAACTCAGAAATTCCACTTATTTTGGGGCAAAATTCCAGAAATTTCCCTTATTTTGGGGCAAAATTGCACAAATTTCACTTATTTCAGGAAAAAAAGTCAGAAATTTTTCTTATTTTGGGGCAAAAAGGCAGAAATACCTAATATTTTGTTGCAAAAATGCAGAAATTCTCCTTATTTTGAGGTAAAAAGGCTGAAATTCCTTTTATTTGGGGGCAAAAAGGCAGAAATTTCCTTTATTTGGGGCAAAATTGCAGAAATTTCACTTATTTCAGGGTAATAAGTCAGAAATTTTCCTTATTTTGGGGCAAAAAAGACAGAAATTTCCTCTGTTTTTGGGGAAAAAGAGAGAAATTCCACCTATTTAGAGGCAAAAAAGCAGAAATTCCCATTATTTTTGAGCAAAAATGAAGAAATTTCCCTTTTTTATGGCAAAAAGGTATGCATTCTTCTTTTTTTCGGGCAAAAAGGCAGAAATTCCCCGTATTTTGAAGCAAAATTGCAGAAATTCCCGTAATTGTTGGGCAAAAATATAGAAATTCCCTATGTGTTCGGGCAAAAAGACAGAAATTCTCCTTATTTTGGGGCAAAACTCAGAAATTCTACTTTTTTTGGGGCCAAATTCCAGAAATTTCCCTTATATTAAGGCAAAATTGCAGAAATTTCACTTATTTCGGGGCAAAATTGCAGATATTTCAATTATTTAAGTGAAAAAAAGCAGAAATTTTTTAATTTTGGAGCAAAAAGGCAGAAATTCCTAATATTTTGTGGCAAAAATGCAGAAATTCCCTTATTTTGAGGTAAAAAACTGAAATTCCCCTTATTTGGGAGCAAAAAGGCAGAAATTTCCCTTAATTTGGGGCAAAATTGCAGAAATTTCACTTATTTCAGGGTAATAAGTCAGAAATTTTCATTATTTTGGGGCAAAAAAACCAGAAATTCCCTTTGTTTTGGGGGAAAAAGACAAAAATTCCACTTATTTAGAGGCAAAAAAGCAGAAATTCCCCTTATTTTTGAGCAAAAATGAAGAAATTTCCCTTTTTTATGGCAAAAAGGTATGCATTATTCTTATTTTCGGGCAAAAAGGCAGAAATTCCCAGTATTTTGAAGCAAAATTGCAGAAATTCCCCTAATTGTGGGGCAAAATGCAGAAATTCCCTATATGTCTGGGCAAAAAACAGAAATTCTCCTTATTTTGGGTCAAAACTCAGAAATTCCACTTATTTTGGGGCAAAGTTCCAGAAATTTCCCTTATTTTGGGGTAAAATTGCAGAAATTTCACTTATTTTGGGGCAAAATTGCAGAAATTTCACTTATTTCAGAAAAAAAAGCAGAAATTTTTTTATTTCGAGGCAAAAAGGCAGAAATTTCTTTTATTTTGGTACAAAATTGCAGAAATTTTTCTTATTTTGTGGCAAAAAGGCAGAAAATCCCATATTTTGGGGCAAAAATGCAGAAATTCATTTTATTTTGAGGTAAAAAGACAGAAATTCCCCTTATTTTGTGGCAAAAAGGCAGAAATTTCCCTTATTTTGGGGCACACTTGCAGAAATTTCACTTATTTCAGGGTAATAAGTCAGAAATTTTTCTTATTTTGGGACAAAAAAGACAGAAATTCCCTTTGTTTTGGGGGAAAAATACAGAAATTCCACTTATTTAGAGGCAAAAATGCAGAAATTCCCCTTATTTTGGAGCAAAAATGAAGAAATTTCTCTTTTTTTGTGGCAAATGGTATACATTCCCCTTATTTTCATCCTAAAAAGCAGAAATTCCCCGTATTTTGGAGCAAAATTGCAGAAATTCCCCTAATTGTGGGGCAAAAAGGCAGAAATTCCCTATATGTTAGGGCAAAAAGACAGAAATTCTCTTTATTTCGGGGCAAAATTCAGTAATGCAACTTATTTTGGGGCAAAATTCCAGAAATTTCTCTTATATTTGGGCAAAATTGAAGAAATTTCACTTATTTTGGGGCAAAATTGCAGAAATTTCACTTATTTTAGGGAAAAAAGGCAGAAACTTTCCTTATTTTGTGGCTAAAAGGCAGAAATTCCCCTTATTTTGGGGCAAAAAGGCAGAAATTCACCTTATTCTGGGGTAAAATTGCAGACATTTCACATATTTCAGGGCAAAAAGGCAGAAATTTGCCTTATTTGGGGGCAAAAATGCAGAAATTCCCCTTATTTTGAGATAAAAGTGCAGAAAATTCCCTTGTTTGGCGGCAAAAAGGCAGAAAATCCCCTTAATTTCGGGCAAAAAGGCAGATATTCCCTGTATTTTAGAGCAAAATTGCAGAAATTCCCCTAATATTGGGGCAAAAAGGCAGAAATTCCCTTTATTTTGGGGCAAAAATACAGAAATTCTCCTTATTTCGGGGCAAAAATCAGAAATTTCCCTAATTTTGGGGCAAAATTTTAGAAATTTCTTTTATTTTGGTACAGAATTGCAGAAATTTTTCTTATTTTGTGGCAAAAAGGCAGAAATTTTCTATATTTTGGTGCAAAAAGTCTGAAATTCTTCTTTTTTTGAGGTAAAATGCTGAAATTCCCCATATTTTGGGGCAAAAAGGCAGAAATTCTTCTCATTTTGGGGCAAAAAGGCACAAATTTCGCTTATTTTCGGGCCAAATTGCAGAAATTTCATTTATTTCAGGGCAAATAGTCAGAAATTACTTTTATTTTGGGGCAAAAAGCAGAAATTTCTTTTATTTTGTTACAAATTGAAGAAATTTTCTTTATTTTGGAACAAAAAGTCAGAAATTCCCCATATTTTGGGCAAAAGGCAGAAATACCCCTTATTTTGAGGTAAAAAGGCTGAAATTCCCGTTATTTTGGGGCAAAAAGGCGTAAATTCCCTTTACTTTGTGGCAAAAAGGCAGAAATTCCCGTTAATTGGGGCAGAAAAGCAAAAATTTTCCTTATTTGGGGGCAATAAGGCAGAAATTCCCCATATTTTGTGGAAAAATGTCAGAAATTCCCCTTATTTTGGTGCAAAATTCCAAAAATTTCCTTTTTTTGTGGGCACAATTGCAGAAATCTCTCTTATTTTGGAGCAAAATTGCAGAAATTTCACTTATTTCAAGGAAAAAACGCAGAAATTTTTTTTATTTTGGGGCAAAAAGGCAGAAATTACTTTTATTTTGGTACAAAATTGCAGAAATTTTCTTGATTTTGGGGCAAAAATACAGAAATTCCCCATATTTTAGGGCAAAAAGGCAGAAATTCCCCTTATTATGAGGTAAAAAGGCTGAAATTCCCCTTTTTTGGGGCAAAAAGACAGAAATTCCCCTTATTTTGTTACAAAAAGGCAGAAATTTCCCTTATTTTGGGGCAAAATTGCAGAAATTTCACTGATTTTAGGGTAATAAGTCAGAAATTCCCCTTATTTTGGAGCAAAAATGAAGAAATTTTTCTTTTTTATGGCAAAAAGGTATACATTCCCTTTATTTTCGGGCAAAAAGGCAGAAATTACCCGTATTTTGGAGCAATATTGCAGAAATTCCCCTAATTTTGGGGCAAAAACGCAGAACTTCCCCTTATTTTGGGGTAAAGCTGCAGAAATTTCACTTATTTCGCGGCAAAAAGGCAGAAATTCCCTTTATTATCGGCGAAAAAGGCAAAAAATCCCCGTATTTTGGAGCAAAATTGCAGAAATTCACCTAATTATGGGGTAAAACATGCAGTAATTTTCTTTATTTTGGGGCAAAAAGGCAGAAATTCCCCTTATTTTGAGGCAAAAGGCAGAAATTCCCCTTATTTTAGGACAAAATTGCAGAAATTTCCCTTATTTGGGGACAAAAAACAGGAATTCCCTTTATTTTCGGGCAAAATTGCAGAAAATTCCTTTATTATGGAGAAAAATTGCAGAAATTTCTTTTATTTTAAGGCAAATTTGCAGAAATTTCACTTATTTCAGGGTAATAAGTCAGAAATTTTCCTAATTTTGGGGCAAAAAGACAGAAATTCCCTTTGTTTTGGGGGAAAAAGACAGAAATTCCACTTATTTAGAGACAAAAATGCAGAAATTCCCCTTATTTTTGAGCAAAAATGAAGAAATTTCCCTTTTTTATGGCAAAAAGGTATGCATTCTTCTTATTTTCGGGGAAAAAGGCAGAAATTCCCCATATTTTGAAGCAAAATTGCAGAAATTCCCCTAATTGTGGGGCAAAACTGCAGAAATTCCCTATATGTTTGGGCAAAAAACAGAAATTCTCCTTATTTTGGGGCAAAACTCAGAAATTCCACTTATTTTGGGGCAAAATTCCAGAAATTTCCCTTATTTTGGGGCAGAATTGCAGAAATTTCACTTATTTTGGGGCAAAATTGCAGATATTTCACTTATTTAAGGGAAAAAAAGCAGAAATTTTTTTATTTTTGTGCAAAAAGGCAGAAATTCCTAATATTTTGTGGCAAAAATGCAGAAATTCCCCTTATTTTGAGGTAAAAAAGCTGAAATTCCCCTTATTTGGGGGCAAAAAGGCAGAAATTTCCCATAATTTGGGGCAAAATTGCAGAAATTTCACATATTTCAGGGTAATAAGTCAGAAATTTTCATTATTTTGGGGCAAAAAAGACAGAAATTCCCTTTGTTTTGGGGGAAAAAGGCAGAAATTCCACTTATTTAGAGGCAAAAAGCAGAAATTCCCCTTATTTTGAGCAAAAATGAAGAAATTTCCCTTTTTTATGGCAAAAAGGTATGCATTCTTTTTATTTTTGGGCAAAAAGGCAGAAATTCCCCGTATTTAGGAGCAAAATTGCAGAAATTCCCCTAATTGTGGAACAAAAAGGCAGAAATTCTCTATATGTTAGGGCAAAAAGACAGAAATTCTCCTTATTTTGGGGCAAAACTCAGAGATTCCACATATTTTGGGGCAAAATTTTAGAAATTTCCCTCATTTTGAGGGAAAACTCAGAAATTTCTCTTATTTTGGGGCAAAATTGAAGAAATTTCACTTATTTAAGAAAAAAGAAAAGCAGAAATTTTCTTATTTTTGCGCAAAAAGTCAGAAATTTCTTTTACTTTGGTACAAAATTGCAGAAATTTTTCTTATTTTGTGGCAAAAAGGCAGAATTTTTCCATATTTTGGGGCAAAAATGCAGAAATTCCCCTTATTTTGAGGTAAAAAGGCTGAAATTCTTCTTATTTGGGGGCAAAAAGGCAGAAATTTCCCTTATTTTGGGGCAAAATTGCAGAAATTTCACTTACTTCAGGGTAATAAGTCAGAAATTTTCCTTATTTTGGGGCAAAAATACAGAATTTCCCTTTGTTTTGGGGGAAAAAGACAGAAATTCCACTTATTTAGAGGCAAAAATGTAGAAATTCCCCTTATTTTGGAGCAAAAATGAAGAAATTTCCCTTTTTTATGGCAAAAAGGTATGCATTCTTCTTATTTTCGGGCAAAAAGGCAGAAATTCCTTATATTTTGGAGCAAAATTGCAGAAATTCCCCTAATTGTGGGGCAAAAAGGCAGAAATTCCCTATATGTTAGGACAAAAATACAGAAATTTTCCTTATTTTGAGGCAAAACTCAGAAATTTCACTTATTTTGTGGCAAAATTGCAGAAATTTCACTTATTTCAGGGAAAAAAAGCAGAAATTTTCTTATTTTGGGGCAAAAAAGCAGAAATTTATTTTATTTTGGTACAAAATTGCAGAAATTTTTCTTATTTTGGGTAAAAAAACAGAAATTTCCCATATTTTGGGGCAAAAATGCAGAAATTCCTTTTATTTTGAGGTAAAAAGGCTGAAATTCCCCTTATTTGGGGGCAAAAAGGCAGAAATTCCCCTTATTTTGGGGCAAAAAGCAGACATTTCCCTTATGTTGGGGAAAAATTTTAGAAATTTAACTTATTTCAGGGCAAAAAGTCAGAAATTTCCCTTATTTTGGGGCAAAAAGCAGAAATTTCTTTTATTTTGGTACAAATTGAAGAAATTTTCCTTATTTTGGAACAAAAAGTCAGAAATTTCCCATATTTTGGGCAAAAGACAGAAATTCCCCTTATTTTGAGGTAAAAAGTTTGAAATTCCCATTATTTTGGGGCAAAAAGGCAGAAATTCCCCTTAGTCTCGGTGAAAATGGCAGAAAATCTCCGTATTTTGGAGCAAAATTGCAGAAATTCACCTAATTTTAGGAAAAAAAATACAGTAATTTTCTTTATTTTGTGACAAAAAGGCAGAAATTCTCCTTATTTTGGGGCAAAAGGCAGAAATTCCCCTTATTTTAGGGCAAAATTGCAGAAATTTCCCTTATTTGGGGGAAAAAACAGAAATTCCCCTTATTTTAGGGAAAAATTGCAGAAATTTCCCTTATTATGGGGAAAAATTGCAGAAATTTCCCTTATTTTAGGGCAAAATTGCAGAAATTTCACTTATTTCAGAGAAAAAAAGCAAAAATTTTTCTTATTTTGTGGCAAAAAGCAGAAATTTCCCTTATTTTGAGGTAATAAGTCTGAAATTCCGCTTATTTTGAGGCAAAACGGCAGAAATTCCCCTTATTTTGTGGTAAAATTGCAGAAATTTCAAATATTTCAAAGCAAAATTGCATAAATTCTTCTAATTTTGGGGCAAAAAGGCAGAAATTCCCTTATTTTGGGGTAAAACTGCAGAAATTTCACTAATTTTGCGGCAAAATGGCAGAAATTCTCCTTATTCTCGGCGAAAATGGCAAAAAATCTCCGTATTTTGAAGCAAAATTGCAGAAATTCACCTAATTTTGGGGTAAAAAATACAGTAATTTTCTTTATTTTGTGACAAAAAGGCAGAAATTCCCCTTATTTTGGGGCAAAAGGCAGAAATTCCCCTTATTTTAGGGCAAAATTGCAGAAATCTCCCTTATTTGGGGGAAAAACAGAAATTCCCCTTATTTTGGGGAAAAATTACAGAAATTTCCCTTATTATGGGGAAAAATTGCAGAAATTTTCCTTATTTTAGGGCAAAATTGCAGAAATTTCACTTATTTCAGAGAAAAAAAAGCAAAAATTTTTCTTATTTTGGGGCAAAAAGGCAGAAATACCCATTATTTTAAGGCAAAAAGGCAGAAATTCACCTTATTTTGGGGTAAAATGCTGAAATTCCCCATATTTTGGGTCAAAAGGCAGAAATTCCTTTCATTTTGGGGCAAAAAGGCACAAATTTCCTTTATTTTCGGGAAAAATTGCAGAAATTTCATTTATTTTAGGGTAAAAAGTCAGAAATTCCTTATATTTTGTGGCAAAAAGCAGAAAATTCCCTTATTTTGAGGTAATAAGGCTGAAATTCCCCTTATTTTGGGGCAAAAAGGCAGAAATTCCCCTTATTTTGTGGTAAAATTGCAGAAATTTCAAATATTTCAGGGCAAAATGGCAGAAATTCCTTTTATTTTAGGGCAAAAAGATGAAATCCCTAATTTTTGGCTAAAATTGAAGAAATTTCACTTATGTTGGGACAAAAAGGCAGAAATTCCACTTAATTTCGGGCAAAAAGGCAGAAATGACCTGTATTTTGGAGCAAAATTGCAGAAATTCCCTAATATTGGTGAAAAATGCAGAAATTCTCTTTATTTTGGGGCAAAAAGGCAGAAATTCTCCATATTTTGGTGCAAAAAGGCTGAAATTCCCCTTATTTTGATGTAAAATGCTAAAATTCCCCATATTTTGGGGCAAAAGGCAGAAATTCCCAAAATTTGGGGTAAAAAGGCACAAATTTCCCTTATTTTCGGGCAAAATTGCAGAAATTTCATTTATTTCAGGGCAAAAAGTCAGCAATTCCCCATATTTTGGGGCAAAAAGCAGAAATTTCTTTTATTATGGTACAAAATTGAAGAAATTTTCCTTATTTTGGAACAAAAAGGCAGAAATTCCCCATATTTTGGAGCAAAAGGCAGAAATTCTTCTTATTTTGAGGTAAAATGCAGAAATTCCCCAAATATTGGGGGAAAATGCAGAAATTCCCTTTATTTTGGGGCTAAAAGGCAGAAATTCCCCGTATTTTGAAGCAAAATTGCAGAAATTCTCATAATTTTCGGGCAAAAAGGCAAAAATTCTCCTTATTTTGGGGCAAAAAGACAGAAAATCTCCTTTTTTCGGGAGCAAAAAGTCAGAGATTCCCCTTATTTTGGGGCAAAATTGCAGAAATTTTCTTTACATTTAGGCAAAATTGCAGAAATTTCTCTTATTTTGGGGCAAAATTGCAGAAATTTCACTTATTTCAGGGAAAAAAGAAAAAAATTTTCCTTATTTTGGGGCAAAAAGGAAGAAATTCCTAATATTTTGTGGCAAAAATGCAGAAATTCTCCTTATTTTGAGGTAAAAAGGCTGAAATTCCCCTTATTTGGGGGCAAAAAGGCAGAAATTTCCCTTATTTTGGGGCAAAATTTAGAAATTTCACTTATTTCAGTGTAATAAGTCAGAAATTCCCCTTATTTTGGGGCAAAAAAGACAGAAATTCCCTTTGTTTTGGGGGAAAAAGACAGAAATTTCACTTATTTAGGGGCAAAAAGGCAGAAATTCCCCTTATTTTGGAGCAAAAATAAAGAAATTTCCCTTTTTTATGGCAAAAAGTTATGCATTCCCCTTATTTTCGGGCAAAAATGCAAAAATTCCCCGTATTTTGAAGCAAAATTGCAGAAAATCTTCTAATTTTGGGGCAAAAGGCAGAAATTCCCTTTATTTTGGGGCAAAAATCAGAAATTCCCCTTATTTTGGGGCAAAAATCCAGAAATTTCCCTTATTTTGGGGCAAAATTGCCGGAATTTACCTTATTTTGGTGCAAAATTGCCGAAATTTCTCTTATTTGGGGCAAAATTGCAGAAATTTCACTTATTTTCAAGGAAAACAAATGAAATTTACTTTATTTTGGGGCAAAAAGGGAGAAATACCCCTTATTTTGGGGCAAAATTGCAGAAATTTTTCTTATTTTGGGGCAAAAAGGCAGAAATTCCTTATATTTTGGGGCAAAAAGGCAGAAATTCCCGTTATTTTGAGTTAATAAGGCTGAAATTCCCCTTATTTTGGGGCAAAAAGGCAGAAATTCCTCTTATTTTGGGGTAAAATTGCAGAAATTTCAAATATTTCAGGGCAAAATGGCAGAAATTCTCCTTATTTTGGGGCAAAAAGATGAAATCCCTAATTTTTGGCTAAAATTGAAGAAATTTCACTTATTTCGGGACAAAAAGGCAGAAATTCCACTTAATTTCGGGCAAAAAGGCAGAAATGACCCGTATTTTGGAGCAAAATTGCAGAAATTCCCCTAATATTGGTGAAAAATGCAAATTCCATTTATTTTGGGGAAAAATGCAGAAATTCTCCATATTTTGGTGTAAAAAGGCTGAAATTCCCCTTATTTTGAGGTAAAATGCTGAAATTCCCCATATTTTGGGGCAAAAGGCAGAAATTCCCAAAATTTGGGGTAAAAAGGCACAAATTTCCCTTATTTTTGGGCAAAATTGCAGAAATTTCATTTATTTCAGGGTAAAAAGTCAGAAATTCCCCATATTTTGGGGCAAAAAGCAGAAATTTTTTTTATTATGGTACAAAATTGAAGAAATTTTCCTTATTTTGGAACAAAAAGGCCGAAATTCCTCATATTTTGGGCCAAAAGGCAGAAATTCTTCTTATTTTGAGGTAAAATGCAGAAATTCCTCTTATTTAGAGGTAAAATGCAGAAATTCCCCAAATATTGGGGGAAAATGAAGAAATTCCCTTTATTTTGGGGCTTAAAGGCAGAAATTCCCCGTATTTTGAAGCAAAATTGCAGAAATTCTCATAATTTTCGGGCAAAAAGGCAGAAATTCTCCTTATTTTGGGGCAAAAAGACAGAAAATCTCCTTTTTTTTGGGAGCAAAGAGTCAGAAATTCCCCTTATTTTGGGTCAAAATTGCAGAAATTTCCTTTACATTTGGGCAAAATTGCAGAAATTTCCCTTATTTTGGGGCAAAATTGCAGAAATTTCACTTATTTCAGAAAAAAAGCAGAAATTTTCTTATTTTGGGGCAAAAAGGCAGAAATTTCTTTTATTTTGGTATAAAATTGCAGAAATTTTTCTTATTTTGGGGAAAAAGGCAGATATTCCCCATATTTTGGGGCAAAAATGCAGAAATTCCCGTTATTTTGAGGTAAAAAGGCTGAAATTCCCCTTATTTTCGGGCAAAAAGTCAGAAATTCCTCTTATGTTGGGGCAAAAAGACAGAAATTTGGTTTATTTTTGGGGAAAAGGCAGAAATTGCACTTATTTTGAGTCAAAAAGGCGAAAAATCCCCTTATTTTGGGGCAAAAATGAAGAAGTTTCCCTTTTTTATGGCAAAAAAGTATACATTCCCTTTATTTTCGGGCAAAAAGGCAGAAATTCCCCGTATTTTGGAGCAAAATTGCAGAAATTCCCCTAATCTTGAAGAAAAAGGCAGAAATTCCCCTTATTTTGAGGTAAAACTGCAGAAATTTCACTAATTTCTCAGCAAAATGGCAGAAATTCCCCTTATTCTCGGCGAAAATGGCAGAAAATCTCCGTATTTTGGAGCAAAATTGCAAAAATTCACCTAATTTTGGGAAAAAATACAGTAATTTTCTTTATTTTGTGACAAAAAGGCAGAAATGCTCCTTATTTTGGGGCAAAAGGCAGAAATTCCCCTTATTTTAGGGCAAAATTGCAGTAATTTCCCTTTATGGAGGTAAAAAACAAAAATTCTTATTATTTTGGGGAAAATTGCAGAAATTTCCCTTATTATGGGGAAAAATTGCAGAAATTTCCCTAATTTTAGGGCAAAATTGCAGAAATTTCACTTATTTCAGAGAACAAAAAGCAAAAATTTTTCTTATTTTGGGGCAAAAAGGCAGAAATTCCCATTATTTTGGGGCAAAAAGGCAGAAATTCACTTTATTTTGGGGTAAAATGCTGAAATTCCCCATATTTTGGGGCAAAAGGCCGAAAATCCCCTCATTTTGGGGCAAAAAGGCACAAGTTTCCCTTATTTCGGGCAAAATTGCAGAAATTTCATTTATTTCAGGGTAAAAAGTCAGAAATTCCTTATATTTTGTGGCAAAAAGCAGAAATTTCACATATTTTGAGGTAATAAGGCTGAAATTCTCCTTATTTTGGGGCAAAAAGGCAGAAATTCCCTTTATTTTGGGGTAAAATTGCAGAAATTTCAAATATTTCAGGGCAAAATGGCAGAAATTCCCCTTATTTTGGGGCAAAAAGACGAAATCCCTAATTTTTGGCTAAAATTGAAGAAATTTCACTTATTTCGGGACAAAAAGGCAGAAATTCCACTTAATTTCGGGCAAAAAGGCAGAAATGACCAGTATTTTGGAGCAAAATTGCAGAAATTCCCCTAATATTGGTGCAAAAATGCAGAAATTCTTTTTATTTTAGGGAAAAAAGGCAGAAATTCTCCATATTTTGGTGCAAAAAGGCTGAAATTCCCCTTACTTTAAGGTAAAATGCTGAAATTCCCCATATTTTGGGGCAAAAAGCAGAATTCCCCTTATTTTGGGGCAAAAAGCCCAAATTTCTCTTATTTTCAGGCAAAATTGCAGAAATTTCATTTATTTCAGGGCAAAAGTCAGCAATTCCCCATATTTTGGGGCAAAAAGCAGAAATTTCTTTTATTATGGTACAAAATGGAAGAAATTTTCCTTATTTTGGAACAAAAAGGCAGAAATTCCCCATATTTTGTGGCAAAAGGAAAAAATTCTTCTTATTTTGAGGTAAAATGCAGAAATTCCCCAAATATTGGAAGAAAATGCAGAAATTCCCTTTATTTTGGGGCTAAAAGGCAGAAATTCCTTGTATTTTGAAGCAAAATTGCAGAAATTCTCATAATTTTCGGGCAAAAAGGCAGAAATTCTCCTTATTTTGGGGCAAAAAGACAGAAAATCTCCTTTATTTCGGGAGCAAAAAGTCAGAAATTCCCCTTATTATGGGTCAAAATTGCAGAAATTTCCTTTACATTTGGGCAAAATTGCAGAAATTTCCCTTATTTTGGGGCAAAATTGCAGAAATTTCACTTATTTCAGAAAAAAGGCAGAAATTTTCTTATTTTGGGGCAAAAAGGCAGAAATTTCTTTTATTTTGTTACAAAATTGCAGAAATTTTTCTTATTTTGGGGCAAAAAGACAGAAATTCCCCATATTTTGTGGCAAAAAGGCAGAAATTCCCCTTATTTTGAGGTAAAAAGGCAGAAATTGCACTTATTTTGAGTCAAAAAGGCAGAAAATCCCCTTATTTTGGGGCAAAAATAAAGAAATTTCCTGTTTTAAGGCAAAAAGGTATACATTTACTTTATTTTCAGGCAAAAAGGCAGAAATTCTTCGTATTTTGGAGCAAAATTGCAGAAATTCCCCTAATTGTGGGGCAAAAAGGCATAAATTCCTTATATTTTACGGCAAAAAGACAGAAATTCTCCTTATTTTGGGGCAAAAGTCAGAAATTCCCCTTATTTTAGGGCAAAATTGCAGAAATTTCCCTTATTATGGGGAAAAATTGCAGAAATTTCCCTTATTTTAGGGCAAAATTGCAGAAATTTCACTTATTTCAGAGAAAAAAAGCAAAAATTTTTTTTATTTTGGGGCAAAAAGAAAGAAATTCACCTTAATTTGGGCTTAAATTGCAGAAATTTCACATATTTCAGGGCAAAAAAGCAGAAATTTCCCTTATTTTAAGGCAAAATTGCAGAAATTTCATATATTTCAGGGTAAAAAGTCAGAAATTTTCTTTATTTTGGGGCAAAAAAGAAAGAAATTCCCTTTGTTTTGGGTTAAAATCAGAAATTCCACTTATTTAGAGGCAAAAATGCAGAAATTCCTTTTATTTTGGAGCAAAAATGAAGAAATTTCCCCTTTTTATGGCAAAAAGGTATGCATTCCCCTTCTTTTTGGACAAAAAGGCAGAAATTCCCCGTATTTTGGAGCAAAATTGCAGAAATTCCCCTAATTGTGGGGCAAAAAGGCAGATATTCTCTATATGTTGGGGCAAAAAGACAGAAATTCTCCTTATTTTAGGGCAAAACTCAGAAATTCCACTTATTTTGGGGCAAAATTCCAGAAATTTCCCTTCTTTTGGGGCAAAATTGCAGAAATTTCACTTATTTCAGTGAAAAAAGGAAGAAATTTTCCTTATCTTGGGGAAAAAAGGCAGAAATTCTACTTATTTTGGGGGCAAAAAGACAGAAAACCTCCTATTTTCGGGAGCAAACAGTCAGAAATTCCCCTTATTTTGGGTCAAAATTGCAGAAATTTCCTATACATTGGGACAAAATTGCTGAAATTTCCCTTATTTTGGGGCAAAATTGCAGAAATTTTACTTATTTCAGGGAAAACAGGCAAAAATTTTCTTATTTTGGGGCAAAAAGGCAGAAATTTCTTTTATTTTGGTACAAAATTGCAGAAATTTTTCTTATTTTGAAGCAACAAGTCAGAAATTCCTTATATTTTGGGGCAAAAAGGCAGAAATTCCCCTTATTTTGAGGTTAAAAAGGCTGAAATTCCCCTTATTTTGGGGCAAAAAGTCAGAAATTCCCCTTATTTTGGGGCAAAAAGACAGAAATTTCGTTTATTTTTGGGGAAAAGGCAGAAATTGCACTTATTTTGAGTCAAAAAGGCAGAAAATCTCCTTGTTTTGGGTCAAAAATGAAGAAATATCCCTTTTTAAGGCAAAAGGTATACATTCCTTTTATGTTCGGGCAAATAGACAGAAATTCCCCTAATTTTTGGGCAAAATTGCAGAAATTCCTTTAATTTTGGGGCAAAAAGGCAGACATTCCCCTTATTTTGGAGTAAAACTGCAGAAATTTCACTTATTACGCGGCAAAATGGCAGAAATTCCCCTTATTTTCGGCGAAAAAGGCAGAAAATCTCCGTATTTTGGAGCAAAATTGCAGAAATTCACCAAATTTTGGGGTAAAAATACAATAATTTTCTTTATTTTGGGGCAAAAAAGCAGAAATTCCCCATATTTTGGGGCAAAAAGGCAGAAATTCCCCTTATTTTGAGGTAAAAAGGCTGAAATTCTCTTTATTTTGGGGCAAAAAGGCAGAAATTCCCCTTATTTTGGGGCAAAAAGCAGACATTTCCCTTATTTTGGGAAAAAATTTTAGAAATTTCACTTATTTCAGGGCAAAAAGTCAGAAATTTCTCTTATTTTGGAGCAAAAAGACAGAAATTCCATTTATTTTTGGAGAAAAGGCAGAAATTGCACTTTTTTGGATTCAAAAAGGCGGAAAATCCCCTTTTTTTGGGGCAAAAGTGAAGAAATTTCCTTTTTTTATGGCAAAAAGGTATACATTCTCTTTATTTTCGGGCAAAAAGGCAGAAATTCCCTGTATTTTGGAGCAAAATTGCAGAAATTCCCCTAATTTAGGGGCAAAAAGGGAGAAATTCTTCTTATTTTCGGGTAAAACTGCAGAAATTTCACTTATTTCATGGCAAAATGGCAGAAATTCTCTTTATTATCTGCGAAAAAGGCAGGAAATCCCCGTATTTTGGAGCAAAATTGCAGTAATTCACCTAATTTTTGGGGTATAAAATGCAGTAATTTTCTTTATTTTTGGTCAAAATGGCAGAAATTTCTCTTAATTCGAAGCAAAAGGCAGAAATTCCCCTTATTTTAGAGCAAAAGTGCAGAAATTTCACTTATTTGGAAGCAAAAAACAGAAATTCCCCTTATTTTCGGGCAAAATTGCAGAAATTTCCCTTATTATGAAGAAAAATTGCAGAAATTTCCCTTATTTTAGGGCAAAATTGCAGAAATTTCACTTATTTTAGAGAAAAAAAAGCAAAAATTTTTCTTATTTTGGGGCAAAAAGGAAGAAATTCCCATTATTTTGGGGCAAAGAGGTAGAAATTCACCTTATTTTGGGGTAAAATTGCAGAAATTTCACATATTTCAGGGCAAAAATGCAGAAATTCCCCTTATTTTAAGGCAAAAAGGCAGAAATTCCTCTTATTTTGGGATAAAATTGCAGAAATTTCTTTTGTTTGGGGGCAAAAGGGCAGAAAATTTCCTTAATTTCAGGCAAAAAGGCAGAAATTCCCCGTATTTTGGAGCAAAATTGCAGAAATTCCCCTAATATTGGGGCAAAAATGCACAAAAAGGCAGAAGTTCCCCTTATTTTCGGGAAAAGAGGCCGAAATTCCCTGTATTTTGAAGCAAAATTGCAGAAACTCTCCTAATCTTGGGGCAAAAAAGCTGAAATTCCCTATATGTTGGGGCAAAAAGACAGAAATTCTTTTTATTTTGGGGCAAAACTCAGAAATTCCCCTTATTTTAGGGTAAAATTCCAGAAAATTGTCTTATTTTGGTGCAAAACTACAGAAATTTCACTTATTTTGGGGCAAAATTTCAGAAATTTCACTTATTTCAGAAAAAAGGCAGAAATTTTCTTATTTGGGGCAAAAAGGCAGAAATTTCTTTTATTTTGGTACAAAATTGCAGAAATTTTTTGTATTTTGGGGCAAAAAGGCAGAAATTCCCCATATTTTGAGGCAAAAATGCAGAAATTTACCTTATTTTGAGGTAAAAAGGCTGAAATTCCCCTTATTTTCGGGCAAAGAGTCAGAAATTCCCCTTATTTTGAGACAAAAAGACAGAAATTTCATTTATTTTTGGGGAAAAGGCAGAAATTGCACTTATTTTGAGTCAAAAAGGCGGAAAATCCCCTTATTTTGAGGCAAAAGTGAAAAAATTTCCCTTTTTTTATGGTAAAAAGATATACATTCCCTTTATTTTCGAACAAAAAGGTAGAAAATCCCCATATTTTGGAGCAAAATTGCAGTAATTCACCTAATTTTCGGGTAAAAAATACAGTAATTTTCTTTATTTTGGGGCAAAAAGGCAGAAGTTCTACTTATTTTGGGGCAAAAGGCAGAAATTCCCTTTATTTTATGGCAAAATTGCAGAAATTTCCCTTATTTGGGGGCAAAACACAGAAATTTTCCTTATTTTGGGGCAAAATTGAAGAAATTTCCTTTATTATGGGGAAAAATTGCAGAAATTTCCTTTATTTTAGGGCAAAATTGCAGAAATTTCACTAATTTCAGAGAAAAAAGCATAAATTTTTCTTATTTTTGGGCAAATGCAGAAATTCGATTATTTTGGCGCAAAAAGGCAGAAATTCACCTTATTTTGGGCTAAAATTGCAGAAATTTTACATATTTCAAGGCAAAAAGGCAGAAATTTCCCTTATTTTGGGGCAAAATTGCAGAAATTTCGCTTATTTCAGGGTAATAAGTCAGAAATTTTTTTTTATTTTGGGGCAAAAAAGACAGAAATTCTCTTTGTTTTGGAGCAAAAATGAAGAAATTTCCCTTTTTTTATGGCAAAAAGGTATGCATTCCCCTTATTTTCGGGTAAAAAGGCAGAAATTCCCCGTATTTTGGAGCAAAAATGAAGAAATTGTTCTTTTTTATGGCAAAAAGGTATGCATTCCCCTTATTTTCGGGCAAAAAGGCAGAAATTCCCCGTATTTTGGAGCAAAATTGCAGAAATTTCCCTAATTGTGTGGCAAAAAGGCAGAAATTCTCTATATGTTGGGGCAAAAAGACAGAAATTCTCCTTATTTTAGGGCAAAACTCAGAAATTCCACTTATTATGGGGCAAAATTCCAGAAATTTTACTTATTTTGGGGCAAAATTGCAGAAATTTCACTTATTTTGGGGCAAAATTGCAGAAATTTCACTTATTTCAGGGAAAAAAGGCAGAAATTTTCCTTATTTTGGCGCAAAAAGGCAGAAATTCCTAATATTTTGTGGCAAAAATGCAGAAATTCCCCTTATTTTGAGGTAAAAAAGCGAAATTCCCTTTATTTGGGGGTAAAAAGGCAGAAATTTTTTTTATTTTGGGGCAAAATTGCAGAAATTTACCTTATTTTGGGGCAAAATTGCAGAAATTTCCTTTATTTGGGGCAAAATTGCAGAAATTTCACTTATTTTCAGGTAAAAATCTGAAATTTCTTTTATTTTGGGGCAAACAGAGACAAATTTCCCTTATTTTGGGGCAAAATTGCAGAAATTTTTCTTATTTTGGGGCAAAAAGGCAGAAATTCTTTATATTTTGTGTCAAAAAGGCAGATATTTCCCTTATTTTGTGGTAATAAGGCTGAAATTCCCCTTAATTTGGGGCAAAAAAGCAGAAATTCCTTTTATTTTGGGGTAAAATTGCAGAAATTTCAAATATTTCAGGACAAAACGGCAAAAATTCCCCTTATTTTGGGGCAAAAAGATGAAATCCCTAATTTTTGGCTAAAATTGAAGAAATTTCACTTATTTCGAAACAAAAAGGAAGAAATTCCACTTAATTTCGGGCAAAAAGGCAGAAATGACCCGTATTTTGGAGCAAAATTGCAGAAATTCCCCTAATATTGGTGCAAAAATGCAGAAATTCCCTTTATTTTGGGGCAAAAAGGCAGAAATTCTCCATATTTTGGTGCAAAAAGGCTGAAATTCCCCTTATTTTGAGGTAAAATGCTGAAATTCCCCATATTTTGGGGCAAAAGGCAGAAATTCCCCTCATTTTGGGGCAAAAAGGCACAAATTTCTCTTATTTTTGGGCAAAATTGCAGAAATTTCATTTATTTCAGGGCAAAAAGTCAGAAATTCCCCTTATTTTGGGGCAAAAGCAGAAATTTCTTTTATTATGGTACAAAATTGAAGAAATTTTCCTTATTTTGGAACAAAAAGGCAGAAATTCCCCATATTTTGGAGCAATAGGCAGAAATTCTTTTTATTTTGAGGTAAAATGCAGAAATTCCCCTTATTTAGAGGTAAAATGCGGAAATTCCCCAAATATTGGGGGAAAATGCAGAAATTCCCTTTATTTTGGAGCTAAAAGGCAGAAATTCCCCATATTTTGAAGCAAAATTGCAGAAATTCTCTTAATTTTCGGGCAAAAAGGCAGAAATTCTCCTTATTTTAGAACAAAAAGACAGAAAATCTCCTTTTTTCGGGAGCAAAAAGTCAGAAATTCCCCTTATTTTGGGGCAAAATTGCAGAAATTTCCTTTACATTTGGGCAAAATTGCAGAAATTTCCCTTATTTTGGGGCAAAATTGCAGAAATTTCACTTATTTCAGAAAAAAGGCAGAAATTTTCTTATTTTAGGGCAAAAAGGCAGAAATTTCTTTTATTTTTGTGCAAAATTGCAGAAATTTTTCTTATTTTGGGGCAAAAAGGCAGAAATTCCCCATATTTTTGGGCAAAAAGGCAGAAATTCCCCTTATTTTGAAGTAAAAAGGCTGAAATTCCCCTTATTTTAGGGCAAAAAGTCAAAAATTCCCTTTGTTTTGAAGCAAAAAGACAGAAATTTCGTTTATTATTGGGGAAAAGGCAGAAATTGCACTTATTTTGAGTCAAAAAGGCGGAAAATCCCCTTATTTTGGGGCAAAAATGAAGAAATTTCTCTTTTTTATGGCAAAAATGTATACATTCCCTATATTTTCGGGCAAAAAGGCAGAAATTCCTCGTACTTTGGAGCAAAATTGCAGAAATTCCCCTAATTTTGGGGCAAAAAGGCAGAAATTCCCCTTATTGTGGGGTAAAACTGCAGAAATTTCACTTATTTCGCGGTAAAATGGCAGAAATCCCCCTTATTATCGGCGAAAAAGGCAGAAAATCCCGTATTTTGAAGCAAAATTGAAGAAATTCACCTAATTTTGGGGTAAAAAATACAGTAATTTTCTTTATTTTGGGGCAAAAACGCAGAAACTCTCTTTTTTGTGGCAAAAGGCAGGAATTCCCCTCATTTAAGGGCAAAATTGCAGAAATTTCTCTTATTTGGGGGCAAAAAACAGAAATGCCCCATATTTTGGGGCAAAATTGCAGAAATTTCCCTTATTATAGGGAAAAATTGCAGAAATATCCCTTATTTTAGGGCAAAATTGCAGAAATTTCACTTATTTCAGAGAAAAAAAGCAAAAATTTTTCTTATTTTGGGGCAAAAAGGCAGAAATTCCCATTATTTTTGGGCAAAAAGGCAGAAATTCACCTTATTTTGGGTAAAATGGCAGAAATTTCACATATTTCAGGGAAACAGGCAGAAATTTCCCTTATTTTGGGGCAAAATTGCAGAAATTTTACTTATTTTTGGGTAACATTGCAGAAATTTCACTTATTTCAGGGAAAAAAGGCAGAATTTTTTTTTATTTTGTGGCAAAAAGGCAGAAATTCCTAATATTTTGTGGTAAAAATGCAGAAATTCCCCTTATTTTGAGGTAAAAAGGCTTAAATTCCCCTTATTTGGGGGCAAAAAGGCAGAAATTTCCCTTATTTTGGGGCAAAATTGCTGAAATTTCACTTATTTCTGGGTAATAACTCAGAAATTCCCCTTATTTTGGTGCAAAAAAGACAGAAATTACTTTTGTTTTGGGGGAAAAAGACAGAAATTCCACTTATTTAGAGGCAAAAAGGCAGAAATTCCCCTTAATTTGAAGCAAAAATGAAGAAATTTCCCTTTTTTTATGGCAAAAAGGTATGCATTCCCCTTGTTTTCGGGCAAAAAGGCAGAAATTCCCCTTATTTTGGAGCAAAATTGCAGAAATTCCCCTAATTTTGGGCCAAAAGTCAGAAATTCCCTTTATTTTGGGGCAAAAATCAGAAATTCTCCTTACTTTGCGGCAAAATTCCAGAAATTTCCTTTATTTTGGGGCAAAATTGCAGGAATTTACCTTATTTTGGGGCAAAATTGCAGAAATTTCCTTTATATGGGCAAAATTGCAGAAATTTCACTTATTTTCAGGTAAAAAGGGTGAAATTTTCTATATTTTGGGGCTAAAAGGGAGAAATACCCCTTATTTTGGGGCACAATTGCAGAAATTTTCCTTATTTTGGGGCAAAGAAGACAGAAATTCCCTTTGTTTTGGGGGAAAGAGACAGAAATTCCCCTTATTTTGGAGCAAAAAGAGAGAAATTCGGGTTATTTTTGGAGAAAAGGCATAAATTGCACTTATTTGGAGTCAAAAAGGCGGAAAATCCCCTTATTTTGGGGCAAAAGTGAAGAAATTTCCTTTTTTTATGGCAAAAAGTTATACATTCTGTTTATTTTCGGGCAAAAAAGCAGAAATTCCCTGTATTTTGGAGCAAAATTGCAGAAATTCCACTAATTTAGGGGCAAAAAGGCAGAAATTCTTCTTATTTTCGGGTAAAACTGCAGAAATTTTACTTATTTCGCGGCAAAATGGCAGATATTCCCCTTATTTTCAGCGAAAAAGGCAGAAAATCCCCATATGTTGGAGCAAAATTGCAGTAATTCACCTAATTTTTGGGGTATAAAATGCAGTAATTTTCTTTATTTTTGGGCAAAATGGCAGAAATTTCCCTTAATTCGGGGCAAAAGGCAGAAATTCCCCTTATTTTAGAGCAAAATTGCTGAAATTTCCCTTATTTGGAAGCAAAAAACAGAAATTCTTCTTATTTTCGGGCAAAATTGCAGAAATTTTCCTTATTATGGGGAAAAATTGCAGAAATTTCCCTTATTTTAGGACAAAATTGCAGAAATTTCACTTATTTCAGAGAAAAAAAAAACAAAAATTTTTCTTATTTTGGGGCAAAAATGCAAAAATTCCCATTATTTTGGGGCAAAGAGGCAGAAATTTACCTTATTTTTGAGTAAAATTGTAGAAATTTCACATATTTCAGGGCAAAAAGGCAGAAATTCCCCTTATTTTAAGGCAAAAAGGCAGAAATTTCCCTTATTTTGGGATAAAATTGCAGAAATTTTCTTTGTTTGGGGGCAAAAAGGCAGAAAATCCCATTAATTTCAGGCAAAAAGGCAGAAATTCCTTGTTTTTTGAAGCAAAATTGCAGAAATTCCCCTAATATTGGGGCAAAAATGCACAAAAATGCAGAAGTTCCCTTTATTTTCGGGAAAAGAAGGAGAAATTCCCTGTATTTTGAAGCAAAATTGCAGAAACTCCCCTAATCTTGGGGCAAAAAGGCAGAAATTCCCTATATGTTGGGGCAAAAAGACAGAAATTCTCCTTATTTTGGGGCAAAGCTCAGAAATTCCACTTATTTTGGGGCAAAATTCCAGAATATTCTCTTATTTGGGGCAAAATTGCAAAAATTTCACTTATTTTGGGGCAAAATTTCAGAAATTTTAATTATTTCAGGAAAAAAAGGCAGAAATTTTCCTTATTTTGGGGCAAAAAGGCAGAAATTCCTAATATTTTGTGGCAAAAATGCAGAAATTCCCCTTATTTTGAGGTAAAAAGGCTGAAATTTCCCTTTATTGGGGGCAAAAAGGCAGAAATTTCCCTTATTTTGGGGCAAAATTGGAGAAATTTCACTTATTTCAGGGTAATAAGTCAGAAATTCCCTTTATTTTGGGGCAAAAAAGACAGAAATTCCCTTTGTTTTGGGGGAAAAAGACAGAAATTCCACTTATTTAGAGGCAAAAAGGCAGAAATTCTCCTTATTTGGGAGCAAAAATAAAGAAATTTCCCTTTTTATGGCAAAAAGGTATGCATTCCCCTTATTTTCGGGCAAAAAGGCAGAAATTTCCCGTATTTTGGAGCAAAATTGCAGAAATTCCCCTAATTTTGGGGCAAAAGGCAGAAACTCTTTTTACTTTGGGGCAAAAATCAGAAATTCTTTTAATTTTGGGCCAAAATTCCAGAAATTTCCTTTATTTTGTGGCAAAATTGCAGAAATTTCCCTTATTTGGGGCAAAATTGCAGATATTTCACTCATTTTCAGGTTAAAAGTCAGAAATTTCCTTTATTTTGGGGCAAAAATGAGAAATTTCCCTTATTTTGGGGCAAAAAGGCAGAAATTCCCCTTATTTTGAGGTAATAAGGCTGAAATTCCCCATATTTTGGGGCAAAAAGGCAGAAATTCTCCTTATTTTGGGGTAAAATTGCAGAAATTTCAAATATTTCAGGGAAAAAGGCAGAAATTCCCATTATTTTGGGGCAAAAAGGCAGAAATTTTCCGTATTTTGGAGCAAAATTTCAGAAATTCCCTTAATATTGGGGCAAAAATGCTCAAAAGGGCAGAAGTTTCCCTTATTTTCGGGAAAAGAGGCACAAATTCCCTGTATTTTGAAGCAAAATTGCAGAAACTCAGCTAATATTGGGGCAAAAAGGTAGAAATTCCCTATATGTTGGGGCAAAAAGACAGAAATTCTCCTTATTTTGGGGCAAAACTCAGACATTCCACTTATTTTGGGGCAAAATTCCAGAAATTTCTCTTATTTTGGGGCAAAATTGGAAAAATTTCACTTATTTTGGGGCAAAATTGCAGAAATTTCACTTATTTTGGGGCAAAATTGCAGAAATTTCACTTATTTTAGGGAAAAAAGGCAGAAATTTTCTTTATTTTGGGGCAAAAAGGCAGAAATTCCTAATATTTTGTGGCAAAAATGCAGAAATTCCCCTTATTTTGAGGTAAAAAGGCTGAAATTCCCCTTATTTGGGGGCAAAAAGTCAGAAATTCCACTTATTTTGGGGCAAAACAACAGAAATTTTGTTTATTTTTGGGGAAAAGGCAGAAATTGCACTTATTTTGAGTCAAAAAGGCGTAAAATCCCCTTATTTTGGTTCAAAAATAAAGAAATTTTCCTTTTTTTATTGCAAAAGTTATATATTCCCTTTATTTTCGGGCAAAAAGGCAGAAATTCCCCGTATTTTGGAGCAAAATTGCAGAAATCCACCTAATTTTTGGGTAAAAATACAGTAATTTTCTTTCTTTTGGGGCAAAAAGGCAGAAATTCTTCTTAATTTGGGGCATAAGGCAGAAATTCCCCTTATTTTAGGGCAAAATTGCAGAAATTTCCCTTATTTGGGGGCAAAAAACAGAAATTCCTCTTATTTTGGGGCAAAATTGCAGAAAATTTCCTTATTATAGGGAAAAAGTGCAGAAATTTCCCTTATTTTAGGGCAATATTGCAGAAATTTCACTTATTTCAGAAAAAAAAGCAAAAATGTTTCTTATTTTGGGGCAAAAAGGCAGAAATTCACCTTAGTTTGCAGTAAAATTGCAGAAATTTCACATATTTGAGGGCAAAAAGGCAGAAATTCCCCTTATTTTCGGTCAAAAAGGCAGTAATTTCTTTTATTTTGGTACAAAATTAAAGAAATTTTCCTTATTTTTGGCAAAAAAGTAGAAATTCCTCATATTTTGGGACAAAAAGGAAGAAATTCCCCTTATTTTGAGGTAAAAATGCTGAAATTCCCTTTATTTTGGGGCAAAAGGCAGAAATTTCCTTCATTTTGGGGCAAAAAGCAGACATTTCCATTATTTTGGGGACAAATTTTAGAAATTTCACTTATTTCAGGGCAAAAAGTCACAAATTCCCATTATTTTGGGGCAAAAATACAGAAATTCCATTTATTTTTGGGGAAAAGGCAGAAATTGCACTTATTTGGAGTCAAAAAGGCAAAAAATCCCCTTATTTTGGGGCAAAAGTGAAGAAATTTCCCTTTTTTATGGCAAAAAGGTATACATTCCCATTATTTTCGGGCTAAAAGGCAGAATTTCCCCGTATTTTGGAGCAAAATTGCAGAAATTCCCCTAATTTTGGGGCAAAAAGGTAGAAATTCTTCTTATTTTTGGGTAAAACTGCAGAAATTTCACTTATTTCGAGGCAAAATAGCAGAAATTCCCCTTCTTTTCGGCGAAAAAGGCAAAAAATCCCCGTATTTTGGAGCAAAATTGCAGTAATTCACCTAATTTTTGGGGTATAAAATGCAGTAATTTTCTTTATTTTTGGGCAAAATGGCAGAAATTGCCCTTAATTTGGGGCAAAAGGCAGAAATTCAGCTTATTTTAGAGCAAAATTGCAGAAATTTCCATTATTTAAAAGCAAAAAACAGAAATTCCCCTTATTTTCGGGCAAAATTGCAGAAATTTCACTTATTTCAGAGAAAAAAAGGCAAGAATTTTTCTTATTTTGGGGCAAAAAGGCAGAAATTCCCATTATTTGGGGGCAAAGAGGCAGAAATTCACCTTATTTTGGGGTAAAATTGCAGAAATTTCACATATTTTAGGGCAAAAAGGCAGAAATTCCCCTTATTTTAAGGCAAAAAGGCAGAAATTCCCCTTATTTTGGGATAAAATTGCAGAAATTTCCTTTGTTTGGGGGAAAAAGGCAGAAAATCCCCTAAATTTCACGGAAAAAATAAGAAATTCCCCGATTTTGAAGCAAAATTGCAGAAATTCCCCTAATATTGGGGCAAAAATGTAGAAATTTTCTTCATTTGGGGCAAAAAGGCTGAAGTTTCACTTATTTTCGGGAAAAGAGGCAGAAATTTCCTGTATTTTGAAGCAAAATTGCAGAAACTTTCCTAATCTTGGTGCAAAAGGCAGAAATTCCCTATATGTTGGGGCAAAAAGACAGAAATTCTCCTTATTTTGGGACAAAACTCAGAAATTCCCCTTATTTTGGGGCAAAATTGCAGAAATTTCACTTATTTTGGGGCAAAATTGAAGAAATTTCACTTATTTCAGGGAAAAAAGGCAGAAATTTTCCTTATTTTGGGGCAAAAAGGCAGAAATTCCTAATAATTTGTGGAAAAAATGCAGAAATTCCCCTTATTTTGAGGTAAAAAGGCTGAAATTTCCCTTTTTTGGGGGCAAAAAGGCAGAAATTTCCCTTATTTTGGGGCAAAATTGCAGAAATTTCACTTATTTCAGGGTAATAAGTCAGAAATTCCCCTTATTTTGGGCCAAAAAAGACAGAAATTCCCTTTGTTTTGGTGGAAAAAGACAGAAATTCCACTTATTTAGAGGCAAAAAGGCAGAAATTTCCCTTATTTTGGAGCAAAAATGAAGAAATTTTCCTTTTTTATTGCAAAAAGGTATGCATTCCCCTTATTTTCGGGCAAAAAGGCAGAAATTTCCCGTATTTTGAAGCAAAATTGCAGAAATTCACCTATTTTTGGGGCAAAAGGCAGAAATTCCCTTCATTTTGGGGCAAAAATCAGAAATTCCCCTTACTTTGGGGCAAAATTCCAGAAATTTCCTTTATTTTGGGGCAAAATTGCAGGAATTTACCTTATTTTGGGGCAAAATTGCAGAATTTTTTTTTATTTTGAAGCAAAATTGTAGAAATTTCTTTTATTTTGTTATAGAATTGCAGAAATTTTTCTTATTTTGTGGCAAATAGGCAGAAATTCCCCTCATTTTGTGGCAAAAAGGCACAGATTTTTCTTATTTTCGGGCAAAATTGCAGAAATTTCATTTATTTCAGGGCAAAGTCAGAAATTCCTTTTATTTTGGGGCAAAAAGCAGAAATTTCTATTATTTTGGCACAAAATTGAAGAAATTTTCCTTATTTTTGAACAAAAAGATAGAAATTCCCTATATTTTGGGGCAAAAGGCAGAAATTCCCTTTATTTGGAGGTAAAAAGGCTGAAATTCCTTTTATTTTGGGGCAAAAAGGCAGAAATTTCCTTTACTTTGTGGCAAAAAAGGCAGAAAGTCTCATTAATTGGGGCAGAAAAGAAGAAATTTCCCTCATTTGAGGGTAATAAGGCAGACATTCCCCATATTTTGTGGCAAAAAGGCAGAAATTCCCCTTATTTGGAGGTAAAATGCTGAAATTCCCCATATTTTGGGCAAAAAGGCAGAAATTCCCCTTATTTTGGGCAAAATTGCAGAAATTTCATTTATTTCCGGGTAAAAAGTCAGAAATTCCCTTTAGTAGGGGCAAAATTGCAGAAATTTCACTTATTTTCAGGTAAAGAGGCTGAAATTTCCTTTATTTTGGGGCAAAAAGGGAGAAATTCCTCTTAATATGGAACAAAATTGCAGAAATTTTTCTTATTTTGGGGCAAAATTGCAGAAATTTCACTTATTTTGAGGCAAAATTGCAGAAATTTCACTTATTTCAGTAAAAAAGGCAGAAATTTTCTTTATTTTGAGGCAAAAGGCAGAAATTCCTAATATTTTGTGGCAAAAATGCAGAAATTCCCCTTATTTTGAGGTAAAAAGGCTGAAATTTTCCTTATGTAAGGGCAAAAAGGCAGAAATTTTCCTTATTTTGGGGCAAAATTGCAGAAATTTCACTTTTTTAAGGTAATAAGTCAGAAATTTTCCTCATTTTGGGGCAAAAAAACAGAAATTCCCTTTGTTTTGGGGGAAAAAGACAGAAATTTTCATTATTTTGGGGCAAAAATGCAGAAATTCACTTTATTTTGGGCTAAAATTGCAGAAATTTCTCATATTTCAGGGCAAAAAGGCAGAAATTTCCCTTATTTTGGGGCAAAAGTGGAGAAATTTCACTTTTCAGGGTAATAAGTCAGAAATTTTCCTCATTTTGGAGCAAAAAAGAAAAAAATTCTCTTTGTTTTGGGGGAAAAAGACAGAAATTCCACTTATTTAGAGGCAAAAAGGCAGAAATTCCCCTTATTTTGGAGCAAAAATGAAGAAATTTCCCTTTTTTATGACAAAAAGTTATGCATTCCCCTTATTTTCGGGCAAAAAGGCAGAAATTCCCTGTATTTTGGAGCAAAATTGCAGAAATTTCCCTAATGGTGGGGCAAAAAGGCAAAAATTCTCTATATGTAGGGACAAAAAAACAGAAATTCTCCTTATTTTGGTGCAAAACTCAGAAATTCCACTTATTTTGGGGCAAAATTCCAGAAATTTCCCATATTTAGGGGCAAAATTGCAGAAATTTCACTTATTTTGGGACAAAATTGCAGAAATTTCACTTATTTCAGGGAAAAAAGGCAGAAATTTTCCTTATTTTGGGGCAAAAAAGCAGAAATTCCTAATATTTTGTGGCAAAAATGCAGAAATTCCCCTTATTTTGAGGTAAAAAGGCTGAAATTTCCCTTATTTGGGGGCAAAAAGGCAGAAATTTCCCTTATTTGGGGCAAAATTGCAGAAATTTCACTTATTTCAGGGTAATAAGTCAGAAATTCTCCTTATTTTGGGGCAAAAAAGACAGAAGTTCCCTTTGTTTTGGGGGAAAAAGACAGAAATTCCACTTATTTAGAGGCAAAAAGGCAGAAATTTCCCTTATTTTGGAGCAAAAATGTAAAAATTTCCCTTTTTTATGGCAAAAAGTTATGCATTCCCCTTATTTTCGGGCAAAAATGCAGAAATTCCCCGTATTTTGAAGCAAAATTGCAGAAATTCCCATAATTTTGGGGCAAAAAGCAGTAATTCCCTTTATTTTGGGGCAAAAATCAGAAATTCCCCTTATTTTGGGGCAAAATTCCAGAAATTTCCTTTATTTTAGGGCAAAATTGCAGGAATTTACCTTATTTTCTGGCAAAATTGCAGAAATTTCTCTTATTTGGGGCAAAATTGCAGAAATTTCACTTATTTTCAAAAAAAAAGGCTGAAATTTCCTTTATTTTGGGGCAAAAAGGGAGAAATACCCCTTATTTTGGGGCAAAACTTGCAGAAATTTTTCTTATTTTGGGGCAAAAAGGCAGAAATTCCTTATATTTTGGGGCAAAAAGTCAGAAATTCCCCTTATTTTGAGGTAATAAGGCTGAAATTCTTATTTTGGGGCAAAAAGGCAGAAATTCCCCTTATTTTGGGGTAAAATTACAGAAATTTCAAATATTTCAGGGCAAAATGGCAGAAATTCTCCTTATTTTGGGGCAAAAAGATGAAATCCCTAATTTTTGGCTAAAATTGAAGAAATTTCACTTATTTCGGGACAAAAAGGCAGAAATTCCATTTAATTTCGGGCAAAAAGGCAGAAATGACCCGAATTTTGGAGCAGAATTGCAGAAATTCCCATAATATTGGTGCAAAAATGTAGAAATTTCCTTTATTTTGGGGAAAAATGCAGAAATTCTCCATATTTTGGTGCAAAAAGGCTGAAATTCCCCTTATTTTGAGGTAAAATCCTGAAATTCCCCATATTTTGGGGCAAAAGGCAGAAATTCCCCTCATTTTGGGTCAAAAAGGCACAAATTTCACTTATATTTGGGCAAAATTGCAGAAATTTCATTTATTTCAGGGTAAAAAGTCAGAAATTCCCCTTATTTTGGGGCAAAAAGCAGAAATTTTTTTTATTATGGTACAAAATTGAAGAAATTTTCCTTATTTTGGAACATAAAGGCAGAAATTCCCCATACTTTGGGGCAAAAGGCAGAAATTCTTCTTATTTTGAAGTAAAATGCAGAAATTCCTCTTATTTAGAGGTAAAATGCAGAAATTCCCCAAATATTGGGGGAAAATGCAGAAATTCCCTTTATTTTGGGGCTAAAAGGCAGAAATTCCCCGTATTTTGAAGCAAAATTGCAGAAATTCCCCTAATTGTGGGGCAAAAATACAGAAATTCTCCTTATTTTGGGGCAAAAAGACAGAAAATCTCCTTTTTTCGGGGGCAAAATGTCAGAAATTCCCAGTATTTTGGGTCAAAATTGCAGAAATTTTTTTTACATTTGGGCAAAATTGCAGAAATTTCCCTTATTTTGGGGCAAAATTGCAGAAATTTCACTTATTTCAGAAAAAATGCAGAAATTTTCTTATTTTGGTGCAAAAAGGCAGAAATTTCTTTTATTTTGGTACGAAATTGCAGAAATTTTTCTTATTTTGGGGAAAAAGGCAGGAATTCCCCATATTTAGGGGCAAAAAGGCAGAAATTCCCTTTATTTTGAGGTAAAAAGGCTGAAATTCCCCTTATTTTCGGACAAAAAGTCAGAAATTCATTTTATATTGGGGCAAAAAGACAGAAATTTGGTTTATTTTTGGGGAAAAGGCAGAAATTGCACTTATTTTGAGTTAAAAAGGTGGAAAATCCCCTTATTTTGGGGCAAAAATAAAGAAATTTCTCTATTTTATGGAAAAAGCTATACATTCCCTTTATTTTCGTGCAAAAAGGCAGAAATTCCCCGTATTTTGGAGCAAAATTGCAGAAATTCCCCTAATTTTGGGGCAAAAAGGCAGAAATTCCCCTTATTTTGGGTTAAAACTGCAGAAATTTCAGTAATTTCGCGGCAAAATGGCAGAAATTTCCCTTATTCTCGGCGAATATGCCACTAAGTCTCCGTATTTTGGAGCAAAATTGCAGAAATTCACCTAATTTTGGGGTAAAAAATACAGTAATTTTCTTTATTTTGTGACAAAAAGGCAGAAATTCTCTTTATTACGGGGCAAAAGGCAGAAATTCCCCTTATTTTAGGGCAAAATTGCAGAAATTTCCCTTATTTGGGGGCAAAAACAGAAATTCCTTTTATTTTGAAGAAAAATTGCAGAAATTTCCCTTATTATGGGGAAAAATTGCAGAAATTTCTCTTATTTTAGGGCAAAATTGCAGAAATTTCACTTATTTCAGAGAAAAAAAGCAAAAATTTTTCTTATTTTGGGGCAAAAAGGCAGAAATTCCCATTATTTTGGGGCAAAAAGGAAGAAATTCACCTTATTTTGGGGTAAAATGCTGAAATTCCTTATATTTTGGGGCAAAAGGCAGAAATTCCCCTCATTTTGAGGCAAAAAGGCACAAATTTCCCTTATTTTCGGGCAAAATTGCAGAAATTTCATTTATTTCAGGGTAAAAAGTCAGAAATTCCTTATATTTTGTGGCAAAAAGCAGAAATTTCCCTTATTTTGAGGTAATAAGGCTGAAATTCCCCTTATTTTGGGGCAAAAAGGCAGAAATTCCCCTTATTTTGGGGTAAAATTGCAGAAATTTCAAATATTTCAGGGGAAAATAGCAGAAATTTTCCTTATTTTGGGGCAAAAAGATGAAATCCCTAATTTTTGGCTAAAATTGAAGAAATTTCACTTATTTCGGGACAAAAAGGCAGAAATTCCACTTAATTTCGGGCAAAAAGGCAGAAATGACCCGTATTTTGGAGCAAAATTGCAGAAATTCCCCTAATATTGGTGCAAAAATGCAGAAATTCCCTTTATTTTTGGGCAAAAAGGCAGAAATTCTCTATATTTTGGTGCAAAAAGGCTGAAATTCCCCTTATTTTGAGGTAAAATGCTGAAATTACCCATATTTTGGGGCAAAAGGCAGAAAATCCCCTTATTTTGGGGCTAAAAGGCAGAAATTCCCCGTATTTTGAAGCAAAATTGCAGAAATTCTCATAATTTTCGGGCAAAAAGGCAGAAATTCTCTTTATTTTGGGGCAAAAAGACAGAAAATCTCCTTTTTTCGGGAGCAAAAAGTCAGAAATTCCTTTTATTTTGGGGCAAAATTGCAGAAATTTCCTTTACATTTGGGCAAAATTGCAGAAATTTCCCTTATTTTGGGGCAAAATTGCAGAAATTTCACTTATTTCAGAAAAAAGGCAGAAATTTTCTTATTTTGGGGCAAAAAGGCAGAAATTTCTTTTATTTTGGTACAAAATTGCAGAAATTTTTCTTATTTTGGGGCAAAAAGGCAGAAATTCCCCATATTTTGGGGCAAAAAGGCAGAAATTCCCCTTATTTTGAGGTAAAAAGGCTGAAATTCCCCTTATTTTCGGACAAAAAGTCAGAAATTCATCTTATATTGGGGCAAAAAACAGAAATTTGGTTTATTTTGGGGGAAAAGGCAGAAATTGCACTCATTTTGAGTTAAAAAGGCGGAAAATCCCCTTAGTTTGGGGCAAAAATAAAGAAATTTCTCTTTTTTATGGAAAAAGCTATACATTCCCTTTATTTTCGTGCAAAAAGGCAGAAATTCCCCGTATTTTAGAGCAAAATTGCAGAAATTCCCCTAATTTTGGGGCAAAAAGGCAGAAATTCCCCTTATTTTGGGTTAAAACTGCAGAAATTTCAGTAATTTCGCGGCAAAATGGCAGAAATTTCCCTTATTCTCGGCGAATATAGCACTAAGTCTCCGTATTTTGGAGCAAAATTGCAGAAATTCACCTAATTTTGGGGTAAAAAATACAGTAATTTTCTTTATTTTGTGACAAAAAGGCAGAAATTCTCCTTATTTTGGGGCAAAAGGCAGAAATTCCCCTTATTTTAGGGCAAAATTGCAGAAATTTCCCTTATTTGGGGGCAAAAAACAGAAATTCCTTTATTTTGAAGAAAAATTGCAGAAATTTCCCTTATTATGGGGAAAAATTGCAGAAATTTCCCTTATTTTAGGGCAAAATTGCAGAAATTTCACTTATTTCAGAGAAAAAAAGCAAAAATTTTTCTTATTTTGGGGCAAAAAGGCAGAAATTCCCATTATTTTGGGGCAAAAAGGAAAAAATTCACCTTATTTTGGGGTAAAATGCTGAAATTCCCTATATTTTGGGGCAAAAGGCAGAAATTCCCCTCATTTTGAGGCAAAAAGGCACAAATTTCCCTTATTTTCGGGCAAAATTGCAGAAATTTCATTTATTTCAGGGTAAAAAGTCAGAAATTCCTTATATTTTGTGGCAAAAAGCAGAAATTTCCCTTATTTTGAGGTAATAAGGCTGAAATTCCCCTTATTTTGGGGCAAAAAGGCAGAAATTCCCCTTATTTTGGGGTAAAATTGCAGAAATTTCAAATATTTCAGGGGAAAATAGCAGAAATTTTCCTTATTTTGGGGCAAAAAGATGAAATCCCTAATTTTTGGCTAAAATTGAAGAAATTTCACTTATTTCGGGACAAAAAGGCAGATATTCCACTTAATTTCGGGCAAAAAGGCAGAAATGACCCATATTTTGGAGCAAAATTGCAGAAATTCCCCTCATATTGGTGCAAAAATGCAGAAATTCCCTTTATTTTTCGGCAAAAAGGCCGAAATTCTCTATATTTTGGTGCAAAAAGGCTGAAATTCCCCTTATTTTGAGGTAAAATGCTGAAATTACCCATATTTTGGGGCAAAAGGCAGAAAATCCCCTTATTTTGGGGCTAAAAGGCAGAAATTCCCCGTATTTTGAAGCAAAATTGCAGAAATTCTCATAATTTTCGGGCAAAAAGGCAGAAATTCTCTTTATTTTGGGGCAAAAAGACAGAAAATCTCCTTTTTTTGGGGAGCAAAAAGTCAGAAATTCCTTTTATTTTGGGGCAAAATTGCAGAAATTTCCTTTACATTTGGGCAAAATTGCAGAAATTTCCCTTATTTTGGGGCAAAATTGCAGAAATTTCACTTATTTCAGAAAAAAGGCAGAAATTTTCTTATTTTGGGGCAAAAAGGCAGAAATTTCTTTTATTTTGGTACAAAATTGCAGAAATTTTTCTTATTTTGGGGCAAAAAGGCAGAAATTCCCCATATTTTGGGGCAAAAAGGCAGAAATTCCCCTTATTTTGAGGTAAAAAGGCTGAAATTTCCCTTATTTTCGGGCAAAAAGTCAGAAATTTCCCTTATTTTGAGGCAAAAATCAGAAATTTCGTTCATTTTTGGGGAAAAGGCAGAAATTGCACTTATTTTGAGTCAAAATGGCGGAAAATCCCCTTATTTTGGAGCAAAAATAAAGAAATTTCCCTTTTTTATGGCAAAAAGGTATACATTCCCTTTATTATCAGGCAAAAAGGCAGAAATTCCCCGTATTTTGGAGCAAAATTGCAGAAATTCCCCTAATTTTGGGGCAAAAATGCAGAAATTCCCCATATTTTGGGGTAAAACTGCAGAAATTTCACTTATTTTGTGGCAAAATGGCAGAAATTCCCCTTATTTTCGGCGAAAAAGCAGAAAATCCCCGTATTTTGGAGCAAAATTGCAGAAATTCACCTAATTTTGGGGTAAAAAATACAGTAATTTTCTTTATTTTGGGTTAAAAAGGCAGAAATTCTTCTTATTTCGGGGTAAAATGCAGAAATTCCCCTTATTTTAGGGGAAAATTGCAGAAATTTCTTTTAATTGGGGGCAAAATACAGAAATTTCCCTTATTTTGGGGCAAAATTGCAGAAATTTCCCTTATTATGGGGAAAAATTGCAGAAATTTTCCTTATTTTAGGGCAAAATGGCAGAAAATTTACCTATTTCAGAGAAAAAAAGCAAAAATTTTTTTATATTGGGGCAAAAAGGCAGAAATTCCCATTATTTTGGGCCAAAAAGGCAGAAATTCACCTTATTTTGGGCTAAAATTGCAGAAATTTCACATATTTCAGGGCAAAAAGGCAGAAATTTCCCTTATTTTGGGGCAAAATTGCAAAAATTTCACTTATTTCAGGGTAATAAATCAGAAATTTTCTATATTTTGGGGCAAAATAGACAGAAATTCCCTTTGTTTTTGGGGAAAAAGACAGAAATTCCACTTATTTAGAGGCAAAAATAGAGAAATTCCCCTTATTTTGGAGCAAAAATGAAGAAATTTCCCATTTTTATTGCAAAAAGGTATGCATTCCTTTTATTTTTGGGCAAAAAGGCAGAAATTCCCCGTATTTTGGAGCAAAATTGCAGAAATTCCCCTAATTGTGGGGCAAAAATGCAGAAATTCTCTATATGTTGGGGCAAAAAGACAGAAATTCTCCTTATTTTAGGGCAAAAGTCAGAAATTCCACTTATTTTGGGACAAAATTCCAGAAATTCATTTTATTTTGGGGCAAAATTGCAGAAATTTCACTTATTTTGTGGCAAAATTGCAGAAATTTCACTTATTTCAGGGAAAAAAGGCAGAAATTTTTCTTATTTTGGGGCAAAAACTCAGAAATTCCTAATATTTTGTGGCAAAAATGCAGAAATTCCCTTTATTTTGAGGTAAAAAGGCTGAAATTTCCTTTATTTGGGGGCAAAAAGGCAGAAATTTTTTTTATTTTGGGGCAAAATTGCAGGAATTTACCTTATTTTTGGGCAAAATTGCAGAAATTTCCTTTATTTGGGGCAAAATTGCAGAAATTTCACTTATTTTCAGGTAAAAAGCCTGAAATTTCTTTTATTTTGGGGCAAAAAGAGAGAAATTCCATTATTTTTGGCAAAATTGCAGAAATTTTCCTTATTTTGGGGCAAAAAGGCAGAAATTTTTTATATTTTCGGGCAAAAGGCAGAAATTTCCCTTATTTTGAGGTAATAAGGCTGAAATTCCCCTTATTTTGGGGCTAAAAGGCAGAAATTCCCCTTATTTTGGGGTAAAATTGAAGAAATTTCAAATATTTCAGGGCAAAATGGCAGAAATTTCCCTTATTTTGGGGTGAAAAATGAAATTTCTAATTTTTGGCTAAAATTGAAGAAATTTCACTTATTTCGGGACAAAAAGGCAGAAATTCCACTTAATTTCAGACAAAAAGGCAGAAATGACCCGTATTTTGGTGCAAAATGGCAGAAATTCCCCTAATATTGGTGCAAAAATGCAGAAATTCCCTTTATTTTGGGGCAAAAAGGCAGAAATTCTTCATATTTTGGTGCAAAAAGGCTGAAATTCCCCTTATTTTGAGGTAAAATCCTGAAATTCCCCATATTTTGAGGCAAAAGGCAGAAATTCCCCTCATTTGGGGGCAAAAAGGCACAAATTTCCTTTATTTTCGGGCAAAATTGCAGAAATTTCATTTATTTCAGGGCAAAAAGTCAGCAATTCCCCATATTTTGGGGCAAAAAGCAGAAATTTCTTTTATTATGGTACAAAATTGAAGAAATATTCCTTATTTGGAAAAAAGGCAGAAATTCCCCATATTTTGGGGCAAAAGGAAGAAATTCTTCTTATTTTGAGGTAAAATGCAGATATTCCCCAAATATTGGGGAAAAATGCAGAAATTCCCTTTATTTTGGGGCTAAAAGGCAGAAAATCCCCATATTTTGAAGCAAAATTGCAGAAATTCTCATAATTTTCGGGCAAAAAGGCAGAAATTCTCCTTATTTTGGGGCAAAAAGACAGAAAATCTTTCTTCGGGAGCAAAAAGTCAGAAATTTCCCTTATTTTGGGGCAAAATTGCAGAAATTTCCTTTACATTTGGGCAAAATTGCAGAAATTTCCCTTATTTTGGGGCAAAATTGCAGAAATTTTCCTTATTATGGGGAAAAATTGCAGAAATTTCCCTTATTTTAGGGCAAAATTGCAGAAATTTTACTTATTTCAGAGAAAAAAAGCAAAAATTTTTCTTATATTGGGGCAAAAGACAGAAATTCCCATTATTTTGGGGCAAAAAGGCAGAACTTCACCTTATTTTGGGCTAAAATTGCAGAAATTTCACATATTTCAGGGCAAAAAGGCAGAAATTTCCCTTATTTTGGGGCAAAATTGCAAAAATTTCACTTATTTTAGGGTAATAAGTCAGAAATTTTCCTTATTTTGGGGCAAAAAAGACAGAAATTCCCTTTGTTTTGGGGGAAAAAGACAGAAATTCCACTTATTTAGAGGCAAAAAGGCAGAAATTCCCCTTATTTTGGAGCAAAAATGAAGTAATTTCCCATTTTTAGGGCAAAAAGGTATGCATTCCCCTTATTTTTGGGCAAAAAGGCAGAAATTCCTCGTATTTTGGAGCAAAATTGTAGAAATTCCCCTAATTGTGGGGCAAAAAGGCAGAAATTCTCTATATGTTGGGGCAAAAAGACAGAAATTCTCCTTATTTTAGGGCAAAAGTCAGAAATTACACTTAGTTTGGGGCAAAATTCCAGAAATTTATTTTATTTTGGGGCAAAATTGCAGAAATTTCACTTATTTTGTGGCAAAATTGCAGAAATTTCACTTATTTCAGAAAAAAAGGCAGAAATTTTCCTTATTTTGGGGCAAAAAGTCAGAAATTCCTAATATTTTTGGTAAAAATGCAGAAATTCCTTTTATTTTGAGGTAAAAAGGCTGAAATTTCTCTTATTTGAGGGCAAAAAGGCAGAAATTTTTTTTATTTTCAGGCAAAATTTCAGGAATTTACCTTATTTTTGGGCAAAATTGCAGAAATTTCCTTTATTTGGGGAAAAATTGCAGAAATTTCACTTATTTTCAGGTAAAAAGGCTGAAATTTCTTTTATTTTGGGGCAAAAAGAGAGAAATTCCTCTTATTTTGGGGCAAAATTGCAGAAATTTTCCTTATTTTGGGGCAAAAAGACAGAAATTCCTTATATTTTGGGGCAAAAAGGCAGAAATTTCCCTCATTTTGAGGTAATAAGGCTGAAATTCCCCTTATTTTGGGGCAAAAAGGCAGAAATTCCCCTTACTTTGGGGTAAAATTGCAGAAATTTCAAATATTTCTGGGCAAAATGGTGGAAATTTTTTTTATTTTGGGGCAAAAATATGAAATCCATAATTTTTGGCTAAAATTGAAGAAATTTCACTTATTTCGGGACAAAAAGGCAGAAATTCCACTTAATTTCGGGCAAAAAGGCAGAAATAATCCGTATTTTGGAGCAAAATGGGAGAAATTCCCCTAATATTGGTGCAAAAATGCAGAAATTCCCTTTATTTTGGGGCAAAAAGGCAGAAATTCTCCATATTTTGGTGCAAAAAGGCTGAAATTCCCCTTATTTTGAGGTAAAATCCTGAAATTCCCCATATTTTGGGGCAAAACGCAGAAATTGCCTATATTTTGGGGAAAAAAGGCTCAAATTTCCCTTATTTTCGGGCAAAATTGCAGAAATTTCATTTATTTCAGGGTAAAAAGTCAGAAATTCCCCTTGTTTTGGGGCAAAAAGCAGAAATTTCTTTTATTATGGTACAAAATTGAAGAAATTTTCCTTATTTTGGAACAAAAAGGCAGAAATTCCTCATATTTTGGGGCAAAAGGCAGAAATTCTTCTTATTTTTAGTAAAATGCAGAAATTTTCCTTATTTAGAGGTAAAATGCAGAAATTCCCCAAATATTGGCGGAAAATGCAGATATTCCCTTTATTTTGGGGCTAAAAGGCAGAAATTCCCTGTATTTTGAAGCAAAATTGCAGAAATTCTCATAATTTTCGGGCAAAAAGTAAAAAATTCCTTTTATTTTGGGGAAAAATTGCAGAAATTTCCTTTACATTTGGGCAAAATTTCAGAAATTTCCCTTATTTTGAGGAAAAATTGCAGAAATTTCACTTATTTCAGAAAAAAGGCAGAAATTTTTATATTCTGGGGCAAAAAGGCAGAAATTTCTTTTATTTTGGAACAAAATTGCAGAAATTATTCTTATTTTGGGGCAAAAAGGCAGAAATTCCCCATATTTTGGGGCAGAAAGGCAGAAATTCCCCTTATTTTGAGGCAAAAAGGCAGAAATTCCCCTTATTTTGAGGTAAAAAGGCTGAAATTTCTCTTATTTTTGGGCAAAATGTCAGAAATTCCCCCTATTTTGGGGTAAAAAGACAGAAATTTCGTTTATTTTTAAGGAAAAGGCAGAAATTGCACTTATTTTGAGTCAAAAAGGCAGAAAATCCTTTTATTTTGGGGCAAAAATAAAGAAATTTCCCTTTTTTATGGCAAAAAGGTATACATTCCCTTTATTTTCGGGCTTAAAGGGAGAAATTCCTTGTATTTTGGAGCAAAATTGCAGAAATTCCCCTAATTTTGGGGCAAAAAGGCAGAAATTCCTTGTATTTTGGGGTAAAACTACAGAAATTTCACTTATTTTGTGGCAAAATGGCAGAAATTCGCGTTATTTTCGGCGAAAAAGGCAGAAAATCCCCGTATTTTGGAGCAAAATTGCAGAAATTCACCTAATTTGGGGTAAAAAATACAGTAATTTTCTTTATTTTGGGGCAAAAAGGAAGAAATTCTCCTTATTTTGGGGCAAAAGGCAGAAATTCCCCTTATTATAGGGTAAAATTGCAGAAATTTCTTTTATTTGGGGGCAAAAAACAGAAATTCCCCTTATTTTGGGGTAAAATTGCAGAAATTTCCCTTATTATGAAGAAAAATTGCAGAAATTTCCCTTATTTTAGGGCAAAATTGCAGAAATTTCACTTATTTCAGAGAAAAAAAGCAAAAATTTTTCTTATTTTGGGGCAAAAAGGCAGAAATTCCCATTATTTAGGGGCAAAAAGGCAGAAATTCACCTTATTTTGGGCTAAAATTGCAGAAATTTCACATATTTCAGGGCAAAAAGGCAGAAATTTCCCCTATTTTGGGGCAAAATTGCAGAAATTTCACTTATTTCAGGGTAATAAGTCAGAAATTTTCTTTATTTTGGGGCAAAAAAGACAGAAATTCCCTTTGTTTTGGGGGAAAAAGACAGAAATTCCACTTATTTAGAGGCAATAAGGCAGAAATTCCCCTTATTTGGGAGCAAAAATAAAGAAATTTCTCTTTTTTATGGCAAAAATGTATGCATTCCCCTTATTTTTGGGCAAAAATGCAGAAAATCCCCATATTTTGGAGCAAAATTGCAGAAATTCCCCTAATTGTGGGCCAAAAAGGCAGAAATTCTCTATATGTTGGGGCAAAAAGACAGAAATTCTCCTTATTTTAGGGCAAAACTCAGAAATTTCACTTATTTTGGGGCAAAATTCCAGAAATTTCTTTTATTTTTGGGCAAAATTTGCAGAAATTTCACTTATTTTGGGGCAAAATTGCAGAAATTTCACTTATTTCAGGGAAAAAAGGCAGAAATTTTCCTTATTTTGGGGCAAAAAGTCAGACATTCCTAATATTTTGTGGCAAAAATGCAGAAATTTCCCTTATTTTGAGGTAAAAAGGCTGAAAGTTCCCTTACTTGGGGTCAAAAAGGCAAAATTTTTTTTTATTTTGGGGCAAAATTGCAGGAATTTACCTTATTTTGGGGCAAAATTGCAGAAATTTTTTTTATTTGGGGCAAAATTGCAGAAATTTCACTTATTTTCAGGTAAAAAGGCTGAAATTTTTTTTATTTTGGGGCAAAAGAGAGAAATTCCCCTTATTTTGGGGCAAAATTGCAGAAATTTTCCTTATTTTTGGGTAAAAATGCAGAAATTCCTTATATTTTGTGGCAAAAATGCAGAAATTTCCCTCATTTTGAGGTAATAAGGCTGAAATTCTCCTTATTTTGGGGCAAAAAGGCAAAATTCCCCTTATTTTGGGGTAAAATTGCAGAAATTTCAAATATTTCAAGGCAAAATGGCAGAAATTTTTCTTATTTTGGGGCAAAAAGATGAAATCCCTAATTTTTAGCTAAAATTAAAGAAATTTCACTTATTTCGGGACAAAAAGGCAGAAATTCCACTTAATTTCGGGCAAAAAGGCAGAAATGACCCGTATTTTGGAGCAAAATTGCAGAAATTCCCCTAATATTGGTGCAAAAATGCAGAAATTCCCTTTATTTTGGGGCAAAAAGGCAGAAATTCTTCATATTTTGGTGCAAAAAGGCTAAAATTCCCTTATTTTGAGGTAAAATGCTGAAATTCCCCATTTTTTGGGGCAAAAGGCAGAAATTCCCCTCATTTTGGAGCAAAAAGCAGAAATTTCTTTTATTATGGTACAAAATTGAAGAAATTTTCCTTATTTTGGAACAAAAAGGCAGAAATTCCCCATATTTTGGGGCAAAAGGCAGAAATTCTTCTTATTTTGAGGTAAAATGCAGAAATTCCATTTATTTAGAGGTAAAATGCAGAAATTCCCCAAATATTGGGGGAAAATGCAGAAATTCCCTTTATTTTGGGGCTAAAAGGCAGAAATTCCCCATATTTTGAAGCAAAATTGCAGAAATTCTCATAATTTTCGAGCAAAAAAGGCAGAAATTCTCCTTATTTTGGGGAAAAAGACAGAAAATATCCCTTTTTCGTGAGCAAAAAGTAAGAAATTCCCTTTATTTTGGGTCAAAATTGCAGAAATTTCACTTATTTCAGAGAAAAAAAGCAAAAATTTTTCTTATTTTGGGGCAAAAAGGCAGAAATTCACTTTATTTTGGGCTAAAATTGCAGAAATTTCACATATTTCAGGGCAAAAAGGCAGAAATTTCCCTTAATTTGGGGCAAAAATGAAGAAATTTCCCTTTTTTATGGCAAAAATATATACATTCCCCTTATTTTCAGGCAAAAAGGCAGAAATTCCCCGTATTTTGGAGCAAAATTACATAAATTCCCCTAATTGTGGGGCAAAAAGGCAGAAATTCTCCTTATTTTGGGGCTAAACTCAGAAATTCCACTTATTTTGGGGCAAAATTCCAGAAATTTCCCTTATTTTGGGGCAAAATTGCAGAAATTTCACTTATTTTGGGGCAAAATTGCAGAAATTTCACTTATTTTGGGGCAAAATTGCAGAAATTTCACTTATTTCAGGGAAAAAAAGCAGAAATTTTCCTTATTTTGGGGCAAAAAGGCAGAAATTCCTAATATTTTGTGGCAAAAATGCAGAAATTCCTAATATTTTGTTGCAAAAATGCAGAAATTTCCCTTATTTTGAGGTAAAAAGGCTGAAATTTTCCATATTTGGGGGCAAAAAGGCAGAAATTTCCCTTATTTTGGGGCAAATTTGCAGAAATTTCACTTATTTCAGGGTAAAAAGTCAGAAATTTTCCTTATTTTGGTGCAAAAAAGACAGAAATTCCCTTTGTTTTGGGGGAAAAAGACAGAAATTCCACTTATTTAGAGGCAAAAAGCAAAAGTTCCCCTTATTTTGGAGCAAAAATGAAGAAATTTCTTCTTTTTATGGCAAAAAGGTATGCATTCTTCTTATTTTCGGACAAAAAGGCAAAAATTCCCCATATTTTAGGACAAAAGGCAGAAATTCCTTTTATTTTGGAGCAAAATTGCAGAAATTTCCCTAATTTTGGGGCAAAAAACAGAAATTCCCCTTATTTTGAAGCAAAATTTCAGAAATTTCCCTTATTATGGGGAAAAATTGCAGAAATTTCTCTTATTTTAGGGCAAAATTGCAGAAATTTCACTAATTGTGGGAAAAAAGGCAGAAATTCTCCTTATTTTGGGGCAAAACTCAGAAATTCCACTTATATTGGGCCAAAATTCCAGAAATTTTCCTTATGTTGGGGCAAAATTTCAGAAATTTTACTTATTTTGGGGCAAAATTGCAGAAATTTCACTTATTTCAGGGAAAAAAGGCAGAAATTGTCCTTATTTTAAGGCAAAAATGCAGAAATTCCTAATATTTTGTGCCAAAATTCAGAAATTCGCCTTATTTTGAGGTAAAAAGTCTGAAATTCACCTTATTTGGGGGCAAAAAGGCAGAAATTTCCTTTATATTGGGGCAAAATTGCAGAAATTTCACTTATTTCAGTGTAATAAGTCAGAAATTTTCCTTATTTTGGGGCAAAAATGACAGAAATTCCCTTTGTTTTGGGGGAAAAAGATACAAATTCCACTTATTTAGAGGCAAAAAAGCAGAAATTCCCCTTAATTTAGGGCAAAATTGCAGAAATTTCCCTTATTTGGGGGCAAAAAACAGAAATTCTTCTTATTTTGGAGCAAAATTCCAGAAATTTCCTTTATTATGGGGAAAAATTGCAGAAATTTCTTTTATTTTAGGGCAAAATTGCAGAAATTTCACTTATTTCAGAGAAAAAAAGCAAAAATTTTTCTTATTTTGGAGCAAAAAGGCAGAAATTCCCATTATTTTGGGGCAAAAAGGCAGAAATTCACCTTATTTTGGGCTAAAATTGCAAAAATTTCACATATTTCAGGGCAAAAAGGCAGAAATTTCCCTTAATTTGGGGCAAAACTGAAGAAATTTTCCTTTTTTATGGCAAAAAGTTATGCATTTTCCTTATTTTCGGGCAAAAAGGCAGAAATTCCCCGTATTTTGGAGCAAAATTGCAGAAATTCCCCTAATTGTGGGGCAAAAAGGCATAAATTCCCCTTATTTTGGGGCAAAACTCAGAAATTCCACTTATTTTTGGGCAAAATTCCAGAAATTTCCCTTATTTTGGGGCAAAATTGCAGAAATTTCACATATTTTGGGGCAAAATTGCAGAAATTTCACTTATTTCAGGGAAAAAAAGGCAGAAATTTTCCTTATTTTGGGGCTAAAAGGCAAAAATTCCTAATATTTTGTAGCAAAAATGCAGAAATTCCTAATATTTTGTTGCAAAAATGCAGAAATTTTTTTCATTTTGAGGTAAAAAGGCTGAAATTCCCCATATTTGGAGGCAAAAAGGCAGAAATTTCCCTTATTTTGGGGCAAATTTGCAGAAATTTCACTTATTTCAGGGTAAAAAGTCAGAAATTTTCCTTATTTTGGTGCAAAAAAGACAGAAATTCCCTTTATTTTGGGGGAAAAAGACAGAAATTCCACTTATTTAGAGGCAAAAAGCAAAAGTTCCCCTTATTTTGGAGCAAAAATAAAGAAATTTCCCTTTTTTATGGCAAAAAGGTATGCATTCTTCTTATTTTCAGACAAAAAGGCAGAAATTCCCCATATTTTAGGACAAAAGGCAGAAATTCCTTTTATTTTGAAGCAAAATTGCAGAAATTTCTTTTATTATTGGGAAAAATTGCAGCAATTTCTCTTATTTTAGGGCAAAATTGCAGAAATTTCACTAATTGTGGGCAAAAAGGCAGAAATTCTCTTTATTTTGGGGCAAAACTCAGAAATTCCACTTATTTTGGGACTAAATTCCAGAAATTTTTCTTATTTTGGGGCAAAATTGCAGAAATTTTACTTATTTTGGGGCAAAATTGCAGAAATTTCACTTATTTCAGGGAAAAAAGGCAGAAATTTTCCTTATTTTGGGGCAAAAAGGCAGAAATTCCTAATATTTTGTGCCAAAATTCAGAAATTCCCCTTATTTTGAGGTAAAAAGGCTGAAATTACCCTTATTTGGGGGCAAAAAAGCAGAAATTTCCCTTATATTGGGGCAAAATTGCAGAAATTTCACTTATTTCAGTGTAATAAGTCAGAAATTTTTTTTATTTTGGGGCAAAAATGACAGAAATTCCCTTTGTTTTGGAGTAAAAAGACAGAAATTCCACTTATTTAGAGGCAAAATAGCAGAAATTCCCCTTAATTTAGGGCAAAATTGCAGAAATTTCTCTTATTTGGGGGCAAAAAAACAGAAATTCTTCTTATTTTGGGGCAAACTTGAAGAAATTTCCTTTATTATGGGGAAAAATTATATTAATTTCTTTTATTTTAGGGCAAAATTGCAGAAATTTCACTTATTTCAGGAAAAAAAGCAAAAATTTTTCTTATTTTGGGGCAAAAATGCAGAAATTCCCATTATTTTGGGGCAAAAAGGCAGAAATTCACCTTATTTTGGGCTAAAATTGCAGAAATTTCTTATATTTCAGGGCAAAAAGGCAGAAATTTCCCTTAATTTGGGGCAAAAATGAAGAAATTTCCCTTTTTTATGGCAAAAAGGTATGCATTCCCCTTATTTTCGGGCAAAAAGGCAGAAATTCCCC
This sequence comes from Micromys minutus, assembly GCF_963924665.1. Lineage (NCBI taxonomy): Eukaryota > Metazoa > Chordata > Mammalia > Rodentia > Muridae > Micromys > Micromys minutus. Next base: position 743,287 of record NW_027667867.1, on the reverse strand, counting down.
GTATTTTGGAGCAAAATTGCAGAAATTCCCCTAATTGTGGGGCAAAAAGGCAGAAATTCTCCTTATTTTGGGGCAAAACTCAGAAATTCCACTTATTTTGGGGCAAAATTCCAAAAATTTCCCTTATTTTGGGGCAAAATTGCAGAAATTTCACATATTTTGGGGCAAAATTGCAGAAATTCCACTTATTTCAGGGAAAAAAAAGGCAGAAATTTTCCTTATTTTGGGGCAAAAAGGCAGAAATTTCTAATATTTTGTGGGAAAAATGCAGAAATTTTTAATATTTTGTTGCAAAAATGCAGAAATTTCCCTTATTTTGATGTAAAAAGGTTGAAATTCCCCATATTTGGAGGCAAAAAGGTAGAAATTTTCCTTATTTTGGGGCAAATTTGCAGAAATTTCACTTATTTCAGGGTAATAAGTCAGAAATTTTCCTTATTTTGGTGCAAAAAAGACAGAAATTCCCTTTGTTTTGAAAAAAAAGACAGAAATTCCTCTAATTTAGAGGCAAAAAAGCAGACATTCCTTTTAATTTAGGGCAAAATTGCAGAAATTTCCCTTATTTGGGGGCAAAAGAAAGAAATTCCTTTTATTTTAAGGCAAAATTCCAGAAATTTCCTTTATTATGGGAAAAAATTGCAGAAATTTCTTTTATTTTAAGGCAAAATTGCAGAAATTTCACTTATTTCAGAGAAAAAAAGCAAAAATTTTTCTTATTTTGGGGCAAAAATGCAGAAATTCCCATTATTTTGAGGCAAAAAGGCAGAAATTCACCTTATTTTGGGCTAAAATTGCAGAAATTTCACATATTTCAAGGAAAAAGGCAGAAATTTTCCTTAATTTGGGGCAAAAATGATGAAATTTCCCTTTTTTATGGCAAAAAGTTATGCATTCTCCTTATTTTCGGGCAAAAAGGCAGAAATTCCTTGTATTTTGTAGCAAAATTGCAAAAATTCCCCTAATTGTGGGGCAAAAAGGCAGAAATTCTTCTTATTTTGGGGCAAAATTGCAGAAATTTCTCTTATTTCAAGGAAAAAAGGCAGAAATTTTCCTTATTTTGGTGTAAAAAAGCAGAAATTCTCCATATTTTGGTGCAAAAATCAGAAATTTCCCTTATTTTGAGGTAAAATGCTGAAATTCCCCTTATTTTTGGGAAAAAGGCAGAAATTTTCTTATTTTTGAGACAAATTTGCAGAAATTTCACTTATTTCAGGGTAATAAGTCACAAATTTTCCTTATTTTGGGGCAAAAAAGACAGAAATTCTTTTTGTTTTGGAAAAAAAATAACAGAAATTCCACTTATTTAGAGGCAAAAAGGCAAAAGTTCCCCTTATTTTAAAGCAAAAATGAAGAAATTTCCCTTTTTTATGGCAAAAAGGTATGCATTTTTCCTATTTCTGGACAAAAGGCAGAAATTCCTTTTATTTTGGAGCAAAATTGCAGAAATTTCCCTAATTGTGGGGCAAAAAACAGAAATTCCCCTTATTTTGAAGCAAAATTGCAGAAATTTCCCTTATTATGGGGAAAAATTGCAGAAATTTCTCTTATTTTAGGGCAAAATTGCAGAAATTTCACTAATTGTAGGCAAAAAGGCAGAAATTCTCCTTATTTTGGGGCAAAACTCAGAAATTCCACTTATTTTGGGGCAAAATTCCAGAAATTTTCCTTATTTTGGGGCAAAATTTCAGAAATTTTACTTATTTTGGGGGAAAATTGCAGAAATTTCACTTATTTCAGGGAAAAAAGGCAGAAATTTTCTTTATTTTGGGGCAAAAAAGCAGAAATTCCTTATATTTTGTGCCAAAATTCAGAAATTCCCCTTATTTTGAGGTAAAAAGGCTGAATTTCCCCTTATTTGGGGGCAAAAAGGCAGAAATTTCTCTTATATTGGGGCAAAATTGCAGAAATTTCACTTATTTCAGGGTAATAAGTCAGAAATTTTCTTTATTTTTGGGCAAAAATGACAGAAATTCCCTTTGTTTTGGGGGAAAAAGACAGAAATTCCACTTATTTAGAGGCAAAAAAGCAGAAATTCCCCTTATTTTAGGGCAAAATTGCAGAAATTTCCTTTATTTGGGGGCAAAAAACAGAAATTCTTCTTATTTTGGAGCAAAATTCCAGAAATTTCCTTTATTATGGGGAAAAATTGCAGAAATTTCTTTTAATTTAGAACAAAATTGCAGAAATTTCACTTATTTCAGAGAAAAAAAGCAAAAATTTTTCTTATTTTGGGGCAAAAAGGCAGAAATTCACTTTATTTTGGGCTAAAATTGCAGAAATTTCACATATTTCAGGGCAAAAAGGCAGAAATTTCCCTTAATTTGGGGCAAAAATGAAGAAATTTCCCTTTTTTATGGCAAAAAGGTATGCATTCCCCTTATTTTCAGGCAAAAAGGCAGAAATTCCTCGTATTTTGGAGCAAAATTGCAGAAATTCCCTTAATTGTGGGGCAAAAAGGCAGAAATTCTCCTTATTTTGGGGCAAAACTCAGAAATTCCACTTATTTTGAAGCAAAATTCCAGAAATTTCCCTTATTTTGGGGGAAAATTGCAGAAATTTTACTTATTTTAAGGCAAAATTGCAGAAATTTCACTTATTTTGGGGCAAAATTGCAGAAATTTTATATTTCAGGGAAAAAAAGCAGAAATTTTCCTTATTTTGGGGCAAATAGGCAGAAATTACTAATATTTTGTGGCAAAAATGAAGAAATTTCTAATATTTTGTGGCAAAAATGAAGAAATTTCCCATATTTTGAGGTAAAAAGGCTGAAATTCCCCATATTTGGGGGCAAAAAGGCAGAATTTTCCCTTATTTTGGTGCAAATTTGCAGAAATTTCACATATTTCAGGGTAATAAGTCAGAAATTTTCTTTATTTTTGGGCAAAAATGACAGAAATTCCCTTTGTTTTGGGGGAAAAAGACAGAAATTTCACTTATTTAGAGGCAAAAAAGCAAAAATTCCCCTTATTTTAGGGCAAAATTGCAGACATTTCCCTTATTTGGGGGCAAAAAAACAGAAATTCTTCTTATTTTGGGGCAAAATTTCAGAAATTTCCTTTATTATGGGGAAAAATTGCAGAAATTTCTTTTATTTCAGGGCAAAATTGCAGAAATTTCACTTATTTCAGAGAAAAAAAGCAAAAATTTTTCTTATTATGGGGCAAAAAGGCAGAAATTCACTTTATTTTGGGCTAAAATTGCAGAAATTTCACATATTTCAGGGCAAAAAGCAGAAATTTCCCTTAATTTGGGGCAAAAATGAAGAAATTTCCCTTTTTTATGGCACAAAGGTATGCATTCCCCTTATTTTCAGGCAAAAAGACAGAAATTCCCTGTATTTTGGAGCAAAATTGCAGAAATTCCCCTAATTGTGGGGCAAAAAAAAGAAATTCCCCTTATTTTAAGGCAAAATTCCAGTTATTTCCTATATTATAAGGAAAAATTGCAGAAATTTCTTTTATTTAAGGGCAAAAATGCAAAAATTTCACTTATTTCAGAGAAAAAAAGCAAAAATTTTTCTTATTTTGGAGCAAAAAGGCAGAAATTCCCATTATTTTGGGGCAAAAAGGTAGAAATTCACCTTATTTTGGGCTAAAATTGCAGAAATTTCACATATTTCAGGGCAAAAAGGCAGAAATTTCCCTTAATTTGGGGCAAAAATGAAAAAATTTCCCTTTTTTATGGCAAAAAGGTATGCATTCCCCTTATTTTCAGGCAAAAAGGCAGAAATTCCCAGTATTTTAGAGCAATATTGCAGACATTCCCCTAATTGTGGGGCAAAAAGGCAGAAATTCTCCTTATTTTGTGGCAAAACTCAGAAATTCCACTTATTTTGAAGCAAAATTCCAGAAATTTCCCTTATTTTGGGGCAAAATTGCAGAAATTTCACTTATTTTGGGGCAAAATTGCAGAAATTTCACTTATTTTGGGGCAAAATTTCAGAAATTTTACTTATTTCAGGTAAAAAAAGCAGAAATTTTCCTTATTTTGGTGCAAAAAAGACAGAAATTCCCTTTGTTTTGAAAAAAAAGACAGAAATTCCTCTAATTTAGAGGCAAAAAAGCAGACATTCCTTTTAATTTAGGGCAAAATTGCAGAAATTTCCCTTATTTGGGGGCAAAAGAAAGAAATTCCTTTTATTTTAAGGCAAAATTCCAGAAATTTCCTTTATTATGGGAAAAAATTGCAGAAATTTCTTTTATTTTAAGGCAAAATTGCAGAAATTTCACTTATTTCAGAGAAAAAAAGCAAAAATTTTTCTTATTTTGGGGCAAAAATGCAGAAATTCCCATTATTTTGAGGCAAAAAGGCAGAAATTCACCTTATTTTGGGCTAAAATTGCAGAAATTTCACATATTTCAAGGAAAAAGGCAGAAATTTCCCTTAATTTGGGGCAAAAATGATGAAATTTCCCTTTTTTATGGCAAAAAGTTATGCATTCTCCTTATTTTCGGGCAAAAAGGCAGAAATTCCTTGTATTTTGTAGCAAAATTGCAAAAATTCCCCTAATTGTGGGGCAAAAAGGCAGAAATTCTTCTTATTTTGGGGCAAAATTGCAGAAATTTCTCTTATTTCAAGGAAAAAAGGCAGAAATTTTCCTTATTTTGGTGTAAAAAAGCAGAAATTCTCCATATTTTGGTGCAAAAATCAGAAATTTCCCTTATTTTGAGGTAAAATGCTGAAATTCCCCTTATTTTTGGGAAAAAGGCAGAAATTTTCTTATTTTTGAGACAAATTTGCAGAAATTTCACTTATTTCAGGGTAATAAGTCACAAATTTTCCTTATTTTGGGGCAAAAAAGACAGAAATTCTTTTTGTTTTGGAAAAAAAATAACAGAAATTCCACTTATTTAGAGGCAAAAAGGCAAAAGTTCCCCTTATTTTAAAGCAAAAATGAAGAAATTTCCCTTTTTTATGGCAAAAAGGTATGCATTTTTCCTATTTCTGGACAAAAGGCAGAAATTCCTTTTATTTTGGAGCAAAATTGCAGAAATTTCCCTAATTGTGGGGCAAAAAACAGAAATTCCCCTTATTTTGAAGCAAAATTGCAGAAATTTCCCTTATTATGGGGAAAAATTGCAGAAATTTCTCTTATTTTAGGGCAAAATTGCAGAAATTTCACTAATTGTAGGCAAAAAGGCAGAAATTCTCCTTATTTTGGGGCAAAACTCAGAAATTCCACTTATTTTGGGGCAAAATTCCAGAAATTTTCCTTATTTTGGGGCAAAATTTCAGAAATTTTACTTATTTTGGGGGAAAATTGCAGAAATTTCACTTATTTCAGGGAAAAAAGGCAGAAATTTTCTTTATTTTGGGGCAAAAAAGCAGAAATTCCTTATATTTTGTGCCAAAATTCAGAAATTCCCCTTATTTTGAGGTAAAAAGGCTGAATTTCCCCTTATTTGGGGGCAAAAAGGCAGAAATTTCTCTTATATTGGGGCAAAATTGCAGAAATTTCACTTATTTCAGGGTAATAAGTCAGAAATTTTCTTTATTTTTGGGCAAAAATGACAGAAATTCCCTTTGTTTTGGGGGAAAAAGACAGAAATTCCACTTATTTAGAGGCAAAAAAGCAGAAATTCCCCTTATTTTAGGGCAAAATTGCAGAAATTTCCTTTATTTGGGGGCAAAAAACAGAAATTCTTCTTATTTTGGAGCAAAATTCCAGAAATTTCCTTTATTATGGGGAAAAATTGCAGAAATTTCTTTTAATTTAGAACAAAATTGCAGAAATTTCACTTATTTCAGAGAAAAAAAGCAAAAATTTTTCTTATTTTGGGGCAAAAAGGCAGAAATTCACTTTATTTTGGGCTAAAATTGCAGAAATTTCACATATTTCAGGGCAAAAAGGCAGAAATTTCCCTTAATTTGGGGCAAAAATGAAAAAATTTCCCTTTTTTATGGCAAAAAGGTATGCATTCCCCTTATTTTCAGGCAAAAAGGCAGAAATTCCTCGTATTTTGGAGCAAAATTGCAGAAATTCCCTTAATTGTGGGGCAAAAAGGCAGAAATTCTCCTTATTTTGGGGCAAAACTCAGAAATTCCACTTATTTTGAAGCAAAATTTCAGAAATTTCCCTTATTTTGGGGGAAAATTGCAGAAATTTTACTTATTTTAAGGCAAAATTGCAGAAATTTCACTTATTTTGGGGCAAAATTGCAGAAATTTTATATTTCAGGGAAAAAAAGCAGAAATTTTCCTTATTTTGGGGCAAATAGGCAGAAATTACTAATATTTTGTGGCAAAAATGAAGAAATTTCTAATATTTTGTGGCAAAAATGAAGAAATTTCCCATATTTTGAGGTAAAAAGGCTGAAATTCCCCATATTTGGGGGCAAAAAGGCAGAATTTTCCCTTATTTTGGTGCAAATTTGCAGAAATTTCACATATTTCAGGGTAATAAGTCAGAAATTTTCTTTATTTTTGGGCAAAAATGACAGAAATTCCCTTTGTTTTGGGGGAAAAAGACAGAAATTTCACTTATTTAGAGGCAAAAAAGCAGAAATTCCCCTTATTTTAGGGCAAAATTGCAGACATTTCCCTTATTTGGGGGCAAAAAAACAGAAATTCTTCTTATTTTGGGGCAAAATTTCAGAAATTTCCTTTATTATGGGGAAAAATTGCAGAAATTTCTTTTATTTCAGGGCAAAATTGCAGAAATTTCACTTATTTCAGAGAAAAAAAGCAAAAATTTTTCTTATTATGGGGCAAAAAGGCAGAAATTCACTTTATTTTGGGCTAAAATTGCAGAAATTTCACATATTTCAGGGCAAAAAGCAGAAATTTCCCTTAATTTGGGGCAAAAATGAAGAAATTTCCCTTTTTTATGGCACAAAGGTATGCATTCCCCTTATTTTCAGGCAAAAAGACAGAAATTCCCTGTATTTTGGAGCAAAATTGCAGAAATTCCCCTAATTGTGGGGCAAAAAAAAAGAAATTCCCCTTATTTTAAGGCAAAATTCCAGTTATTTCCTATATTATAAGGAAAAATTGCAGAAATTTCTTTTATTTAAGGGCAAAAATGCAAAAATTTCACTTATTTCAGAGAAAAAAAGCAAAAATTTTTCTTATTTTGGAGCAAAAAGGCAGAAATTCCCATTATTTTGGGGCAAAAAGGTAGAAATTCACCTTATTTTGGGCTAAAATTGCAGAAATTTCACATATTTCAGGGCAAAAAGGCAGAAATTTCCCTTAATTTGGGGCAAAAATGAAAAAATTTCCCTTTTTTATGGCAAAAAGGTATGCATTCCCCTTATTTTCAGGCAAAAAGGCAGAAATTCCCAGTATTTTGGAGCAAAATTGCAGACATTCCCCTAATTGTGGGGCAAAAAGGCAGAAATTCTCCTTATTTTGTGGCAAAACTCAGAAATTCCACTTATTTTGAAGCAAAATTCCAGAAATTTCCCTTATTTTGGGGCAAAATTGCAGAAATTTCACTTATTTTGGGGCAAAATTGCAGAAATTTCACTTATTTTGGGGCAAAATTTCAGAAATTTTACTTATTTCAGGTAAAAAAAGCAGAAATTTTCCTTATTTTGGGGCAAAAGCAGAAATTCCTAATATTTTGTGGCAAAAATGCAGAAATTCCTAATATTTTGTTGCAAAAATGCAGAAATTTCCCTTATTTTGAGGTAAAAAGGCTGAAATTCCCCATATTTGGAAACAAAAAGGCAGAATTTTCCCTTATTTTGGGGCAAATTTGCAGAAATTTCACTTATTTCAGGGTAAAAAGTCAGAAATTTTCCTTATTTTGGTGCAAAAAAGACAGAAATTCCCTTTATTTTGGGGGAAAAAGACAGAAATTCCACTTATTTAGAGGCAAAAAGCAAAAGTTCCCCTTATTTTGGAGCAAAAATAAAGAAATTTCCCTTTTTTATGGCAAAAAGGTATGCATTCTTCTTATTTTCAGACAAAAAGGCAGAAATTCCCCATATTTTAGGACAAAAGGCAGAAATTCCTTTTATTTTGAAGCAAAATTGCAGAAATTTCTTTTATTATTGGGAAAAATTGCAGCAATTTCTCTTATTTTAGGGCAAAATTGCAGAAATTTCACTAATTGTGGGCAAAAAGGCAGAAATTCTCTTTATTTTGGGGCAAAACTCAGAAATTCCACTTATTTTGGGACTAAATTCCAGAAATTTTTCTTATTTTGGGGCAAAATTGCAGAAATTTTACTTATTTTGGGGCAAAATTGCAGAAATTTCACTTATTTCAGGGAAAAAAGGCAGAAATTTTCCTTATTTTGGGGCAAAAAGGCAGAAATTCCTAATATTTTGTGCCAAAATTCAGAAATTCCCCTTATTTTGAGGTAAAAAGGCTGAAATTACCCTTATTTGGGGGCAAAAAAGCAGAAATTTCCCTTATATTGGGGCAAAATTGCAGAAATTTCACTTATTTCAGTGTAATAAGTCAGAAATTTTTTTTATTTTGGGGCAAAAATGACAGAAATTCCCTTTGTTTTGGAGTAAAAAGACAGAAATTCCACTTAATTAGAGGCAAAAAAGCAGAAATTCCCCTTAATTTAGGGCAAAATTGCAGAAATTTCTCTTATTTGGGGGCAAAAAACCAGAAATTCTTCTTATTTTGGGGCAAACTTGAAGAAATTTCCTTTATTATGGGGAAAAATTATATTAATTTCTTTTATTTTAGGGCAAAATTGCAGAAATTTCACTTATTTCAGGAAAAAAAGCAAAAATTTTTCTTATTTTGGGGCAAAAATGCAGAAATTCCCATTATTTTGGGGCAAAAAGGCAGAAATTCACCTTATTTTGGGCTAAAATTGCAGAAATTTCTTATATTTCAGGGCAAAAAGGCAGAAATTTCCCTTAATTTGGGGCAAAAATGAAGAAATTTCCCTTTTTTATGGCAAAAAGGTATGCATTCCCCTTATTTTCGGGCAAAAAGGCAGAAATTCCCCGTATTTTGGAGCAAAATTGCAGAAATTCCCCTAATTGTGGGGCAAAAAGGCAGAAATTCTCCTTATTTTGGGGCAAAACTCAGAAATTCCACTTATTTTGGGGCAAAATTCCAAAAATTTCCCTTATTTTGGGGCAAAATTGCAGAAATTTCACATATTTTGGGGCAAAATTGCAGAAATTCCACTTATTTCAGGGAAAAAAAAGGCAGAAATTTTCCTTATTTTGGGGCAAAAAGGCAGAAATTTCTAATATTTTGTGGGAAAAATGCAGAAATTTTTAATATTTTGTTGCAAAAATGCAGAAATTTCCCTTATTTTGATGTAAAAAGGTTGAAATTCCCCATATTTGGAGGCAAAAAGGTAGAAATTTTCCTTATTTTGGGGCAAATTTGCAGAAATTTCACTTATTTCAGGGTAATAAGTCAGAAATTTTCCTTATTTTGGTGCAAAAAAGACAGAAATTCCCTTTGTTTTGAAAAAAAAGACAGAAATTCCTCTAATTTAGAGGCAAAAAAGCAGACATTCCTTTTAATTTAGGGCAAAATTGCAGAAATTTCCCTTATTTGGGGGCAAAAAAAAGAAATTCCTTTTATTTTAAGGCAAAATTCCAGAAATTTCCTTTATTATGGGAAAAAATTGCAGAAATTTCTTTTATTTTAAGGCAAAATTGCAGAAATTTCACTTATTTCAGAGAAAAAAAGCAAAAATTTTTCTTATTTTGGGGCAAAAATGCAGAAATTCCCATTATTTTGAGGCAAAAAGGCAGAAATTCACCTTATTTTGGGCTAAAATTGCAGAAATTTCACATATTTCAAGGAAAAAGGCAGAAATTTCCCTTAATTTGGGGCAAAAATGATGAAATTTCCCTTTTTTATGGCAAAAAGTTATGCATTCTCCTTATTTTCGGGCAAAAAGGCAGAAATTCCTTGTATTTTGTAGCAAAATTGCAAAAATTCCCCTAATTGTGGGGCAAAAAGGCAGAAATTCTTCTTATTTTGGGGCAAAATTGCAGAAATTTCTCTTATTTCAAGGAAAAAAGGCAGAAATTTTCCTTATTTTGGTGTAAAAAAGCAGAAATTCTCCATATTTTGGTGCAAAAATCAGAAATTTCCCTTATTTTGAGGTAAAATGCTGAAATTCCCCTTATTTTTGGGAAAAAGGCAGAAATTTTCTTATTTTTGAGACAAATTTGCAGAAATTTCACTTATTTCAGGGTAATAAGTCACAAATTTTCCTTATTTTGGGGCAAAAAAGACAGAAATTCTTTTTGTTTTGGAAAAAAAATAACAGAAATTCCACTTATTTAGAGGCAAAAAGGCAAAAGTTCCCCTTATTTTAAAGCAAAAATGAAGAAATTTCCCTTTTTTATGGCAAAAAGGTATGCATTTTTCCTATTTTTGGACAAAAGGCAGAAATTCCTTTTATTTTGGAGCAAAATTGCAGAAATTTCCCTAATTGTGGGGCAAAAAACAGAAATTCCCCTTATTTTGAAGCAAAATTGCAGAAATTTCCCTTATTATGGGGAAAAATTGCAGAAATTTCTCTTATTTTAGGGCAAAATTGCAGAAATTTCACTAATTGTGGGCAAAAAGGCAGAAATTCTCCTTATTTTGGGGCAAAACTCAGAAATTCCACTTATTTTGGGGCAAAATTCCAGAAATTTTCCTTATTTTGGGGCAAAATTTCAGAAATTTTACTTATTTTGGGGGAAAATTGCAGAAATTTCACTTATTTCAGGGAAAAAAGGCAGAAATTTTCTTTATTTTGGGGCAAAAAAGCAGAAATTCCTTATATTTTGTGCCAAAATTCAGAAATTCCCCTTATTTTGAGGTAAAAAGGCTGAATTTCCCCTTATTTGGGGGCAAAAGGGCAGAAATTTCTCTTATATTGGGGCAAAATTGCAGAAATTTCACTTATTTCAGGGTAATAAGTCAGAAATTTTCTTTATTTTTGGGCAAAAATGACAGAAATTCCCTTTGTTTTGGGGGAAAAAGACAGAAATTCCACTTATTTAGAGGCAAAAAGCAGAAATTCCCCTTATTTTAGGGCAAAATTGCAGAAATTTCCTTTATTTGGGGGCAAAAAACAGAAATTCTTCTTATTTTGGAGCAAAATTCCAGAAATTTCCTTTATTATGGGGAAAAATTGCAGAAATTTCTTTTAATTTAGAACAAAATTGCAGAAATTTCACTTATTTCAGAGAAAAAAAGCAAAAATTTTTCTTATTTTGGGGCAAAAAGGCAGAAATTCACTTTATTTTGGGCTAAAATTGCAGAAATTTCACATATTTCAGGGCAAAAAGGCAGAAATTTCCCTTAATTTGGGGCAAAAACTGAAGAAATTTCCCTTTTTTATGGCAAAAAGGTATGCATTCCCCTTATTTTCAGGCAAAAAGGCAGAAATTCCTCGTATTTTGGAGCAAAATTGCAGAAATTCCCTTAATTGTGGGGCAAAAAGGCAGAAATTCTCCTTATTTTGGGGCAAAACTCAGAAATTCCACTTATTTTGAAGCAAAATTCCAGAAATTTCCCTTATTTTGGGGGAAAATTGCAGAAATTTTACTTATTTTAAGGCAAAATTGCAGAAATTTCACTTATTTTGGGGCAAAATTGCAGAAATTTTATATTTCAGGGAAAAAAAGCAGAAATTTTCCTTATTTTGGGGCAAATAGGCAGAAATTACTAATATTTTGTGGCAAAAATGAAGAAATTTCTAATATTTTGTGGCAAAAATGAAGAAATTTCCCATATTTTGAGGTAAAAAGGCTGAAATTCCCCATATTTGGGGGCAAAAAGGCAGAATTTTCCCTTATTTTGGTGCAAATTTGCAGAAATTTCACATATTTCAGGGTAATAAGTCAGAAATTTTCTTTATTTTTGGGCAAAAATGACAGAAATTCCCTTTGTTTTGGGGGAAAAAGACAGAAATTTCACTTATTTAGAGGCAAAAAAGCAGAAATTCCCCTTATTTTAGGGCAAAATTGCAGACATTTCCCTTATTTGGGGGCAAAAAAACAGAAATTCTTCTTATTTTGGGGCAAAATTTCAGAAATTTCCTTTATTATGGGGAAAAATTGCAGAAATTTCTTTTATTTCAGGGCAAAATTGCAGAAATTTCACTTATTTCAGAGAAAAAAAGCAAAAATTTTTCTTATTATGGGGCAAAAAGGCAGAAATTCACTTTATTTTGGGCTAAAATTGCAGAAATTTCACATATTTCAGGGCAAAAAGCAGAAATTTCCCTTAATTTGGGGCAAAAATGAAGAAATTTCCCTTTTTTATGGCACAAAGGTATGCATTCCCCTTATTTTCAGGCAAAAAGACAGAAATTCCCTGTATTTTGGAGCAAAATTGCAGAAATTCCCCTAATTGTGGGGCAAAAAAAAGAAATTCCCCTTATTTTAAGGCAAAATTCCAGTTATTTCCTATATTATAAGGAAAAATTGCAGAAATTTCTTTTATTTAAGGGCAAAAATGCAAAAATTTCACTTATTTCAGAGAAAAAAAGCAAAAATTTTTCTTATTTTGGAGCAAAAAGGCAGAAATTCCCATTATTTTGGGGCAAAAAGGTAGAAATTCACCTTATTTTGGGCTAAAATTGCAGAAATTTCACATATTTCAGGGCAAAAAGGCAGAAATTTCCCTTAATTTGGGGCAAAAATGAAAAAATTTCCCTTTTTTATGGCAAAAAGGTATGCATTCCCCTTATTTTCAGGCAAAAAGGCAGAAATTCCCAGTATTTTGGAGCAAAATTGCAGACATTCCCCTAATTGTGGGGCAAAAAGGCAGAAATTCTCCTTATTTTGTGGCAAAACTCAGAAATTCCACTTATTTTGAAGCAAAATTCCAGAAATTTCCCTTATTTTGGGGCAAAATTGCAGAAATTTCACTTATTTTGGGGCAAAATTGCAGAAATTTCACTTATTTTGGGGCAAAATTTCAGAAATTTTACTTATTTCAGGTAAAAAAATCAGAAATTTTCCTTATTTTGGGGCAAAAGCAGAAATTCCTAATATTTTGTGGCAAAAATGCAGAAATTCCTAATATTTTGTTGCAAAAATGCAGAAATTTCCCTTATTTTGAGGTAAAAAGGCTGAAATTCCCCATATTTGGAAACAAAAAGGCAGAATTTTCCCTTATTTTGGGGCAAATTTGCAGAAATTTCACTTATTTCAGGGTAAAAAGTCAGAAATTTTCCTTATTTTGGTGCAAAAAAGACAGAAATTCCCTTTATTTTGGGGGAAAAAGACAGAAATTCCACTTATTTAGAGGCAAAAAGCAAAAGTTCCCCTTATTTTGGAGCAAAAATAAAGAAATTTCCCTTTTTTATGGCAAAAAGGTATGCATTCTTCTTATTTTCAGACAAAAAGGCAGAAATTCCCCATATTTTAGGACAAAAGGCAGAAATTCCTTTTATTTTGAAGCAAAATTGCAGAAATTTCTTTTATTATTGGGAAAAATTGCAGCAATTTCTCTTATTTTAGGGCAAAATTGCAGAAATTTCACTAATTGTGGGCAAAAAGGCAGAAATTCTCTTTATTTTGGGGCAAAACTCAGAAATTCCACTTATTTTGGGACTAAATTCCAGAAATTTTTCTTATTTTGGGGCAAAATTGCAGAAATTTTACTTATTTTGGGGCAAAATTGCAGAAATTTCACTTATTTCAGGGAAAAAAGGCAGAAATTTTCCTTATTTTGGGGCAAAAAGGCAGAAATTCCTAATATTTTGTGCCAAAATTCAGAAATTCCCCTTATTTTGAGGTAAAAAGGCTGAAATTACCCTTATTTGGGGGCAAAAAAGCAGAAATTTCCCTTATATTGGGGCAAAATTGCAGAAATTTCACTTATTTCAGTGTAATAAGTCAGAAATTTTTTTTATTTTGGGGCAAAAATGACAGAAATTCCCTTTGTTTTGGAGTAAAAAGACAGAAATTCCACTTATTTAGAGGCAAAAAAGCAGAAATTCCCCTTAATTTAGGGCAAAATTGCAGAAATTTCTCTTATTTGGGGGCAAAAAAACAGAAATTCTTCTTATTTTGGGGCAAACTTGAAGAAATTTCCTTTATTATGGGGAAAAATTATATTAATTTCTTTTATTTTAGGGCAAAATTGCAGAAATTTCACTTATTTCAGGAAAAAAAGCAAAAATTTTTCTTATTTTGGGGCAAAAATGCAGAAATTCCCATTATTTTGGGGCAAAAAGGCAGAAATTCACCTTATTTTGGGCTAAAATTGCAGAAATTTCTTATATTTCAGGGCAAAAAGGCAGAAATTTCCCTTAATTTGGGGCAAAAATGAAGAAATTTCCCTTTTTTATGGCAAAAAGGTATGCATTCCCCTTATTTTCGGGCAAAAAGGCAGAAATTCCCCGTATTTTGGAGCAAAATTGCAGAAATTCCCCTAATTGTGGGGCAAAAAGGCAGAAATTCTCCTTATTTTGGGGCAAAACTCAGAAATTCCACTTATTTTGGGGCAAAATTCCAAAAATTTCCCTTATTTTGGGGCAAAATTGCAGAAATTTCACATATTTTGGGGCAAAATTGCAGAAATTCCACTTATTTCAGGGAAAAAAAAGGCAGAAATTTTCCTTATTTTGGGGCAAAAAGGCAGAAATTTCTAATATTTTGTGGGAAAAATGCAGAAATTTTTAATATTTTGTTGCAAAAATGCAGAAATTTCCCTTATTTTGATGTAAAAAGGTTGAAATTCCCCATATTTGGAGGCAAAAAGGTAGAAATTTTCCTTATTTTGGGGCAAATTTGCAGAAATTTCACTTATTTCAGGGTAATAAGTCAGAAATTTTCCTTATTTTGGTGCAAAAAAGACAGAAATTCCCTTTGTTTTGAAAAAAAAGACAGAAATTCCTCTAATTTAGAGGCAAAAAAGCAGACATTCCTTTTAATTTAGGGCAAAATTGCAGAAATTTCCCTTATTTGGGGGCAAAAAAAAGAAATTCCTTTTATTTTAAGGCAAAATTCCAGAAATTTCCTTTATTATGGGAAAAAATTGCAGAAATTTCTTTTATTTTAAGGCAAAATTGCAGAAATTTCACTTATTTCAGAGAAAAAAAGCAAAAATTTTTCTTATTTTGGGGCAAAAATGCAGAAATTCCCATTATTTTGAGGCAAAAAGGCAGAAATTCACCTTATTTTGGGCTAAAATTGCAGAAATTTCACATATTTCAAGGAAAAAGGCAGAAATTTCCCTTAATTTGGGGCAAAAATGATGAAATTTCCCTTTTTTATGGCAAAAAGTTATGCATTCTCCTTATTTTCGGGCAAAAAGGCAGAAATTCCTTGTATTTTGTAGCAAAATTGCAAAAATTCCCCTAATTGTGGGGCAAAAAGGCAGAAATTCTTCTTATTTTGGGGCAAAATTGCAGAAATTTCTCTTATTTCAAGGAAAAAAGGCAGAAATTTTCCTTATTTTGGTGTAAAAAAGCAGAAATTCTCCATATTTTGGTGCAAAAATCAGAAATTTCCCTTATTTTGAGGTAAAATGCTGAAATTCCCCTTATTTTTGGGAAAAAGGCAAAAATTTTCTTATTTTTGAGACAAATTTGCAGAAATTTCACTTATTTCAGGGTAATAAGTCACAAATTTTCCTTATTTTGGGGCAAAAAAGACAGAAATTCTTTTTGTTTTGGAAAAAAAATAACAGAAATTCCACTTATTTAGAGGCAAAAAGGCAAAAGTTCCCCTTATTTTAAAGCAAAAATGAAGAAATTTCCCTTTTTTATGGCAAAAAGGTATGCATTTTTCCTATTTCTGGACAAAAGGCAGAAATTCCTTTTATTTTGGAGCAAAATTGCAGAAATTTCCCTAATTGTGGGGCAAAAAACAGAAATTCCCCTTATTTTGAAGCAAAATTGCAGAAATTTCCCTTATTATGGGGAAAAATTGCAGAAATTTCTCTTATTTTAGGGCAAAATTGCAGAAATTTCACTAATTGTGGGCAAAAAGGCAGAAATTCTCCTTATTTTGGGGCAAAACTCAGAAATTCCACTTATTTTGGGGCAAAATTCCAGAAATTTTCCTTATTTTGGGGCAAAATTTCAGAAATATTACTTATTTTGGGGGAAAATTGCAGAAATTTCACTTATTTCAGGGAAAAAAGGCAGAAATTTTCTTTATTTTGGGGCAAAAAAGCAGAAATTCCTTATATTTTGTGCCAAAATTCAGAAATTCCCCTTATTTTGAGGTAAAAAGGCTGAATTTCCCCTTATTTGGGGGCAAAAAGGCAGAAATTTCTCTTATATTGGGGCAAAATTGCAGAAATTTCACTTATTTCAGGGTAATAAGTCAGAAATTTTCTTTATTTTTGGGCAAAAATGACAGAAATTCCCTTTGTTTTGGGGGAAAAAGACAGAAATTCCACTTATTTAGAGGCAAAAAAGCAGAAATTCCCCTTATTTTAGGGCAAAATTGCAGAAATTTCCTTTATTTGGGGGCAAAAAACAGAAATTCTTCTTATTTTGGAGCAAAATTCCAGAAATTTCCTTTATTATGGGGAAAAATTGCAGAAATTTCTTTTAATTTAGAACAAAATTGCAGAAATTTCACTTATTTCAGAGAAAAAAAGCAAAAATTTTTCTTATTTTGGGGCAAAAAGGCAGAAATTCACTTTATTTTGGGCTAAAATTGCAGAAATTTCACATATTTCAGGGCAAAAAGGCAGAAATTTCCCTTAATTTGGGGCAAAAATGAAGAAATTTCCCTTTTTTATGGCAAAAAGGTATGCATTCCCCTTATTTTCAGGCAAAAAGGCAGTAATTCCTCGTATTTTGGAGCAAAATTGCAGAAATTCCCTTAATTGTGGGGCAAAAAGGCAGAAATTCTCCTTATTTTGGGGCAAAACTCAGAAATTCCACTTATTTTGAAGCAAAATTCCAGAAATTTCCCTTATTTTGGGGGAAAATTGCAGAAATTTTACTTATTTTAAGGCAAAATTGCAGAAATTTCACTTATTTTGGGGCAAAATTGCAGAAATTTTATATTTCAGGGAAAAAAAGCAGAAATTTTCCTTATTTTGGGGCAAATAGGCAGAAATTACTAATATTTTGTGGCAAAAATGAAGAAATTTCTAATATTTTGTGGCAAAAATGAAGAAATTTCCCATATTTTGAGGTAAAAAGGCTGAAATTCCCCATATTTGGGGGCAAAAAGGCAGAATTTTCCCTTATTTTGGTGCAAATTTGCAGAAATTTCACATATTTCAGGGTAATAAGTCAGAAATTTTCTTTATTTTTGGGCAAAAATGACAGAAATTCCCTTTGTTTTGGGGGAAAAAGACAGAAATTTCACTTATTTAGAGGCAAAAAAGCAGAAATTCCCCTTATTTTAGGGCAAAATTGCAGACATTTCCCTTATTTGGGGGCAAAAAAACAGAAATTCTTCTTATTTTGGGGCAAAATTTCAGAAATTTCCTTTATTATGGGGAAAAATTGCAGAAATTTCTTTTATTTCAGGGCAAAATTGCAGAAATTTCACTTATTTCAGAGAAAAAAAGCAAAAATTTTTCTTATTATGGGGCAAAAAGGCAGAAATTCACTTTATTTTGGGCTAAAATTGCAGAAATTTCACATATTTCAGGGCAAAAAGCAGAAATTTCCCTTAATTTGGGGCAAAAATGAAGAAATTTCCCTTTTTTATGGCACAAAGGTATGCATTCCCCTTATTTTCAGGCAAAAAGACAGAAATTCCCTGTATTTTGGAGCAAAATTGCAGAAATTCCCCTAATTGTGGGGCAAAAAAAAGAAATTCCCCTTATTTTAAGGCAAAATTCCAGTTATTTCCTATATTATAAGGAAAAATTGCAGAAATTTCTTTTATTTAAGGGCAAAAATGCAAAAATTTCACTTATTTCAGAGAAAAAAAGCAAAAATTTTTCTTATTTTGGAGCAAAAAGGCAGAAATTCCCATTATTTTGGGGCAAAAAGGTAGAAATTCACCTTATTTTGGGCTAAAATTGCAGAAATTTCACATATTTCAGGGCAAAAAGGCAGAAATTTCCCTTAATTTGGGGCAAAAATGAAAAAATTTCCCTTTTTTATGGCAAAAAGGTATGCATTCCCCTTATTTTCAGGCAAAAAGGCAGAAATTCCCAGTATTTTGGAGCAAAATTGCAGACATTCCCCTAATTGTGGGGCAAAAAGGCAGAAATTCTCCTTATTTTGTGGCAAAACTCAGAAATTCCACTTATTTTGAAGCAAAATTCCAGAAATTTCCCTTATTTTGGGGCAAAATTGCAGAAATTTCACTTATTTTGGGGCAAAATTGCAGAAATTTCACTTATTTTGGGGCAAAATTTCAGAAATTTTACTTATTTCAGGTAAAAAAAATCAGAAATTTTCCTTATTTTGGGGCAAAAGCAGAAATTCCTAATATTTTGTGGCAAAAATGCAGAAATTCCTAATATTTTGTTGCAAAAATGCAGAAATTTCCCTTATTTTGAGGTAAAAAGGCTGAAATTCCCCATATTTGGAAACAAAAAGGCAGAATTTTCCCTTATTTTGGGGCAAATTTGCAGAAATTTCACTTATTTCAGGGTAAAAAGTCAGAAATTTTCCTTATTTTGGTGCAAAAAAGACAGAAATTCCCTTTATTTTGGGGGAAAAAGACAGAAATTCTACTTATTTAGAGGCAAAAAGCAAAAGTTCCCCTTATTTTGGAGCAAAAATAAAGAAATTTCCCTTTTTTATGGCAAAAAGGTATGCATTCTTCTTATTTTCAGACAAAAAGGCAGAAATTCCCCATATTTTAGGACAAAAGGCAGAAATTCCTTTTATTTTGAAGCAAAATTGCAGAAATTTCTTTTATTATTGTGAAAAATTGCAGCAATTTCTCTTATTTTAGGGCAAAATTGCAGAAATTTCACTAATTGTGGGCAAAAAGGCAGAAATTCTCTTTATTTTGGGGCAAAACTCAGAAATTCCACTTATTTTGGGACTAAATTCCAGAAATTTTTCTTATTTTGGGGCAAAATTGCAGAAATTTTACTTATTTTGGGGCAAAATTGCAGAAATTTCACTTATTTCAGGGAAAAAAGGCAGAAATTTTCCTTATTTTGGGGCAAAAAGGCAGAAATTCCTAATATTTTGTGCCAAAATTCAGAAATTCCCCTTATTTTGAGGTAAAAAGGCTGAAATTACCCTTATTTGGGGGCAAAAAAGCAGAAATTTCCCTTATATTGGGGCAAAATTGCAGAAATTTCACTTATTTCAGTGTAATAAGTCAGAAATTTTTTTTATTTTGGGGCAAAAATGACAGAAATTCCCTTTGTTTTGGAGTAAAAAGACAGAAATTCCACTTATTTAGAGGCAAAAAAGCAGAAATTCCCCTTAATTTAGGGCAAAATTGCAGAAATTTCTCTTATTTGGGGGCAAAAAAACAGAAATTCTTCTTATTTTGGGGCAAACTTGAAGAAATTTCCTTTATTATGGGGAAAAATTATATTAATTTCTTTTATTTTAGGGCAAAATTGCAGAAATTTCACTTATTTCAGGAAAAAAAGCAAAAATTTTTCTTATTTTGGGGCAAAAATGCAGAAATTCCCATTATTTTGGGGCAAAAAGGCAGAAATTCACCTTATTTTGGGCTAAAATTGCAGAAATTTCTTATATTTCAGGGCAAAAAGGCAGAAATTTCCCTTAATTTGGGGCAAAAATGAAGAAATTTCCCTTTTTTATGGCAAAAAGGTATGCATTCCCCTTATTTTCGGGCAAAAAGGCAGAAATTCCCCGTATTTTGGAGCAAAATTGCAGAAATTCCCCTAATTGTGGGGCAAAAAGGCAGAAATTCTCCTTATTTTGGGGCAAAACTCAGAAATTCCACTTATTTTGGGGCAAAATTCCAAAAATTTCCCTTATTTTGGGGCAAAATTGCAGAAATTTCACATATTTTGGGGCAAAATTGCAGAAATTCCACTTATTTCAGGGAAAAAAAAGGCAGAAATTTTCCTTATTTTGGGGCAAAAAGGCAGAAATTTCTAATATTTTGTGGGAAAAATGCAGAAATTTTTAATATTTTGTTGCAAAAATGCAGAAATTTCCCTTATTTTGATGTAAAAAGGTTGAAATTCCCCATATTTGGAGGCAAAAAGGTAGAAATTTTCCTTATTTTGGGGCAAATTTGCAGAAATTTCACTTATTTCAGGGTAATAAGTCAGAAATTTTCCTTATTTTGGTGCAAAAAAGACAGAAATTCCCTTTGTTTTGAAAAAAAAGACAGAAATTCCTCTAATTTAGAGGCAAAAAAGCAGACATTCCTTTTAATTTAGGGCAAAATTGCAGAAATTTCCCTTATTTGGGGGCAAAAAAAAGAAATTCCTTTTATTTTAAGGCAAAATTCCAGAAATTTCCTTTATTATGGGAAAAAATTGCAGAAATTTCTTTTATTTTAAGGCAAAATTGCAGAAATTTCACTTATTTCAGAGAAAAAAAGCAAAAATTTTTCTTATTTTGGGGCAAAAATGCAGAAATTCCCATTATTTTGAGGCAAAAAGGCAGAAATTCACCTTATTTTGGGCTAAAATTGCAGAAATTTCACATATTTCAAGGAAAAAGGCAGAAATTTCCCTTAATTTGGGGCAAAAATGATGAAATTTCCCTTTTTTATGGCAAAAAGTTATGCATTCTCCTTATTTTCGGGCAAAAAGGCAGAAATTCCTTGTATTTTGTAGCAAAATTGCAAAAATTCCCCTAATTGTGGGGCAAAAAGGCAGAAATTCTTCTTATTTTGGGGCAAAATTGCAGAAATTTCTCTTATTTCAAGGAAAAAAGGCAGAAATTTTCCTTATTTTGGTGTAAAAAAGCAGAAATTCTCCATATTTTGGTGCAAAAATCAGAAATTTCCCTTATTTTGAGGTAAAATGCTGAAATTCCCCTTATTTTTGGGAAAAGGGCAAAAATTTTCTTATTTTTGAGACAAATTTGCAGAAATTTCACTTATTTCAGGGTAATAAGTCACAAATTTTCCTTATTTTGGGGCAAAAAAGACAGAAATTCTTTTTGTTTTGGAAAAAAAATAACAGAAATTCCACTTATTTAGAGGCAAAAAGGCAAAAGTTCCCCTTATTTTAAAGCAAAAATGAAGAAATTTCCCTTTTTTATGGCAAAAAGGTATGCATTTTTCCTATTTCTGGACAAAAGGCAGAAATTCCTTTTATTTTGGAGCAAAATTGCAGAAATTTCCCTAATTGTGGGGCAAAAAACAGAAATTCCCCTTATTTTGAAGCAAAATTGCAGAAATTTCCCTTATTATGGGGAAAAATTGCAGAAATTTCTCTTATTTTAGGGCAAAATTGCAGAAATTTCACTAATTGTGGGCAAAAAGGCAGAAATTCTCCTTATTTTGGGGCAAAACTCAGAAATTCCACTTATTTTGGGGCAAAATTCCAGAAATTTTCCTTATTTTGGGGCAAAATTTCAGAAATATTACTTATTTTGGGGGAAAATTGCAGAAATTTCACTTATTTCAGGGAAAAAAGGCAGAAATTTTCTTTATTTTGGGGCAAAAAAGCAGAAATTCCTTATATTTTGTGCCAAAATTCAGAAATTCCCCTTATTTTGAGGTAAAAAGGCTGAATTTCCCCTTATTTGGGGGCAAAAAGGCAGAAATTTCTCTTATATTGGGGCAAAATTGCAGAAATTTCACTTATTTCAGGGTAATAAGTCAGAAATTTTCTTTATTTTTGGGCAAAAATGACAGAAATTCCCTTTGTTTTGGGGGAAAAAGACAGAAATTCCACTTATTTAGAGGCAAAAAAGCAGAAATTCCCCTTATTTTAGGGCAAAATTGCAGAAATTTCCTTTATTTGGGGGCAAAAACCAGAAATTCTTCTTATTTTGGAGCAAAATTCCAGAAATTTCCTTTATTATGGGGAAAAATTGCAGAAATTTCTTTTAATTTAGAACAAAATTGCAGAAATTTCACTTATTTCAGAGAAAAAAAGCAAAAATTTTTCTTATTTTGGGGCAAAAAGGCAGAAATTCACTTTATTTTGGGCTAAAATTGCAGAAATTTCACATATTTCAGGGCAAAAAGGCAGAAATTTCCCTTAATTTGGGGCAAAAATGAAGAAATTTCCCTTTTTTATGGCAAAAAGGTATGCATTCCCCTTATTTTCAGGCAAAAAGGCAGTAATTCCTCGTATTTTGGAGCAAAATTGCAGAAATTCCCTTAATTGTGGGGCAAAAAGGCAGAAATTCTCCTTATTTTGGGGCAAAACTCAGAAATTCCACTTATTTTGAAGCAAAATTCCAGAAATTTCCCTTATTTTGGGGGAAAATTGCAGAAATTTTACTTATTTTAAGGCAAAATTGCAGAAATTTCACTTATTTTGGGGCAAAATTGCAGAAATTTTATATTTCAGGGAAAAAAAGCAGAAATTTTCCTTATTTTGGGGCAAATAGGCAGAAATTACTAATATTTTGTGGCAAAATGAAGAAATTTCTAATATTTTGTGGCAAAAATGAAGAAATTTCCCATATTTTGAGGTAAAAAGGCTGAAATTCCCCATATTTGGGGGCAAAAAGGCAGAATTTTCCCTTATTTTGGTGCAAATTTGCAGAAATTTCACATATTTCAGGGTAATAAGTCAGAAATTTTCTTTATTTTTGGGCAAAAATGACAGAAATTCCCTTTGTTTTGGGGGAAAAAGACAGAAATTTCACTTATTTAGAGGCAAAAAAGCAGAAATTCCCCTTATTTTAGGGCAAAATTGCAGACATTTCCCTTATTTGGGGGCAAAAAAACAGAAATTCTTCTTATTTTGGGGCAAAATTTCAGAAATTTCCTTTATTATGGGGAAAAATTGCAGAAATTTCTTTTAATTTAGAACAAAATTGCAGAAATTTCACTTATTTCAGAGAAAAAAAGCAAAAATTTTTCTTATTATGGGGCAAAAAGGCAGAAATTCACTTTATTTTGGGCTAAAATTGCAGAAATTTCACATATTTCAGGGCAAAAAGCAGAAATTTCCCTTAATTTGGGGCAAAAATGAAGAAATTTCCCTTTTTTATGGCACAAAGGTATGCATTCCCCTTATTTTCAGGCAAAAAGACAGAAATTCCCTGTATTTTGGAGCAAAATTGCAGAAATTCCCCTAATTGTGGGGCAAAAAAAAGAAATTCCCCTTATTTTAAGGCAAAATTCCAGTTATTTCCTATATTATAAGGAAAAATTGCAGAAATTTCTTTTATTTAAGGGCAAAAATGCAAAAATTTCACTTATTTCAGAGAAAAAAAGCAAAAATTTTTCTTATTTTGGAGCAAAAAGGCAGAAATTCCCATTATTTTGGGGCAAAAAGGTAGAAATTCACCTTATTTTGGGCTAAAATTGCAGAAATTTCACATATTTCAGGGCAAAAAGGCAGAAATTTCCCTTAATTTGGGGCAAAAATGAAAAAATTTCCCTTTTTTATGGCAAAAAGGTATGCATTCCCCTTATTTTCAGGCAAAAAGGCAGAAATTCCCAGTATTTTGGAGCAAAATTGCAGACATTCCCCTAATTGTGGGGCAAAAAGGCAGAAATTCTCCTTATTTTGTGGCAAAACTCAGAAATTCCACTTATTTTGAAGCAAAATTCCAGAAATTTCCCTTATTTTGGGGCAAAATTGCAGAAATTTCACTTATTTTGGGGCAAAATTGCAGAAATTTCACTTATTTTGGGGCAAAATTTCAGAAATTTTACTTATTTCAGGTAAAAAAATCAGAAATTTTCCTTATTTTGGGGCAAAAGCAGAAATTCCTAATATTTTGTGGCAAAAATGCAGAAATTCCTAATATTTTGTTGCAAAAATGCAGAAATTTCCCTTATTTTGAGGTAAAAAGGCTGAAATTCCCCATATTTGGAAACAAAAAGGCAGAATTTTCCCTTATTTTGGGGCAAATTTGCAGAAATTTCACTTATTTCAGGGTAAAAAGTCAGAAATTTTCCTTATTTTGGTGCAAAAAAGACAGAAATTCCCTTTATTTTGGGGGAAAAAGACAGAAATTCCACTTATTTAGAGGCAAAAAGCAAAAGTTCCCCTTATTTTGGAGCAAAAATAAAGAAATTTCCCTTTTTTATGGCAAAAAGGTATGCATTCTTCTTATTTTCAGACAAAAAGGCAGAAATTCCCCATATTTTAGGACAAAAGGCAGAAATTCCTTTTATTTTGAAGCAAAATTGCAGAAATTTCTTTTATTATTGGGAAAAATTGCAGCAATTTCTCTTATTTTAGGGCAAAATTGCAGAAATTTCACTAATTGTGGGCAAAAAGGCAGAAATTCTCTTTATTTTGGGGCAAAACTCAGAAATTCCACTTATTTTGGGACTAAATTCCAGAAATTTTTCTTATTTTGGGGCAAAATTGCAGAAATTTTACTTATTTTGGGGCAAAATTGCAGAAATTTCACTTATTTCAGGGAAAAAAGGCAGAAATTTTCCTTATTTTGGGGCAAAAAGGCAGAAATTCCTAATATTTTGTGCCAAAATTCAGAAATTCCCCTTATTTTGAGGTAAAAAGGCTGAAATTACCCTTATTTGGGGGCAAAAAAGCAGAAATTTCCCTTATATTGGGGCAAAATTGCAGAAATTTCACTTATTTCAGTGTAATAAGTCAGAAATTTTTTTTATTTTGGGGCAAAAATGACAGAAATTCCCTTTGTTTTGGAGTAAAAAGACAGAAATTCCACTTATTTAGAGGCAAAAAAGCAGAAATTCCCCTTAATTTAGGGCAAAATTGCAGAAATTTCTCTTATTTGGGGGCAAAAAAACAGAAATTCTTCTTATTTTGGGGCAAACTTGAAGAAATTTCCTTTATTATGGGGAAAAATTATATTAATTTCTTTTATTTTAGGGCAAAATTGCAGAAATTTCACTTATTTCAGGAAAAAAAGCAAAAATTTTTCTTATTTTGGGGCAAAAATGCAGAAATTCCCATTATTTTGGGGCAAAAAGGCAGAAATTCACCTTATTTTGGGCTAAAATTGCAGAAATTTCTTATATTTCAGGGCAAAAAGGCAGAAATTTCCCTTAATTTGGGGCAAAAATGAAGAAATTTCCCTTTTTTATGGCAAAAAGGTATGCATTCCCCTTATTTTCGGGCAAAAAGGCAGAAATTCCCCGTATTTTGGAGCAAAATTGCAGAAATTCCCCTAATTGTGGGGCAAAAAGGCAGAAATTCTCCTTATTTTGGGGCAAAACTCAGAAATTCCACTTATTTTGGGGCAAAATTCCAAAAATTTCCCTTATTTTGGGGCAAAATTGCAGAAATTTCACATATTTTGGGGCAAAATTGCAGAAATTCCACTTATTTCAGGGAAAAAAAAGGCAGAAATTTTCCTTATTTTGGGGCAAAAAGGCAGAAATTTCTAATATTTTGTGGGAAAAATAGAGAAATTTTTAATATTTTGTTGCAAAAATGCAGAAATTTCCCTTATTTTGATGTAAAAAGGTTGAAATTCCCCATATTTGGAGGCAAAAAGGTAGAAATTTTCCTTATTTTGGGGCAAATTTGCAGAAATTTCACTTATTTCAGGGTAATAAGTCAGAAATTTTCCTTATTTTGGTGCAAAAAAGACAGAAATTCCCTTTGTTTTGAAAAAAAAGACAGAAATTCCTCTAATTTAGAGGCAAAAAAGCAGACATTCCTTTTAATTTAGGGCAAAATTGCAGAAATTTCCCTTATTTGGGGGCAAAAAAAAGAAATTCCTTTTATTTTAAGGCAAAATTCCAGAAATTTCCTTTATTATGGGAAAAAATTGCAGAAATTTCTTTTATTTTAAGGCAAAATTGCAGAAATTTCACTTATTTCAGAGAAAAAAAGCAAAAATTTTTCTTATTTTGGGGCAAAAATGCAGAAATTCCCATTATTTTGAGGCAAAAAGGCAGAAATTCACCTTATTTTGGGCTAAAATTGCAGAAATTTCACATATTTCAAGGAAAAAGGCAGAAATTTCCCTTAATTTGGGGCAAAAATGATGAAATTTCCCTTTTTTATGGCAAAAAGTTATGCATTCTCCTTATTTTCGGGCAAAAAGGCAGAAATTCCTTGTATTTTGTAGCAAAATTGCAAAAATTCCCCTAATTGTGGGGCAAAAAGGCAGAAATTCTTCTTATTTTGGGGCAAAATTGCAGAAATTTCTCTTATTTCAAGGAAAAAAGGCAGAAATTTTCCTTATTTTGGTGTAAAAAAGCAGAAATTCTCCATATTTTGGTGCAAAAATCAGAAATTTCCCTTATTTTGAGGTAAAATGCTGAAATTCCCCTTATTTTTGGGAAAAAGGCAAAAATTTTCTTATTTTTGAGACAAATTTGCAGAAATTTCACTTATTTCAGGGTAATAAGTCACAAATTTTCCTTATTTTGGGGCAAAAAAGACAGAAATTCTTTTTGTTTTGGAAAAAAAATAACAGAAATTCCACTTATTTAGAGGCAAAAAGGCAAAAGTTCCCCTTATTTTAAAGCAAAAATGAAGAAATTTCCCTTTTTTATGGCAAAAAGGTATGCATTTTTCCTATTTCTGGACAAAAGGCAGAAATTCCTTTTATTTTGGAGCAAAATTGCAGAAATTTCCCTAATTGTGGGGCAAAAAACAGAAATTCCCCTTATTTTGAAGCAAAATTGCAGAAATTTCCCTTATTATGGGGAAAAATTGCAGAAATTTCTCTTATTTTAGGGCAAAATTGCAGAAATTTCACTAATTGTGGGCAAAAAGGCAGAAATTCTCCTTATTTTGGGGCAAAACTCAGAAATTCCACTTATTTTGGGGCAAAATTCCAGAAATTTTCCTTATTTTGGGGCAAAATTTCAGAAATTTTACTTATTTTGGGGGAAAATTGCAGAAATTTCACTTATTTCAGGGAAAAAAGGCAGAAATTTTCTTTATTTTGGGGCAAAAAAGCAGAAATTCCTTATATTTTGTGCCAAAATTCAGAAATTCCCCTTATTTTGAGGTAAAAAGGCTGAATTTCCCCTTATTTGGGGGCAAAAAGGCAGAAATTTCTCTTATATTGGGGCAAAATTGCAGAAATTTCACTTATTTCAGGGTAATAAGTCAGAAATTTTCTTTATTTTTGGGCAAAAATGACAGAAATTCCCTTTGTTTTGGGGGAAAAAGACAGAAATTCCACTTATTTAGAGGCAAAAAAGCAGAAATTCCCCTTATTTTAGGGCAAAATTGCAGAAATTTCCTTTATTTGGGGGCAAAAAACAGAAATTCTTCTTATTTTGGAGCAAAATTCCAGAAATTTCC
Source organism: Micromys minutus (assembly GCF_963924665.1). Taxonomy (NCBI): domain Eukaryota; kingdom Metazoa; phylum Chordata; class Mammalia; order Rodentia; family Muridae; genus Micromys; species Micromys minutus. Next base: position 716,134 of record NW_027667867.1, on the reverse strand, counting down.
TTTATTATGGGGAAAAATTGCAGAAATTTCTTTTAATTTAGAACAAAATTGCAGAAATTTCACTTATTTCAGAGAAAAAAAGCAAAAATTTTTCTTATTTTGGGGCAAAAAGGCAGAAATTCACTTTATTTTGGGCTAAAATTGCAGAAATTTCACATATTTCAGGGCAAAAAGGCAGAAATTTCCCTTAATTTGGGGCAAAAATGAAGAAATTTCCCTTTTTTATGGCAAAAAGGTATGCATTCCCCTTATTTTCAGGCAAAAAGGCAGAAATTCCTCGTATTTTGGAGCAAAATTGCAGAAATTCCCTTAATTGTGGGGCAAAAAGGCAGAAATTCTCCTTATTTTGGGGCAAAACTCAGAAATTCCACTTATTTTGAAGCAAAATTCCAGAAATTTCCCTTATTTTGGGGGAAAATTGCAGAAATTTTACTTATTTTAAGGCAAAATTGCAGAAATTTCACTTATTTTGGGGCAAAATTGCAGAAATTTTATATTTCAGGGAAAAAAAGCAGAAATTTTCCTTATTTTGGGGCAAATAGGCAGAAATTACTAATATTTTGTGGCAAAAATGAAGAAATTTCTAATATTTTGTGGCAAAAATGAAGAAATTTCCCATATTTTGAGGTAAAAAGGCTGAAATTCCCCATATTTGGGGGCAAAAAGGCAGAATTTTCCCTTATTTTGGTGCAAATTTGCAGAAATTTCACATATTTCAGGGTAATAAGTCAGAAATTTTCTTTATTTTTGGGCAAAAATGACAGAAATTCCCTTTGTTTTGGGGGAAAAAGACAGAAATTTCACTTATTTAGAGGCAAAAAAGCAGAAATTCCCCTTATTTTAGGGCAAAATTGCAGACATTTCCCTTATTTGGGGGCAAAAAAACAGAAATTCTTCTTATTTTGGGGCAAAATTTCAGAAATTTCCTTTATTATGGGGAAAAATTGCAGAAATTTCTTTTATTTCAGGGCAAAATTGCAGAAATTTCACTTATTTCAGAGAAAAAAAGCAAAAATTTTTCTTATTATGGGGCAAAAAGGCAGAAATTCACTTTATTTTGGGCTAAAATTGCAGAAATTTCACATATTTCAGGGCAAAAAGCAGAAATTTCCCTTAATTTGGGGCAAAAATGAAGAAATTTCCCTTTTTTATGGCACAAAGGTATGCATTCCCCTTATTTTCAGGCAAAAAGACAGAAATTCCCTGTATTTTGGAGCAAAATTGCAGAAATTCCCCTAATTGTGGGGCAAAAAAAAGAAATTCCCCTTATTTTAAGGCAAAATTCCAGTTATTTCCTATATTATAAGGAAAAATTGCAGAAATTTCTTTTATTTAAGGGCAAAAATGCAAAAATTTCACTTATTTCAGAGAAAAAAAGCAAAAATTTTTCTTATTTTGGAGCAAAAAGGCAGAAATTCCCATTATTTTGGGGCAAAAAGGTAGAAATTCACCTTATTTTGGGCTAAAATTGCAGAAATTTCACATATTTCAGGGCAAAAAGGCAGAAATTTCCCTTAATTTGGGGCAAAAATGAAAAAATTTCCCTTTTTTATGGCAAAAAGGTATGCATTCCCCTTATTTTCAGGCAAAAAGGCAGAAATTCCCAGTATTTTGGAGCAAAATTGCAGACATTCCCCTAATTGTGGGGCAAAAAGGCAGAAATTCTCCTTATTTTGTGGCAAAACTCAGAAATTCCACTTATTTTGAAGCAAAATTCCAGAAATTTCCCTTATTTTGGGGCAAAATTGCAGAAATTTCACTTATTTTGGGGCAAAATTGCAGAAATTTCACTTATTTTGGGGCAAAATTTCAGAAATTTTACTTATTTCAGGTAAAAAAATCAGAAATTTTCCTTATTTTGGGGCAAAAGCAGAAATTCCTAATATTTTGTGGCAAAAATGCAGAAATTCCTAATATTTTGTTGCAAAAATGCAGAAATTTCCCTTATTTTGAGGTAAAAAGGCTGAAATTCCCCATATTTGGAAACAAAAAGGCAGAATTTTCCCTTATTTTGGGGCAAATTTGCAGAAATTTCACTTATTTCAGGGTAAAAAGTCAGAAATTTTCCTTATTTTGGTGCAAAAAAGACAGAAATTCCCTTTATTTTGGGGGAAAAAGACAGAAATTCCACTTATTTAGAGGCAAAAAGCAAAAGTTCCCCTTATTTTGGAGCAAAAATAAAGAAATTTCCCTTTTTTATGGCAAAAAGGTATGCATTCTTCTTATTTTCAGACAAAAAGGCAGAAATTCCCCATATTTTAGGACAAAAGGCAGAAATTCCTTTTATTTTGAAGCAAAATTGCAGAAATTTCTTTTATTATTGGGAAAAATTGCAGCAATTTCTCTTATTTTAGGGCAAAATTGCAGAAATTTCACTAATTGTGGGCAAAAAGGCAGAAATTCTCTTTATTTTGGGGCAAAACTCAGAAATTCCACTTATTTTGGGACTAAATTCCAGAAATTTTTCTTATTTTGGGGCAAAATTGCAGAAATTTTACTTATTTTGGGGCAAAATTGCAGAAATTTCACTTATTTCAGGGAAAAAAGGCAGAAATTTTCCTTATTTTGGGGCAAAAAGGCAGAAATTCCTAATATTTTGTGCCAAAATTCAGAAATTCCCCTTATTTTGAGGTAAAAAGGCTGAAATTACCCTTATTTGGGGGCAAAAAAGCAGAAATTTCCCTTATATTGGGGCAAAATTGCAGAAATTTCACTTATTTCAGTGTAATAAGTCAGAAATTTTTTTTATTTTGGGGCAAAAATGACAGAAATTCCCTTTGTTTTGGAGTAAAAAGACAGAAATTCCACTTATTTAGAGGCAAAAAAGCAGAAATTCCCCTTAATTTAGGGCAAAATTGCAGAAATTTCTCTTATTTGGGGGCAAAAAAACAGAAATTCTTCTTATTTTGGGGCAAACTTGAAGAAATTTCCTTTATTATGGGGAAAAATTATATTAATTTCTTTTATTTTAGGGCAAAATTGCAGAAATTTCACTTATTTCAGGAAAAAAAGCAAAAATTTTTCTTATTTTGGGGCAAAAATGCAGAAATTCCCATTATTTTGGGGCAAAAAGGCAGAAATTCACCTTATTTTGGGCTAAAATTGCAGAAATTTCTTATATTTCAGGGCAAAAAGGCAGAAATTTCCCTTAATTTGGGGCAAAAATGAAGAAATTTCCCTTTTTTATGGCAAAAAGGTATGCATTCCCCTTATTTTCGGGCAAAAAGGCAGAAATTCCCCGTATTTTGGAGCAAAATTGCAGAAATTCCCCTAATTGTGGGGCAAAAAGGCAGAAATTCTCCTTATTTTGGGGCAAAACTCAGAAATTCCACTTATTTTGGGGCAAAATTCCAAAAATTTCCCTTATTTTGGGGCAAAATTGCAGAAATTTCACATATTTTGGGGCAAAATTGCAGAAATTCCACTTATTTCAGGGAAAAAAAAGGCAGAAATTTTCCTTATTTTGGGGCAAAAAGGCAGAAATTTCTAATATTTTGTGGGAAAAATGCAGAAATTTTTAATATTTTGTTGCAAAAATGCAGAAATTTCCCTTATTTTGATGTAAAAAGGTTGAAATTCCCCATATTTGGAGGCAAAAAGGTAGAAATTTTCCTTATTTTGGGGCAAATTTGCAGAAATTTCACTTATTTCAGGGTAATAAGTCAGAAATTTTCCTTATTTTGGTGCAAAAAAGACAGAAATTCCCTTTGTTTTGAAAAAAAAGACAGAAATTCCTCTAATTTAGAGGCAAAAAAGCAGACATTCCTTTTAATTTAGGGCAAAATTGCAGAAATTTCCCTTATTTGGGGGCAAAAAAAAGAAATTCCTTTTATTTTAAGGCAAAATTCCAGAAATTTCCTTTATTATGGGAAAAAATTGCAGAAATTTCTTTTATTTTAAGGCAAAATTGCAGAAATTTCACTTATTTCAGAGAAAAAAAGCAAAAATTTTTCTTATTTTGGGGCAAAAATGCAGAAATTCCCATTATTTTGAGGCAAAAAGGCAGAAATTCACCTTATTTTGGGCTAAAATTGCAGAAATTTCACATATTTCAAGGAAAAAGGCAGAAATTTCCCTTAATTTGGGGCAAAAATGATGAAATTTCCTTTTTTTATGGCAAAAAGTTATGCATTCTCCTTATTTTCGGGCAAAAAGGCAGAAATTCCTTGTATTTTGTAGCAAAATTGCAAAAATTCCCCTAATTGTGGGGCAAAAAGGCAGAAATTCTTCTTATTTTGGGGCAAAATTGCAGAAATTTCTCTTATTTCAAGGAAAAAAGGCAGAAATTTTCCTTATTTTGGTGTAAAAAAGCAGAAATTCTCCATATTTTGGTGCAAAAATCAGAAATTTCCCTTATTTTGAGGTAAAATGCTGAAATTCCCCTTATTTTTGGGAAAAAGGCAAAAATTTTCTTATTTTTGAGACAAATTTGCAGAAATTTCACTTATTTCAGGGTAATAAGTCACAAATTTTCCTTATTTTGGGGCAAAAAAGACAGAAATTCTTTTTGTTTTGGAAAAAAAATAACAGAAATTCCACTTATTTAGAGGCAAAAAGGCAAAAGTTCCCCTTATTTTAAAGCAAAAATGAAGAAATTTCCCTTTTTTATGGCAAAAAGGTATGCATTTTTCCTATTTCTGGACAAAAGGCAGAAATTCCTTTTATTTTGGAGCAAAATTGCAGAAATTTCCCTAATTGTGGGGCAAAAAACAGAAATTCCCCTTATTTTGAAGCAAAATTGCAGAAATTTCCCTTATTATGGGGAAAAATTGCAGAAATTTCTCTTATTTTAGGGCAAAATTGCAGAAATTTCACTAATTGTGGGCAAAAAGGCAGAAATTCTCCTTATTTTGGGGCAAAACTCAGAAATTCCACTTATTTTGGGGCAAAATTCCAGAAATTTTCCTTATTTTGGGGCAAAATTTCAGAAATTTTACTTATTTTGGGGGAAAATTGCAGAAATTTCACTTATTTCAGGGAAAAAAGGCAGAAATTTTCTTTATTTTGGGGCAAAAAAGCAGAAATTCCTTATATTTTGTGCCAAAATTCAGAAATTCCCCTTATTTTGAGGTAAAAAGGCTGAATTTCCCCTTATTTGGGGGCAAAAAGGCAGAAATTTCTCTTATATTGGGGCAAAATTGCAGAAATTTCACTTATTTCAGGGTAATAAGTCAGAAATTTTCTTTATTTTTGGGCAAAAATGACAGAAATTCCCTTTGTTTTGGGGGAAAAAGACAGAAATTCCACTTATTTAGAGGCAAAAAAGCAGAAATTCCCCTTATTTTAGGGCAAAATTGCAGAAATTTCCTTTATTTGGGGGCAAAAAACAGAAATTCTTCTTATTTTGGAGCAAAATTCCAGAAATTTCCTTTATTATGGGGAAAAATTGCAGAAATTTCTTTTAATTTAGAACAAAATTGCAGAAATTTCACTTATTTCAGAGAAAAAAAGCAAAAATTTTTCTTATTTTGGGGCAAAAAGGCAGAAATTCACTTTATTTTGGGCTAAAATTGCAGAAATTTCACATATTTCAGGGCAAAAAGGCAGAAATTTCCCTTAATTTGGGGCAAAAATGAAGAAATTTCCCTTTTTTATGGCAAAAAGGTATGCATTCCCCTTATTTTCAGGCAAAAAGGCAGAAATTCCTCGTATTTTGGAGCAAAATTGCAGAAATTCCCTTAATTGTGGGGCAAAAAGGCAGAAATTCTCCTTATTTTGGGGCAAAACTCAGAAATTCCACTTATTTTGAAGCAAAATTCCAGAAATTTCCCTTATTTTGGGGGAAAATTGCAGAAATTTTACTTATTTTAAGGCAAAATTGCAGAAATTTCACTTATTTTGGGGCAAAATTGCAGAAATTTTATATTTCAGGGAAAAAAAGCAGAAATTTTCCTTATTTTGGGGCAAATAGGCAGAAATTACTAATATTTTGTGGCAAAATGAAGAAATTTCTAATATTTTGTGGCAAAAATGAAGAAATTTCCCATATTTTGAGGTAAAAAGGCTGAAATTCCCCATATTTGGGGGCAAAAAGGCAGAATTTTCCCTTATTTTGGTGCAAATTTGCAGAAATTTCACATATTTCAGGGTAATAAGTCAGAAATTTTCTTTATTTTTGGGCAAAAATGACAGAAATTCCCTTTGTTTTGGGGGAAAAAGACAGAAATTTCACTTATTTAGAGGCAAAAAAGCAGAAATTCCCCTTATTTTAGGGCAAAATTGCAGACATTTCCCTTATTTGGGGGCAAAAAAACAGAAATTCTTCTTATTTTGGGGCAAAATTTCAGAAATTTCCTTTATTATGGGGAAAAATTGCAGAAATTTCTTTTATTTCAGGGCAAAATTGCAGAAATTTCACTTATTTCAGAGAAAAAAAGCAAAAATTTTTCTTATTATGGGGCAAAAAGGCAGAAATTCACTTTATTTTGGGCTAAAATTGCAGAAATTTCACATATTTCAGGGCAAAAAGCAGAAATTTCCCTTAATTTGGGGCAAAAATGAAGAAATTTCCCTTTTTTATGGCACAAAGGTATGCATTCCCCTTATTTTCAGGCAAAAAGACAGAAATTCCCTGTATTTTGGAGCAAAATTGCAGAAATTCCCCTAATTGTGGGGCAAAAAAAAGAAATTCCCCTTATTTTAAGGCAAAATTCCAGTTATTTCCTATATTATAAGGAAAAATTGCAGAAATTTCTTTTATTTAAGGGCAAAAATGCAAAAATTTCACTTATTTCAGAGAAAAAAAGCAAAAATTTTTCTTATTTTGGAGCAAAAAGGCAGAAATTCCCATTATTTTGGGGCAAAAAGGTAGAAATTCACCTTATTTTGGGCTAAAATTGCAGAAATTTCACATATTTCAGGGCAAAAAGGCAGAAATTTCCCTTAATTTGGGGCAAAAATGAAAAAATTTCCCTTTTTTATGGCAAAAAGGTATGCATTCCCCTTATTTTCAGGCAAAAAGGCAGAAATTCCCAGTATTTTGGAGCAAAATTGCAGACATTCCCCTAATTGTGGGGCAAAAAGGCAGAAATTCTCCTTATTTTGTGGCAAAACTCAGAAATTCCACTTATTTTGAAGCAAAATTCCAGAAATTTCCCTTATTTTGGGGCAAAATTGCAGAAATTTCACTTATTTTGGGGCAAAATTGCAGAAATTTCACTTATTTTGGGGCAAAATTTCAGAAATTTTACTTATTTCAGGTAAAAAAATCAGAAATTTTCCTTATTTTGGGGCAAAAGCAGAAATTCCTAATATTTTGTGGCAAAAATGCAGAAATTCCTAATATTTTGTTGCAAAAATGCAGAAATTTCCCTTATTTTGAGGTAAAAAGGCTGAAATTCCCCATATTTGGAAACAAAAAGGCAGAATTTTCCCTTATTTTGGGGCAAATTTGCAGAAATTTCACTTATTTCAGGGTAAAAAGTCAGAAATTTTCCTTATTTTGGTGCAAAAAAGACAGAAATTCCCTTTATTTTGGGGGAAAAAGACAGAAATTCCACTTATTTAGAGGCAAAAAGCAAAAGTTCCCCTTATTTTGGAGCAAAAATAAAGAAATTTCCCTTTTTTATGGCAAAAAGGTATGCATTCTTCTTATTTTCAGACAAAAAGGCAGAAATTCCCCATATTTTAGGACAAAAGGCAGAAATTCCTTTTATTTTGAAGCAAAATTGCAGAAATTTCTTTTATTATTGGGAAAAATTGCAGCAATTTCTCTTATTTTAGGGCAAAATTGCAGAAATTTCACTAATTGTGGGCAAAAAGGCAGAAATTCTCTTTATTTTGGGGCAAAACTCAGAAATTCCACTTATTTTGGGACTAAATTCCAGAAATTTTTCTTATTTTGGGGCAAAATTGCAGAAATTTTACTTATTTTGGGGCAAAATTGCAGAAATTTCACTTATTTCAGGAAAAAAAGGCAGAAATTTTCCTTATTTTGGGGCAAAAAGGCAGAAATTCCTAATATTTTGTGCCAAAATTCAGAAATTCCCCTTATTTTGAGGTAAAAAGGCTGAAATTACCCTTATTTGGGGGCAAAAAAGCAGAAATTTCCCTTATATTGGGGCAAAATTGCAGAAATTTCACTTATTTCAGTGTAATAAGTCAGAAATTTTTTTTATTTTGGGGCAAAAATGACAGAAATTCCCTTTGTTTTGGAGTAAAAAGACAGAAATTCCACTTATTTAGAGGCAAAAAAGCAGAAATTCCCCTTAATTTAGGGCAAAATTGCAGAAATTTCTCTTATTTGGGGGCAAAAAAACAGAAATTCTTCTTATTTTGGGGCAAACTTGAAGAAATTTCCTTTATTATGGGGAAAAATTATATTAATTTCTTTTATTTTAGGGCAAAATTGCAGAAATTTCACTTATTTCAGGAAAAAAAGCAAAAATTTTTCTTATTTTGGGGCAAAAATGCAGAAATTCCCATTATTTTGGGGCAAAAAGGCAGAAATTCACCTTATTTTGGGCTAAAATTGCAGAAATTTCTTATATTTCAGGGCAAAAAGGCAGAAATTTCCCTTAATTTGGGGCAAAAATGAAGAAATTTCCCTTTTTTATGGCAAAAAGGTATGCATTCCCCTTATTTTCGGGCAAAAAGGCAGAAATTCCCCGTATTTTGGAGCAAAATTGCAGAAATTCCCCTAATTGTGGGGCAAAAAGGCAGAAATTCTCCTTATTTTGGGGCAAAACTCAGAAATTCCACTTATTTTGGGGCAAAATTCCAAAAATTTCCCTTATTTTGGGGCAAAATTGCAGAAATTTCACATATTTTGGGGCAAAATTGCAGAAATTCCACTTATTTCAGGGAAAAAAAAGGCAGAAATTTTCCTTATTTTGGGGCAAAAAGGCAGAAATTTCTAATATTTTGTGGGAAAAATGCAGAAATTTTTAATATTTTGTTGCAAAAATGCAGAAATTTCCCTTATTTTGATGTAAAAAGGTTGAAATTCCCCATATTTGGAGGCAAAAAGGTAGAAATTTTCCTTATTTTGGGGCAAATTTGCAGAAATTTCACTTATTTCAGGGTAATAAGTCAGAAATTTTCCTTATTTTGGTGCAAAAAAGACAGAAATTCCCTTTGTTTTGAAAAAAAAGACAGAAATTCCTCTAATTTAGAGGCAAAAAAGCAGACATTCCTTTTAATTTAGGGCAAAATTGCAGAAATTTCCCTTATTTGGGGGCAAAAAAAAGAAATTCCTTTTATTTTAAGGCAAAATTCCAGAAATTTCCTTTATTATGGGAAAAAATTGCAGAAATTTCTTTTATTTTAAGGCAAAATTGCAGAAATTTCACTTATTTCAGAGAAAAAAAGCAAAAATTTTTCTTATTTTGGGGCAAAAATGCAGAAATTCCCATTATTTTGAGGCAAAAAGGCAGAAATTCACCTTATTTTGGGCTAAAATTGCAGAAATTTCACATATTTCAAGGAAAAAGGCAGAAATTTCCCTTAATTTGGGGCAAAAATGATGAAATTTCCCTTTTTTATGGCAAAAAGTTATGCATTCTCCTTATTTTCGGGCAAAAAGGCAGAAATTCCTTGTATTTTGTAGCAAAATTGCAAAAATTCCCCTAATTGTGGGGCAAAAAGGCAGAAATTCTTCTTATTTTGGGGCAAAATTGCAGAAATTTCTCTTATTTCAAGGAAAAAAGGCAGAAATTTTCCTTATTTTGGTGTAAAAAAGCAGAAATTCTCCATATTTTGGTGCAAAAATCAGAAATTTCCCTTATTTTGAGGTAAAATGCTGAAATTCCCCTTATTTTTGGGAAAAAGGCAAAAATTTTCTTATTTTTGAGACAAATTTGCAGAAATTTCACTTATTTCAGGGTAATAAGTCACAAATTTTCCTTATTTTGGGGCAAAAAAGACAGAAATTCTTTTTGTTTTGGAAAAAAAATAACAGAAATTCCACTTATTTAGAGGCAAAAAGGCAAAAGTTCCCCTTATTTTAAAGCAAAAATGAAGAAATTTCCCTTTTTTATGGCAAAAAGGTATGCATTTTTCCTATTTCTGGACAAAAGGCAGAAATTCCTTTTATTTTGGAGCAAAATTGCAGAAATTTCCCTAATTGTGGGGCAAAAAACAGAAATTCCCCTTATTTTGAAGCAAAATTGCAGAAATTTCCCTTATTATGGGGAAAAATTGCAGAAATTTCTCTTATTTTAGGGCAAAATTGCAGAAATTTCACTAATTGTGGGCAAAAAGGCAGAAATTCTCCTTATTTTGGGGCAAAACTCAGAAATTCCACTTATTTTGGGGCAAAATTCCAGAAATTTTCCTTATTTTGGGGCAAAATTTCAGAAATTTTACTTATTTTGGGGGAAAATTGCAGAAATTTCACTTATTTCAGGGAAAAAAGGCAGAAATTTTCTTTATTTTGGGGCAAAAAAGCAGAAATTCCTTATATTTTGTGCCAAAATTCAGAAATTCCCCTTATTTTGAGGTAAAAAGGCTGAATTTCCCCTTATTTGGGGGCAAAAAGGCAGAAATTTCTCTTATATTGGGGCAAAATTGCAGAAATTTCACTTATTTCAGGGTAATAAGTCAGAAATTTTCTTTATTTTTGGGCAAAAATGACAGAAATTCCCTTTGTTTTGGGGGAAAAAGACAGAAATTCCACTTATTTAGAGGCAAAAAAGCAGAAATTCCCCTTATTTTAGGGCAAAATTGCAGAAATTTCCTTTATTTGGGGGCAAAAAACAGAAATTCTTCTTATTTTGGAGCAAAATTCCAGAAATTTCCTTTATTATGGGGAAAAATTGCAGAAATTTCTTTTAATTTAGAACAAAATTGCAGAAATTTCACTTATTTCAGAGAAAAAAAGCAAAAATTTTTCTTATTTTGGGGCAAAAAGGCAGAAATTCACTTTATTTTGGGCTAAAATTGCAGAAATTTCACATATTTCAGGGCAAAAAGGCAGAAATTTCCCTTAATTTGGGGCAAAAATGAAGAAATTTCCCTTTTTTATGGCAAAAAGGTATGCATTCCCCTTATTTTCAGGCAAAAAGGCAGAAATTCCTCGTATTTTGGAGCAAAATTGCAGAAATTCCCTTAATTGTGGGGCAAAAAGGCAGAAATTCTCCTTATTTTGGGGCAAAACTCAGAAATTCCACTTATTTTGAAGCAAAATTCCAGAAATTTCCCTTATTTTGGGGGAAAATTGCAGAAATTTTACTTATTTTAAGGCAAAATTGCAGAAATTTCACTTATTTTGGGGCAAAATTGCAGAAATTTTATATTTCAGGGAAAAAAAGCAGAAATTTTCCTTATTTTGGGGCAAATAGGCAGAAATTACTAATATTTTGTGGCAAAAATGAAGAAATTTCTAATATTTTGTGGCAAAAATGAAGAAATTTCCCATATTTTGAGGTAAAAAGGCTGAAATTCCCCATATTTGGGGGCAAAAAGGCAGAATTTTCCCTTATTTTGGTGCAAATTTGCAGAAATTTCACATATTTCAGGGTAATAAGTCAGAAATTTTCTTTATTTTTGGGCAAAAATGACAGAAATTCCCTTTGTTTTGGGGGAAAAAGACAGAAATTTCACTTATTTAGAGGCAAAAAAGCAGAAATTCCCCTTATTTTAGGGCAAAATTGCAGACATTTCCCTTATTTGGGGGCAAAAAAACAGAAATTCTTCTTATTTTGGGGCAAAATTTCAGAAATTTCCTTTATTATGGGGAAAAATTGCAGAAATTTCTTTTATTTCAGGGCAAAATTGCAGAAATTTCACTTATTTCAGAGAAAAAAAGCAAAAATTTTTCTTATTATGGGGCAAAAAGGCAGAAATTCACTTTATTTTGGGCTAAAATTGCAGAAATTTCACATATTTCAGGGCAAAAAGCAGAAATTTCCCTTAATTTGGGGCAAAAATGAAGAAATTTCCCTTTTTTATGGCACAAAGGTATGCATTCCCCTTATTTTCAGGCAAAAAGACAGAAATTCCCTGTATTTTGGAGCAAAATTGCAGAAATTCCCCTAATTGTGGGGCAAAAAAAAGAAATTCCCCTTATTTTAAGGCAAAATTCCAGTTATTTCCTATATTATAAGGAAAAATTGCAGAAATTTCTTTTATTTAAGGGCAAAAATGCAAAAATTTCACTTATTTCAGAGAAAAAAAGCAAAAATTTTTCTTATTTTGGAGCAAAAAGGCAGAAATTCCCATTATTTTGGGGCAAAAAGGTAGAAATTCACCTTATTTTGGGCTAAAATTGCAGAAATTTCACATATTTCAGGGCAAAAAGGCAGAAATTTCCCTTAATTTGGGGCAAAAATGAAAAAATTTCCCTTTTTTATGGCAAAAAGGTATGCATTCCCCTTATTTTCAGGCAAAAAGGCAGAAATTCCCAGTATTTTGGAGCAAAATTGCAGACATTCCCCTAATTGTGGGGCAAAAAGGCAGAAATTCTCCTTATTTTGTGGCAAAACTCAGAAATTCCACTTATTTTGAAGCAAAATTCCAGAAATTTCCCTTATTTTGGGGCAAAATTGCAGAAATTTCACTTATTTTGGGGCAAAATTGCAGAAATTTCACTTATTTTGGGGCAAAATTTCAGAAATTTTACTTATTTCAGGTAAAAAAATCAGAAATTTTCCTTATTTTGGGGCAAAAGCAGAAATTCCTAATATTTTGTGGCAAAAATGCAGAAATTCCTAATATTTTGTTGCAAAAATGCAGAAATTTCCCTTATTTTGAGGTAAAAAGGCTGAAATTCCCCATATTTGGAAACAAAAAGGCAGAATTTTCCCTTATTTTGGGGCAAATTTGCAGAAATTTCACTTATTTCAGGGTAAAAAGTCAGAAATTTTCCTTATTTTGGTGCAAAAAAGACAGAAATTCCCTTTATTTTGGGGGAAAAAGACAGAAATTCCACTTATTTAGAGGCAAAAAGCAAAAGTTCCCCTTATTTTGGAGCAAAAATAAAGAAATTTCCCTTTTTTATGGCAAAAAGGTATGCATTCTTCTTATTTTCAGACAAAAAGGCAGAAATTCCCCATATTTTAGGACAAAAGGCAGAAATTCCTTTTATTTTGAAGCAAAATTGCAGAAATTTCTTTTATTATTGGGAAAAATTGCAGCAATTTCTCTTATTTTAGGGCAAAATTGCAGAAATTTCACTAATTGTGGGCAAAAAGGCAGAAATTCTCTTTATTTTGGGGCAAAACTCAGAAATTCCACTTATTTTGGGACTAAATTCCAGAAATTTTTCTTATTTTGGGGCAAAATTGCAGAAATTTTACTTATTTTGGGGCAAAATTGCAGAAATTTCACTTATTTCAGGGAAAAAAGGCAGAAATTTTCCTTATTTTGGGGCAAAAAGGCAGAAATTCCTAATATTTTGTGCCAAAATTCAGAAATTCCCCTTATTTTGAGGTAAAAAGGCTGAAATTACCCTTATTTGGGGGCAAAAAAGCAGAAATTTCCCTTATATTGGGGCAAAATTGCAGAAATTTCACTTATTTCAGTGTAATAAGTCAGAAATTTTTTTTATTTTGGGGCAAAAATGACAGAAATTCCCTTTGTTTTGGAGTAAAAAGACAGAAATTCCACTTATTTAGAGGCAAAAAAGCAGAAATTCCCCTTAATTTAGGGCAAAATTGCAGAAATTTCTCTTATTTGGGGGCAAAAAAACAGAAATTCTTCTTATTTTGGGGCAAACTTGAAGAAATTTCCTTTATTATGGGGAAAAATTATATTAATTTCTTTTATTTTAGGGCAAAATTGCAGAAATTTCACTTATTTCAGGAAAAAAAGCAAAAATTTTTCTTATTTTGGGGCAAAAATGCAGAAATTCCCATTATTTTGGGGCAAAAAGGCAGAAATTCACCTTATTTTGGGCTAAAATTGCAGAAATTTCTTATATTTCAGGGCAAAAAGGCAGAAATTTCCCTTAATTTGGGGCAAAAATGAAGAAATTTCCCTTTTTTATGGCAAAAAGGTATGCATTCCCCTTATTTTCGGGCAAAATGGCAGAAATTCCCCGTATTTTGGAGCAAAATTGCAGAAATTCCCCTAATTGTGGGGCAAAAAGGCAGAAATTCTCCTTATTTTGGGGCAAAACTCAGAAATTCCACTTATTTTGGGGCAAAATTCCAAAAATTTCCCTTATTTTGGGGCAAAATTGCAGAAATTTCACATATTTTGGGGCAAAATTGCAGAAATTCCACTTATTTCAGGGAAAAAAAAGGCAGAAATTTTCCTTATTTTGGGGCAAAAAGGCAGAAATTTCTAATATTTTGTGGGAAAAATGCAGAAATTTTTAATATTTTGTTGCAAAAATGCAGAAATTTCCCTTATTTTGATGTAAAAAGGTTGAAATTCCCCATATTTGGAGGCAAAAAGGTAGAAATTTTCCTTATTTTGGGGCAAATTTGCAGAAATTTCACTTATTTCAGGGTAATAAGTCAGAAATTTTCCTTATTTTGGTGCAAAAAAGACAGAAATTCCCTTTGTTTTGAAAAAAAAGACAGAAATTCCTCTAATTTAGAGGCAAAAAAGCAGACATTCCTTTTAATTTAGGGCAAAATTGCAGAAATTTCCCTTATTTGGGGGCAAAAAAAAGAAATTCCTTTTATTTTAAGGCAAAATTCCAGAAATTTCCTTTATTATGGGAAAAAATTGCAGAAATTTCTTTTATTTTAAGGCAAAATTGCAGAAATTTCACTTATTTCAGAGAAAAAAAGCAAAAATTTTTCTTATTTTGGGGCAAAAATGCAGAAATTCCCATTATTTTGAGGCAAAAAGGCAGAAATTCACCTTATTTTGGGCTAAAATTGCAGAAATTTCACATATTTCAAGGAAAAAGGCAGAAATTTCCCTTAATTTGGGGCAAAAATGATGAAATTTCCCTTTTTTATGGCAAAAAGTTATGCATTCTCCTTATTTTCGGGCAAAAAGGCAGAAATTCCTTGTATTTTGTAGCAAAATTGCAAAAATTCCCCTAATTGTGGGGCAAAAAGGCAGAAATTCTTCTTATTTTGGGGCAAAATTGCAGAAATTTCTCTTATTTCAAGGAAAAAAGGCAGAAATTTTCCTTATTTTGGTGTAAAAAAGCAGAAATTCTCCATATTTTGGTGCAAAAATCAGAAATTTCCCTTATTTTGAGGTAAAATGCTGAAATTCCCCTTATTTTTGGGAAAAAGGCAGAAATTTTCTTATTTTTGAGACAAATTTGCAGAAATTTCACTTATTTCAGGGTAATAAGTCACAAATTTTCCTTATTTTGGGGCAAAAAAGACAGAAATTCTTTTTGTTTTGGAAAAAAAATAACAGAAATTCCACTTATTTAGAGGCAAAAAGGCAAAAGTTCCCCTTATTTTAAAGCAAAAATGAAGAAATTTCCCTTTTTTATGGCAAAAAGGTATGCATTTTTCCTATTTTTGGACAAAAGGCAGAAATTCCTTTTATTTTGGAGCAAAATTGCAGAAATTTCCCTAATTGTGGGGCAAAAAACAGAAATTCCCCTTATTTTGAAGCAAAATTGCAGAAATTTCCCTTATTATGGGGAAAAATTGCAGAAATTTCTCTTATTTTAGGGCAAAATTGCAGAAATTTCACTAATTGTGGGCAAAAAGGCAGAAATTCTCCTTATTTTGGGGCAAAACTCAGAAATTCCACTTATTTTGGGGCAAAATTCCAGAAATTTTCCTTATTTTGGGGCAAAATTTCAGAAATTTTACTTATTTTGGGGGAAAATTGCAGAAATTTCACTTATTTCAGGGAAAAAAGGCAGAAATTTTCTTTATTTTGGGGCAAAAAAGCAGAAATTCCTTATATTTTGTGCCAAAATTCAGAAATTCCCCTTATTTTGAGGTAAAAAGGCTGAATTTCCCCTTATTTGGGGGCAAAAAGGCAGAAATTTCTCTTATATTGGGGCAAAATTGCAGAAATTTCACTTATTTCAGGGTAATAAGTCAGAAATTTTCTTTATTTTTGGGCAAAAATGACAGAAATTCCCTTTGTTTTGGGGGAAAAAGACAGAAATTCCACTTATTTAGAGGCAAAAAAGCAGAAATTCCCCTTATTTTAGGGCAAAATTGCAGAAATTTCCTTTATTTGGGGGCAAAAAACAGAAATTCTTCTTATTTTGGAGCAAAATTCCAGAAATTTCCTTTATTATGGGGAAAAATTGCAGAAATTTCTTTTAATTTAGAACAAAATTGCAGAAATTTCACTTATTTCAGAGAAAAAAAGCAAAAATTTTTCTTATTTTGGGGCAAAAAGGCAGAAATTCACTTTATTTTGGGCTAAAATTGCAGAAATTTCACATATTTCAGGGCAAAAAGGCAGAAATTTCCCTTAATTTGGGGCAAAAATGAAGAAATTTCCCTTTTTTATGGCAAAAAGGTATGCATTCCCCTTATTTTCAGGCAAAAAGGCAGAAATTCCTCGTATTTTGGAGCAAAATTGCAGAAATTCCCTTAATTGTGGGGCAAAAAGGCAGAAATTCTCCTTATTTTGGGGCAAAACTCAGAAATTCCACTTATTTTGAAGCAAAATTCCAGAAATTTCCCTTATTTTGGGGGAAAATTGCAGAAATTTTACTTATTTTAAGGCAAAATTGCAGAAATTTCACTTATTTTGGGGCAAAATTGCAGAAATTTTATATTTCAGGGAAAAAAAGCAGAAATTTTCCTTATTTTGGGGCAAATAGGCAGAAATTACTAATATTTTGTGGCAAAAATGAAGAAATTTCTAATATTTTGTGGCAAAAATGAAGAAATTTCCCATATTTTGAGGTAAAAAGGCTGAAATTCCCCATATTTGGGGGCAAAAAGGCAGAATTTTCCCTTATTTTGGTGCAAATTTGCAGAAATTTCACATATTTCAGGGTAATAAGTCAGAAATTTTCTTTATTTTTGGGCAAAAATGACAGAAATTCCCTTTGTTTTGGGGGAAAAAGACAGAAATTTCACTTATTTAGAGGCAAAAAAGCAGAAATTCCCCTTATTTTAGGGCAAAATTGCAGACATTTCCCTTATTTGGGGGCAAAAAAACAGAAATTCTTCTTATTTTGGGGCAAAATTTCAGAAATTTCCTTTATTATGGGGAAAAATTGCAGAAATTTCTTTTATTTCAGGGCAAAATTGCAGAAATTTCACTTATTTCAGAGAAAAAAAGCAAAAATTTTTCTTATTATGGGGCAAAAAGGCAGAAATTCACTTTATTTTGGGCTAAAATTGCAGAAATTTCACATATTTCAGGGCAAAAAGCAGAAATTTCCCTTAATTTGGGGCAAAAATGAAGAAATTTCCCTTTTTTATGGCACAAAGGTATGCATTCCCCTTATTTTCAGGCAAAAAGACAGAAATTCCCTGTATTTTGGAGCAAAATTGCAGAAATTCCCCTAATTGTGGGGCAAAAAAAAGAAATTCCCCTTATTTTAAGGCAAAATTCCAGTTATTTCCTATATTATAAGGAAAAATTGCAGAAATTTCTTTTATTTAAGGGCAAAAATGCAAAAATTTCACTTATTTCAGAGAAAAAAAGCAAAAATTTTTCTTATTTTGGAGCAAAAAGGCAGAAATTCCCATTATTTTGGGGCAAAAAGGTAGAAATTCACCTTATTTTGGGCTAAAATTGCAGAAATTTCACATATTTCAGGGCAAAAAGGCAGAAATTTCCCTTAATTTGGGGCAAAAATGAAAAAATTTCCCTTTTTTATGGCAAAAAGGTATGCATTCCCCTTATTTTCAGGCAAAAAGGCAGAAATTCCCAGTATTTTGGAGCAAAATTGCAGACATTCCCCTAATTGTGGGGCAAAAAGGCAGAAATTCTCCTTATTTTGTGGCAAAACTCAGAAATTCCACTTATTTTGAAGCAAAATTCCAGAAATTTCCCTTATTTTGGGGCAAAATTGCAGAAATTTCACTTATTTTGGGGCAAAATTGCAGAAATTTCACTTATTTTGGGGCAAAATTTCAGAAATTTTACTTATTTCAGGTAAAAAAATCAGAAATTTTCCTTATTTTGGGGCAAAAGCAGAAATTCCTAATATTTTGTGGCAAAAATGCAGAAATTCCTAATATTTTGTTGCAAAAATGCAGAAATTTCCCTTATTTTGAGGTAAAAAGGCTGAAATTCCCCATATTTGGAAACAAAAAGGCAGAATTTTCCCTTATTTTGGGGCAAATTTGCAGAAATTTCACTTATTTCAGGGTAAAAAGTCAGAAATTTTCCTTATTTTGGTGCAAAAAAGGCAGAAATTCCCTTTATTTTGGGGGAAAAAGACAGAAATTCCACTTATTTAGAGGCAAAAAGCAAAAGTTCCCCTTATTTTGGAGCAAAAATAAAGAAATTTCCCTTTTTTATGGCAAAAAGGTATGCATTCTTCTTATTTTCAGACAAAAAGGCAGAAATTCCCCATATTTTAGGACAAAAGGCAGAAATTCCTTTTATTTTGAAGCAAAATTGCAGAAATTTCTTTTATTATTGGGAAAAATTGCAGCAATTTCTCTTATTTTAGGGCAAAATTGCAGAAATTTCACTAATTGTGGGCAAAAAGGCAGAAATTCTCTTTATTTTGGGGCAAAACTCAGAAATTCCACTTATTTTGGGACTAAATTCCAGAAATTTTTCTTATTTTGGGGCAAAATTGCAGAAATTTTACTTATTTTGGGGCAAAATTGCAGAAATTTCACTTATTTCAGGGAAAAAAGGCAGAAATTTTCCTTATTTTGGGGCAAAAAGGCAGAAATTCCTAATATTTTGTGCCAAAATTCAGAAATTCCCCTTATTTTGAGGTAAAAAGGCTGAAATTACCCTTATTTGGGGGCAAAAAAGCAGAAATTTCCCTTATATTGGGGCAAAATTGCAGAAATTTCACTTATTTCAGTGTAATAAGTCAGAAATTTTTTTTATTTTGGGGCAAAAATGACAGAAATTCCCTTTGTTTTGGAGTAAAAAGACAGAAATTCCACTTATTTAGAGGCAAAAAAGCAGAAATTCCCCTTAATTTAGGGCAAAATTGCAGAAATTTCTCTTATTTGGGGGCAAAAAAACAGAAATTCTTCTTATTTTGGGGCAAACTTGAAGAAATTTCCTTTATTATGGGGAAAAATTATATTAATTTCTTTTATTTTAGGGCAAAATTGCAGAAATTTCACTTATTTCAGGAAAAAAAGCAAAAATTTTTCTTATTTTGGGGCAAAAATGCAGAAATTCCCATTATTTTGGGGCAAAAAGGCAGAAATTCACCTTATTTTGGGCTAAAATTGCAGAAATTTCTTATATTTCAGGGCAAAAAGGCAGAAATTTCCCTTAATTTGGGGCAAAAATGAAGAAATTTCCCTTTTTTATGGCAAAAAGGTATGCATTCCCCTTATTTTCGGGCAAAATGGCAGAAATTCCCCGTATTTTGGAGCAAAATTGCAGAAATTCCCCTAATTGTGGGGCAAAAAGGCAGAAATTCTCCTTATTTTGGGGCAAAACTCAGAAATTCCACTTATTTTGGGGCAAAATTCCAAAAATTTCCCTTATTTTGGGGCAAAATTGCAGAAATTTCACATATTTTGGGGCAAAATTGCAGAAATTCCACTTATTTCAGGGAAAAAAAAGGCAGAAATTTTCCTTATTTTGGGGCAAAAAGGCAGAAATTTCTAATATTTTGTGGGAAAAATGCAGAAATTTTTAATATTTTGTTGCAAAAATGCAGAAATTTCCCTTATTTTGATGTAAAAAGGTTGAAATTCCCCATATTTGGAGGCAAAATGGTAGAAATTTTCCTTATTTTGGGGCAAATTTGCAGAAATTTCACTTATTTCAGGGTAATAAGTCAGAAATTTTCCTTATTTTGGTGCAAAAAAGACAGAAATTCCCTTTGTTTTGAAAAAAAAGACAGAAATTCCTCTAATTTAGAGGCAAAAGCAGACATTCCTTTTAATTTAGGGCAAAATTGCAGAAATTTCCCTTATTTGGGGGCAAAAAAAAGAAATTCCTTTTATTTTAAGGCAAAATTCCAGAAATTTCCTTTATTATGGGAAAAAATTGCAGAAATTTCTTTTATTTTAAGGCAAAATTGCAGAAATTTCACTTATTTCAGAGAAAAAAAGCAAAAATTTTTCTTATTTTGGGGCAAAAATGCAGAAATTCCCATTATTTTGAGGCAAAAAGGCAGAAATTCACCTTATTTTGGGCTAAAATTGCAGAAATTTCACATATTTCAAGGAAAAAGGCAGAAATTTCCCTTAATTTGGGGCAAAAATGATGAAATTTCCCTTTTTTATGGCAAAAAGTTATGCATTCTCCTTATTTTCGGGCAAAAAGGCAGAAATTCCTTGTATTTTGTAGCAAAATTGCAAAAATTCCCCTAATTGTGGGGCAAAAAGGCAGAAATTCTTCTTATTTTGGGGCAAAATTGCAGAAATTTCTCTTATTTCAAGGAAAAAAGGCAGAAATTTTCCTTATTTTGGTGTAAAAAAGCAGAAATTCTCCATATTTTGGTGCAAAAATCAGAAATTTCCCTTATTTTGAGGTAAAATGCTGAAATTCCCCTTATTTTTGGGAAAAAGGCAGAAATTTTCTTATTTTTGAGACAAATTTGCAGAAATTTCACTTATTTCAGGGTAATAAGTCACAAATTTTCCTTATTTTGGGGCAAAAAAGACAGAAATTCTTTTTGTTTTGGAAAAAAAATAACAGAAATTCCACTTATTTAGAGGCAAAAAGGCAAAAGTTCCCCTTATTTTAAAGCAAAAATGAAGAAATTTCCCTTTTTTATGGCAAAAAGGTATGCATTTTTCCTATTTTTGGACAAAAGGCAGAAATTCCTTTTATTTTGGAGCAAAATTGCAGAAATTTCCCTAATTGTGGGGCAAAAAACAGAAATTCCCCTTATTTTGAAGCAAAATTGCAGAAATTTCCCTTATTATGGGGAAAAATTGCAGAAATTTCTCTTATTTTAGGGCAAAATTGCAGAAATTTCACTAATTGTGGGCAAAAAGGCAGAAATTCTCCTTATTTTGGGGCAAAACTCAGAAATTCCACTTATTTTGGGGCAAAATTCCAGAAATTTTCCTTATTTTGGGGCAAAATTTCAGAAATTTTACTTATTTTGGGGGAAAATTGCAGAAATTTCACTTATTTCAGGGAAAAAAGGCAGAAATTTTCTTTATTTTGGGGCAAAAAAGCAGAAATTCCTTATATTTTGTGCCAAAATTCAGAAATTCCCCTTATTTTGAGGTAAAAAGGCTGAATTTCCCCTTATTTGGGGGCAAAAAGGCAGAAATTTCTCTTATATTGGGGCAAAATTGCAGAAATTTCACTTATTTCAGGGTAATAAGTCAGAAATTTTCTTTATTTTTGGGCAAAAATGACAGAAATTCCCTTTGTTTTGGGGGAAAAAGACAGAAATTCCACTTATTTAGAGGCAAAAAAGCAGAAATTCCCCTTATTTTAGGGCAAAATTGCAGAAATTTCCTTTATTTGGGGGCAAAAAACAGAAATTCTTCTTATTTTGGAGCAAAATTCCAGAAATTTCCTTTATTATGGGGAAAAATTGCAGAAATTTCTTTTAATTTAGAACAAAATTGCAGAAATTTCACTTATTTCAGAGAAAAAAAGCAAAAATTTTTCTTATTTTGGGGCAAAAAGGCAGAAATTCACTTTATTTTGGGCTAAAATTGCAGAAATTTCACATATTTCAGGGCAAAAAGGCAGAAATTTCCCTTAATTTGGGGCAAAAATGAAGAAATTTCCCTTTTTTATGGCAAAAAGGTATGCATTCCCCTTATTTTCAGGCAAAAAGGCAGAAATTCCTCGTATTTTGGAGCAAAATTGCAGAAATTCCCTTAATTGTGGGGCAAAAAGGCAGAAATTCTCCTTATTTTGGGGCAAAACTCAGAAATTCCACTTATTTTGAAGCAAAATTCCAGAAATTTCCCTTATTTTGGGGGAAAATTGCAGAAATTTTACTTATTTTAAGGCAAAATTGCAGAAATTTCACTTATTTTGGGGCAAAATTGCAGAAATTTTATATTTCAGGGAAAAAAAGCAGAAATTGTCCTTATTTTGGGGCAAATAGGCAGAAATTACTAATATTTTGTGGCAAAAATGAAGAAATTTCTAATATTTTGTGGCAAAAATGAAGAAATTTCCCATATTTTGAGGTAAAAAGGCTGAAATTCCCCATATTTGGGGGCAAAAAGGCAGAATTTTCCCTTATTTTGGTGCAAATTTGCAGAAATTTCACATATTTCAGGGTAATAAGTTAGAAATTTTCTTTATTTTTGGGCAAAAATGACAGAAATTCCCTTTGTTTTGGGGGAAAAAGACAGAAATTTCACTTATTTAGAGGCAAAAAAGCAGAAATTCCCCTTATTTTAGGGCAAAATTGCAGACATTTCCCTTATTTGGGGGCAAAAAAACAGAAATTCTTCTTATTTTGGGGCAAAATTTCAGAAATTTCCTTTATTATGGGGAAAAATTGCAGAAATTTCTTTTATTTCAGGGCAAAATTGCAGAAATTTCACTTATTTCAGAGAAAAAAAGCAAAAATTTTTCTTATTATGGGGCAAAAAGGCAGAAATTCACTTTATTTTGGGCTAAAATTGCAGAAATTTCACATATTTCAGGGCAAAAAGCAGAAATTTCCCTTAATTTGGGGCAAAAATGAAGAAATTTCCCTTTTTTATGGCACAAAGGTATGCATTCCCCTTATTTTCAGGCAAAAAGACAGAAATTCCCTGTATTTTGGAGCAAAATTGCAGAAATTCCCCTAATTGTGGGGCAAAAAAAAGAAATTCCCCTTATTTTAAGGCAAAATTCCAGTTATTTCCTATATTATAAGGAAAAATTGCAGAAATTTCTTTTATTTAAGGGCAAAAATGCAAAAATTTCACTTATTTCAGAGAAAAAAAGCAAAAATTTTTCTTATTTTGGAGCAAAAAGGCAGAAATTCCCATTATTTTGGGGCAAAAAGGTAGAAATTCACCTTATTTTGGGCTAAAATTGCAGAAATTTCACATATTTCAGGGCAAAAAGGCAGAAATTTCCCTTAATTTGGGGCAAAAATGAAAAAATTTCCCTTTTTTATGGCAAAAAGGTATGCATTCCCCTTATTTTCAGGCAAAAAGGCAGAAATTCCCAGTATTTTGGAGCAAAATTGCAGACATTCCCCTAATTGTGGGGCAAAAAGGCAGAAATTCTCCTTATTTTGTGGCAAAACTCAGAAATTCCACTTATTTTGAAGCAAAATTCCAGAAATTTCCCTTATTTTGGGGCAAAATTGCAGAAATTTCACTTATTTTGGGGCAAAATTGCAGAAATTTCACTTATTTTGGGGCAAAATTTCAGAAATTTTACTTATTTCAGGTAAAAAAATCAGAAATTTTCCTTATTTTGGGGCAAAAGCAGAAATTCCTAATATTTTGTGGCAAAAATGCAGAAATTCCTAATATTTTGTTGCAAAAATGCAGAAATTTCCCTTATTTTGAGGTAAAAAGGCTGAAATTCCCCATATTTGGAAACAAAAAGGCAGAATTTTCCCTTATTTTGGGGCAAATTTGCAGAAATTTCACTTATTTCAGGGTAAAAAGTCAGAAATTTTTCTTATTTTGGTGCAAAAAAGACAGAAATTCCCTTTGTTTGGGGGGAAAAAGACAGAAATTCCACTTATTTAGAGGCAAAAAGGCAAAAGTTCCCCTTATTTTGGAGAAAAAATGAAGGAATTTCCCTTTTTTATGGCAAAAAGGTATGCTTTCTTCTTATTTTCGGACAAAAAGACTGAAATTCCCCATATGTTAGGACAAAAGGCAGAAATTCCTTTTATTTCGGAGCAAAATTGCAGAAATTTCCCTAATTGTGGGGCAAAAAACAGAAATTCCCCTTATTTTGAAGCATAATTGCAGAAATTTCCCTTATTATGGGGAAAAATTGCAGAAATTTCTCTTATTTTAGGGCAAAATTGAAGAAATTTCACTAATTGTGGGCAAAAAGGCAGAAATTCTCCTTATTTTGGGGCAAAACTCAGAAATTCCACTTATTTTGGGGCAAAATTCCAGAAATTTCCCTTATTTTGGGGCAAAATTGCAGAAATTTTACTTATTTTGGGGCAAAATTGCAGAAATTTCACTTATTTCAGGGAAAAAAGGCAGAAATTGTCCTTATTTTGGGGCAAAAATGCAGAAATTTTTAATATTTTGTGCAAAAATTCAGAAATTCCCCTTATTTTGAGGTAAAAAGGCTGAAATTCACCTTATTTGGGGGCAAAAAAGCAGAAATTTCCCTTATATTGGGGCAAAATTGCAGAAATTTCACTTATTTCAGGGTAATAAGTCAGAAATTTTCCTTATTTTGGGGCAATAATGATAGAAATTCCCTTTGTTTTGGGAGAAAAAGACAGAAATTCCACTTATTTAGAGGCAAAAAAGCAGAAATTCCTTTTAATTTAGGGTAAAATTGCAGAAATTTCCCTTATTTAGGTGCAAAAAACCAGAAATTCCCCTTATTTTAAGGCAAAATTCCAGAAATTTCCTATATTATAAGGAAAAATTGCAGAAATTTCTTTTATTTAAGGGCAAAAATGCAGAAATTTCACTTATTTCAGAGAAAAAAAGCAAAAATTTTTCTTATTTTGGAGCAAAAATGCAGAAATTCCCATTATTTTGGGGCAAAAAGGCAGAAATTCACCTTATTTTGGGCTAAAATTGCAGAAATTTCACATATTTCAGGGCAAAAAAGCAGAAATTTCTCTTAATTTGGGGCAAAAATGAAAAAATTTCCCTTTTTTATGGCAAAAAGGTATGCATTCCCCTTATTTTCAGGCAAAAAGGCAGAAATTCCCTGTATTTTGGAGCAAAATTGCAGAAATTCCCCTAATTGTGGGGCAAAAATGCAGAAATTTTCCATATTTTGGGGCAAAATTGCAGAAACTTCACTTATTTCAGGGAAAAAGAGCAGAAATTTTTCTTATTTTGCTGCAAAAAGGTAGAAATTCTCCATATTTTGGTGCAAAATTCAGAAATTTCCCTTATTTTGAGGTAAAATGCTGAAATTCCTTTTATTTTTGGGCAAAAGGCAGAAATTTCCCTATTTTTGGGGCAAATTTGCAGAAATTTCACTTATTTCAGGGTAATAAGTCAGAAATTTTCCTTATTTTGGGGCAAAACAGACAGAAATTTTCTTTGTTTTGTTGGAAAAAAGGAGAAATTCCACTTATTTAGAAGAAAAAAGGCAAAAGTTCCCCTTATTTTGGAGCAAAAATAAAGAAATTTCCCCTTTTTATGGCAAAACGATATGCATTGTTATTTTTGGACAAAAAGGCAGAAATTCCCCATATTTTGGTGCAAAAGGCAGAAATTCCCCTTATTTTGGGGCAAAATTGCAGAAATTTCCCTGATTTTGGGGCAAAAAATAGAAATTCCCCTTATTTTGAAGCAAAATTGCAGAAATTTCCCTTATTATGGGGAAAAATTGCAGAAATTTCCCTTATTTTAGGGCAAAATTGCAGAAATTTCACTAATTGTGGGGCAAAAAGGCAGAAATTCTTCTTTTTTTGGAAAAAAACTCAGAAATTCCACTTATTTTGGGTAAAAATTCTAGAAATTTCCCTTATTTTGGGGCAAAATTGCAGAAATTTTATTTATTATAGGGCAAAATTGCAGAAATTTCACTTATTTCAGGGAAAAAAGGCAGAAATTTTTTTTTATTTTGGGGCAAAAAGGCAGAAATTCCTAATATTTTGTGCCGAAATTCAGAAATTCCCCTTATTTTGAGGTAAAAAGGCTGAAATTCTCCTTATTTGGGGGCAAAAACGCAGAAATTTTCCTTATATTGGGGCAAAATTGCAGAAATTTCACTTATTTCAGGGTAATAAGTCAGAAATTTTCCTTATTTTGGGGCAAAATTGACAGAAATTCCCTTTGTTTTGGGGGAAAAAGACAGAAATTCCACTTATTTAGAGGCAAAAAGCAGAAATTCCCCTTATTTTAGGGCAAAATTGCAGAAATTTCCCGTATTTGGGGGCAAAAAAACAGAAATTCTCCTCATTTTGAGGCAAAATTCCAGAAATTATCTTTATTATGGGGGAAAATTGCAGAAATTTCTTTTATTTTAGGGCAAAATTGCAGAAATTTCATTTATTTCAGAGAAAAAAAAGCAAAAATTTTTCTTATTTTGGGGCAAAAGGGCAGAAATTCTCATTATTTTGGGGCAAAAAGGCAGAAATTCACCTTATTTTGGGCTAAAATTGCAGAAATTTCACATATTTCCGGGCAAAAAGGCAGAAATTTCCCTTAATTTGGGGCAAAAGTGAAGAAATTTCCCTTTTTTATGGCAAAAAGGTATGCATTCCCCTTATTTTCAGGCAAAAAGGCAGAAATTCCCCATATTTTGGAGCAAAATTGCAGAAATTCCCCTAATTGTGGGGCAAAAATGCAGAAATTCTCCTTATTTTTGGACAAAACTCAGAAATTCCACTTATTTTGGGGCAAAATTGCAGAAATTTCCCTTATTTTGAGGCAAAATTGCAGAAATTTCACTTATTTCAGGAAATAAAGGCAGAAATTTTCCTTATTTTGGGGCAAAAATGCAGAAATTCCTAATATTTTGTGGCAAAAATGCAGAAATTCCTAATATTTTGTTGCAAAAATGCAGAAATTTCCCTTATTTTGAGGTAAAAAGGCTGAAATTCCCCTTATATGGAGGCAAAAATGCAGAAATTTCCCTTATTTTGGTGCAAAATTGAAGAAATTTCACTTATTTTAGGGAAAAAACGGGAGAAATTTTCCTTATATTGGGGCAAAAAGGCAGAAATTCTCCATATTTTGGTGCAAAAATCAGAAATTTCCCTTATTTTGAGGTAAAATGCTGAAATTCCCCTTATTTGGGGCAAAAAGCAGAAATTTCCCTATTTTTGGGGCAAATTTGCAGAAATTTCACTTATTTCAGGGTAATAAGTCAGAAATTTTCCTTATTTTGGGGCAAAAATGACAGAAATTCCCTTTGTTTTGGGGGAAAAAGACAGAAATTCCACTTATTTGGAGGCAAAAAAGCAGAAATTCCCTTTATTTTAGGGCAAAATTGCAGAAATTTCCCTTATTTGGGGGCAAAAATACAGAAATTCCCCTTATTTTGTGGCAAAATACCAGAAATTTCCCTTATTATGGGGAAAAATTGCAGAAATTTCCCTTATTTTCGGGCAAAATTGCAGAAATTTCACTTATTTCAGAGAAAAAAAGCACAAATTTTTCTTATTTTGGGGCAAAAAGGGAGAAATTCCCATTATTTTGGGGCAAAAAGGCAGAAATTCACCTTATTTTGGGCTAAAATTGCAGAAATTTCACATATTTCAGGGCAAAAAGGCAGAAATTTCCATTAATTTGGGGCAAAAATGAACTAATTTCCCTTTTTTATGGCAAAAAGGTATGCATTCCCCTTATTTCGGGCAAAAGGCAGAAATTCCCCGTGTTTTGGAGCAAAATTGCAGAAATTCCCCTATTGTGTGGCAAAATTCCAGAAATTTCCCTTATTTTGGGGCAAAATTGCAGAAATTTCCCTTATTTTAGGGCAAAATTGTAGAAATTTCACTAATTGTGGGGCAAAAAGGCAGAAATCCTCCATATTTTGGGGCAAAACTCAGAAATTCCACTTATTTTGGGGCAAAATTCCAGAAATTTTCTTTATTTTGAAGAAAAATTGCAGAAATTTTACTTATTTTGGGACAAAATTGCAGAAATTTCACTTATTTCAGGGAAAAAAGGCAGAAATTTTCCTTATTTTGGGGCAAAAAGGCAGAAATTCCTAATGTTTTGTGCCAAAATTCAGAAATTCCTATTATTTTGAGGTAAAAAGGCTGAAATTCCCCTTATTTGGGGTCAAAAAGGCAGAAATTTCCCTTATATTGGGGCAAAATTGCAGAAATTTCAATTATTTCAGGGTAATAAGTCAGAAATTTTCCTTATTTTGGGGCAATAATGAAAGAAATTCCCTTTGTTTTGGGGGAATAAGACAGAAATTCCACTTATTTAGAGGCAAAAAAGCAGAAATTCCCCCTATTTTAGGGCAAAATTGCAGAAATTTCCCTTATTTGGGGGCAAAAAAACAGAAATTCTCCTTATTTTGGGGCAAAATTCCAGAAATTATCTTTATTATGGGGGAAAATTGCAGAAATTTCTTTTATTTTAGGACAAAATTGCAGAAATTTCATTTATTTCAGAGAAAAAAAAGCAAAAATTTTTCTTATTTTGGGTCAAAAGGGCAGAAATTCTCATTATTTTGGGGCAAAAAGGCAGAAATTCACCTTATTTTGGGCTAAAATTGCAGAAATTTCACATATTTCAGGGCAAAAAGGCAGAAATTTCCCTTAATTTGGGGCAAAAGTAAAGAAATTTCCCTTTTTTATGGCAAAAAGGTATGCATTCCCCTTATTTTCAGGCAAAAGCAGAAATTCCCCATATTTTGGAGCAAAATTGCAGAAATTCCCCTAATTGTGGGGCAAAAATGCAGAAATTCTCCTTATTTTTGGACAAAACTCAGAAATTCCACTTATTTTGGGGCAAAATTGCAGAAATTTCCCTTATTTTGAGGCAAAATTGCAGAAATTTCACTTATTTCAGGAAAAAAAGGCAGAAATTTTCCTTATTTTGGGGCAAAAATGTAGAAATTCCTAATATTTTGTGGCAAAAATGCAGAAATTCCTAATATTTTTTGCAAAAATGCAGAAATTTCCCTTATTTTGAGGTAAAAAGGCTGAAATTCCCCTTATATGGAGGCAAAAATGCAGAAATTTCCCTTATTTTGGTGCAAAATTGCAGAAATTTCACTTATTTTAGGGAAAAAAAGGGAGAAATTTTCCTTATTTTGAAGCAAAAAGGCAGAAATTCTCCATATTTTGGTGCAAAAATCAGAAATTTCCCTTATTTTGAGGTAAAATGCTGAAATTCCCCTTATTTGGGGCAAAAGGCAGAAATTTCCCTATTTTTGGGGCAAATTTGCAGAAATTTCACTTATTTCAGGGTAATAAGTCAGAAATTTTCCTTATTTTGGGGCAAAAATGACAGAAATTCCCTTTGTTTTTGGGGAAAAAGACAGAAATTCCACTTATTTGGAGGCAAAAAAGCAGAAATTCCCTTTATTTTAGTGCAAAATTGCAGAAATTTCCCTTATTTGGGGGCAAAAAATACAGAAATTCCCCTTATTTTGTGGCAAAATACCAGAAATTTCCCTTATTATGGGGAAAAATTGCAGAAATTTCCCTTATTTTTGGGCAAAATTGCAGAAATTTCACTTATTTCAGAGAAAAAAGGCACAAATTTTTTTTATTTTGGGGCAAAAAGGCAGAAATTCCCATTATTTTGGGGCAAAAAGGCAGAAATTAACCTTATTTTGGGCTAAAATTGCAGAAATTTCACATATTTCAGGGCAAAAAGGCAGAAATTTCCATTAATTTGGGGCAAAAATGAAGAAATTTCCCTTTTTTATGGCAAAAAGGTATGCATTCCCCTTATTTCGGGCAAAAAGGCAGAAATTCCCCGTGTTTTGGAGCAAAATTGCAGAAATTCCCCTAATTGTGCGGCAAAATTCCAGAAATTTCCGTTATTTTGGGGCAAAATTGCAGAAATTTCACTTATTTTGGGGCAAAATTGCAGAAATTTCACTTATTTCAGGGAAAAAAGGCAGAAATTTTCCTTATTTTGGGGCAAAAAGGCAGAAATTCTCTATATTTTGGTGCAAAAATCAGAAATTTCCCTTATTTTGAGGTAAAATGCTGAAATACCCCATCTTTTGGGGCAAAAGGCAGAAATTTCCCTTTTTTTGGGGCAAATTTGCAGAAATTACACTTATTTCCGGGAAAAAAAGCAGAAATTTTTCTTATTTTGGGGCAAAAAGGCAGAAATTCCTAATATTTTGTTGCAAAAATGCAGAAATTTCCCTTATTTTGAGGTAAAAAGGCTGAAATTCCCCTTATTTGGGGGCAAAAAGGCAGAAATTTTTCTTATTTTGGGGCAAATTTGCAGAAATTTCACTTTTTTCAGGGTTATAAGTCAGAAATTTTCTTTATTTTGGGGCAAAAAAGACAGAAATTCCCTTTGTTTTGGGGGAAAAAGACAGAAATTCCACTTATTTAGAGGCAAAAAGGCAAAAGGTCCCCTTATTTTAGAGCAAAAATGAAGAAATTTCTTTTTTTATGGCAAAAAGGTATGCATTCTTCTTATTTTCAGACAAAAAGGCAGAAATTCCCCATATTTTGGGGCAAAAAGGCAGAAATTTCCCTTATTTTTGGGCAAAATTGCAGAAATTTCCCTAATTGTGGGGCAAAAAACAGAAATTCCCCTTATTTTTAAGCAAAATTGCAGAAATTTTCCTTATTATGAGGAAAAATTGCAGAAATTTCCCTTATTTTACGGCAAAATTGCAGAAATTTCACTAATAGTGGCGTAAAAAGGCAGAAATTCTCCTTATTTTGGGGCAAAACTCAGAAATTCCACTTATTTTGGGGCAAAATTCCAGAAATTTCCCTTATTTTGGAGCAAAATTGCAGAAATTTTACTTATTTTGGGGCAAAATTGCAGAAATTTCACTTATTTCAGGGAAAAAAGCAGAAATTTTCCTTATTTTGGGGCAAAAAGGCAGAAATTCCTAACATTTTGTGCCAAAATTCAGAAATTCCTCTTATTTTGAGGTATAAAGGCTGAAATTCCCCTTATTTGGGGGCAAAAAGGCAGAAATTTCCCTTATATTGGGGCTAAATTGCAGAAATTTCACTTATTTCAGGGTCATATGTCAGAAATTTTCCTTATTTTGGGGCAAAAATGACAGAAATTCCCTTTGTTTTGGGGGAAAAAGACAGAAATTCCTCTTATTTAGAGGCAAAAAAGCAGAAATTCCCCTTATTTTAGGGCAAAATTGCAGAAATTTCCCTTATTTGGGGGCAAAAAAACAGAAATTCCCCTTATTTTGTGGCAAAATTCCAGAAATTTCCCTTATTATGGGGAAAAATTGCAGAAATTTCCCTTATTTTAGGGCAAAATTGCAGAAATTTCACTTATATCAGAGAAAAAATGCAAAAATTTTTCTTATTTTGGGGCAAAAAGGCAGAAATTCCCATTATTTTGGGGCAAAAGGCAGAAATTCACCTTATTTTGGGCTAAAATTGCAGAAATTTCACATATTTCAGGGCAAAAAGTCAGAAATTTCCCTTAATTTGGGGCAAAAATGAAGAAATTTCCCTTTTTTATTGCAAAAAGGTATGCATTCCCCTTATTTCGGGCAAAAAGGCAGAAATTCCCCATATTTTGGAGCAAAATTGCAGAAATTCCCCTAATTGTGGGGCAAAATTCCAGAAATTTTCCTTATTTTGTGGCAAAATTGCAGAAATTTCACTTATTTTGGGGCAAAATTGCAGAAATTTCACTTATTTCAGGGAAAAAAGGCAGAAATTTTTCTTATTTTGGGGCAAAAAGGCAGAAATTCTCCATATTTTGGTGCAAAAATTAGAAATTTCCCTTATTTTGAGGTAAAATGCAGAAATTCCCCTTATTTTGGGGCAAAAGGCAGAAATTTTCCTTTTTGGGGGCAAATTTGCAGAAATTCCCCTTATTTTGGGGCAAAAGGCAGAAATTTCCCTTTTTTTGGGGGGCAAAAAGGCAGAAATTTCTAATATTTTGTGGCAAAAATGCAGAAATTCCTAATATTTTGTTGCAAAAATGCAGAAATTTCCCTTCTTTTGAGATAAAAATGCTGAAATTCCCCTTATTTGGGGGCAAAAAGGCAGAACTTTTTCTTATTTTGGGGCAAATTTGCAGAAATTTCACTTATTTCAGGGTTATAAGTCAGAAATTTTCTTTATTTTGGGGCAAAAAAGACAGAAATTCCCTTCGTTTTGAGGGAAAAAGACAGAAATTCCACTTATTTAGAGGCAAAAAGGCAAAAGTTCCCCTTATTTTGGAGCAAAAATGAAGAAATTTCCCTTTTTTATGGCAAGAAGTTATGCATTCTTCTTATTTTCAGACAAAAAGGCAGAAATTCCACATATTTTGGGGCAAAAGACAGAAATTTCCCTTATTTTTGGGCAAAATTGGAGAAATTTCCCTAATTGTGAGGCAAAAAACAGAAATTCCCCTTTTTTTGGGGGCAAAATTGCAGAAATTTCCCTTATTATAAGGACAAATTGCAGAAATTTCCCTTATTTTACGGCAAAATTGCAGAAATTTCACTAATTGTGACGCAAAAAGGCAGAAATTCTCCTCATTTTGGGGCAAAACTCAGAAATTCCACTTATTTTGGGGCAAAATTCCAGAAATTTCCCTTATTTTGAGGGAAAATTGCAGAAATTTTACTTATTTTGGGGCAAAATTGCAGAAATTTCACTTATTTCAGGGAAAAAAGCAGAAATTTTATTTATTTTGCGGCAAAAAGGCAGAAATTCCTAATATTTTGTGCCAAAATTCAGAAATTCCCCTTATTTTGAGGTAAAAAGGCTGAAATTCCCCTTATTTGGGGGCAAAAAGGCAGAAATTTCCCTTATATTGGGGCAAAATTGCAGAAATTTCACTTATTTCAGGGTAATAAGTCAGAAATTTTCCTTATTTTGGGGCAAAAATGACAGAAATTCCCTTTGTTTTGGGGGAAAAAGACAGAAATTCCACTTATTTAGAGGCAAAAAAGCAGAAATTCCCCTTATTTTTGGGCAAAATTGCAGAAATTTCCCTTATTTGGGGGCAAAAAAACAGAAATTCCCCTTATTTTGTGGCAAAATTCCAGAAATTTCCCTTATTATGGGGAAAAATTGCAGAAATTTCCCTTATTTTAGGGCAAAATTGCAGAAATTTCACTTATTTCAGAGAAAAAAGGCAAAAATTTTTTCTTATTTTGGGGCAAAAAGGCAGAAATTCCCATTATTTTGGGGCAAAAAGGCAGAAATTCACTTTATTTTGGGCTAAAATTGCAGAAATTTCACATATTTCAGGGCAAAAAGTCAGAAATTTCCCTTTATTTGGGGCAAAAATGAAGAAATTTCTCTTTTTTTTATGATAAAAAGGTATGCATTCCTCTTATTTCGGGCAAAAAGGCAGAAATTCCCCGTATCTTGGAGCAAAATTGCAGAAATTCCCCTAATTGTGGGGCAAAATTCCAGAAATTTTCCTTATTTTGGGGCAAAATTGCAGAAATTTCACTTATTTTGGGGCAAAATTGCAGAAATTTTACTTATTTCAGGGAAAAAAGGAAGAAATTTTCCTCATTTTTGGGCAAAAAGGCAGAAATTCTCCATATTTTGGTGCAAAAATCAGAAATTTCACTTATTTTGAGGTAAAATGCTGAAATTCCCCTTATTTTGGGGCAAAAGGCAGAAATTTCCCTTTTTTTGGGTCAAATTTGCAAAAATTTCACTTATTTCCGGGAAAAAAGGCAGTAATTTTCCTTATTTTGGGGCAAAAAGTCAGAAATTCCTAATACTTTGTGGCAAAAATGCAGAAATTCCTAATATTTTGTTGCAAAAATGCAGAAATTTCCCTTATTTTGAGATAAAAAGGCTGAAATTCCCCTTATTTTAAGGCAAGAAGGTAGAAATTTTTCTTATTTTGGGGCAAATTTGCAGAAATTTCACTTATTTCAGGGTATAAGTCAGAAATTTTCCTTATTTTTGGGCAAAAAAAAACAGAAATTTTCTTTGTTTTGGGGGAAAAGGACAGAAATTCCACTTATTTAGAGGCAAAAAGGCAAAAGTTCCCCTTATTTTGGAGCAAAAATGAAGAAATTTCCCTTTTTTATGGCAAAAAGGTATGCATTCTTCTTATTTTCAGACAAAAAGGCAGAAATTCCCCATATTTCGGGGCAAAAGGCAGAAATTTCCCTTATTTTTGGGCAAAATTGCAGAAATTTCCCTAATTGTGGGGCAAAAAACAGAAATTCTTCTTTTTTGGGGGCAAAATTGCAGATATTTCCCTTATTATGAGGCAAAATTGCAGAAATTTCCCTTATTTTATGGCAAAATTAGAGAAATTTCACTAATTGTTGTGCAATAATACAGAAATTCTCTTTATTTTGGAGCAAAACTCAGAAATTCCACTTATTTTTGGGCAAAATTCCAGAAATTTCCTTATTTTGGGGCAAAATTGCAGAAATTTTACTTATTTTGGGGCAAAATTGCAGAAATTTCACTTATTTCAGGGAAAAAAGCAGAAATTTTTATTATTTTGGGGCAAAAAGGCAGAAATTCCTAATATTTTGTGCCAAAATTCAGAAATTCCCCTTATTTTGAGGTAAAAAGGCTGAAATTCCCCTTATTTGAAGGCAAAAAGGCAGAAATTTCCCTTAT
This sequence comes from Micromys minutus, assembly GCF_963924665.1. Taxonomy (NCBI): domain Eukaryota; kingdom Metazoa; phylum Chordata; class Mammalia; order Rodentia; family Muridae; genus Micromys; species Micromys minutus. Next base: position 681,885 of record NW_027667867.1, on the reverse strand, counting down.
ATTTGGGAAAAATTGCAGAAATTTCACTTATTTCAGGGTAATAAGTCAGAAATTTCCCTTAATTTGGGGCAAAAATGAAGAAATTTCTCTTTTTTATGGCAAAAAGGTATGCATTCCCCTTATTTCGGGCAAAAAGGCAGAAATTCCCTGTATTTTGGAGCAAAATTGCAGAAATTCCCCTAATTGTGGGGCAAAATTGCAGAAATTTCACTTATTTCAGGGAAAAAAGGCAGAAATTTTCCTTATTTTGGGGCAAAAAGGCAGAAATTTTACATATTTTGGTGAAAAAATCAGAAATTTCCCTTATTTTGAGGTAAAATGCTGAAATTCCCCTTATTTTGGGGCAAAAGGCAGAAATTTCCCTTTTTTGGGGGCAAATTTGCAGAAATTTCACTTATTTCCGGGAAAAAAGGCAGAAATATTCATTATTTTGGGCCAAAAAGACAGAAATTCCTAATATTTTGTGGCAAAAATGCAGAAATTCTTAATATTTTGTTGCAAAAATGCAGAAATTTCCCTTATTTTGAGATAAAAATGCTGAAATTCCCCTTATTTGGGGGCAAAAAGGCAGAAATTTTTCTTATTTTGGGGCAAACTTGCAGAAATTTCACTTATTTCAGGGCTATAAGTCAGAAATTTTTCTTATTTTGGGGCAAAAAAGACAGAAATTGCCTTTGTTTTGGGGGAAAAGGACAGAAATTCCACTTATTTAGAGGCAAAAAGGCAAAAGTTCCCCGTATTTTGGAGCAAAAATGAAGAAATTTCCCTTTTTTATGGCAAAAAGGTATGCATTTTTCTTATTTTCAGACAAAAAGACAGAAATTCCACTTATTTAGAGGCAAAAAAGCAGAAATTTTCCTTATTTTAGGGCAAAATTGCAGAAATTTCCCTTATTTGGGGGCAAAAAAACAGAAATTCCCCTTATTTTGGGGCAAAATTCCAGAAATTTCCCTTATTATGGGGAAAAATTGAAGAAATTTCTTTTATTTTATGGCAAAATTGCAGAAATTTCACTAATTGTGGCGCAAAAATGCAGAAATTCTCCTTATTTTGGGCAAAACTCAGAAATTCCACTTAATTTGGGGAAAAATTCCAGATATTTCCCTTATTTTGGGGCAAAATTGCAGAAATTTTACTTATTTCAGGGGAAAAAGGCAGAAATTTTTTCTATTTTGGGGCAAAAGCAGAAATTCCTAATATTTTGTGGAAAAAATGCAGAAATTCCCCTTATTTTGAGGTAAAATGCTGAAATTTTCCTTATTTTGGGGCAAAAGGCAGAAATTTTCCTATTTTTGGGACAAATTTGCAGAAATTTCACTTATTTCATGGTAATAGTTCAGAAATTTTTCTTATTTTGGGGCAAAAAGGCAAAAATTCTCTTTGTTTTGAGGGAAAAAAAAGAAATTCCTCTTATTTAGAGGCAAAAAGGCAAAAGTTACCCTTATTTTAGAGCAAAAATGAAGAAATTTCCCTTTTTAATGGCAAAATAGTATGCATTTTTCTTATTTTCGGACAAAAAGGCAGAAATTCCCCATATTTTGGGGCAAAAGGCAGAAATTCTCCTTATTTTGGGGCAAAATTGCAGAAATTTCCCTAATTGTGGGGCAAAAAACAGAAATTCCCCTTATTTAGTGGCAAAATTGCAGAAATGTCCCTTATTATGGAGAAAAATTGCAGATATTTCCCTTATTTTAGGGCAAAATTGCAGAAATTTCACTTATTTCAGAGAAAAAAGGCAAAAATTTTTCTTATTTTGAGGCAAAAAGGCAGAAATTCACCTTATTTTGGGCTAAAATTGCAGAAATTTCACATATTTCAGGGCAAAAAGTCAAAAATTTCCCTTAATTTGGGGCAAAAATGAAGAAATTTCCCTTTTTTTATGGCACAAAGGTATGCATTCCCCTTATTTTGGGCAAAAAGGCAGAAATTCCCTGTATTTTGGAGCAAAATTGCAGAAATTCCCCTAATTGTGGGGCAAAATTCCAGAAATTTTCCTTATTTTAGGGCAAAATTGCAGAAATTTAACTTATTTTGGGGCAAAATTGCAGAAATTTCACTTATTTCAGGGAAAAAAGGCAGAAATTTTCCTTATTTTGGGGCAAAAAGGCAGAAATTTTCCATATTTTGGTGCAAAAATAGGAAATTTCCCTTATTTTGAGGTAAAATGCTGAAATTCCCCTTATTTTGGGGCAAAAGGCAGAAATTTCCCTTTTTGGGAGGCAAATTTGCAGAAATTTCACTTATTTCCGGGAAAAAAGGCAGAAATTTTCCTTATTTTTGGCCAAAAAGGCAGAAATTCCTAATATTTTGTGGCAAAAAATGCAGAAATTCCTAATATTTTGTTGCAAAAATGCAGAAATTTCCCTTATTTTGAGATAAAAAGGCTGAAATTCCCCTTATTTGGGGGCAAAAAGGCAGAAATTTTTCTTATTTTGGAGCAAATTTGCAGAAATTTCACTTATTTCAGGGTTATAAGTCAGAAATTTTCCTTATTTTGGGGCAAAAAGACAGAAATTACCTTTGTTTTGGGGGAAAAGGACAGAAATTCCACTTATTTAGAGGCAAAAAGGCAAAAGTTCCCCTTATTTTGGAGCAAAAATGAAGAAATTTTCCTTTTTTATGGCAAAAAGGTATGCATTCTTCTTATTTTCAGACAAAAAGACAGAAATTCCACTTATTTAGAGGCAAAAAAGCAGAAATTCCCCTTATTTTTGGGCAAAATTGCAGAAATTTCTTTAATTGTGGGGCAAAAAAAGAAATTCCCCATATTTTGGGGCAAAATTGCAGAAATTTCCCTTATTATGAGGAAAAATTGCAGAAATTTCTCTTATTTTAAGGCAAAATTGCAGAAATTTCACTAATTGTGGCGCAAAAATGCAGAAATTCTCCTTATTTTGGGGCAAAACTCAGAAATTCCACTTATTTTGGGGCAAAATTCCAGAAATTTCCCTTATTTTGGGGCAAAATTGCAGAAATTTTACTTATTTTGAGGCAAAATTGCAGAAATTTCACTTATTTCAGGGAAAAAAGCAGAAATTTTCCTTATTTTGGGGCAAAAAAGCAGAAATTCCTAATATTTTGTGCCAAAATTCAGAAATTCCCCTTATTTTGAGGTAAAAAGGCTGAAATTCTTCTTATTTGGGGGCAAAAAGGCAGAAATTTTCCTTATATTGGGGCAAAATTGCAGAAATTTCACTTATTTCAGGGTAATAAGTCAGAAATTTTCCTTATTTTGGGGCAAAAATGATAGAAATTCCCTTTGTTTTGGGGGAAAAAGACAGAAATTCCACTTATTTAGAGGCAAAAAAGCAGAAATTCCCCTTATTTTAGGAGAAAATTGCAGAAATTTCCCTTATTTGGAAGCAAAAAAACAGAAATTCCTCTTATTTTGGGGCAAAATTCCAGAAATTTCCCTTATTATGGGGAAAAATTATATTAATTTCTTTTATTTTAGGGCAAAATTGCAGAAATTTCACTTATTTCAGAGAAAAAAGGCAAAAATTTTTCATATTTTGGGGCAAAAAGGCAGAAATTCCCATTATTTTTGGGCAAAAAGGCAGAAATTCACCTTTTTTTGGGCTAAAATTGCAGAAATTTCACATATTTCAGGGCAAAAAGGCAGAAATTTCCCTTAATCTGTGGCAAAAATGAAGAAATTTCCCTTTTTTATGGCAAAAAGGTATGCATTCCCTTTATTTTCGGGCAAAAAGGCAGAAATTCCCCGTATTTTGGAGCAAAATTGCAGAAATTCCCCTAATTGTGGGGCAAAAATGCAGAAATTCTCCTTATTTTTGAAAAAAACTCAGAAATTCCACTTATTTTGGGGCAAAATTGCAGAAATTTCCCTTATTTTGGGGCAAAATTGCCGTAATTTCACTTATTTTAAGGCAAAATTGAAGAAATTTCACTTATTTCAGAGAAAAAAGGCAGAAATTTTCCTTATTTTGGGGCAAAAAGGCAGAAATTCCCCTTATTTTGAGGGAAAATGCTGAAATTTTACTTATTTTGGGGCAAAAGGCAGAAATTTTCCTATTTTTGGGACAAATTTGCAGAAATTTCACTTATTTCATGGTAATAAGTCAGAAATTTTTTTTATTTTGGGGCAAAAAAGACAGAAATTCTCTTTGTTTTGGGGAAAAAAAAACAGAAATTCCTCTAAATTAGAGGCAAAAAGGCAAATGTTCCCCTTATTTTGGAGCAAAAATGAAGAAATTTCCCTTTTTTATGGCAAAAAGGTATGCATTTTTCTTATTTTCAGACAAAAAGGCAGAAATTCCCCATATTTTGGGGCAAAAGGCAGAAATTCTCCTTATTTTGGGGCAAAATTGCAGAAATTTCCCTAATTGTGGGGCAAAAAACAGAAATTTCCCTTATTTTGTGGCAAAATTGCAGAAATTTCCCTTATTATGGGGAAAAATTGCAGAAATTTCCCTTATTTTAGGGCAAAATTGCAGAAATTTCACTTATTTCAGAGAAAAAAGGCAAAAATTTTTCTTATTTTGGTGCAAAAAGCAGAAATTCCCATTATATTGGGGCTAAAAGGCAGAAATTCACCTTATTTTGGGCTAAAATTGCATAAATTTCACATATTTCAGGGCAAAAAGTCAGAAATTTCCCTCAAATTGGGGCAAAAATGAAGAAATTTCCTATTTTTATGGCAAAAAGGTATGCATTCCCCTTATTTTGGGCAAAAAGGCAGAAATTCCCCGTATTTTGGAGCAAAATGGCAGAAATTCCCCTAATTGTGGGGCAAAATTCGAGAAATTTTCTTTATTTTGGGGCAAAATTGCAGAAATTTCACTTATTTTGGGGCAAAATTGCAGAAATTTCACTTATTTCAGGAAAAAAAGGCATAAATTTTTCCTTATTTTGGGGCAAAAGCAGAAATTCCTAATATTTTGTGGCAAAAATGCAGAAATTCCTAATATTTTGTTGCCAAAATGCAGATATTTCCATTATTTTGAAATAAAAAGGCTGAAATTCCCCTTATTTAGGGGCAAAAAGGCAGAAATTTTTCTTATTTTGGGGCAAAATTGCAGAAATTTCACGTATTTCAAGGTAATAAGTCAGAAATTTTCCTTATTTTGGGGCGAAAATGACAGAAATTCCCTTTGTTTTGGGGGAAAAAGACAGAAATTCCACTTATTTAGAGGCAAAAAAGCAGAAATTCACCTTATTTTAGGGCAAAATTGCAGAAATTTCCCTTATTTGGGAGCAAAAAAACCGAAATTCCCCTTATTTTGTGGCAAAATTCTAGAAATTTCCCTTATTATGGGAAAAAATTGCAGAAATCCCTTATTTTAGGGCAAAATTGTAGAAATTTCAGTTATTTCAGAGAAAAAAGGCAAAAATTTTTCTTATTTTGGGGCAAAAAGGCAGAAATTCCCATTATTTTGGGGCAAAAAGGCAGAAATTCACCTTATTTTAGGCTAAAATTGCAGAAATTTAACATATTTCAGTGCAAAAATTCTGAAATTTCCCTTAATTTGGGGCAAAAATGAAGAAATTTCCCTTTTTTATGGCAAAAAGTATGCATTCCCTCTATTTTGGGCAAAAAGGCAGAAATTCCCCGTATTTTGGAGCAAAATTGCAGAAATTCCCCTAATTGTGGGGCAAAATTCCAGAAATTTTCCTTATTTTGGGGCAAAAGTGCAGAAATTTCACTTATTTTGGGGCAAAATTGCAGAAATTTCACTTATTTCAGGGAAAAAAGGCAGAAATTTTCCTTATTTTGGGGAAAAAGTCAGAAATTCTCCATATTTTGATGCAAAAATCAGAAATTTCCCTTATTTTTGGGCAAAATTGCAGAAATTTCCCTAATTGTGGGACAAAAACAGAAATTCCCCTTATTTTGAAGCAAAATTGCAGAAATTTCCCTTATTATGAGGAAAAATTGCAGAAATTTCCCTTATTTTACGGCAAAATTGCAGAAATTTCACTAATTGTGGCGCAAAAAGGCAGAAATTCTCCTTATTTTGGGGCAAAACTCAGAAATTCCACTTAATTTGGGGAAAAATTCCAGAAATTTCCCTTATTTTTGGGGCAAAATTGAAGAAATTTTACTTATTTTGGGGCAAAATTTCAGAAATTTCACTTATTTTGCTGCAAAATTGCAGAAATTTCACTTATTTCAGGGAAAAAGGCAGACATTTTCCTTATTTTGGGGAAAAAGACAGAAATTCTCCATATTTTGGGGCAAAAATCAGAAATTTCCCTTATTTTGAGGTAAAATGCTGAAATTCCCCTTATTTTGGGGCAAAAGGCAGAAATTTCCTTTTTTGGGGGCAAATTTGCAGAAATTTCACTTATTTCCAGGAAAAAAGGCAGAAATTTTCCTTATTTTGCGGCAAAAAGGCAGGAATTCCTAATATTTTGTGGCAAAAATGCAGAAATTCCTAATATTTTGTTGCAAAAATGCAGAAATTTCCCTTATTTTGAGATAAAAAGGCTGAAATTCCCTTTATGTAGGGCCAAAAAGGCAGAAATATTTCTTATTTTGGGGCAAATTTGTAGAAATTTCACTTATTTCAGGGTTATAAGTCAGAAATTTTCCTTATTTTGGGGCAAAAAAGACAGAAATTGCCTTTGTTTTGGGGGAAAAGGACAGAAATTCCCTTATTTAGAGGCAAAAAGGCAAAAGTTCCCCTTACTTTGGAGCAAAAATGAAGAAATTTCCCTTTTTTATGGCAAAAAGGTATGCATTCTTCTTATTTCCAGACAAAAAGGCAGAAATTCCCCATATTTTGGGGCACACGGCAGAAATTTCCCTTATTTTTGGGAAAAATTGCAGAAATTTCCCTAATTGGGGGGCAAAAAACAGAAATTCCCCTTATTTTGGGGCAAAATTGCAGAAATTCCCCTTATTATGAGGAAAAATTGCAGAAATTTCCCTTATTTTACGGCAAAATTGCAGAAATTTCACTAATTGTGGCGCAAAAAGGCAGAAATTCTCCTTATTTTGGGGCAAAACTCAGAAATTCCACTTATTTTGGGGCAAAATTCCAGAAATTTCCCTTATTTTGGGGCAAAATTGCAGAAATTTCACTTATTTCAGGGAAAAAAGCAGAAATTTTCCTTATTTTGGGGCAAAAAGTCAGAAATTCCTAATATTTTGTGCCAAAATTCAGAAATTCCCCTTATTTTGAGGTAAAAAGGCTGAAATTCCCCTTATTTGGGTGCAAAAAGACAGAAATTTCCCTTATATTGGGGAAAAAGTGCAGAAATTTCACTTATTTCAGGGTAATAAGTCAGAAATTTTCCTTATTTTGGGGCAAAAATGACAGAAATTCCCTTTGTTTTGGGGGAAAAAGACAGAAATTCCACTATTTAGAGGCAAAAAGCAAAAATTCCCCTTATTTTGGGGCCAAATTGCAGAAATTTCCCTTATTAGGGGGCAAAAAAACAGAAATTACTTTTATTTTGTGGCAAAATTCCAGAAATTTCCCTTATTATGGGGAAAAATTGCAGAAATTTCCCTTATTTTAGGGCAAAATTGCAGAAATTTCACTTATTTCAGAGAAAAAAGGCAAAAATTTTTCTTATTTTGGGGCAAAAATTCAGAAATTCCCATTATTTTGGGGCAAAAAGGCAGAAATTCACCTTATTTTGGGCTAAAATTACAGAAATTTCACATATTTCAGGGCAAAAAGTCAGAAATTTCCCTTAATTTGGGGCAAAAATGAAGAAATTTCCCTTTTTTATGGCAAAAAGGTATGCATTCCCTTTATTTCGGGATAAAAGGCAGAAATTCCCCGTATTTTGGAGCAAAATTGCAGAAATTCTCCTAATTGTGGGGCAAAATTCCAGAAATTTTCCTTATTTTGGGGCAAAATTGCAGAAATTTCACTTATTTTGGGGCAAAATTGCAGAAATTTGACTTATTTCAGGGAAAATAGGCAGAAATTTTCCTTATTTTGGGGCAAAAAGGCAGAAATTCTCCATATTTTGGTGCAAAAATCAGAAATTTCCCTTATTTTGAGGTAAAATGCTGAAATTCCCCTTATTATGGGGCAAAAGGCAGAAATTTCCCTTTTTTGGGGGCAAATTTGCAGAAATTTCACTTATTTCCGGGAAAAAAGGCAGAAATTTTTCTAATTTTGGGGCAAATATGAAGAAATTCCTAGTATTTTGTGGCAAAAATGCAGAAATTCCTAATATTTTGTTGCAAAAATGCAGAAATTTCCCTTATTTTGAGATAAAAAGGCTGAAATTCCCCTTATTTGGGGGCAAAAAGGCAGAAATTTTTCTTATTTTGGGGCAAATTTGCAGAAATTTCACTTATTTCAGGGTTATACGTCAGAAATATTCCTTATTTTGGAGCAAAAAAGAAAGAAATTCCCTTTGTTTTGGGGGGAAAAGACAGAAATTCCACTTATTTAGAGGCAAAAAGGCAAAAGTTCCCCTTATTTTGGAGCAAAAATGAAGAAATTTCCCTTTTTTATGGCAAAAAAGTTATGCATTCTTCTTATTTACAGACAAAAAAGCAGAAATTCCCCATATTTTGGGGCAAAAGGCAGAAATTTCCCTTATTTTAGGGCAAAATTGCAGAAATTTCACTTATTTCAGAGAAAAAAGGCAAAAATTTTTCTTATTTGGGGCTAAAAGGCAGAAATTCCCATTATTTTGGGACAAAAAGGCAGAAATTCACCTTATTTTGGGCTAAAATTACAGAAATTTCACATATTTCAGGGCAAAAAGTCAGAAATTTCCCCTAATTTGGGGCAAAAATGAAGAAATTTTCCTTTTTTATGGCAAAAAGGTATGCATTCCCCTTATTTTGGGCAAAAAGGCAGAAATTCCCCGTATTTTGGAGCAAAATTGCAGAATTTCCCCTAATTGTGGGGCAAAATTCCAGAAATTTTCCTTATTTTGGGGCAAAATTGCAGAAATTTCACATATTTTGGGGCAAAATTGCAGAAATTTCACTTATTTCAGGGAAAATAGGCAGAAATTTTCCTTATTTTGGGGCAAAAAGGCAGAAATTCTCCATATTTTGTTGCAAAAATTAAAAATTTCCCTTATTTTGAGGTAAAATGCTGAAATTCCCTTTATTTTGGGGCAAGAGGCAGAAATTTCCCTTTTTTGGGGCAAATTTGCAGAAATTTCACTTATTTCCGAAAAAAAAAGGCAGAAATTTTCCTTATTTTGGGGCAAAAAGGCAGAAATTCCTAATATTTTGTGGCAAAAATGCAGAAATTCCTAATATTTTGTTGCAAAAATGCAGAAATTTCCCTTATTTTGAGATAAAAAGGCTGAAATTCCACTTATTTAGGGGCAAAAAGGCAGAAATTTTTCTTATTTTGGGGCAAATTTGCAGAAATTTCACTTATTTCAGGGTTATAAATCAGAAATTTTCCTTATTTTGGGGCAAAAAAGACAGAAATTCCCTTTGTTTTGGGGGAAAAAGACAGAAATTCCACTTATTTAGAGGCAAAATGGCAAAAGTTCCCCTTATTTTGGAGCAAAAATGAAGAAATTTCCCTTTTTTATGGCAAAAAGGTATGCATTCTTTTTATTTTCAGACAAAAAGGCAGAAATTACCCATATTTTGGGGCAAACGGCAGAAATTTCCCTTATTTTTGGGCAAAATTGCAGAAATTTCCCTAATTGTGGATCAAAAAACAGAAATTCCCCTTATTTTGGGGCAAAATTGCAGAAATTTCCCTTATTATGAGGAAAAATTGCAAAAATTTCCCTTATTTTACGGCAAAATTGCAGAAATTTCACTAATTGTGGAGCAAAAAGGCAGAAATTCTCCTTATTTTGGGGCAAAACTCAGAAATTCCACTTACTTTGGGGCAAAATTTCAGATATTTCCCTTATTTGGGGGCAAAATTGTAGAAATTTTACTTATTTTGGGGCAAAATTGCAGAAATTTCACTTATTTCAGGAAAAAAAGCAGAAATTTTCCTTATTTTGGGGCAAAAAGGCAGAAATTCCTAATATTTTGTGCCAAAATTCAGAAATTCCCCTTATTTTGAGGTAAAAAGGCTGAAATTCCCCTTATTTGGGGGCAAAAAGACAGAAATTTCCCTTATATTGGAAAAAAAGTGCAGAAATTTCACTTATTTCAGGGTAATAAGTCAGAAATTTTCCTTATTTTGGGGCAAAAATGAGAGAAATTCCCTTTGTTTTGGGGGAAAAAGACAGAAATTCCACTTATTTAGAGGCAAAAAGCAAAAATTCCCCTTATTTTGGGGCAAAATTGCAGAAATTTCCCTTATTAGGGGCCAAAAAACCAGAAATTACTCTTATTTTGTGGCAAAATTCTAGAAATTTCCCTTATTATGGGGAAAAATTGCAGAAATTTCCCTTATTTTAGGGCAAAATTGCAGAAATTTCACTTATTTCAGAGAAAAAAGGCAAAAATTTTTCTTATTTTGGGGCAAAAAGGCAGAAATTCCCATTATTTTGGGGCAAAAAGGCAGAAATTCACCTTATTTTGGGCTAAAATTGCAGAAATTTCACATATTTCAGGGCAAAAAGTCAGAAATTTCCCTTAATTTGGGGCAAAAATGAAGAAATTTCCCTTTTTTATGGCAAAAAGGTATGCATTCCCTTTATTTCGGGATAAAAGGCAGAAATTCCCCGTATTTTGGAGCAAAATTGCAGAAATTCTCCTAATTGTGGGGCAAAATTCCAGAAATTTTCCTTATTTTGGGGCAAAATTGCAGAAATTTCACTTATTTTGGGGCAAAATTGCAGAAATTTGACTTATTTCAGGGAAAATAGGCAGAAATTTTCCTTATTTTGGGGCAAAAAGGCAGAAATTCTCCATATTTTGGTGCAAAAATCAGAAATTTCCCTTATTTTGAGGTAAAATGCTGAAATTCCCCTTATTATGGGGCAAAAGGCAGAAATTTCCCTTTTTTGGGGGCAAATTTGCAGAAATTTCACTTATTTCCGGGAAAAAAGGCACAAATTTTTCTAATTTTGGGGCAAATATGAAGAAATTCCTAGTATTTTGTGGCAAAAATGCAGAAATTCCTAATATTTTGTGGCAAAAATGCAGAAATTCCTAATATTTTGTTGCAAAAATGCAGAAATTTCCCTTATTTTGAGATAAAAAGGCTGAAATTCCCCATATTTGGGGGCAAAAAGGCAGAAATTTTTCTTATTTTGGGGCAAATTTGCAGAAATTTCACTTATTTCAGGGTTATACGTCAGAAATTTTCCTTATTTTGGAGCAAAAAAGAAAGAAATTCCCTTTGTTTTGGGGGGAAAAGACAGAAATTCCACTTATTTAGAGGCAAAAAGGCAAAAGTTCCCCTTATTTTGGAGCAAAAATGAAGAAATTTCCCTTTTTTATGGCAAAAAAAGTTATGCATTTTTCTTATTTTCAGACAAAAAAGCAGAAATTCCCCATATTTTGGGGCAAAAGGCAGAAATTTCCCTTATTTTAGGGCAAAATTGCAGAAATTTCACTTATTTCAGAGAAAAAAGGCAAAAATTTTTCTTATTTGGGGCTAAAAGGCAGAAATTCCCATTATTTTGGGACAAAAAGGCAGAAATTCACCTTATTTTGGGCTAAAATTGCAGAAATTTCACATATTTCAGGGCAAAAAGTCAGAAATTTCCCCTAATTTGGGGCAAAAATGAAGAAATTTTCCTTTTTTATGGCAAAAAGGTATGCATTCCCCTTATTTTGGGCAAAAAGGCAGAAATTCCCCGTATTTTGGAGCAAAATTGCAGAATTTCCCCTAATTGTGGGGCAAAATTCCAGAAATTTTCCTTATTTTGGGGCAAAATTGCAGAAATTTCACATATTTTGGGGCAAAATTGCAGAAATTTCACTTATTTCAGGGAAAATAGGCAGAAATTTTCCTTATTTTGGGGCAAAAAGGCAGAAATTCTCCATATTTTGTTGCAAAAATTAAAAATTTCCCTTATTTTGAGGTAAAATGCTGAAATTCCCTTTATTTTGGGGCAAGAGGCAGAAATTTCCCTTTTTTGGGGCAAATTTGCAGAAATTTCACTTATTTCCGAAAAAAAAAGGCAGAAATTTTCCTTATTTTGGGGCAAAAAGGCAGAAATTCCTAATATTTTGTGGCAAAAATGCAGAAATTCCTAATATTTTGTTGCAAAAATGCAGAAATTTCCCTTATTTTGAGATAAAAAGGCTGAAATTCCACTTATTTAGGGGCAAAAAGGCAGAAATTTTTCTTATTTTGGGGCAAATTTGCAGAAATTTCACTTATTTCAGGGTTATAAATCAGAAATTTTCCTTATTTTGGGGCAAAAAAGACAGAAATTCCCTTTGTTTTGGGGGAAAAAGACAGAAATTCCACTTATTTAGAGGCAAAATGGCAAAAGTTCCCCTTATTTTGGAGCAAAAATGAAGAAATTTCCCTTTTTTATGGCAAAAAGGTATGCATTCTTTTTATTTTCAGACAAAAAGGCAGAAATTACCCATATTTTGGGGCAAACGGCAGAAATTTCCCTTATTTTTGGGCAAAATTGCAGAAATTTCCCTAATTGTGGATCAAAAAACAGAAATTCCCCTTATTTTGGGGCAAAATTGCAGAAATTTCCCTTATTATGAGGAAAAATTGCAAAAATTTCCCTTATTTTACGGCAAAATTGCAGAAATTTCACTAATTGTGGAGCAAAAAGGCAGAAATTCTCCTTATTTTGGGGCAAAACTCAGAAATTCCACTTACTTTGGGGCAAAATTTCAGATATTTCCCTTATTTGGGGGCAAAATTGTAGAAATTTTACTTATTTTGGGGCAAAATTGCAGAAATTTCACTTATTTCAGGAAAAAAAGCAGAAATTTTCCTTATTTTGGGGCAAAAAGGCAGAAATTCCTAATATTTTGTGCCAAAATTCAGAAATTCCCCTTATTTTGAGGTAAAAAGGCTGAAATTCCCCTTATTTGGGGGCAAAAAGACAGAAATTTCCCTTATATTGGAAAAAAAGTGCAGAAATTTCACTTATTTCAGGGTAATAAGTCAGAAATTTTCCTTATTTTGGGGCAAAAATGACAGAAATTCCCTTTGTTTTGGGGGAAAAAGACAGAAATTCCACTTATTTAGAGGCAAAAAACAAAAATTCCCCTTATTTTGGGGCAAAATTGCAGAAATTTCCCTTATTAGGGGCCAAAAAAACAGAAATTACTCTTATTTTGTGGCAAAATTCTAGAAATTTCCCTTATTATGGGGAAAAATTGCAGAAATTTCCCTTATTTTAGGGCAAAATTGCAGAAATTTCACTTATTTCAGAGAAAAAAGGCAAAAATTTTTCTTATTTTGGGGCAAAAAGGCAGAAATTCCCATTATTTTGGGGCAAAAAGGCAGAAATTCACCTTATTTTGGGCTAAAATTGCAGAAATTTCACATATTTCAGGGCAAAAAGTCAGAAATTTCCCTTAATTTGGGGCAAAAATGAAGAAATTTCCCTTTTTTATGGCAAAAAGGTATGCATTCCCTTTATTTCGGGATAAAAGGCAGAAATTCCCCGTATTTTGGAGCAAAATTGCAGAAATTCTCCTAATTGTGGGGCAAAATTCCAGAAATTTTCCTTATTTTGGGGCAAAATTGCAGAAATTTCACTTATTTTGGGGCAAAATTGCAGAAATTTGACTTATTTCAGGGAAAATAGGCAGAAATTTTCCTTATTTTGGGGCAAAAAGGCAGAAATTCTCCATATTTTGGTGCAAAAATCAGAAATTTCCCTTATTTTGAGGTAAAATGCTGAAATTCCCCTTATTATGGGGCAAAAGGCAGAAATTTCCCTTTTTTTGGGGCAAATTTGCAGAAATTTCACTTATTTCCGGGAAAAAAGGCACAAATTTTTCTAATTTTGGGGCAAATATGAAGAAATTCCTAGTATTTTGTGGCAAAAATGCAGAAATTCCTAATATTTTGTTGCAAAAATGCAGAAATTTCCCTTATTTTTAGATAAAAAGGCAGAAATTCCCCTTATTTGGGGGCAAAAAGGCAGAAATTTTTCTTATTTTGGGGCAAATTTGCAGAAATTTCACTTATTTCAGGGTTATACGTCAGAAATTTTCTTTATTTTGGAGCAAAAAAGAAAGAAATTCCCTTTGTTTTGGGGGGAAAAGACAGAAATTCCACTTATTTAGAGGCAAAAAGGCAAAAGTTCCCCTTATTTTGGAGCAAAAATGAAGAAATTTCCCTTTTTTATGGCAAAAAAGTTATGCATTCTTCTTATTTTCAGACAAAAAAGCAGAAATTCCCCATATTTTGGGGCAAAAGGCAGAAATTTCCCTTATTTTAGGGCAAAATTGCAGAAATTTCACTTATTTCAGAGAAAAAAGGCAAAAAGTTTTCTTATTTGGGGCTAAAAGGCAGAAATTCCCATTATTTTGGGACAAAAAGGCAGAAATTCACCTTATTTTGGGCTAAAATTGCAGAAATTTCACATATTTCAGGGCAAAAAGTCAGAAATTTCCCCTAATTTGGGGCAAAAATAAAGAAATTTTCCTTTTTTATGGCAAAAAGGTATGCATTCCCCTTATTTTGGGCAAAAAGGCAGAAATTCCCCGTATTTTGGAGCAAAATTGCAGAATTTCCCCTAATTGTGGGGCAAAATTCCAGAAATTTTCCTTATTTTGGGGCAAAATTGCAGAAATTTCACTTATTTTGGGGCAAAATTGCAGAAATTTCACTTATTTCAGGGAAAATAGGCAGAAATTTTCCTTATTTTGGGGCAAAAAGGCAGAAATTCTCCATATTTTGTTGCAAAAATTAAAAATTTCCCTTATTTTGAGGTAAAATGCTGAAATTCCCTTTATTTTGGGGCAAAAGGCAGAAATTTCCCTTTTTTGGGGCAAATTTGCAGAAATTTCACTTATTTCTGAAAAAAAAGGCAGAAATTTTCCTTATTTTGGGGCAAAAAGGCAGAAATTCCTAATATTTTGTGGCAAAAATGCAGAAATTCCTAATATTTTGTTGCAAAAATGCAGAAATTTCCCTTATTTTGAGATAAAAAGGCTGAAATTCCACTTATTTAGGGGCAAAAAGGCAGAAATTTTTCTTATTTTAGGGCAAATTTGCAGAAATTTCACTTATTTCAGGGTTATAAGTCAGAAATTTTCCTTATTTTGTGGCAAAAAAGACAGAAATTCCCTTTGTTTTGGGGGAAAAAGACAGAAATTCCACTTATTTAGAGGCAAAATGGCAAAAGTTCCCCTTATTTTGGAGCAAAAATGAAGAAATTTCCCTTTTTTATGGCAAAAAGGTATGCATTCTTTTTATTTTCAGACAAAAAGGCAGAAATTACCCATATTTTGGGGCAAACGGCAGAAATTTCCCTTATTTTTGGGCAAAATTGCAGAAATTTCCCTAATTGTGGATCAAAAAACAGAAATTCCCCTTATTTTGGGGCAAAATTGCAGAAATTTCCCTTATTATGAGGAAAAATTGCAGAAATTTCCCTTATTTTACGGCAAAATTGCAGAAATTTTACTAATTGTGGAGCAAAAAGGCAGAAATTCTCCTTATTTTGGGGCAAAACTCAGAAATTCCACTTACTTTGGGGCAAAATTTCAGATATTTCCCTTATTTGGGGGCAAAATTGCAGAAATTTTACTTATTTTGGGGCAAAATTGCAGAAATTTCACTTATTTCAGGAAAAAAAAGCAGAAATTTTCCTTATTTTGGGGCAAAAAGGCAGAAATTCCTAATATTTTGTGCCAAAATTCAGAAATTCCCCTTATTTTGAGGTAAAAAGGCTGAAATTCCCCTTATTTGGGGGCAAAAAGACAGAAATTTCCCTTATATTGGAAAAAAAGTGCAGAAATTTCACTTATTTCAGGGTAATAAGTCAGAAATTTTCCTTATTTTGGGGCAAAAATGACAGAAATTCCCTTTGTTTTGGGGGGAAAAGACAGAAATTCCACTTATTTAGAGGCAAAAAGCAAAAATTCCCCTTATTTTAGAGCAAAATTGCAGAAATTTCCCTTATTTGGGGGCAGAAATACAGAAATTCCCCTTATTTTGTGGCAAAATTCCAGAAATTTCCCTTATTATGGGGAAAAATTGCAGAAATTTCCCTTATTTTAGGGCAAAATTGCAGAAATTTCACTTATTTCAGAGAAAAAAGGCAAAAATTTTTCTTATTTTGGGGCAAAAAGTCAGAAATTCCCATTATTTTGGGGCAAAAATGCAGAAATTCACCTTATTTTGGGCTAAAATTGCAGAAATTTCACATATTTCAGGACAAAAATGCAGAAATTTCCCTTAATTTGGGGCAAAAATGAAGAAATTTCCCTTTTTTATGGCAAAAAGGTATGCATTCCCCTTATTTCGGGCAAAAAGGCAGAAATTCCCCGTATTTTGGAGCAAAATTGCAGAAATTCCCCTAATTGTGGGGCAAAAAGGCAGAAATTCTCTTTATTTTGGGGAAAAACTAAGAAATTCCACTTATTTTGGGGCCAAATTGCAGAAATTTCACTTTTTTCAGGGAAAAAAGGCAGAAATTTTCCTTATTTTGGGGCAAAAAGGCAGAAATTCTCCATATTTAGGTGCAAAAATCAGAAATTTTTCTTATTTTGAGGTAAAATGCTGAAATTCCCCTTATTTTGGGGCAAAAGGCAGAAATTTCCCTTTTTTGGGGCAAATTTGCAGAAATTTCACTTATTTCCGGGAAAAAAGGCAGAAATTTTCCTTATTTTGTGACAAAAAGGCAGAAATTCCTAATATTTTGTGGCAAAAATGCAGAAATTCCTAATATTTTGTTGCAAAAATGCAGAAATTTCCCTTATTTTGAGATAAAAAGGCTGAAATTCCCCATATTTGGGGGCAAAAAGGCAGAAATTTTTCTTATTTTGGGGCAAATTTGCAGAAATTTCACTTATTTCAGGGTTATACGTCAGAAATTTTCCTTATTTTGGAGCAAAAAAGACAGAAATTCCCTTTGTTTTGGGGTAAAAGGACAGAAATTCCACTTATTTAGAGGCAAGAAGGCAAAAGTTCCCCTTATTTTAGAGCAAAAATGAAGAAATTTCCCTTTTTTTATGGCAAAAAGGTATGCATTCTTCTTATTTTCAGACAAAAAGGCAGAAATTCCCCATATTTTGGGGCAAAAGGCAGAAATTTCCCTTATTTTAGGGCAAAATTGCAGAAATTTCACTTATTTCAGAGAAAAAAGGCAAAAATTTTTCTTATTTTGGGGCAAAAAGGCAGAAATTCCCATTATTTTGGGAAAAAAGGCAGAAATTCACCTTATTTTGGGCTAAAATTGCAGAAATTTCACATATTTCAGGGCAAAAGTCAGAAATTTCCCCTAATTTGGAGCAAAAATGAAGAAATTTCCCTTTTTTATGGCAAAAAGGTATGCATTCCCCTTATTTTGGCAAAAAGGCAGAAATTCCCCGTATTTTGGAGCAAAATTGCAGAATTTCCCCTAATTGTGGGGCAAAATTCCAGAAATTTTCCTTATTTTGGGGCAAAATTGCCGAAATTTCACTTATTTTGGGGCAAAATTGCAGAAATTTCACTTATTTCAGGGAAAATAGGCAGAAATTTTCATTATTTTGGGGCAAAAAGGCAGAAATTCTCCATATTTTGTTGCAAAAATCAGAAATTTCCCTTATTTTGAGGTAAAATGCTGAAATTCCCCTTTTTTTGGGGCAAAAGGCAGAAATTTCCCTTTTTTGGGGCAAATTTGCAGAAATTTCACTTATTTCCGAAAAAAAAGGCAGAAATTTTTCTTATTTTGCTGCAAAAAGGCAGAAATTCCTAATATTTTGTTGCAAAAATGCAGAAATTTCCTTTATTTTGAAATAAAAAGGCTGAAATTCCCCTTATTTGGGGGCAAAAATGCAGAAATTTTTTTATTTTGTGGCAAATTTGCAGAAATTTCACTTATTTCAGGGTTATAAGTCAGAAATTTTCCTTATTTTGGGGCAAAAAAGACAAAAATTCCCTTTGTTTTGGGGGAAAAAGACAGAAATTTCACTTATTTAGAGGCAAAAAGGCAAAAGTTCCCCTTATTTTAAAGCAAAAATGAAGAAATTTCTCTTTTTTATGCCAAAAAGTTATGCATTCTTCTTATTTTCAGACAAAAAGGCAGAAATTCCCCAAATTTGGGGCAAAAGGCAGAAATTTCCATTATTTTTTGGCAAAATTGCAGAAATTTCCCTAATTGTGGGGCAAAAAACAGAAATTCCCCTTATTTTGGGGCAAAATTGCAGAAATTTCCTTTATTATGAGGAAAAATTGCAGAAATTTCCCTTATTTTACAGCAAAATTGCAGAAATTTCACTAATTGTGGCGCAAAAAGGCAGAAATTCTCCTTATTTCGGGGCAAAACTCAGAAATTCCACTTATTTTGGGGCAAAATTACAGAAATTTCCCTTATTTTGGGGCAAAATTGCAGAAATTTTACTTATTTTGGGGCAAAATTGCAGAAAATTCACTTATTGCAGAAAAAAAAGCAGAAATTTTTTTTATTTTGGGGCAAAAAAACAGAAATTCCTAATATTTTGTGCCAAAATTAAGAAATTCCCATTATTTTGAGGTAAAAAGACTGAAATTCCCCTTATTTGGGGGCAAAAAGGCAGAAATTTCCCTTATATTCGGGCAAAATTGCAGAAATTTCACTTATTTCAGGGTAATAGTCAGAAATTTTCCTTATTTTGGGGCAAAAATGACAGAAATTCCCTTTGTTTTGGGGAAAAAAGGCAGAAATTCCACTTATTTAGAGGCAAAAAAGCAAAAATTCCCCTTATTTTAGGGCAAAATTGCAGAAATTTCCCTTATTTGGGGGCAAAAAAACAGAAATTCCCTTTATTTTGTGGCAAAATTCCAGAAATTTCCCTTATTATGGGGAAAAATTGCAGAAATTTCCCTTATTTTAGGGCAAAATGGCAGAAATTTCACTTATTTCAGAGAAAAAAGGCAAAAATTTTTCTTATTTTGGGGCAAAGGCAGAAATTTCCCTATTTTGGGGGCAAATTTGCAGAAATTTCACTTATTTCATGGTAATAAGTCAGAAATTTTCCTTATTTTGGGGCCAAAAAACAGAAATTCTCTTTGTTTTGGGGGAAAAAAACAGAAATTCCAGTTATTTAGAGGCAAAAAGGCAAAAGTTCCCCTTATTTTGGAGCAAAAAAGAAGAAATTTCCCTTTTTTATGGCAAAAAGGTATGCATTTTTCTTATTTTCGGACGAAAAGGCAGAAATTCCCCATATTTTGGAGCAAAAGGCAGAAATTCCCCTTATTTTTGGGCAAAATTGCAGAAATTTCCCTAATTATGGGGCAAAAAACAGAAATTCTTTTTATTTTGAAGCAAAATTGCAGAAATTTCCCTTATTATGGGGAAAAATTGTAGAAATTTCCCTTATTTTAGGGCAAAATTGCAGAAATTTCACTAATTGTGGGGCAAAAAAGGCAGAAATTCTCCTTATTTTGGAACAAAACTCAGAAATTTCACTTATTTTGGGGCAAAATTCCAGAAATTTCCCTTATTTTGGGGCAAAATTGTAAAAATTTTACTTATTTTGTGGCAAAATTGCAGAAATTTCACTTATTTCAGGGAAAAAAGACAGAAATTTGTTTCATTTTGGGGCAAAAAGGCAGAAATTCGTAATATTTTGTGCCAAAATTAAGAAATTCCCCTTATTTTAGGTAAAAAGGCTGAAATTCCCCTTATTTGGGGGCAAAAACGCAGAAATTTCCATTATATTGGGACAAAATTGCAGAAATTTCACTTATTTCAGGGTAATAAGTTAGAAATTTTCCTTATTTTGCGGTAAAAATGACAGAAATTCCCTTTGTTTTGTGGAGAAAGACAAAAATTCCACTTATTTAGAGGCAAAAAAGCAGAAATTCCCCTTATTTTAGGGCAAAATTGCAGAAATTTCTTTTATTTGGGGGCAAAAAAACAGAAATTCCCCTTATTTTGTGGCAAAATTCCAGAAATTTCCCTTATTATGGGGAAAAATTGCAGAAATTCCCTTTATTTTGGGGCAAAATTGCAGAAATTTCCCGAATTGTGGGGCAAAAAACAGAAATTCCCCTTATTTTGTGGCAAAATTCCAGAAATTTCCCTTATTATGGGGAAAAATTGCAGAAATTTCCCTTATTTTAGGGCAAAATTGCAGAAATTTCACTTATTTCAGAGAAAAAAGGCAAAAATTTTTCTTATTTTGGGGCAAAAAGGCAGAAATTCCCATTATTTTGGGGCAAAAAGGCAGAAATTCACCTTATTTTGGGCTAAAATTGCAGAAATTTCACATATTTCAGGGCAAAAAGTCAGAAATTTCCCTTAATTTGGGGCAAAAATGAAGAAATTTCCCTTTTTTATTGCAAAAAGTTATGCATTCCCCTTATTTCGGGCAAAAAGGCAGAAATTCCCCGTATTTTGGAGCAAAATTGCAGAAATTCCCCTAATTGTGGGGCAAAAAGGCAGAAATTCTCCTTATTTTGGGGCCAAACTCAGAAATTCCACTTATTTTGGGGCAAAATTCCAGAAATTTCCCTTATTTTGGGGAAAAATTGTAGAAATTTTACTTATTTTGGGGCAAAAAAGAAAGAAATTCCCTTTGTTTTGGGGGGAAAAGACAGAAATTCCACTTATTTAGAGGCAAAAAGGCAAAAGTTCCCCTTATTTTGGAGCAAAAATGAAGAAATTTCCCTTTTTTATGGCAAAAAAGTTATGCATTCTTCTTATTTTCAGACAAAAAAGCAGAAATTCCCCATATTTTGGGGCAAAAGGCAGAAATTTCCCTTATTTTAGGGCAAAATTGCAGAAATTTCACTTATTTCAGAGAAAAAAGGCAAAAATTTTTCTTATTTGGGGCTAAAAGGCAGAAATTCCCATTATTTTGGGACAAAAAGGCAGAAATTCACCTTATTTTGGGCTAAAATTACAGAAATTTCACATATTTCAGGGCAAAAAGTCAGAAATTTCCGTAATTTGGGGCAAAAATGAAGAAATTTTCCTTTTTTATGTAAAAAGGTATGCATTCCCCTTTTTTTGGGCAAAAAGGCAGAAATTCCCCGTATTTTGGAGCAAAATTGCAGAATTTCCCCTAATTGTGGGGCAAAATTCCAGAAATTTTCCTTATTTTGGGGCAAAATTGCCGAAATTTCACTTATTTTGGGGCAAAATTGCAGAAATTTCACTTATTTCAGGGAAAATAGGCAGAAATTTTCCTTATTTTGGGGCAAAAAGGCAGAAATTCTCCATATTTTGTTGCAAAAATTAAAAATTTCTTTTAATTTGAGGTAAAATGCTGAAATTCCCTTTATTTTGGGGCAAAAGGCAGAAATTTCCCTTTTTTGGGGCAAATTTGCAGAAATTTCACTTATTTCCGAAAAAAAAGGCAGAAATTTTCCTTATTTTGGGGCAAAAAGGCAGAAATTCCTAATATTTTGTGGCAAAAATGCAGAAATTCCTAATATTTTGTTGCAAAAATGCAGAAATTTCCCTTATTTTGAAATAAAAAGGCTGAAATTCCCCTTATTTGGGGGCAAAAATGCAGAAATTTTTCTTATTTTGCGGCAAATTTGCAGAAATTTCACTTATTTCAAGGTTATAGATCAGAAATTTTCCTTATTTTGGGGCAAAAAAGACTGAAATTCCCTTTGTTTTGGGGGAAAAAGACAGAAATTCCACTTATTTAGAGGCAAAAAGGCAATAGTTCCCCTTATTTTGGAGCAAAAATGAAGAAATTTCCCTTTTTTATGGCAAAAAGGTATGCATTCTTCTTATTTTTAGACAAAAAGGCAGAAATTCCCCATATTTTGGGGCAAAAGGAAGAAATTTCCCTTTTTTTGGACAAAATTGCAGAAATTTCCCTAATTGTGGGGCAAAAAACGGAAATTCCCCTTATTTTGGGGCAAAATTGCAGAAATTTCCCTTATTATGAGGAAAAATTGCAGAAATTTCCCTTATTTTACGGCAAAATTGTAGAAATTTCACTAATTGTGGCGCAAAAAGGCAGAAATTCTCCTTATTTTGGGGCAAAACTCAGAAATTCCACTTAATTTGGGGAAAAATTCCAGAAATTGCCCTTATTTTGGGGCAAAATTGCAGAAATTTTACTTATTTTGGGGCAAAATTGCAGAAATTTCACTTATTTCAGGGAAAAAATCAGAAATTTTCTTTATTTTGGGGAAAAAAGGCAGAAATTCCTAATATTTTGTTCCAAAATTCAGAAATTTTCCTTATTTTGAGGTAAAAAGGCTGAAATTCCCCTTATTTGGCTGCAAAAAGGCAGAAATTTTTCTTATTTTGGGGCAAATTTGCAGAAATTTCACTTATTTCAGGGTTATACGTCAGAAATTTTCCTTATTTTGGAGCAAAATAGACAGAAATTGCCTTTGTTTTGGGGGAAAAGGACAGAAATTCCACTTATTTAGAGGCAAGAAGGCAAAAGTTCCCCTTATTTTAGAGCAAAAATGAAGAAATTTCCCTTTTTTATGGCAAAAATGTATGCATTCTTCTTATTTTCAGACAAAAAGGCAGAAATTCCCCATATTTTGGGGCAAAAGGCAGAAATTCCCCTTATTTTAGGGCAAAATTGCAGAAATTTCACTTATTTCAGAGAAAAAAGGCAAAAATTTTTCTTATTTTGGGGCAAAAAGGCAGAAATTCCCATTATTTTGGGAAAAAAGGCAGAAACTCACCTTATTTTGGGCTAGAATTGCAGAAATTTCACATATTTCAGGGCAAAAGTAAGAAATTTCCCCTAATTTGGGGCAAAAATGAAGAAATTTCCCTTTTTTATGGCAAAAAGTTATGCATTCCCCTTATTTTGGCAAAAAGGCAGAAATTCCCCGTATTTTGGAGCAAAATTGCAGAATTTCCCCTAATTGTGGGGCAAAATTCCAGAAATTTTCCTTATTTTGGGGCAAAATTGCCGAAATTTCACTTATTTTGGGGCAAAATTGCAGAAATTTCACTTATTTCAGGGAAAATAGGCAGAAATTTTTTTTATTTTGGGGCAAAAAGGCAGAAATTCTCCATATTTTGTTGCAAAAATCAGAAATTTCCCTTATTTTGAGGTAAAATGCTGAAATTCCCCTTATTTTGGGGCAAAAGGCAGAAATTTCCCTTTTTTGGGGCAAATTTGCAGAAATTTCACTTATTTCCGAAAAAAAAGGCAGAAATTTTTCTTATTTTGCTGCAAAAAGGCAGAAATTCCTAATATTTTGTTGCAAAAATGCAGAAATTTCCCTTATTTTGAAATAAAAAGGCTGAAATTCCCCTTATACGGGGGCAAAAATGCAGAAATTTTTCTTATTTTGTGGCAAATTTGCAGAAATTTCACTTATTTCAGGGTTATAAGTCAGAAATTTTCCTTATTTTGGGGCAAAAAAGACAGAAATTCCCTTTGTTTTGGAGGAAAAATACAGAAATTTCACTTATTTAGAGGCAAAAAGGCAAAAGTTCCCTTATTTTAAAGCAAAAATGAAGAAATTTCTCTTTTTTATGGCAAAAAGTTATGCATTCTTCTTATTTTCAGACAAAAAGGCAGAAATTCCCCATATTTTGGGGCAAAAGGCAGAAATTTCCCTTATTTTTTGGCAAAATTGCAGAAATTTCCCTAATTGTGGGGCAAAAAACAGAAATTCCCCTTATTTTGGGGCAAAATTGCAGAAATTTCCCTTATTATGAGGAAAAATTGCAGAAATTTCCCTTATTTTACGGCAAAATTGCAGAAATTTCACTAATTGTGGAGCAAAAAGGCAGAAATTCTCCTTATTTTCGGGCAAAACTCAGAAATTCCACTTACTTTGGGGCAAAATTTCAGATATTTCCCTTATTTGGGGGCAAAATTGCAGAAATTTTACTTATTTTGGGGCAAAATTGCAGAAATTTCACTTATTTCAGGAAAAAAAGCAGAAATTTTCCTTATTTTGGGGCAAAAAGGCAGAAATTCCTAATATTTTGTGCCAAAATTCAGAAATTCCCCTTATTTTGAGGTAAAAAGGCTGAAATTCCCCTTATTTGGGGGCAAAAAGACAGAAATTTCCCTTATATTGGAAAAAAAGTGCAGAAATTTCACTTATTTCAGGGTAATAAGTCAGAAATTTTCCTTATTTTGGGGCAAAAATGACAGAAATTCCCTTTGTTTTGGGGGAAAAAGACAGAAATTCCACTTATTTAGAGGCAAAAAGCAAAAATTCTCCTTATTTTAGAGCAAAATTGCAGAAATTTCCCTTATTTGGGGGCAGAAATACAGAAATTCCCCTTATTTTGTGGCAAAATTCCAGAAATTTCCCTTATTATGGGGAAAAATTGCAGAAATTTCCCTTATTTTAGGGCAAAATTGCAGAAATTTCACTTATTTCAGAGAAAAAAGGCAAAAATTTTTCTTATTTTGGGGCAAAAGTCAGAAATTCCCATTATTTTGGGGCAAAAATGCAGAAATTCACCTTATTTTGGGCTAAAATTGCAGAAATTTCACATATTTCAGGACAAAAATGCAGAAATTTCCCTTAATTTGGGGCAAAAATGAAGAAATTTCCCTTTTTTATGGCAAAAAGGTATGCATTCCCCTTATTTCGGGCAAAAAGGCAGAAATTCCCCGTATTTTGGAGCAAAATTGCAGAAATTCCCCTATTTGTGGGGCAAAAAGGCAGAAATTCTCTTTATTTTGGGGAAAAACTAAGAAATTCCACTTATTTTGGGGCCAAATTGCAGAAATTTCACTTTTTTCAGGGAAAAAAGGCAGAAATTTTCCTTTTTTTGGGGCAAAAAGGCAGAAATTCTCCATATTTAGGTGCAAAAATCAGAAATTTTTCTTATTTTGAGGTAAAATGCTGAAATTCCCCTTATTTTGGGGCAAAAGGCAGAAATTTCCCTTTTTTGGGGCAAATTTGCAGAAATTT
Organism: Micromys minutus; assembly: GCF_963924665.1. Lineage (NCBI taxonomy): Eukaryota > Metazoa > Chordata > Mammalia > Rodentia > Muridae > Micromys > Micromys minutus. The sequence goes on along the minus strand of NW_027667867.1, from coordinate 657,079 downwards.
CACTTATTTCCGGGAAAAAACGCAGAAATTTTCCTTATTTTGTGACAAAAAGGCAGAAATTCCTAATATTTTGTGGCAAAAATGCAGAAATTCCTAATATTTTGTTGCAAAAATGCAGAAATTTCCCTTATTTTGAGATAAAAAGGCTGAAATTCCCCTTATTTGGGGGCAAAAAGGCAGAAATTTTTCTTATTTTGGGGCAAATTTGCAGAAATTTCACTTATTTCAGGGTTATACGTCAGAAATTTTCCTTATTTTGGAGCAAAAAAGACAGAAATTCCCTTTGTTTTGGGGTAAAAGGACAGAAATTCCACTTATTTAGAGGCAAGAAGGCAAAAGTTCCCCTTATTTTAGAGCAAAAATGAAGAAATTTCCCTTTTTTTATGGCAAAAAGGTATGCATTCTTCTTATTTTCAGACAAAAAGGCAGAAATTCCCCATATTTTGGGGCAAAAGGCAGAAATTTCCCTTATTTTAGGGCAAAATTGCAGAAATTTCACTTATTTCAGAGAAAAAAGGCAAAAATTTTTCTTATTTTGGGGCAAAAAGGCAGAAATTCCCATTATTTTGGGAAAAAAGGCAGAAATTCACCTTATTTTGGGCTAAAATTGCAGAAATTTCACATATTTCAGGGCAAAAGTCAGAAATTTCCCCTAATTTGGGGCAAAAATGAAGAAATTTCCCTTTTTTATGGCAAAAAGGTATGCATTCCCCTTATTTTGGCAAAAAGGCAGAAATTCCCCGTATTTTGGAGCAAAATTGCAGAATTTCCCCTAATTGTGGGGCAAAATTCCAGAAATTTTCCTTATTTTGGGGCAAAATTGCCGAAATTTCACTTATTTTGGGGCAAAATTGCAGAAATTTCACTTATTTCAGGGAAAATAGGCAGAAATTTTTTTTATTTTGGGGCAAAAAGGCAGAAATTCTCCATATTTTGTTGCAAAAATCAGAAATTTCCCTTATTTTGAGGTAAAATGCTGAAATTCCCCTTATTTTGGGGCAAAAGGCAGAAATTTCCCTTTTTTGGGGCAAATTTGCAGAAATTTCACTTATTTCCGAAAAAAAAAGGCAGAAATTTTTCTTATTTTGCTGCAAAAAGGCAGAAATTCCTAATATTTTGTTGCAAAAATGCAGAAATTTCCCTTATTTTGAAATAAAAAGGCTGAAATTCCCCTTATACGGGGGCAAAAATGCAGAAATTTTTCTTATTTTGTGGCAAATTTGCAGAAATTTCACTTATTTCAGGGTTATAAGTCAGAAATTTTCCTTATTTTGGGGCAAAAAAGACAGAAATTCCCTTTGTTTTGGAGGAAAAATACAGAAATTTCACTTATTTAGAGGCAAAAAGGCAAAAGTTCCCTTATTTTAAAGCAAAAATGAAGAAATTTCTCTTTTTTATGGCAAAAAGTTATGCATTCTTCTTATTTTCAGACAAAAAGGCAGAAATTCCCCATATTTTGGGGCAAAAGGCAGAAATTTCCCTTATTTTTTGGCAAAATTGCAGAAATTTCCCTAATTGTGGGGCAAAAAACAGAAATTCCCCTTATTTTGGGGCAAAATTGCAGAAATTTCCCTTATTATGAGGAAAAATTGCAGAAATTTCCCTTATTTTACGGCAAAATTGCAGAAATTTCACTAATTGTGGAGCAAAAAGGCAGAAATTCTCCTTATTTTCGGGCAAAACTCAGAAATTCCACTTACTTTGGGGCAAAATTTCAGATATTTCCCTTATTTGGGGGCAAAATTGCAGAAATTTTACTTATTTTGGGGCAAAATTGCAGAAATTTCACTTATTTCAGGAAAAAAAGCAGAAATTTTCCTTATTTTGGGGCAAAAAGGCAGAAATTCCTAATATTTTGTGCCAAAATTCAGAAATTCCCCTTATTTTGAGGTAAAAAGGCTGAAATTCCCCTTATTTGGGGGCAAAAAGACAGAAATTTCCCTTATATTGGAAAAAAAGTGCAGAAATTTCACTTATTTCAGGGTAATAAGTCAGAAATTTTCCTTATTTTGGGGCAAAAATGACAGAAATTCCCTTTGTTTTGGGGGAAAAAGACAGAAATTCCACTTATTTAGAGGCAAAAAGCAAAAATTCTCCTTATTTTAGAGCAAAATTGCAGAAATTTCCCTTATTTGGGGGCAGAAATACAGAAATTCCCCTTATTTTGTGGCAAAATTCCAGAAATTTCCCTTATTATGGGGAAAAATTGCAGAAATTTCCCTTATTTTAGGGCAAAATTGCAGAAATTTCACTTATTTCAGAGAAAAAAGGCAAAAATTTTTCTTATTTTGGGGCAAAAGTCAGAAATTCCCATTATTTTGGGGCAAAAATGCAGAAATTCACCTTATTTTGGGCTAAAATTGCAGAAATTTCACATATTTCAGGACAAAAATGCAGAAATTTCCCTTAATTTGGGGCAAAAATGAAGAAATTTCCATTTTTTATGGCAAAAAGGTATGCATTCCCCTTATTTCGGGCAAAAAGGCAGAAATTCCCCGTATTTTGGAGCAAAATTGCAGAAATTCCCCTATTTGTGGGGCAAAAAGGCAGAAATTCTCTTTATTTTGGGGAAAAACTAAGAAATTCCACTTATTTTGGGGCCAAATTGCAGAAATTTCACTTTTTTCAGGGAAAAAAGGCAGAAATTTTCCTTTTTTTGGGGCAAAAAGGCAGAAATTCTCCATATTTAGGTGCAAAAATCAGAAATTTTTCTTATTTTGAGGTAAAATGCTGAAATTCCCCTTATTTTGGGGCAAAAGGCAGAAATTTCCCTTTTTTGGGGCAAATTTGCAGAAATTTCACTTATTTCCGGGAAAAAACGCAGAAATTTTCCTTATTTTGTGACAAAAAGGCAGAAATTCCTAATATTTTGTGGCAAAAATGCAGAAATTCCTAATATTTTGTTGCAAAAATGCAGAAATTTCCCTTATTTTGAGATAAAAAGGCTGAAATTCCCCTTATTTGGGGGCAAAAAGGCAGAAATTTTTCTTATTTTGGGGCAAATTTGCAGAAATTTCACTTATTTCAGGGTTATACGTCAGAAATTTTCCTTATTTTGGAGCAAAAAAGACAGAAATTCCCTTTGTTTTGGGGTAAAAGGACAGAAATTCCACTTATTTAGAGGCAAGAAGGCAAAAGTTCCCCTTATTTTAGAGCAAAAATGAAGAAATTTCCCTTTTTTTATGGCAAAAAGGTATGCATTCTTCTTATTTTCAGACAAAAAGGCAGAAATTCCCCATATTTTGGGGCAAAAGGCAGAAATTTCCCTTATTTTAGGGCAAAATTGCAGAAATTTCACTTATTTCAGAGAAAAAAGGCAAAAATTTTTCTTATTTTGGGGCAAAAAGGCAGAAATTCCCATTATTTTGGGAAAAAAGGCAGAAATTCACCTTATTTTGGGCTAAAATTGCAGAAATTTCACATATTTCAGGGCAAAAGTCAGAAATTTCCCCTAATTTGGGGCAAAAATGAAGAAATTTCCCTTTTTTATGGCAAAAAGGTATGCATTCCCCTTATTTTGGCAAAAAGGCAGAAATTCCCCGTATTTTGGAGCAAAATTGCAGAATTTCCCCTAATTGTGGGGCAAAATTCCAGAAATTTTCCTTATTTTGGGGCAAAATTGCCGAAATTTCACTTATTTTGGGGCAAAATTGCAGAAATTTCACTTATTTCAGGGAAAATAGGCAGAAATTTTCATTATTTTGGGGCAAAAAGGCAGAAATTCTCCATATTTTGTTGCAAAAATCAGAAATTTCCCTTATTTTGAGGTAAAATGCTGAAATTCCCCTTTTTTGGGGCAAAAGGCAGAAATTTCCCTTTTTTGGGGCAAATTTGCAGAAATTTCACTTATTTCCGAAAAAAAAGGCAGAAAATTTTCTTATTTTGCTGCAAAAAGGCAGAAATTCCTAATATTTTGTTGCAAAAATGCAGAAATTTCCTTTATTTTGAAATTAAAAGGCTGAAATTCCCCTTATTTGGGGGCAAAAATGCAGAAATTTTTTTATTTTGTGGCAAATTTGCAGAAATTTCACTTATTTCAGGGTTATAAGTCAGAAATTTTCCTTATTTTGGGGCAAAAAGACAGAAATTCCCTTTGTTTTGGGGGAAAAAGACAGAAATTTCACTTATTTAGAGGCAAAAAGGCAAAAGTTCCCCTTATTTTAAAGCAAAAATGAAGAAATTTCTCTTTTTTATGCCAAAAAGTTATGCATTCTTCTTATTTTCAGACAAAAAGGCAGAAATTCCCCAAATTTGGGGCAAAAGGCAGAAATTTCCATTATTTTTTGGCAAAATTGCAGAAATTTCCCTAATTGTGGGGCAAAAAACAGAAATTCCCCTTATTTTGGGGCAAAATTGCAGAAATTTCCTTTATTATGAGGAAAAATTGCAGAAATTTCCCTTATTTTACAGCAAAATTGCAGAAATTTCACTAATTGTGGCGCAAAAAGGCAGAAATTCTCCTTATTTCGGGGCAAAACTCAGAAATTCCACTTATTTTGGGGCAAAATTACAGAAATTTCCCTTATTTTGGGTCAAAATTGCAGAAATTTTACTTATTTTGGGGCAAAATTGCAGAAAATTCACTTATTGCAGAAAAAAAAGCAGAAATTTTTTTTATTTTGGGGCAAAAAAACAGAAATTCCTAATATTTTGTGCCAAAATTAAGAAATTCCCATTATTTTGAGGTAAAAAGACTGAAATTCCCCTTATTTGGGGGCAAAAAGGCAGAAATTTCCCTTATATTCGGGCAAAATTGCAGAAATTTCACTTATTTCAGGGTAATAGTCAGAAATTTTCCTTATTTTGGGGCAAAAATGACAGAAATTCCCTTTGTTTTGGGGAAAAAAGGCAAAAATTCCACTTATTTAGAGGCAAAAAAGCAAAAATTCCCCTTATTTTAGGGCAAAATTGCAGAAATTTCCCTTATTTGGGGGCAAAAAAACAGAAATTCCCTTTATTTTGTGGCAAAATTCCAGAAATTTCCCTTATTATGGGGAAAAATTGTAGAAATTTCCCTTATTTTAGGGCAAAATTGCAGAAATTTCACTAATTGTGGGGCAAAAAAGGCAGAAATTCTCCTTATTTTGGAACAAAACTCAGAAATTTCACTTATTTTGGGGCAAAATTCCAGAAATTTCCCTTATTTTGGGGCAAAATTGTAAAAATTTTACTTATTTTGTGGCAAAATTGCAGAAATTTCACTTATTTCAGGGAAAAAAGACAGAAATTTGTTTCATTTTGGGGCAAAAAGGCAGAAATTCGTAATATTTTGTGCCAAAATTAAGAAATTCCCCTTATTTTAGGTAAAAAGGCTGAAATTCCCCTTATTTGGGGGCAAAAACGCAGAAATTTCCATTATATTGGGACAAAATTGCAGAAATTTCACTTATTTCAGGGTAATAAGTTAGAAATTTTCCTTATTTTGCGGTAAAAATGACAGAAATTCCCTTTGTTTTGTGGAGAAAGACAAAAATTCCACTTATTTAGAGGCAAAAAAGCAGAAATTCCCCTTATTTTAGGGCAAAATTGCAGAAATTTCTTTTATTTGGGGGCAAAAAAACAGAAATTCCCCTTATTTTGTGGCAAAATTCCAGAAATTTCCCTTATTATGGGGAAAAATTGCAGAAATTCCCTTTATTTTGGGGCAAAATTGCAGAAATTTCCCGAATTGTGGGGCAAAAAACAGAAATTCCCCTTATTTTGTGGCAAAATTCCAGAAATTTCCCTTATTATGGGGAAAAATTGCAGAAATTTCCCTTATTTTAGGGCAAAATTGCAGAAATTTCACTTATTTCAGAGAAAAAAGGCAAAAATTTTTCTTATTTTGGGGCAAAAAGGCAGAAATTCCCATTATTTTGGGGCAAAAAGGCAGAAATTCACCTTATTTTGGGCTAAAATTGCAGAAATTTCACATATTTCAGGGCAAAAAGTCAGAAATTTCCCTTAATTTGGGGCAAAAATGAAGAAATTTCCCTTTTTTATTGCAAAAAGTTATGCATTCCCCTTATTTCGGGCAAAAAGGCAGAAATTCCCCGTATTTTGGAGCAAAATTGCAGAAATTCCCCTAATTGTGGGGCAAAAAGGCAGAAATTCTCCTTATTTTGGGGCCAAACTCAGAAATTCCACTTATTTTGGGGCAAAATTCCAGAAATTTCCCTTATTTTGAGGCAAAATTGTAGAAATTTTACTTATTTTGGGGCAAAAAAGAAAGAAATTCCCTTTATTTTGGGGGGAAAAGACAGAAATTCCACTTATTTAGAGGCAAAAAGGCAAAAGTTCCCCTTATTTTGGAGCAAAAATGAAGAAATTTCCCTTTTTTATGGCAAAAAAGTTATGCATTCTTCTTATTTTCAGACAAAAAAGCAGAAATTCCCCATATTTTGGGGCAAAAGGCAGAAATTTCCCTTATTATAGGGCAAAATTGCAGAAATTTCACTTATTTCAGAGAAAAAAGGCAAAAATTTTTCTTATTTGGGGCTAAAAGGCAGAAATTCCCATTATTTTGGGACAAAAAGGCAGAAATTCACCTTATTTTGGGCTAAAATTACAGAAATTTCACATATTTCAGGGCAAAAAGTCAGAAATTTCCCCTAATTTGGGGCAAAAATGAAGAAATTTTCCTTTTTTATGTAAAAAGGTATGCATTCCCCTTTTTTTGGGCCAAAAGGCAGAAATTCCCCGTATTTTGGAGCAAAATTGCAGAATTTCCCCTAATTGTGGGGCAAAATTCCAGAAATTTTCCTTATTTTGGGGCAAAATTGCCGAAATTTCACTTATTTTGGGGCAAAATTGCAGAAATTTCACTTATTTCAGGGAAAATAGGCAGAAATTTTCCTTATTTTGGGGCAAAAAGGCAGAAATTCTCCATATTTTGTTGCAAAAATTAAAAATTTCCCTTAATTTGAGGTAAAATGCTGAAATTCCCTTTATTTTGGGGCAAAAGGCAGAAATTTCCCTTTTTTGGGGCAAATTTGCAGAAATTTCACTTATTTCCGAAAAAAAAGGCAGAAATTTTTCTTATTTTGCTGCAAAAAGGCAGAAATTCCTAATATTTTGTTGCAAAAATGCAGAAATTTCCCTTATTTTGAAATAAAAAGGCTGAAATTCCCCTTATACGGGGGCAAAAATGCAGAAATTTTTCTTATTTTGTGGCAAATTTGCAGAAATTTCACTTATTTCAGGGTTATAAGTCAGAAATTTTCCTTATTTTGGGGCAAAAAAGACAGAAATTCCCTTTGTTTTGGAGGAAAAATACAGAAATTTCACTTATTTAGAGGCAAAAAGGCAAAAGTTCCCTTATTTTAAAGCAAAAATGAAGAAATTTCTCTTTTTTATGGCAAAAAGTTATGCATTCTTCTTATTTTCAGACAAAAAGGCAGAAATTCCCCATATTTTGGGGCAAAAGGCAGAAATTTCCCTTATTTTTTGGCAAAATTGCAGAAATTTCCCTAATTGTGGGGCAAAAAACAGAAATTCCCCTTATTTTGGGGCAAAATTGCAGAAATTTCCCTTATTATGAGGAAAAATTGCAGAAATTTCCCTTATTTTACGGCAAAATTGCAGAAATTTCACTAATTGTGGAGCAAAAAGGCAGAAATTCTCCTTATTTTGGGGCAAAACTCAGAAATTCCACTTACTTTGGGGCAAAATTTCAGATATTTCCCTTATTTGGGGGCAAAATTGCAGAAATTTTACTTATTTTGGGGCAAAATTGCAGAAATTTCACTTATTTCAGGAAAAAAAGCAGAAATTTTCCTTATTTTGGGGCAAAAAGGCAGAAATTCCTAATATTTTGTGCCAAAATTCAGAAATTCCCCTTATTTTGAGGTAAAAAGGCTGAAATTCCCCTTATTTGGGGGCAAAAAGACAGAAATTTCCCTTATATTGGAAAAAAAGTGCAGAAATTTCACTTATTTCAGGGTAATAAGTCAGAAATTTTCCTTATTTTGGGGCAAAAATGACAGAAATTCCCTTTGTTTTGGGGGAAAAAGACAGAAATTCCACTTATTTAGAGGCAAAAAGCAAAAATTCCCCTTATTTTAGGGCAAAATTGCAGAAATTTCCCTTATTTGGGGGCAAAAAAACAGAAATTCCCTTTATTTTGTGGCAAAATTCCAGAAATTTCCCTTATTATGGGGAAAAATTGCAGAAATTTCCCTTATTTTAGGGCAAAATGGCAGAAATTTCACTTATTTCAGAGAAAAAAGGCAAAAATTTTTCTTATTTTGGGGCAAAGGCAGAAATTTCCCTATTTTGGGGGCAAATTTGCAGAAATTTCACTTATTTCATGGTAATAAGTCAGAAATTTTCCTTATTTTGGGGCCAAAAAACAGAAATTCTCTTTGTTTTGGGGGAAAAAAACAGAAATTCCAGTTATTTAGAGGCAAAAATGCAAAAGTTCCCCTTATTTTGGAGCAAAAAAGAAGAAATTTCCCTTTTTTATGGCAAAAAGGTATGCATTTTTCTTATTTTCGGACGAAAAGGCAGAAATTCCCCATATTTTGGAGCAAAAGGCAGAAATTCCCCTTATTTTTGGGCAAAATTGCAGAAATTTCCCTAATTATGGGGCATAAAAAAAGAAATTCTTTTTAATTTGAAGCAAAATTGCAGAAATTTCCCTTATTATGGGGAAAAATTGTAGAAATTTCCCTTATTTTAGGGCAAAATTGCAGAAATTTCACTAATTGTGGGGCAAAAAAGGCAGAAATTCTCCTTATTTTGGAACAAAACTCAGAAATTTCACTTATTTTGGGGCAAAATTCCAGAAATTTCCCTTATTTTGGGGCAAAATTGTAAAAATTTTACTTATTTTGTGGCAAAATTGCAGAAATTTCACTTATTTCAGGGAAAAAAGACAGAAATTTGTTTCATTTTGGGGCAAAAAGGCAGAAATTCGTAATATTTTGTGCCAAAATTAAGAAATTCCCCTTATTTTAGGTAAAAAGGCTGAAATTCCCCTTATTTGGGGGCAAAAACGCAGAAATTTCCATTATATTGGGACAAAATTGCAGAAATTTCACTTATTTCAGGGTAATAAGTTAGAAATTTTCCTTATTTTGCGGTAAAAATGACAGAAATTCCCTTTGTTTTGTGGAGAAAGACAAAAATTCCACTTATTTAGAGGCAAAAAAGCAGAAATTCCCCTTATTTTAGGGCAAAATTGCAGAAATTTCTTTTATTTGGGGGCAAAAAAACAGAAATTCCCCTTATTTTGTGGCAAAATTCCAGAAATTTCCCTTATTATGGGGAAAAATTGCAGAAATTCCCTTTATTTTGGGGCAAAATTGCAGAAATTTCCCGAATTGTGGGGCAAAAAACAGAAATTCCCCTTATTTTGTGGCAAAATTCCAGAAATTTCCCTTATTATGGGGAAAAATTGCAGAAATTTCCCTTATTTTAGGGCAAAATTGCAGAAATTTCACTTATTTCAGAGAAAAAAGGCAAAAATTTTTCTTATTTTGGGGCAAAAAGGCAGAAATTCCCATTATTTTGGGGCAAAAAGGCAGAAATTCACCTTATTTTGGGCTAAAATTGCAGAAATTTCACATATTTCAGGGCAAAAAGTCAGAAATTTCCCTTAATTTGGGGCAAAAATGAAGAAATTTCCCTTTTTTATTGCAAAAAGTTATGCATTCCCCTTATTTCGGGCAAAAAGGCAGAAATTCCCCGTATTTTGGAGCAAAATTGCAGAAATTCCCCTAATTGTGGGGCAAAAAGGCAGAAATTCTCCTTATTTTGGGGCCAAACTCAGAAATTCCACTTATTTTGGGGCAAAATTCCAGAAATTTCCCTTATTTTGGGGCAAAATTGTAGAAATTTTACTTATTTTGGGGCAAAAAAGAAAGAAATTCCCTTTGTTTTGGGGGGAAAAGACAGAAATTCCACTTATTTAGAGGCAAAAAGGCAAAAGTTCCCCTTATTTTGGAGCAAAAATGAAGAAATTTCCCTTTTTTATGGCAAAAAGTTATGCATTCTTCTTATTTTCAGACAAAAAAGCAGAAATTCCCCATATTTTGGGGCAAAAGGCAGAAATTTCCCTTATTTTAGGGCAAAATTGCAGAAATTTCACTTATTTCAGAGAAAAAAGGCAAAAATTTTTCTTATTTGGGGCTAAAAGGCAGAAATTCCCATTATTTTGGGACAAAAAGGCAGAAATTCACCTTATTTTGGGCTAAAATTACAGAAATTTCACATATTTCAGGGCAAAAAGTCAGAAATTTCCCCTAATTTGTGGCAAAAATGAAGAAATTTTCCTTTTTTATGTAAAAAGGTATGCATTCCCCTTTTTTTGGGCAAAAAGGCAGAAATTCCCCGTATTTTGGAGCAAAATTGCAGAATTTCCCCTAATTGTGGGGCAAAATTCCAGAAATTTTCCTTATTTTGGGGCAAAATTGCCGAAATTTCACTTATTTTGGGGCAAAATTGCAGAAATTTCACTTATTTCAGGGAAAATAGGCAGAAATTTTCCTTATTTTGGGGCAAAAAGGCAGAAATTCTCCATATTTTGTTGCAAAAATTAAAAATTTCCCTTAATTTGAGGTAAAATGCTGAAATTCCCTTTATTTTGGGGCAAAAGGCAGAAATTTCCCTTTTTTGGGGCAAATTTGCAGAAATTTCACTTATTTCCGAAAAAAAAGGCAGAAATTTTTCTTATTTTGCTGCAAAAAGGCAGAAATTCCTAATATTTTGTTGCAAAAATGCAGAAATTTCCCTTATTTTGAAATAAAAAGGCTGAAATTCCCCTTATACGGGGGCAAAAATGCAGAAATTTTTCTTATTTTGTGGCAAATTTGCAGAAATTTCACTTATTTCAGGGATATAAGTCAGAAATTTTCCTTATTTTGGGGCAAAAAAGACAGAAATTCCCTTTGTTTTGGAGGAAAAATACAGAAATTTCACTTATTTAGAGGCAAAAAGGCAAAAGTTCCCTTATTTTAAAGCAAAAATGAAGAAATTTCTCTTTTTTATGGCAAAAAGTTATGCATTCTTCTTATTTTCAGACAAAAAGGCAGAAATTCCCCATATTTTGGGGCAAAAGGCAGAAATTTCCCTTATTTTTTGGCAAAATTGCAGAAATTTCCCTAATTGTGGGGCAAAAAACAGAAATTCCCCTTATTTTGGGGCAAAATTGCAGAAATTTCCCTTATTATGAGGAAAAATTGCAGAAATTTCCCTTATTTTACGGCAAAATTGCAGAAATTTCACTAATTGTGGAGCAAAAAGGCAGAAATTCTCCTTATTTTGGGGCAAAACTCAGAAATTCCACTTACTTTGGGGCAAAATTTCAGATATTTCCCTTATTTGGGGGCAAAATTGCAGAAATTTTACTTATTTTGGGGCAAAATTGCAGAAATTTCACTTATTTCAGGAAAAAAAGCAGAAATTTTCCTTATTTTGGGGCAAAAAGGCAGAAATTCCTAATATTTTGTGCCAAAATTCAGAAATTCCCCTTATTTTGAGGTAAAAAGGCTGAAATTCCCCTTATTTGGGGGCAAAAAGACAGAAATTTCCCTTATATTGGAAAAAAAGTGCAGAAATTTCACTTATTTCAGGGTAATAAGTCAGAAATTTTCCTTATTTTGGGGCAAAAATGACAGAAATTCCCTTTGTTTTGGGGGAAAAAGACAGTAATTCCACTTATTTAGAGGCAAAATGCAGAAATTCCCCTTATTTTAGGGCAAAATTGCAGAAATTTTCCTTATTTGGGGGCAAAAAAACAGAAATTCCCCTTATTTTGTGGCAAAATTCCAGAAATTTCCCTTATTATGGGGAAAAATTGCAGAAATTTCCCTTATTTTAGGGCAAAATGGCAGAAATTTCACTTATTTCAGAGAAAAAAGGCAAAATTTTTCTTATTTTGGGGCAAAGGCAGAAATTTCCCTATTTTTGGGGCAAATTTGCAGAAATTTCACTTATTTCATAGTAATAAGTCAGAAATTTTCCTTATTTTGGGGCCAAAAAACAGAAATTCTCTTTGTTTTGGGAAAAAAAAACAGAAATTCCAGTTATTTAGAGGCAAAAAGGCAAAAGTTCCCCTTATTTTGGAGCAAAAAAGAAGAAATTTCCCTTTTTTATAGCAAATAGGTATGCATTTTTCTTATTTTCAGACGAAAAGGCAGAAATTCCCCATATTTTGGAGCAAAAGGCAGAAATTCCCCTTATTTTGGGGCAAAATTGCAGAAATTTCCCTAATTGTGGGGCAAAAAACAGAAATTCTTTTTATTTTGAAGCAAAATTGCAGAAATTTCCCTTATTATGGGGAAAAATTGTAGAAATTTCTCTTATTTTAGGGCAAAATTGCAGAAATTTCACTAATTGTGGGGCAAAAAAGGCAGAAATTCTCCTTATTTTGGAACAAAACTCAGAAATTTCACTTATTTTGGGGCAAAATTCCAGAAATTTCCCTTATTTTGGGGCAAAATTGTAGAAATTTTACTTATTTTGTGGCAAAATTGCAGAAATTTCACTTATTTCAGGGAAAAAAGACAGAAATTTGTTTTATTTTGGGGCAAAAAGGCAGAAATTCCTAATATTTTGTGCCAAAATTAAGAAATTCCCCTTATTTTAGGTAAAAAGGCTGAAATTCCCCTTATTTGGGGGCAAAAACTCAGAAATTTCCCTTATATTGGGACAAAATTGCAGAAATTTCACTTATTTCAGGGTAATAAGTCAGAAATTTTCCTTATTTTGGGGTAAAAATCACAGAAATTCCCTTTGTTTTGTGGAAAAAGACAGAAATTCCACTTATTTAGAAGCAAAAAAGCAGAAATTCCCCTTATTTTAGGGCAAAATTGCAGAAATTTCTTTTATTTGGGGGCAAAAAAACAGAAATTCCCCTTATTTTGTGGCAAAATTCCAGAAATTTCCCTTATTATGGGGAAAAATTGCAGAAATTCCCCTTATTTTGGGGCAAAATTGCAGAAATTTCCCGAATTGTGGGGCAAAAACAGAAATTCCCCTTATTTTGTGGCAAAATTCCAGAAATTTCCCTTATTATGGGGAAAAATTGCAGAAATTTCCCTTATTTTAGGGCAAAATTGCAGAAATTTCACTTATTTCAGAGAAAAAAGGCAAAAATTTTTCTTATTTTGGGGCAAAAAGGCAGAAATTCCCATTATTTTGGGGCAAAAAGGCAGAAATTCACCTTATTTTGGGCTAAAATTGCAGAAATTTCACATATTTCAGGGCAAATAGTCAGAAATTTCCCTTTATTTGGGGCAAAAATGAAGAAATTTCCCTTTTTTATGGCAAAAAGTTATGCATTTTCCTTGTTTCGGGCAAAAAGGCAGAAATTCCCCGTATTTTGGAGCAAAATTGCAGAAATTCCCCTAATTGTGGGGCAAAAAGGCAGAAATTCTCTTTATTTTGGGGAAAAAATAAGAAATTCCACTTATTTTGGGGCAAAATTGCAGAAATTTCACTTTTTTCAAGGAAAAAAGGCAAAAATTTTCCTTATTTTGGGGCAAAAAAACAGAAATTCTCCATATTTAGGTGCAAAAATCAGAAATTTTTCTTATTTTGAGGTAAAATGCTGAAATTCCCCTTATTTTGGGGCAAAAGGCAGAAATTTCCCTTTTTTGGGGAAAATTTGCAGAAATTTCACTTATTTCCGGGAAAAAAGGCAGAAATTTTCCTTATTTTGTGGCAAAAAGGCAGAAATTCCTAATATTTTGTTGCAAAAATGCAGAAATTTTCCTTATTTTGAAATAAAAAGGCTGAAATTCCACTTATTTGGGGGCAAAAATGCAGAAATTTTTCTTATTTTGTGGCAAATTTGCAGAAATTTACTTATTTCAGGGTTATAAGTCAGAAATTTTCCTTATTTTGGGGCAAAAAAGACAGAAATTTCCTTTGTTTTGGGGGACAAAGACAGAAATTTCACTTATTTAGAGGCAAAAAGGCAAAAGTTCCCCTTATTTTAAAGCAAAAATGAAGAAATTTCTCTTTTTTATGGCAAAAAGTTATGCATTCTTCTTATTTTAAATCAAAAAGGCAGAAATTCCCCATATTTTGGGGCAAAAGGCAGAAATTTCCCTTATTTTTTGGCAAAATTGCAGAAATTTCCCTAATTGTGGGGCAAAAAACAGAAATTCCCCTTATTTTGGGGCAAAATTGCAGAAATTTCTCTTATTATGAGGAAAAATTGCAGAAATTTCCCTTATTTTACGGCAAAATTGCAGAAATTTCACTAATTGTGGCGCAAAAAGGCAGAAATTCTCCTTATTTCGGGGCATAACTCAGAAATTCCACTTATTTTGGGGCAAAATTCCAGAAATTTCCCTTATTTTGGGGCAAAATTGCAGAAATTTTACTTATTTTGGGGCAAAATTGCAGAAAATTCACGTATTTCAGGGAAAAAAGCAGAAAATTTTTTTATTTTGGGGCAAAAAAACAGAAATTCCTAATATTTTGTGCCAAAATTAAGAAATTCCCCTTATTTTGAAGTAAAAAGACTGAAATTCCCCTTATTTGGGGGCAAAAAGGCAGAAATTTCCCTTATATTGTGGCAAAATTGCAGAAATTTCACTTATTTCAGGGTAATAGTCAGAAATTTTCCTTATTTTGGGGCAAAAATGATAGAAATTCCCTTTGTTTGGGGGGAAAAAGACAGAAATTCCACTTATTTAGAGGCAAAAAAGCAGAAATTCCCCTTATTTTAGGGCAAAATTGCAGAAATTTCCCTTATTTGGGGGCAAAAAACAGAAATTCCCCTTATTTTGTGGCAAAATTCCAGAAATTTCCCTTATTATGGGGAAGAATTGCAAAAATTTCCCTTATTTTAGGGCAAAATTGCAGAAATTTCACTTATTGCTGAGAAAAGAGGCAAAAATTTTTCTTATTTTGGGGCAAAAAGGCAGAAATTCCCATTATTTTGGGGCAAAAAGGCAGAAATTCACCTTATTTTGGGCTAAAATTGCAGAAATTTCACATATTTCAGGGCAAAAAGTCAGAAATTTCCCTTAATTTGGGGCAAAAATGAAGAAATTTCCCTTTTTTACGGCAAAAAGTTATGCATTCCCCTTATTTCGGGCAAAAAGGCAGAAATTCCCCGTATTTTGGAGCAAAATTGCAGAAATTCCCCTAATTGTGGGGCAAAATTCCAGAAATTTTCCTTATTTTGGGGCAAAATTGCAGAAATTTCATTTATGTTGGGGCACAATTGCAGAAATTTCACTTATTTTGAAGCAAAATTGCAGAAATTTCACTTATTTCAGGGAAAAAAGGCAGAAATTTTCCTTATTTTGGGGAAAAAGGCAGAAATTCTTTATATTTTGGTGCAAAAATCAGAAATTTTTCTTATTTTGAGGTAAAATGCTGAAATTCCCCTTATTTTGGGGCAAAAGGTAGAAATTTCCCTTTTTTGGGGCAAATTTGCAGAAATTTCACTTATTTCCGGGAAAAAAGCAGAAATTTTCCTTATTTTGGGGCAAAAAGGCAGAAATTCCTAATATTTTGTGGCAAAAATGCAGAAATTCCTAATATTTTGTTGCAAAAATGCAGAAATTTTCCTTATTTTGAGATAAAAAGGCTGAAATTCCCCTTATTTGGGGGCAAAAAGGCAGAAATTTTTCTTATTTTGGGGCAAATTTGCAGAAATTTCACTTATTTCAGGGTTATAAGTCAGAAATGTTCCTTATTTTGGGGCAAAAAAGACAGAAATTCCCTTTGTTTTTGGGGAAAAAGACAGAAATTCCACTTATTTAGAGGCAAAAAGGCAAAAGTTCCCCTTATTTTGGAGCAAAAATGAAGAAATTTCTCTTTTTATGGCAAAAAGGTATGCATTTTTCTTATTTTAAGACAAAAAGGCAGAAATTCCCCATATTTTTGGGCAAAAGGCAGAAATTTCCCTTATTTTTGAACAAAATTGCAGAAATTTCCCTAATTGTGGGGCAAAAAAACAGAAATTCCCGTTATTTTGGGGCAAAATTGCAGAAATTTCCCTTATTATGAGAAAAAATTGCAGAAATTTCCCTTATTTTACGGCAAAATTGCAGAAATTTCACTAATTGTGGCGCAAAAAGGCAGAAATTTTCCTTATTTTAGGGCAAAACTCAGAAATTCCACTTATTTTGGGGCAAAATTCCAGAAATTTCTCTTATTTTGGGGCAAAATTGCAGAAATTTCACTTATTTTTGGGCAAAAATGACAAAATTTCCCTTTGTTTTGGGGGAAAAAGACAAAAATTCCACTTATTTAGAGGCAAAAAAGCAAAAATTCCCCTTATTTTAGGGCAAAATTGCAGAAATTTCCCTTATTTGGGGGCAAAAAACAGAAATTCCCCTTATTTTGTGGCAAAATTCCAGAAATTTCCCTTATTATGGGGAAGAATTGCAAAAATTTCCCTTATTTTAGGGCAAAATTGCAGAAATTTCACTTATTGCTGAGAAAAGAGGCAAAAATTTTTCTTATTTTGGGGCAAAAAGGCAGAAATTCCCATTATTTTGGGGCAAAAAGGCAGAAATTCACCTTATTTTGGGCTAAAATTGCAGAAATTTCACATATTTCAGGGCAAAAAGTCAGAAATTTCCCTTAATTTGGGGCAAAAATGAAGAAATTTCCCTTTTTTACGGCAAAAAGTTATGCATTCCCCTTATTTCGGGCAAAAAGGCAGAAATTCCCCGTATTTTGGAGCAAAATTGCAGAAATTCCCCTAATTGTGGGGCAAAATTCCAGAAATTTTCCTTATTTTGGGGCAAAATTGCAGAAATTTCATTTATGTTGGGGCACAATTGCAGAAATTTCACTTATTTCAGGGAAAAATACAGAAATTTTCCTTATTTTGGGGCAAAAAGGCAGAAATTCCTAATATTTTGTGCCAAAATTCAGAAATTCCCCTTATTTTGAGGTAAAAAGGCTGAAATTTCCCTTATTTGGGGGCAAAAAGGCAGAAATTTCCCTTATATTTGGGCAAATTTGCAGAAATTTCACTTATTTCAGGGTAATAAGTCAGAAATTTTCCTTATTTTTGGGCAAAAATGACAGAAATTCCCTATGTTTTGGGGGAAGAAGACAGAAATTCCACTTATTTAGAGGCAAAAAAGCAGAAATTCCCCTTATTTTAGGGCAAAATTGCAGAAATTTCCCTTATTTACGGGCAAAAAAACAGAAATTCCCCTTATTTTGTGGCAAAATTCCAGAAATTTCCCTTATTATGGGGAAGAATTGCAGAAATTTCCCTTATTTTAGGGCAAAATTGCAGAAATTTCACTTATTTCAGAGAAAAAAGGCAAAAATTTTTCTTATTTTAGGGCAAAAAGGCAGAAATTCCCATTATTTTGGGGCAAAAATGCAGAAATTCACCTTATTTTGGGCTAAAATTGCAGAAATTTCACATATTTCAGAGCAAAAAGTCAGAAATTTCCCTTAATTTGGGGCAAAAATGAAGCAATTTCTTTTTTTTATTGCATAAAGTTATGCATTCCCCTTATTTCGGGCAAAAAGGCAGAAATTCCCCGTATTTTGGAGCAAAATTGCAGAAATTCCCCTAATTGTGGGGCAAAAAGGCAGAAATTCTCCTTATTTTGGGGCCAAACTCAGAAATTCCACTTATTTTGGGGCAAAATTCCAGAAATTTCCCTTATTTTGGGGCAAAATTGTAGAAATTTTACTGATTTTGGTGCAAAATTGCAGAAATTTCACTTATTTCAGGGAAAAAAGGCAGAAATTTTTTTATTTTGGGGCAAAAAGGCAGAAAATCCTAATATTTTGTGCCAAAATTCAGAAATTCCCTTTATTTTGAGGTAAAAAGGCTGAAATTCCCCTTATTTGGGGGCAAAAAGGAAGAAATTTCCCTTATATTGGGGCAAAATTGCAGAAATTTCACTTATTTCAGGGTAATAAGTCAGAAATTTTCCTTATTTTGGGGCAAAAATGACAGAAATTCCCTTTTTTGAGGGGAAAATGACAGAAATTCCACTTATTTAGAGGCAAAAGAGCAGAAATTCCCCTTATTTTAGGGCAAAATTGCAGAAATTTCCCTTATTTACGGGCAAAAAAACAGAAATTCCCCTTATTTTGGGGCAAAATTCCAGAAATTTCCCTTATTATGGGGAAAAATTGCAGAAATTTCCTTTAAATAGGGCAAAATGGCAGAAATTTCACTTATTTCAGAGAAAAAAGGCAAAAATCTTTCTTATTTTGGGGCAAAAAGGCAGAAATTCTCATTATTTTGGGGCAAAAAGGCAGAAATTCACCTTATTTTGGGCTAAAATTGCTGAAATTTCACATATTTCAGGGCAAAAAGTCAGAAATTTCCCTTAATTTGGGGCAAAAATGAAGAAATTTCCCTTTTTTATGGCAAAAAGGTATGCATTCCCCTTATTTTGGGCAAAAAGGCAGATATTCCCCGTATTTTGAAGCAAAATTGCAGAAATTCCCCTAATTGTGGGGCAAAATTCCAGAAATTTTCCTTATTTTGGGGCAAAATTGCAGAAATTTCACTTATTTTGGGGCAAAATGGCAGAAATTTCCCTTATTTTGAAGCAAAATTGCAAAAATTTCACTTATTTCAGGGAAAAAAAAGCAGAAATTTTCCTTATTTTGGGGAAAAAGTCAGAAATTCCACTTATTTAGAGGCAAAAAGGCAAAAGTTCCCCTTATTTTGGAGCAAAAATGAAGAAATTTCTCTTTTTTATGGCAAAAAGGTATGCATTTTTCTTATTTTAAGACAAAAAGGAAGAAATTCCCCATATTTTGGGGCAAAAGGCAGAAATTTCCCTTATTTTTGAACAAAATTGCAGAAATTTCCCTAATTGTGGGGCAAAAAAACAGAAATTCCCCTTATTTTGGGGCAAAATTGCAGAAATTTCCCTTATTATGAGAAAAAATTGCAGAAATTTCCCTTATTTTACGGCAAAATTGCAGAAATTTCACTAATTGTGGCGCAAAAAGGCAGAAATTTTCCTTATTTTAGGGCAAAACTCAGAAATTCCACTTATTTTGGGGCAAAATTCCAGAAATTTCTCTTATTTTGGGGCAAAATTGCAGAAATTTCACTTATTTTGGGGCAAAATTGCAGAAATTTCACTTATTTCAGGAAAAAATACAGAAATTTTCCTTATTTTGGGGCAAAAAGGCAGAAATTCCTAATATTTTGTGCCAAAATTCAGAAATTCCCCTTATTTTGAGGTAAAAAGGCTGAAATTCCCCTTATTTGGGGGCAAAAAGGCAGAAATTTCCTTTATATTGGGGCAAAATTGCAGAAATTTTACTTATTTCAGGGTAATAAGTCAGAAATTTTTCTTATTTTTGGGCAAAAATGACAGAAATTCGCTTTGTTTTGGGGGAAAAAGACAAAAATTCCACTTATTTAGAGGCAAAAAAGCAGAAATTCCCCTTATTTTAGGGCAAAATTGCAGAAATTTCCCTTATTTGGGGGCAAAAAACAGAAATTTTTTTTATTTTGTGGCAAAATTCCAGAAATTTCCCTTATTATGGGGAAAAATTGCAGAAATTTCCCTTATTTTGGGCAAAATTGCAGAAATTTCACTTATTTCAGAGAAAAAAAGGCTAAAATTTTTTTATTTTGGGGCAAAAACGCAGAAATTCCCATTACTTTGGGGCAAAAAGGCAGAAATTCACTTTATTTTGGGCTAAAATTGCAGAAATTTCACATATTTCAGGGCAAGAAGTCAGAAATTTCCCTTAATTTGGGGCAGAAATGAAGAAATTTCCCTTTTTTATGGCACAAAGGTATGCATTCCCCTTATTTCGGGCAAAAAGGCAGAAATTCCCCGTATTTTGGAGCAAAATTGCAGAAATTTCCCTAAGTGTGGGGCAAAATTCCAGAAATTTTTCTTATTTTGGCGCAAAATTGCATAAATTTCACTTATTTTGGGCCAAAATTGCAAAATTTTCACTTATTTTGGGGCAAAATTGCAAAAATTTTACTTATTTCCGGGAAAAAAGGCAGAAATTTTCCTTATTTTGGGGCAAAAAGGCAGAAATTCCCCTTATTTTGAGGTAAAATGCTGAAATTCCCCTTATTTTGGGGCAAAAGGCAGAAATTTCCCTATTTTTGGAGCAAATTTGCAGAAATTTCACTTATTTCATGGTAATAAGTCAGAAATTTTCCTTATTTTGGGGCAAGACAGAAATTTTCTTTGTTTTGGGGGAAAAAAACAGAAATTCCACTTATTAAGAGGCAAAAAAGCAAAAGTTCCCCTTATTTTGGAGCAAAATTAAGAAATTTCCCTTTTTTAGGGCAAAAAGGTATGCATTTTTCTTATTTTCGGACAAAAAGGCAGAAATTCCCCATATTTTGGGGCAAAAGGCAGAAATTCTGAATATTTTGGGGCAAAATTGCAGATATTTCCCTAATTGTGGGGCAAAAAACAGAAATTCCCCTTATTTTGAAGCAAAATTGCAGAAATTTCCCTTATTATGGGGAAAAATTGCAGAAATTTCCCTTATTTTAGGGCAAAATTGCAGAAATTTCACTAATTGTGGGGCAAAAAGGCAGAAATTCTCCTTATTTTGGGGCCAAACTCAGAAATTCCACATATTTTGGGGCAAAATTCCAGAAATTTCCCTAATTTTAGGGCAAAATTGTAGAAATTTTACTTATTTTGGGGCAAAATTGCAGAAATTTCACTTATTTCAGGGAAAAAATGCAGAAATTTTTTTATTTTGGGGCAAAAAGGCAGAAATTCCTAATATTTTGTGCCAAAATTCAGAAATTCCCCTTATTTTGAGGTAAAAAGGCTGAAATTCCCCTTATTTGGGGGCAAAAAGGCAGAAATTTCCTTTATATTGGGACAAAATTGCAGAAATTTCACTTATTTCAGGGTAATAAGTCAGAAATTTTTCTTATTTTTGGGCAAAAATGACAGAAATTCCCTTTGTTTTGGGGGAAAAAGACAAAAATTCCACTTATTTAGAGGCAAAAAAGCAGAAATTCCCCTTATATTAGGGCAAAATTGCAGAAATTTCCCTTATTTGGGGGCAAAAAAACAGAAATTCCCCTTATTTTGTGGCAAAATTCCAGAAATTTCCCTTATTATGGGGAAGAATTGCAGAAATTTCCCTTATTTTAGGGCAAAATTGCAGAAATTTCACTTATTGCTGAGAAAAGAGGCAAAAATTTTTCTTATTTTGGGTCAAAAAGGGAGAAATTCCCATTATTTTGGGGCAAAAAGGCAGAAATTCACCTTATTTTGGCTAAAATTGCAGAAATTTCACATATTTCAGGGCAAAAAGTCAGAAATTTCCCTTAATTTGGGGCAAATATGAAGAAATTTCCCTTTTTTATGGCAAAAAGTTATGCATTCCCCTTATTTCGGGCAAAAAGGCAGAATTTCCCCGTATTTTGGAGCAAAATTGCAGAAATTCCCCTAATTGTGGGGCAAAATTCCAGAAATTTTCCTTATTTTGGGGCAAAATTGCAGAAATTTCATTTATGTTGGGGCACAATTTCAGAAATTTCACTTATTTCAGGGAAAAATATAGAAATTTTCCTTATTTTGGGGCAAAAAGGCAGAAATTCCTAATATTTTGTGCCAAAATTCAGAAATTCCCCTTATTTTGAGGTAAAAAGGCTGAAATTTCCCTTATTTGGGGGCAAAAAGGCAGAAATTTCCCTTATATTTGGGCAAATTTGCAGAAATTTCACTTATTTCAGGGTAATAAGTCAGAAATTTTCCTTATTTTTGGGCAAAAATGACAGAAATTCCCTTTGTTTTGGGGGAAAAAGACAGAAATTCCACTTATTTAGAGGCAAAAACGCAGAAATTCCCCTTATTTTAGGGCAAAATTGCAGAAATTTCCCTTATTTGGGGGCAAAAAAACAGAAATTCCCCTTATTTTGTGGCAAATTCCAGAAATTTCCCTTATTATGGGGAAGAATTGCAGAAATTTCCCTTATTTTAGGGCAAAATTGCAGAAATTTCACTTATTTCAGAGAAAAAAGGCAAAAATTTTTCTTATTTTGGGGCAAAAAGGCAGAAATTCACATTATTTTGGGGCAAAAAGGCAGAAATTCACCTTATTTTGGGCTAAAATTGCTGAAATTTCACATATTTCAGGGCAAAAAGTCAGAAATTTCCCTTAATTTGGGGCAAAAATGAAGAAATTTCCCTTTTTTATGGCAAAAAGGTATGCATTCCCCTTATTTTGGGCAAAAAGACAGATATTCCCCGTATTTTGAAGCAAAATTGCAGAAATTCCTCTAATTGTGGGGCAAAATTCCAGAAATTTTCCTTATTTTGGGGCAAAATTGCAGAAATTTCACTTATTTTGGGGCAAAATTGCAGAAATTTCTCTTATTTTGAAGCAAAATTGCAGAAATTTCACTTATTTCAGGGAAAAAAGGCAGAAATTTTCCTTATTTTGGGGAAAAAGGCAGAAATTCTCCATATTTTGGTGCAAAAATCAGAAATTTTTCTTATTTTGCGGTAAAATGCTGAAATTCCCCTTATTTTGGGGCAAAAGGCAGAAATTTCCCTTTTTTTGGGGCAAATTTGCAGAAATTTCACTTATTTCCGGGAAAAAAGCAGAAATTTTCCTTATTTTGGGGCAAAAAGGCAGAAATTCCTAATATTTTGTGGCAAAAATGCAGAAATTCCTAATATTTTGTTGCAAAAATGCAGAAATTTTCCTTATTTTGAGATTAAAAAGGCTGAAATTCCCCTTATTTGGGGGCAAAAAGGCAGAAATTTTTCTTATTTTGGGGCAAATTTGCAGAAATTTCACTTATTTCAGGGTTATAAGTCAGAAATTTTCCTTATTTTGGGGCAAAAAAGACAGAAATTCCCTTTGTTTTGGGGGAAAAAGACAGAAATTCCACTTATTTAGAGGCAAAAAGGCAAAAGTTCCCCTTATTTTGGAGCAAAAATGAAGAAATTTCTCTTTTTTATGGCAAAAAAGTATGCATTTTTCTTATTTTAAGACAAATAGGCAGAAATTCCCCATATTTTGGGGCAAAAGGCAGAAATTTCCCTTATTTTTGAACAATATTGCAGAAATTTCCCTAATTGTGGGGCAAAAAAACAGAAATTCCCGTTATTTTGGGGCAAAATTGCAGAAATTTCCCTTATTATGAGAAAAAATTGCAGAAATTTCCCTTATTTTACGGCAAAATTGCAGAAATTTCACTAATTGTGGCGCAAAAAGGCAGAAATTTTCCTTATTTTAGGGCAAAACTCAGAAATTCCACTTATTTTGGGGCAAAATTCCAGAAATTTCTCTTATTTTGGGGCAAAATTGCAGAAATTTCACTTATTTTGGGGCAAAATTGCAGAAATTTCACTTATTTCAGGGAAAAATACAGAAATTTTCCTTATTTTGGGGCAAAAAGGCAGAAATTCCTAATATTTTGTGCCAAAATTCAGAAATTCCCCTTATTTTGAGGTAAAAAGGCTGAAATTCCCCTTATTTGGGGGCAAAAAGGCAGAAATTTCCTTTATATTGGGGCAAAATTGCAGAAATTTCACTTATTTCAGGGTAATAAGTCAGAAATTTTTCTTATTTTTGGGCAAAAATGACAGAAATTCCCTTTGTTTTGGGGGAAAAAGACAAAAATTCCACATATTTAGAGGCAAAAAAGCAGAAATTCCCCTTATTTCAGGGCAAAATTGCAGAAATTTCCCTTATTTGGGGGCAAAAAACAGAAATTCCCCTTATTTTGTGGCAAAATTCCTGAAATTTCCCTTATTATGGGGAAGAATTGCAGAAATTTCCCTTATTTTAGGGCAAAATAGCAGAAATTTCACTTATTGCTGAGAAAAGAGGCAAAAATTTTTCTTATTTTGGGGCAAAAAGGCAGAAATTACCATTATTTTGGGGCAAAAATGCAGAAATTCACCTTATTTTGGGCTAAAATTGCAGAAATTTCACATATTTCAGGGCAAAAAGTCAGAAATTTCCCTTAATTTGGGGCAAAAATGAAGAAATTTCTCTTTTTTATGGCAAAAAGTTATGCATTCCCCTTATTTCGGGCAAAAAGGCAGAAATTCCCCGTATTTTGGAGCAAAATTGCAGAAATTCCCCTAATTGTGGGGCAAAATTCCAGAAATTTTCCTTATTTTGGGGCAAAATTGCAGAAATTTCATTTATGTTGGGGCACAATTGCAGAAATTTCACTTATTTCAGGGAAAAATACAGAAATTTTCCTTATTTTGGGGCAAAAAGGCAGAAATTCCTAATATTTTGTGCCAAAATTCAGAAATTCCCCTTATTTTGAGGTAAAAAGGCTGAAATTTCCCTTATTTGGGGGCAAAAAGGCAGAAATTTCCCTTATATTTGGGCAAATTTGCAGAAATTTCACTTATTTCAGGGTAATAAGTCAGAAATTTTCCTTATTTTTGGGCAAAAATGACAGAAATTCCCTATGTTTTGGGGGGAAAAGACAGAAATTCCACTTATTTAGAGGCAAAAAAGCAGAAATTCCCCTTATTTTAGGGCAAAATTGCAGAAATTTCCCTTATTTACGGGCAAAAAAACAGAAATTCCCCTTATTTTGTGGCAAAATTCCAGAAATTTCCCTTATTATGGGGAAGAATTGCAGAAATTTCCCTTAATTTAGGGCAAAATTGCAGAAATTTCACTTATTTCAGAGAAAAAAGGCAAAAATTTTTCTTATTTTAGGGCAAAAAGGCAGAAAGTCCCATTATTTTGGGGCAAAAATGCAGAAATTCACCTTATTTTGGGCTAAAATTGCAGAAATTTCACATATCTCAGAGCAAAAAGTCAGAAATTTCCCTTAATTTGGGGCAAAAATGAAGCAATTTCCCTTTTTTATTGCATAAAGTTATGCATTCCCCTTATTTCGGGCAAAAAAACAGAAATTCCCCGTATTTTGGAGCAAAATTGCAGAAATTCCTCTAATTGTGGGGCAAAAAGGCAGAAATCCTCCTTATTTTGGGGCCAAACTCAGAAATTCCACTTATTTTGGGGCAAAATTCCAGAAATTTCCCTTATTTTGGGGCAAAATTGTAGAAATTTTACTGATTTTGGGGCAAAATTGCAGAAATTTCACTTATTTCAGGGAAAAAATGCAGAAATTTTTTTATTTTGGGGCAAAAAGGCAGAAATTCCTAATATTTTGTGCCAAAATTCAGAAATTCCCCTTATTTTGAGGTAAAAAGGCTGAAATTCCCCTTATTTGGGGGCAAAAAGGCAGAAATTTCCTTTATATTGGGGCAAAATTGCAGAAATTTCACTTATTTCAGGGTAATAAGTCAGAAATTTTTCTTATTTTTGGGCAAAAATGACAGAAATTCCCTTTGTTTTGGGCGAAAAAGACAAAAATTCCACTTATTTAGAGGCAACAAAGCAGAAATTCCCCTTATATTAGGGCAAAATTGCAGAAATTTCCCTTATTTGGGGGCAAAAAAACAGAAATTCCCCTTATTTTGTGGCAAAATTCCAGAAATTTCCCTTATTATGGGGAAGAATTGCAGAAATTTCCCTTATTTTAGGGCAAAATTGCAGAAATTTCACTTATTGCTGAGAAAAGAGGCAAAAATTTTTCTTATTTTGGGTCAAAAAGGGAGAAATTCCCATTATTTTGGGGCAAAAAGGCAGAAATTCACCTTATTTTGGCTAAAATTGCAGAAATTTCACATATTTCAGGGCAAAAAGTCAGAAATTTCCCTTAATTTGGGGCAAAAATGAAGAAATTTCCCTTTTTTATGGCAAAAAGTTATGCATTCCTCTTATTTCGGGCAAAAAGGCAGAAATTCCCCGTATTTTGGAGCAAAATTGCAGAAATTCCCCTAATTGTGGGGCAAAATTCCAGAAATTTCCCTTATTTTGGGGCAAAATTGCAGAAATTTCATTTATGTTGGGGCACAATTGCAGAAATTTCACTTATTTCAGGGAAAAATATAGAAATTTTCCTTATTTTGGGGCAAAAAGGCAGAAATTCCTAATATTTTGTGCCAAAATTCAGAAATTCCCCTTATTTTGAGGTAAAAAGACTGAAATTCCCCTTATTTGGGGGCAAAAAGGCAGAAATTTCCCTTATATTGTGGCAAAATTGCAGAAATTTCACTTATTTCAGGGTAATAAGTCAGAAATTTTCCTTATTTTGGGGCAAAAATGACAGAAATTCCCTTTGTTTTGGGGGAAAAAGACAGAAATTCCACTTATTTAGAGGCAAAAACGCAGAAATTCCCCTTATTTTAGGGCAAAATTGCAGAAATTTCCCTTATTTGGGGGCAAAAAAACAGAAATTCCCCTTATTTTGTGGCAAATTCCAGAAATTTCCCTTATTATGGGGAAGAATTGCAGAAATTTCCCTTATTTTAGGGCAAAATTGCAGAAATTTCACTTATTTCAGAGAAAAAAGGCAAAAATTTTTCTTATTTTGGGGCAAAAGGCAGAAATTTCCCTATTTTTGGGGCAAATTTGCAGAAATTTCACTTATTTCATGGTAATAAGTCAGAAATTTTCCTTATTTTGGGGCAAAAAAGACAGAAATTCTCTTTGTTTTGGGGGAAAAAAACAGAAATTCCAGTTATTTAGAGGCAAAAAGGCAAAAGTTCCCCTTATTTTGGAGCAAAAAAGAAGAAATTTCCCTTTTTTATGGCAAAAAGGTATGCATTTTTCTTATTTTCGGACGAAAAGGCAGAAATTCCCCATATTTTGGAGCAAAAGGCAGAAATTCCCCTTATTTTGGGGCAAAATTGCAGAAATTTCCCTAATTGTGGGGCAAAAAACAGAAATTCTTTTTATTTTGAAGCAAAATTGCAGAAATTTCCCTTATTATGAGGAAAAATTGTAGAAATTTCCCTTATTTTAGGGCAAAATTGCAGAAATTTCACTAATTGTGGGGCAAAAAGGCAGAAATTCTCCTTATTTTGGAACAAAACTCAGAAATTCCACCTATTTTGGGGCAAAATTCCAGAAATTTCCCTTATTTTGGGGCAAAATTGTAGAAATTTTACTTATTTTGTGGCAAAATTGCAGAAATTTCACTTATTTCAGGGAAAAAAGACAGAAATTTGTTTTATTTTGGGGCAAAAAGGCAGAAATTCCTAATATTTTGTGCCAAAATTAAGAAATTCCCCTTAGTTTAGGTAATAAGGCTGAAATTCTCCTTATTTGGGGGCAAAAACGCAGAAATTTCCCTTATATTGGGACAAAATTGCAGAAATTTCACTTATATCAGGGTAATAAGTCAGAAATTTTCCTTATTTTGGGGTAAAAATGACAGAAATTCCCTTTGTTTTGTGGAAAAAGACAGAAATTCCATTTATTTAGAGGCAAAAAAGCAGAAATTCCCCTTATTTTAGGTCAAAATTGCAGAAATTTCTTTTATTTGGGGGCAAAAAACCAGAAATTCCCCTTATTTTGTGGTAAAATTCCAGAAATTTCCCTTATTATGGGGAAAAATTGCAGAAATTCCCCTTATTTTGGGGCAAAATTGCAGAAATTTCTCGAATTGTGGGGCAAAAAACAGAAATTCCCCTTATTTTGGGGCAAAATTCCAGAAATTTCCCTTATTATGGGAAAAAATTGCAGAATTTTCCCTTATTTTAGGGCAAAATTGCAGAAATTTCAGTTATTTCAGAGAAAAAAGGCAAAAATTTTTCTTATTTTGGGGCAAAAAGGCAGAAATTCCCATTATTTTGGGGCAAAAAGGCAGAAATTCACCTTATTTTGGGCTACAATTGCAGAAATTTAACATATTTCAGGGCAAAAATTCAGAAATTTCCCTTAATTTGGGGCAAAAATGAAGAATTTTCCCTTTTTTATGGCAAAAAGGTATGCATTTTCATTATTTCGGGCAAAAAGGCAGAAATTCCCCGTATTTTGGAGCAAAATTGCAGAAATTCCCCTAAGTGTGGAGCAAAATTCTAGAAATTTTTCTTATTTTGGGGCAAAATTGCAAAATTTTCACTTATTTTAGGGCAAAATTGCAAAATTTTCACTTATTTCAGGGAAAATAGGCAGAAATTTTCCTTATTTTGGGGCAAAAAGGCAGAAATTCTCCATATTTTGTTGCAAAAATCAGAAATTTCCCTTATTTTGAGGTAAAATGCTGAAATTCCCCTTTTTTGGGGGCAAAAGGCAGAAATTTCCCTTTTTGGGGCAAATTTGCAGAAATTTCACTTATTTCCGAAAAAAAAGGCAGAAATTTTTCTTATTTTGGGGCAAAAAGGCAGAAATTCCTAATATTTTGTTGCAAAAATGCAGAAATTTCCCTTATTTTGAGATAAAAAGGCTGAAATTCCCCTTATTTGGGGGCAAAAAGGCAGAAATTTTTCTTATTTTGGGGCAAATTTGCAGAAATTTCACTTATTTCAGGGTTATAAGTCAGAAATTTTCCTTATTTTGGGGCAAAAAAGACAGAAATTCCCTTTGTTTTGGGGGAAAAAGACAGAAATTTCACTTATTTAGAGGCAAAAAGGCAAAAGTTCCCGTTATTTTAAAGCAAAAATGAAGAAATTTCTCTTTTTTATGGCAAAAAGTTATGCATTCTTCTTATTTTCAGACAAAAAGGCAGAAATTCCCCATATTTTGGGGCAAAAGGCAGAAATTTCCCTTATTTTTTGGCAAAATTGCAGAAATTTCCCTAATTGTGGGGCAAAAAACAGAAATTCCCCTTATTTTGGGGCAAAATTGCAGAAATTTCCCTATTATGAGGAAAAATTGCAGAAATTTCCCTTATTTTAGGGCAAAATTGCAGAAATTTCACTAATTGTGGCGCAAAAAGGCAGAAATTCTCCTTATTTTGGGGCCTAGCTCAGAAATTCCACTTATTTTGGAGCAAAATTCCAGAAATTTCCCTTATTTTGGGGCAAAATTGTAGAAATTTTACTTATTTTGGGGCAAAATTGCAGAAATTTCACTTATTTTAGGGAAAAAAGGCAGAAATTTTTTTATTTTGGGGCAAAAAGGCAGAAATTCCTAATATTTTGTGCCAAAATTTAGAAATTCCCTTTATTTTGAGGTAAAAAGGCTGAAATTTCCCTTATTTGGGGGCAAAAAGGAAGAAATTTCCCTTATATTGGGGCAAAATTGCAGAAATTTCACTTATTTCAGGGTAATAAGTCAGAAATTTTCCTTATTTTGGGGCAAAAATGACAGAAATTCCCTTTGTTTTGGGGGAAAAAGACAGTAATTCCACTTATTTAGAGGCAAAATGCAGAAATTCTCCTTATTTTAGGGCAAAATTGCAGAAATTTCCCTTATTTACGGGCAAAAAAACAGAAATTTCCCTTATTTTGGGACAAAATTGCAGAAATTTCACTTATTTCAGGGAAAAAAGGCAGAAATTTTTTTGGGGTGCAAAATGGCAGAAATTTATTATTTTGGTACAAAATTGCAGAAATTTTTATTTTGGCGCAAAAAGTCAGAAATTCCCCATATTTTGGGGGAAAAGGGCAGAAATTCCTCTTATTTTGAGGTAAAAAGGCTGAAATTCCCCTTATTTTGGGGCAAAAAGAGAGAAATTTCGTTTATTTTGGGGAAAAGGCAGAAATTGCACTTATTTTGATTCAAAAAGATGGAAAATCCCCTTATTCTGGGGCAAAAATGAAGAAATTTGCTTTTTTTATGGCAAAAAGGTATATATTCCCTTTATTTTCGGGCAAAAGGCAGAAATTCCCCATATTTTGGAGCAAAATTGCAGAAATTCCCCTAATTTTTGGGCAAAAAGGCAGAAATTCCCCTTATTTTGGGGTAAAACTGCAGAAATTTCACTTATTTTGCGGCAAAATGTCAGAAATTCCCCTTATTTTCGGCAAAAAAGGCAGAAAATCCCCTTATTTTATGGCAATATTGCAGAAATTTCCCTTATTTGGGGGCAAAAACAGAAATTCCCCTTATTTTGGGGCAAAATTGCAGAAATTTCCCTTATTATGGGGAAAATTGCAGAAATTTCCCTTATTTTAGGGCAAAATTACAGAAATTTCACTTATTTCAGAGAAAAAAAGCAAAAATTTTTCTTATTTTGGGGCAAAAAGGCAGAAATTCCCATTATTTTGAAGCAAAAAGGCAGAAATTCTCCTTATTTTGGGGTAAAATTGCAGAAATTTCACATATTTCAGGGCAAAACGGCAGAAATTCCCCTTATTTTGGGGCAAAAAGGCAGAAATTCCCCTTATTTTGGCATAAAATTGCAGAAATTTCCCTTATTTGGGGGCAAAAAGGTAGAAAATCCACTTAATTTCGGGTAGAAAGGCAGAAATTCCTCGTATTTTGGAGCAAAATTGCAGAAACTCCCCTAATTTTGGGGCAAAAAGGCAGAAATTCACTTTATTTTGGGGCAAAAATAGAGAAATTCTCCTTATTTTGGGGCAAAAATCAGAAATTTCCCTTATTTTGGGGCAAAATTTTAGAAATTTCTTTTATATTGTTACAGACTTGCAGAAATTTTTCTTATTTTGTGGCAAAAAGGCAGAAATTCCCCATTTTTTGGTGCAAAAAGGCTGAAATTCCCCTTATTTTGAGGTAAAATCCTGAAATTCCCCATATTTTGGGGCAAAAAGGCAGAAATTCCCCTCATTTGGGGGCAAAAAGGCACAAATTTCCCTTATTTTCGAGCATAATTGCAGGACTTTCATTTATTTCAGGGCAAAAACTCAGAAATTCCTTTTATTTTGGGGCAAAAAGCAGAAATTTCTTTTATTTTGATACAAAATTGTAGAAATTTTCCTTATTTTGAAACAAAAAAACAAAAATTACCCATATTTTGGGGGAAATGTCAGAAATTCCCCTTATTTTGAGGTAAAAAGCCTGAAATTTCCATTATTTTGGGGCAAAAAGGCAGAAATTCCCTTTACTTTGTGGCAAAAAGGCAAAAATTCCCGTTAATTGGAGCAGAAAAGCAGAAATTTTCCTTATTTAAGGGCAATAGGGCAGAAATTCGCCATATTTTGTGGCAAAAAGGCAGAAATTCCCCTTATTTGGAGGTAAAATGCTGAAATTCCCCTTATTTTCGGCAAAAAGGCAGAAATTCCTATTATTTTGGGGCAAAATTGCAGAAATTTCAATTATTTCAAGGCAAAAAGTCAGAAATTTGCCTTATTTGGGGCAAAAAGCAGAAATTCCCCTAATTTTGGGGCCAAAAACAGAAATTCCATTTATTTTGGGGTAAAATTGCAGAAATTTCAAATATTTCAGGGCAAAAAGGCAGAAATTCCACTTTATTTCGGACAATAATGCAGAAATTCCCCCATATTTTAAAGCTAAATTTCAAAAATTCCCCTTATATTGGTGGAAAAATGCAGAAATTCCCTTTATTTTTGTGCAATAAGGCAGATTTCCCCGTATTTTGAAGCAAAATTGCACATATTCCCCTAATTTTAAGGGAAAATGCAGAAATTCACATTATTTTGGAACAAAAAGACAGAAATTCTCCTTATTTCAGGGCAAAATTCCAGAAATTCCCCTTATTTTGGGGCAAAATTGCAGAAATTTCCTTTATTTTGGGGCAAAATTGCAGAAATTTTCTTTATTTTGGGGCAAAATTTCAGAAATTTCACTTATTTCAAGAAAAAAGTGCAGAAATTTCTCTTATTTTGGGGCAAAAAGGCAGAAATTTCTTTTATTTTGGTAAAAAATTGCACAAATTTTCTTTATTTTGGGGCAAATATGAAGAAATTCCCCATATTTTGGGGCAAAAAGGCAGAGATTCCCCTTATTATGAGGTAAAATGCTGAAATTCCCCTTATTTTGGGGCAAAAAGATAGAAATTCCCTTTATTTTGTGGCAAAAAGGCAGAATTTTCCCTTATTTTGGGGCAAAATTGCAGAAATTTCACTTATTTCAGAGCAAAATTCAAAAATTCCTTTTATTTTTGGGCAAAAAGACAGAAATTTTGTTTATTTTTGGGTAAATAGGCAGAAATTTCACTTATTGTGAGGTAAGAAGGCAGAAATTCCTCTTATTTTGGGGCAAAAATGAAAAAATTTCCCTTTTTTGTGCAAAAGGTATATATTCCCCTTATTTTCGGGCAAAAAAGCGGAAATTCCTTGTTTTTTGGAGCACAATTGCAGAAAATCCCCTAATTGTGGGGCAAAAAGGCAGAAATTCCCTATATGTTGGGGCAAAAAGACTGAAATTCTCCTTATTTTGGGGCAAAACTCAGAAATTCCACTTATTTTCGGGCAAAATTCCAGAAATTTTCCGTATTTTGGGGCAAAATTGCAGAAATTTCACTCATTTTGGGGCAAAATTGCAGAAATTTCACTTATTTCAGGTAAAAAAGGCAGAAATTTTTCTTATTTTGGGGCAAAAAGGCAGAAATTCCTAATATTTTGTGGAAAAAGTGAAGAAATTCCCCTTATTTTGAGGTAAAAAGGCTGAAATTCTCCTTATTTGGGGGCAAAAGGGCAGAAATTTCCCTTATTTTGGGGCAAAATTGCAGAAATTTCACTTATTTCAGGGTAATAAGTCAGAAATTTTCCTTATTTTGGGGCAAAAAAGACAGAAATTCCCTTTGTTTTGGGGGGAAAAGACAGAAATTCCAATTATTTAGAGGCAAAATGGCAGAAATTCCCCTTATTTTGAAGCAAAAATGAAGAAATTTCCCTTTTTTATGGCAAAAAGATATGCATTCCCCTTATTTTCAGGCAAAAAGGCAGAAATTCCCAGTATTTTGGAGCAAAATTGCAGAAATTCCCCTAATTGTGGGGCAAAAAGGCAGAAATTCCCTATATGTTGGAGCAAAAAGACAGAAATTCTCCTTATTTTGGGGCAAAACTCAGAAATTCCACTTATTTTGGGGCCAAATTGCACGAATTTACCTTATTTTGGGGCAAAATTGCAGAAATTTTCTTTATTTGGGGCAAAATTGCAGAAATTTCACTTATTTTCAGGTAAAAAGGCTGAAATATTTTTTATTTTGGGGCAAAAAGGAAGAAATTCCCCTTATTTTGGGGCAAAATTGCAGAAATTTTCCTTATTTTGGGGCAAAAAGGCAGAAATTCTTTATATTTTGGGGCAAAAAGGCAGAAATTCCTTTTATTTTGTGGTAATAAGGCTGAAATTCCCCTTATTTTGGGACAAAAAGGCAGAAATTCCCCTTATTTTGGGGTAAAATGGCAGAAATTTTAAATATTTCAGGGCAAAATGGCAGAAATTTCCCTTATTTTGGGGCAAAAAGATGAAATCCCTAATTTTTGGCTAAAATTGCAGAAACGTCACTTATTTCTGGATGAAAAGGCAGAAATTCCACTTATTTTCGGGCAAAAAGGCAGAAATGTCCCATATTTTGGAGCAAAATTGCAGAAATTCTCCTAATATTGGTGCAAAAATGCAGAAATTCCCTTTATTTTGGGGCAAAAAAGGCAGAAATTCTCCATATTTTGGTGCAAAAAGGCTGAAATTCTTCTTATTTTAAGGTAAAATGCTGAAATTCCCCATATTTTGGGGCAAAAGGCAAAAATTCTTCTTATTTTGTGGCAAAAAGTCACAAATTTCCCTTATTTTCGGGCAAAATTGCAGAAATTTCATTTATTTCAGGGCAAAAAGTCAGAAATTCCTTTTAATTTGGGGCAAAGAGCAGAAATTTCTTTTATTATGGTACAAAATTGAAGAAATTTTTCTTATTTTGAAACATAAAGGCAGAAAATTCCCCTTATTTTGAGGCAAAAGGCAGAAATTATTCTTATTTTGAGGTAAAATGCAGTAATTCCCTTTATTTTGGGGCTAAAAGGCAGAAATTCCCCATATTTTGAAGCAAAATTGCAGAAATTCTCATAATTTTTGGGCAAAAAGGCAGGAATTCTCATTATTTTGGGGCAAAAACAGAGAAAATCTCCTTTTTCGGGAGCAAACAGTCAAAAATTCCCCTTATTTTGGGGCTAAATTGCAGAAATTTCCTTTACATTGGGGCAAAATTGCATAAATTTGCCTTATTTTAGGGCAAAATTGCAGAAATTTCACTTATTTCAGGGAAAAAAGGCGGAAATTTCTGAGTTTTTTTCTCTGAAATAAGTGAAATTTCTGCAATTTTGCCCCAGAATAAGGGAAATTTCTGCAATTTTTTTCCATAGTAAGGGAAATTTCTGCAATTTTGCCCCAAAATGAGGAGAATTTCTGCCTTTTTGCCCCAAAATTAGAGGAGTTTCTGCAATTTTGTTTCAAAATACAGGGAATTTCTTCCTCTTTTCCCGAAAATAAGGGGAACTTCTGCCTTTTTGCCCCAAATAAAGGGAATTTCTGCATTTTTGCCCCAATATTAGGGGAATTTCTGCAATTTTGCTCCAAAATACGGGGAAATTCTGCCTTTTTACCCAAAATTAAGAGGATTTTCTGCCTTTTTGCTCCCAAATTAGGGAAATTTCTGCAATTTTATCCCAAAATAAAGGGAATTTCTGCCTTTTTGCCCCAAAATAAGGGGAATTTCTGCCTTTTTGCCCTGAAATATGTGAAATTTCTGCAATTTTACCCCAAAATAAGGTAAATTTCTGCCTTTTTGCCCATAAATAATAGAAATTTCTGCCTTTTTGCCCCAAAATAAGGGGAAATTCTGCCTTTTTGCCCCAAATAAAGGGAATTTCTGCATTTTTGCCCCAATATTAGGGAAATTTCTGCAATTCTATCCCAAAATAAGGGGAATTTCTGCCTTTTTGCCCCAAAATAAGGGGAATTTCTGCATTTTTGCCCGAAATTAAGTGGAATTTTTGCCTTTTTGTCCCGAAATAAGTGAAATTTCTTTAATTTTAGCCAAAAATTAGGGATTTCATCTTTTTGCCCCCCAAAAGGGGAATTTCTGCAATTTTGCCCCAAAATAAATGAAATTTCTGCAATTTTGCCCCAAAATAAGGGAAATTTCTGGAATTTTGCTCCAAAATAAGTGGAATTTCTGGGTTGTGCCCCAAAATAAGGAGAATTTCTGTCTTTTTGCCCCAACATATAGGGAATTTCTGCCTTTTTGCCCCACAATTAGGGGAATTTCTGCAATTTTGCTCCAAAATACGGGGAATTTCTGCATTTTTGCCCGAAAATAAGGGGAATGCATACCTTTATTGCCATAAAAAGGGAAATTTCTTCATTTTTGCCCCAAATTAAGGGAAATTTCTGCCTTTTTGCCCTGAAATATGTGAAATTTCTGCAATTTTAGCCCAAAATAAGGTGAATTTTTTCTTTTTGCCCCAAAATAATGGGAATTTCTGTTTTATTGCCCCAAAATAAGAAAAGTTTTTGCTTTTTTTCTCTGAAATAAGTGAAATTTCTGCAATTTTGCCCTAAAATAAGGGAAATTTCTGCAATTTTCCCCATAATAAGGAAAATTTCTGCAATTTTGCCCCAAAATAAGGAGAATTTCTGGTTTTTTGCCCCCAAATACGGGAAATTTCTGCAATTTTGCCCTAAAATAAGTGGAATTTCTGCCTTTTGCCCCAAAATAAGGAGAATTTCTGCCTTTTTGCCCCAAAATAAAGAATATTACTGTATTTTTTACCCCCAAATTAGGTGAATTTCTGCAATTTTGCTCCAAAATACGGGGATTTTCTGCCTTTTTCGTCGAAAATAAGGGGAATTTCTGCCATTTTGCTGTGAAATAAGTGAAATTTCTGGAGTTTTACCCCAATATAAGGGGAATTTCTGCCTTTTTGCCCCAAAATTAGGGGAATTTCTGCAATTTTGCTCCAAAATATGGGGAATTTCTGCCTTTTTGCCCGAAAATTAAGGGAATGTTTACCTTTTTGCCATAAAAAAGGGAAATTTCTTAATTTTTGCCCCAAAATAAGGGGATTTTCCACCTTTTTGACTCAAAATAAGTGCAATTTCTGCCTTTTCCCCAAAAATAAATGAAATTTCTGCTTTTTGCCCCAAAATAAGGGGAATTTCTTACTTTTTGCCCTGAAATAAATGAAATTTCTGCAATTTTGCCCGAAAATAAGGGAAATTTGTGCCTTTTTGCCCCAAAATAAGGAGAATTTCTGCCTTTTGCCCCAAAATATGGGCAATTTCAGCATTTTACCTCAAAATAAGGGGAATTTCAGCCTTTTTGCACCAAAATAAGAAGAATGCATACCTTTTTGCCATTAAAAAAGGGAAAATTCTTCATTTTTGCTCCAAAATAAGCGGAGTTTCTGCCTTTTGCCCCAAAATGTGGGGAATTTCAGCCTCTTTGCCCGAAAATAAGAAGAATGCATAACTTTTTGCCATAAAAAGGGGAAATTTCTTCATTTTTGCTCCAAAATAAGGGGAATTTCTGCCTTTTTGCCTCTAAATAAGTGGAATTTCTGTCTTTTTCCCCCAAAACAAAGGGAATTTCTGTCATTTTTGCCCCAAAATAAGGAAAATTTTTGACTTATTTCCCTAAAATAAGTGAAAGTTCTGCAATTTTGCCCCAAAATAAGGGAAATTTCTGCCTTTTTGCCCCCAAATAAGGGGAATTTCTGACTTTTTGCACCCGAAAAAAGATTTTCTGTCGTTTTGCCCCAAAATAAGGAGAATTTCAGCATTTTTGCCCGAAAATTATGAGAATTTCTGCAATTTTTTTTCAAAATACGGAAAATTTCTGCCTTGTAGCTCCAAAATAAAGGGAATTTCTGCATTTTCTCCACATATTAGGGGAATTTCTGCATTTTACCTGTAAATAATGGGAATTTCTGCATTTTACCTCAAAATAAGTAGAATTTCTGCTTTTTACCTCAAATTATGGGGAATTTCTGCCTTTTTGTTCCAAAATAAAGAAAATTTCTTCAATTTTGTACCATAATAAAAGAAATTTCTACTTTTTGCCCCGAAATAAGGGGAATTTCTGACTTTTTACCCTGAAATAAATGAAATTTGTGCAATTTTGCCCGAAAATAAGGGAAATTTGTGCCTTTTTGCCCCAAAATAATGGGAATTTCTGCCTTTAGCCCCAAAAAATAGAAAATTTCAGCATTTTACCTCAAAATAAGGGGAATTTCTGCCTTTTTGCCCTGAAATATATGAAGTTTCTGCAATTTTACCCCAAAATAAGGTGAATTTCTGACTTTTTGCCCCAAAATAATGGGAATTTCTGCCTTTTTGCCTCAAAATAAGAAAAATTTTTGCTTTTTTTTTTCGGAAATAAGTGAAATTTCTGCAATTTTGCCCTAAAATAAGGGAAATTTATGCAATTTTTCCCCATAATAAAAAAAATTTCTGCAATTTTGCCGCAAAATAAGAGGAATTTATGTTTTTTGCCCCCAAATAAAGCAAATTTCTGCAATTTGGCCCCAAAATAAAGGGATTTTCTGTTTTTTGCCCCCAAATAAGGGAAATTTCTGCAATTTTGCCCTAAAATAAGGGAAATTTCTGCAATTTTGTCCTAAAATAAGGGGAATTTCTGCCATTTGCCCCAAAATAAGGGGAATTTCTGCCTTTTGCCCCAAAATATAGGGAATTTCTGCCTTTTTGTCCGAAAATAAGAAGAATGCACTCCTTTTTGCCATAAAAAAGGGAAATTTTTTCATTTTTGCTCCAAAAGAAGGGGAACTTTAGCCTTTTTGTCTCTAAATAAGTGGAATTTCTGTCTTTTTCCCCCAAAACAAAGGGAATTTCTGTCATTTTTGCCCCAAAATAAGGAAAATTTTTGACTTATTACCCTAAAATAAGTGAAATTTCTGCAATTTTGCCCCAAAATAAGGGAAATTTCTGCCTTTTTGCCCCCAAATAAGGGGAATTTCTGACTTTTTGCACCCGAAGAAAGATTTTCTGTCTTTTTGCCCCAAAATAAGGAGAATTTCAGCATTTTTGCCCGAAAATTATGAGAATTTCTGCAATTTTTTTTCAAAATACGGAAAATTTCTGCCTTTTAGCTCCAAAATAAAGGGAATTTCTGCATTTTCTCCACATGTTAGGGGAATTTCTGCATTTGACCTGTAAATAATGGGAATTTCTGCATTTTACCTCAAAATAAGTAGAATTTCTGCTTTTTACCTCAAATTATGGGGAATTTATGCCGTTTTGTTCCAAAATAAAGAAAATTTCTTCAATTTTGTACCATAATAAAAGAAATTTCTACTTTTTGCCCCGAAAAAAAAGGAATTTCTGACTTTTTACCCTGAAATAAATGAAATTTGTGCAATTTTGCCCGAAAATAAGGGAAATTTGAGCCTTTTTGCCCCAAAATAATGGGAATTTCTGCCTTTAGCCCCCAAAAATGGGAAATTTCAGCATTTTAACTTAAAATAAGGGGAATTTCTGCCTTTTGGCCCTGAAATATATGAAGTTTCTGCAATTTTACCCCAAAATAAGGTGAATTTCTGACTTTTTGCCCCAAAATAATGGGAATTTCTGCCTTTT
Organism: Micromys minutus; assembly: GCF_963924665.1. Classification (NCBI taxonomy): domain Eukaryota; kingdom Metazoa; phylum Chordata; class Mammalia; order Rodentia; family Muridae; genus Micromys; species Micromys minutus. The sequence continues at coordinate 618,904 of NW_027667867.1, read as the reverse complement.
TGCCTCAAAATAAGAAAAATTTTTGCTTTTTTTTTCGGAAATAAGTGAAATTTCTGCAATTTTGCCCTAAAATAAGGGAAATTTCTGCAATTTTTCCCCATAATAAAAAAAATTTCTGCAATTTTGCCGCAAAATAAGAGGAATTTCTGTTTTTTGCCCCCAAATAAAGCAAATTTCTGCAATTTTGCCCCAAAATAAAGGGAATTTCTGTTTTTTGCCCCCAAATAAGGGAAATTTCTGCAATTTTGCCCTAAAATAAGGGAAATTTCTGCAATTTTGCCCTAAATTAAGGGGAATTTCTGCCATTTGCCCCAAAATAAGGGGAATTTCTGCCTTTTGCCCCAAAATATAGGGAATTTCTGCCTTTTTGTCCGAAAATAAGAAGAATGCACTCCTTTTTGCCATAAAAAAGGGAAATTTTTTCATTTTTGCTCCAAAAGAAGGGGAACTTTAGCCTTTTTGCCTCTAAATAAGTGGAATTTCTGTCTTTTTCCCCCAAAACAAAGGGAATTTCTGTCTTTTTTGCCCCAAAATAAGGAAAATTTCTGACTTATTACTTTGAAAAAAGTAAAATTTCTGCAAATTTGCCCCAAAAATAGGGAAATTTCTGCCTTTTGCCCCAAAATAAGGGAAATTTCAGCATTTTACCTCAAAATAAGGGAAATTTCTGATTATTGCACGAAAATATGGAGAATTTCTACCTTTTGCCCCAAAATAAGGAAAATTTCTGCCTTTTTTCACTGAAATAAGTGAAATTTCTGCAATTTTGCCCAAAAATAAGTGAAATTTCTGCAATTTTGCCCCCAAAAAAGGTAAATTTCTGGAATTTTGCCCCAAAATAAGTGGAATTTCTGAGTTTTGCCCCAAAATAAGGAGAATTTCTGCCTTTTTGCCCCACAATTAGGGGAATTTCTGCAATTTTGCTCCAAAATACGGGGAATTTTTGCCTTTTTGCCTAAAATAAGAAGAATGCATACGTTTTTGCCATAAAAAAGGAAATTTCTTCATTTTTGCCCCAAATTAATGGAAATTTCTGCCTTTTTACCCTGAAATATGTGAAATTTCTGCAATTTTAGCCCAAAATAAGGTGAATTTCTGCCTTTTGCCAAAAATAATGGGAATTTCTGCCTTTTTGCCCCAAAATGAGAAAAACTTTTGCTTTTTCTCTGAAATAAGTGAAATTTCTGGAATTTTGCCCTAAAATAAAAGAAATTTCTGCAATTTTTCTCCATAGTAAAGGAAATTTCTGGAATTTTGCCCCAAAATAAGGGGAATTTCTGTTTTTTTGCCCCCAAATAAGGGAAATTTCTGCAATTTTGCCCTAAAATAAGGGGAATTTCTGCTTTTTTGCCTCTAAATAAGTGGAATTTCTGTCTTTTTCCCCCAAAACAAAGAGAATTTCTGTCATTTTTGCGCCAAAATTAGGAAAATTTCTGAATTATTACCCTGAAATAAGTGAATTTTCTGCAATTTTGCCCCAATATAAGGGAAATTTCTGCCTTTTTGCCCCCAAATAAAGGGAATTTCAGCCTTTTTACCTCAAAATAAAAGGAATTTCTGAATTTTGGCCCAAAATATTAGGAATTTCTGCCTTTTTTCCCCAAAATAAGAAAAATTTCTGCCTTTTTTTCCTGAAATAAGTGAAATTTCTGCAATTTTGCCCCAAAATAAAGAAAATTTCTGAAATTTTGCCCCCAAATAAGTGGAATTTCTGAGTTTTGCCCAAAAATAAGGAGAATTTCTTCCTTTTGCCTCTAAATAAGTGGAATTTCTGTCTTTTTCCACAAAACAAAGGAAATTTCTGTCTTTTTTGTTCTAAAATAAGAGGAATTTCTTCCTTCTTACCTCAAAATAGGTGAAATTTTTGCCTTTTTACCCAAAAATAAACGGAATTTCTGTCTTTTTGCCCCAAAATATAAAGAATTTTTGAATTTTGCCCTGAAATATGTGAAATTTCTGCAATTTTGCCCCAAAATAAAGGAAATTTCTGCCTTTTTGCCACAAAATAAAGGGAATTTCTGTCTTTTTGCCCCAAAATAAGGGGAATTTCAGCATTTTACCTTATAATAAGGGGAATCTCTGCATTTTTGCCCCAAAATATGGGGAATTTCTGCATTTTTGCTCCAAAATAAAGAAAATTTCTACAATTTTGTACCAAAATAAAAGAATTTTCTGCCTTTTTGCCCCAAAATAAGAGAAATTTCTGAGTTTTTTTCTCTGAAATAAGTGAAATTTCTGCAATTTTGCATAAAAATAAAGGAAATGTCTGCAATTTTTTTCCATAATAAGGGAAATTTCTGCAATTTTGCCCCAAAATAAGAGGAATTTGTGTTTTTTGCCCCCAAATAAGGGAAATTTCTGCAATTTTATCCCAAAATAAGGGGAATTTCTGTTTTTTTGCCACAAAATAAGGATATTTTCTGCAAGTCTGTAACAAAATAGAAGAAATTTCTAAAATTTTGCCCCAAAATAAGGGAAATTTCTGATTTTTGCCCCAAAATAAGGAGAATTTCTGTATTTTTGCCCAAAAATAAAGGGAATTTCTGCCTTTTTGCCCCCAAATTAGGGGAGTTTCTGCAATTTTGCTTCAAAATACAGGGAATTTCTTCCTCTTTTCCCGAAAATAAGGGGAACTTCTGTATTTTTGCCCCAAATAAAGGGAATTTCTGCATTTTTGCCCCAATATTAGGGGAATTTCTGCAATTTTGCTCCAAAATACGGGGAAATTCTGCCTTTTTACCGAAAATTAAAAGGATTTTCTGCCTTTTTGCTCCCAAATAAGGGAAATTTCTGCAATTTTATCCCAAAATAAAGGGAATTTCTGCCTTTTTGCCCCAAAATAAAGGGAATTTCTGCCTCTTTGCCCTGAAATATGTGAAATTTCTGCAATTTTACCCCAAAATAAGGTGAATTTCTGCCTTTTTGCTTATAAAATAATAGAAATTTCTGCCTTTTTGCCCCAAAATAAGAAAAATTATTGCTTTTTTCTCTGAAATAAGTGAAATTTCTGAAATTTTGCCCTAAAATAAGGGAAATTTCTGCAATTTTTTCCATAATAAGGGAAATTTTTGCAATTTTGCCCCAAAATAAGGGGAATTTCTATTTTTTGCCTTCAAATAAAGGAAATTTCTTCAATTTTGCCCTAAAATAAGGGGAATTTCTGCCTTTTGCCCCAAAATAAGGAGAATTTCTGCCTTTTTGCCCCAAAATAAAAAAATTACTGTATTTTTTATTCCAATATTAGGTGAATTTCTGCAATTTTGCTACAAAATACGGGGATTTTCTTTTTTTTCGCCGAAAATAAAGGGAATTTCTGCCATTTTGCCGCGAAATAAGTGAAATTTCTGCAGTTTTACCCCAAAATAAGGGGAATTTCTTCATTTTTGCCCAAAAATTAGGGGAATTTTTGCAAGTTTGCTCCAAAATACAGGGAATTTCTGCCTTTGGCCCGAAAATAAAGGGAATGTATACCTTTTTGCCATAAAAAAAGGAAATTTCTTCATTTTTACCCCAAAATAAGGGGATTTTTCACCTTTTTGACTCAAAATAAGTGCAATTTCTGCCTTTTTCCCAAAAATAAACGAAATTTCTGTCTTTTTGCCCAAAAATAAAGGAAATTTCTGCCTTTTTGCCCCACAATTAGGGGAATTTCTGCAATTTTGCTCCAAAATACGGAAAATTTCTGCCTTTTTGCCTGAAAATAAGGGGAATGCATACGTTTTTGCCATAAAAGAAGGAAATTTCTTCATTTTTGCCCCAAATTAAGGGAAATTTCTGCCTTTTTGTCCTGAAATATGTGAAATTTCTGCAATTTTAGCCCAAAATAAGGTAAATTTCTGCCTTTTGCCCCAAAATAATGGGAATTTCTGCCTTTTTGCCCCAAAATAAGAAAAACTTTTGCTTTTTTTCTTTGAAATAAGTGAAATTTCTGCAATTTTGCCCTAAAATAAAAGAAATTTCTGCAATTTTTCTCCATAGTAAAGGAAATTTCTGGAATTTTGCCCCAAAATAAGGGGAATTTCTGTTTTTTTGCCCCCAAATAAGGGAAATTTCTGCAATTTTGCCCTAAAATAAGGAAAATTTCTGCTTTTTTGCCTCTAAATAAGTGGAATTTCTGTCTTTTTCCCCCAAAACAAAGGAAATTTCTGTCATTTTTGCGCCAAAATAAGGAAAATTTCTGAATTATTACCCTGAAATAAGTGAATTTTCTGCAATTTTGCCCCAATGTAAGGGAAATTTCTGCCTTTTTGCCGCCAAATAAGGGGAATTTCAGCCTTTTTACCTCAAAATAAGAAGAATTTCTTAATTTTGGCCTAAAATATTAGGAATTTCTGCCTTTTTTCCACAAAATAAGAAAAATTTCTGCCTTTTTTCCCTGAAATAAGTGAAATTTCTGCAATTTTGCCCCAAAATAAATTAAATTTCTGAAATTTTGCCCCAAAATAAGTGGAATTTCTGAGTTTTGCCCCAAAATAAGGAGAATTTCTTCCTTTTTGCCTCTAAATAAGTGGAATTTCTGTCTTTTTTTTACAAAACAAAGGAAATTTCTGTCTTTTTTGTTCTAAAATAAGAGGAATTTCTTCTTTCTTACCTCAAAATAGGTGAAATTTCTGCCATTTTACCCAAAAATAAACGGAATTTTTGTCTTTTTGCCCCAAAATAAAAGAATTTTTGAATTTTGCCCTGAAATATGTGAAATTTCTGCAATTTTGCCCCAAAATAAGGGAAATTTCTGCCTTTTTGCCACAAAATAAAGGGAATTTCTGTCTTTTTGCCCCAAAATAAGGGGAATTTCAGTATTTTACCTCATAATAAGAGGAATCTCTGCATTTTTGCCCCAAAATATGGGGTATTTCTGCATTTTTGCTCCAAAATAAAGAAAATTTCTACAATTTTGTACCAAAATAAGAGAAAATTCTGCATTTTTGCCCCAAAATAAGAGAAATTTCTGAGTTTTTTTCTCTGAAATAAGTGAAATTTCTGCAATTTTGCCCCAAAATAAGGGAAATTTCTGCAATTTTTTTCCATAATAAGAAAAATTTCTGCAATTTTGCCCCAAAATAAGGGGAATTTCTGTTTTTTGGCCCCAAATAAGGGAAATTTCTTCAATTTTGCCCTAAAATAAGGGGAATTTCTGCCTTTTGCCCCAAAATAAGGAGAATTTCTGCCTCTTTGCCCCAAAATAAGAAAATTACTGTATTTTTTATCCCAAAATTAGGTTAATTTCTGCAATTTTGCTCCAAAATACGAGGATTTTCTTCTTTTTTCGCCGAAAATAAAGGGAATTTCTGCCATTTTGCCGCGAAATAAGTGAAATTTCTGCAGTTTTACCCCAAAATAAGGGGAATTTCTGCCTTTTTGCCCAAAAATTAGGGGAAGTTTTGCAAGTTTGCTCCAAAATACAGGGAATTTCTCCCTTTTGGCCTGAAAATAAAGGGAATGTATACCTTTTTGCCATAAAAAAAGGAAATTTCTTCATTTTTACCCCAAAATAAGGGGATTTTTTCACCTTTTTGACTCAAAATAAGTGAAATTTCTGCTTTTTTCCCAAAAAAAAACGAAATTTTTGTCTTTTACCCCAAAAATAAAGGGAATTTCTGACTTTTTGCCACAAAATAAGGGGAATTTCAGCCTTTTTACCTAAAAATAATAGGAATTTCTGCCTTTTTGCCCCCAAAATAAAGGGAATTTCTACATTTTTGCACCAATATTAGGGGAATTTCTGCAATTTTCCTTCAAAATATGGGTCATTTCTGCCATTTTGCCCAAAATTAAGTGGAATTTCTGCCTTTTTGTCCGAAATAAGTGAAATTTCTGCAATTTTAGCCAAAAATTAGGGATTTCATCTTTTTGCCCTAAAATAAGAAAAATTTCTGCCATTTTGCCCTGAAATATTTGAAATTTCTACAATTTTACCCCAAAATAAGGGGAATTTCTGCCTTTTTGTCCCAAATAAGGGGAATTTCAGCCTTATTACCTCAAAATAAGGGGAATTTCTGCCTTTTTGCCCCAAAATATAAGGAATTTCTGCCTTTTTGCCCCAAAAAAGGAAAATTCTGAAATATTGCCTTGAAAAGGAGAATTTCTCCCTTTTTGCCCCAAAATAAAGGAAATTTCAGCCTTTTTACCTGAAAATAAGTGAAATTTCTGCAATTTTGCCCCAAATAAGGGAAATTTCTAATTTTTGCCCCAAAATAAGGAGAATATCTGTATTTTTGCCCCAAAATAAAGGAAATTTCTGCCTTTTTGCCCCAAAATTAGGGGAGTTTCTGCAATTTTGCTTCAAAATACAGGGAATTGCTTCCTCTTTTCCCGAAAATAAGGGGAACTTCTGCCTTTTGCCCCAAATAAAGAGAATATCTGCATTTTTGCCCCAATATTAGGGGAATTTCTGCAATTTTGCTCCAAAATATGGGGAATTTCTGCCTTTTTAACCGAAATTAAGGGGATTTTCTGCGTTTTTGCTTTCAAATAATGGAAATTTCTGCAATTTTATTCCAAAATAAGGGGAATTTCTGCCTTTTTGCCCCCAAAAAGGGGAATTTCTGCCTTTTTGCCCGAAATTAAGTGGAATTTTGGCCTTTTTGTCCCGAAATAATTGAAATTTCTTTAATTTTAGCCAAAAATTAGGGATTTCATTTTTTTGCCCCAAAATAAGGGGAATTTCTGCAATTTTGCTCCCAAATAAATGAAATTTCTGCAATTTTGCCCCAAAATAAAGGAAATTTCTGGAATTTTGCTCCAAAATAAGTGGAATTTCTGAGTTTTGCCACAAAATAAAAAGATTTTCTGTATTTTTGCCCCAACATATAGGGAATTTCTGCCTTTTTGCCCCACAATTAGGGAAATTTCTGCAATTTTGCTCCAAAATACGGGGAATTTCTGCATTTTTGCCCGAAAATGAGGGAAATGCATACCTTTATTGCCGTAAAAAGGGAAATTTCTTCATTTTTGCCCCAAATTAAGGGAAATTTCTGCCTTTTTGCCCTGAAATATGTGAAATTTCTGCAATTTTAGCCCAAAATAAGGTGAATTTCTGCCTTTTTGCCCCAAAATAATGGGAATTTCTGCCTTTTTGCCCCAAAATAAAAAAAATTTTTGCTTTTTTTTTCTGAAATAAGTGAATTTTCTGCAATATTGCCCTAAAATAAGGGAAATTTCTGCAATTTTGCCCCAAAATAAGAGGAATTTCTGGTTTTTTGCCCCCAAATAAGGGAAATTTCTGCAATTTTGCCCTAAAATAAGGGGAATATCTGCCTTTTGCCCCAAAATAAGGAGAATTTCTGCCTTTTTGCCCCAAAATAAAGAATATTACTGTATTTTTTACCCCAAAATTAGGTGAATTTCTGCAATTTTTCTCCAAAATACGGGGATTTTCTGCCTTTTTCGCCAAAAATAAGGGGAATTTCTGCCATTTTGCTGCGAAATAAGTGAAATTTCTGGAGTTTTACCCCAAAATAAGGGGAATTTCTGCCTCTTAGCCCCAAAATTAGGGGAATTTCTGCAATTTTGCTCCAAAATATGGGGAATTTCTGCCTTTTTGCCCAAAAATAAATGGAATGTTTACCTTTTTGTTATAAAAAATAGAAATTTCTTCATTTTTGCCCAAAAATAAGGGGATTTTCCGCCTTTTTGACTCAAAATAAGTGCAATTTCTGCCTTTTCCCCAAAAATAAACGAAATTTCTTTCTTTTTGCCACAAAATAAGAAGAATTACTGACTTTATGCTTTCGAAAAAAGGAGATTTTCTGTCTTTTTGCCCCAAAATAAAAAGAATTTTTTCCTTTTTGCCCGAAAATTATGAGAATTTCTGCAATTTTGCTTCAAAATAAGGTTAATTTCTGCCTTTTAGCTACAAAATAAAGGGAATTTCTGCATTTTCACCCAATATTTGGGGAATTTCTGCATTTTACCTCTAAATAAGGGGAATTTCTGCATTTTACCTCAAAATAAGAAGAATTTCTGCCTTTTGCCCCAGAATATGGGGAATTTCTGCCTTTTTGTTCCAAAATAAGGAAAATTTCTTCAATTTTGTACCATAATAAAAGAAATTTCTGCTTTTTGCCCCAAAATAAGAGGAATTTTTTACTTTTTGCCCTGAAATAAATGAAATTTCTGCAATTTTGCCTGAAAATAAGGGAAATTTGTGCCTTTTTGCCCCAAAATAAGGGGAATTTCTACCTTTTGCCCCAAAATATGGAAAATTTCAGCATTTTTCCTCAAAATAAGGGGAATTTCAGCCTTTTTGCCCCAAAATAAGATGAATGCATACCTTTTTGCCATAAAAAAGGGAAATTTCTTCATTTTTGCTACAAAATAAGGGGAATTTCTGCCTTTTACCCCAAAATATGGGGAATTTCTGCATTTTTGCCCGAAAATAAGAAGAATGCATAACTTTTTGCCATAAAAAAGGGAAATATCTTGATTTTTTACTCCAAAATAAGGGGAATTTCTGCCTTTTGCCTCTAAATAAGTGGAATTTCTGTCTTTTTCCCCAAAAACAAAGGCAATTTCTGTCATTTTTGCCCCAAAATAAGGAAAATTTCTGACTTATTACCCTGAAATATGTGAAATTTCTGCAATTTTGCCCCAAAAAGAGGGAAATTTCTGCTTTTTTGCCCCCAAATAAGGGGAATTTCTGACTTTTTGCACCCGAAAAAAGGAGATTTTCTGTCTTTTTCCCCAAAATAAGGAGAATTTCAGCCTTTTTGCCCGAAAATTATGAGAATTTCTGCAATTTTTCTTCAAATACGAAAAATTTCTGCCTTTTAGCCCAAAAATAAAGAAAATTTCTGCATTTTCCCCAAATATTAGAGGAATTTCTGCATTTTACCTCTAAATAATGGGAATTTCTGCATTTTACCTCAAAATAATAAGAATTTCTGCCTTTTACCTCAAATCATGGGGAATTTCTGCCTTTTTGTTCCAAAATAAAGAAAATTTCTTCAATTTTGTACCATAATAAAAGAAATTTCTACTTTTTGCTCCGAAATAAGGTGAATTTCTGACTTTTTACCCTGAAATAAATGAAATTTGTGCAATTTTGCCCGAAAATATGGGAAATTTGTGCCTTTTTGCCCAAAAAAAATGGGAATTTCTGCCTTTAGCCCCAAAAAAATGGGAAATTTAAGCATTTTACCTCAAAATAAGGGAAATTTCTGCCTTTTTGCCGTGAAATATATGAAATTTCTGCAATTTTACCCCAAAATAAGGTGAATTTCTGCCTTTTTGCCCCAAAATAATGGAAATTTCTGCCTTTTTGCCTCAAAATAAAAAAAAATTTTGCTTTTTTTTCTGAAATAAGTGAAATTTCTGCAATTTTGCCCTGAAATGAGGGAAATTTCTGCAATTTTTTCCCATAATAAAAAAAATTTCTGCAATTTTGCCGCAAAATAAAAGGAATTTCTTTTTCTTGCCCCCAAATAAAGCAAATTTCTGCAATTTTGCCCTAAAATAAGGGGAATTTCTGTTTTTTGCCCCCAAATAAGGGAAATTTCTGCAATTTTGCCCTAAAATAAGGGGAATTTCTGCCATTTGCCCCAAAATAAGTGGAATTTCTGCCTTTTTGCCACAAAATAAAGAAAATTACGACATGTTTTACGCCAAAATTAGGTGAATTTCTGCAATTTTGCTCCAAAATACGAGGATTTTCTGCCTTTTTCGCTTAAAATAAAGGGAATTTCTGCCATCTTGCCGCGAAATAAGTGAAATTTCTGTAGTTTTACATCAAAATAAGGGGAATTTCTGCCTTTTTGCCCCAAAATTAGGGGAATTTCTGCAATTTTGCTCCAAAATACGGGGAATTTCTGCCTTTTTGCCCGAAAATAAAGGGAATGTATACATTTTTGCCATGAAAAAGGTAAATTTCTTCACTTTTGCCCCAAAATAAGGGCATTTTCCGCCTTTTTGACTCAAAATAAGTGAAATTTCTGCCTTTTCCCCAAAAATAAACGGAATTTCTGTCTTTTTGCCCCAAAATAAGGAGAATTTCTGAGTTTTTGCCCTGAAATAAATGAAATTTCTAAAATTTTTCCCCAAAATAATGGAAATGTCTGCTTTTTGCCCCAAAATAAGGGGAATTTCTGCCTTTTTGCCTCCAAATAAGGGGAATTTCAGCCTTTTTTTCTCAAAATAAGGAGAATTTCTGCCTTTTGTCCCAAAATATGGAGAATTTCTCCCTTTTTGCCCCAAAATAAGAAAAATTTCTGCAATTTTGTACCAAAATAAAAGAAATTTCTGCCTTTTTTGCTCCAAAATAAGAGAAATTTCTGCCTTTTTTCCCTGAAATAAGTGAAATTTTTGCAATTTTTCCCCAAATTAAGAGAAATTTCTGCAATTTTTCCCCAAATTAAAGGAAATTTCTGCAATTTTGCCCCAAATAAGGGGAATTTCTGACTTTTTGCACCCAAAAAAAGAGAGATTTTCTGTCTATTTGCCCCAAAATAAGGAGAATTTCAGGCTTTTTGCCCGAAAATTATGAGAATTTCTGCAATTTTTCTTCAAAATACGGAAAATTTTTGCCTTTTAGCCCCAAAATAAAGGGAATTTCTGCATTTTCCCCAAATATTAGGGAAATTTCTGCATTTTACCTCTAAATAATGGAAATTTCTGCATTTTACCTCAAAATAAAAAGAATTTCTGCCTTTTACCTCAAATTATGGGGAATTTCTGCCTTTTTGTTCCAAAATAAAGAAAATTTCTTCAATTTTGTACCATAATAAAAGAAATTTTTGCTTTTTGTCCCGAAATAAGGGGAATTTCTGACTTTTTACCCTGAAATAAATAAAATTTGTGCAATTTTGCCCGAAAATAATAGAAATTTGTGCCTTTTTGCCCCAAAATAATGGGAATTTCTGCCTTTAGCCCCAAAAAATGGGAAATTCAGCATTTTACCTCAAAATAAGGAGAATTTCTGCCTTTTTGCCCTGAAATATATGAAATTTCTGCAATTTTACCCCAAAATAAGGTGAATTTCTGCCTTTTTGCCCCAAAATAATGGAAATTTCTGCCTTTTTGCCTCAAAATAAGAAAAATTTTTGCTTTTTTTCTGAAATAAGTGAAATTTCTGCAATTTTGCCCTAAAATAAGGGAAATTTCTGCAATTTTTCCCCATAATAAAGAAAATTTCTGCAATTTTGCCCCAAAATAAGGGGAATTTCTGTTTTTTGCCCCCAAATAAGGGAAATTTCTGCAATTTTGCCCTAAAATAAGGGGAATTTCTGCCATTTGCCCCAAAATAAGGGGAATTTCTGCCTTTTTACCACAAAATAAAGAAAATTACTGCATGTTTTACGCCAAAATTAGGTGAATTTCTGCAATTTTGCTCCAAAATACGAGGATTTTCTGCCTTTTTCGCCGAAAATAAGGAGAATTTCTGACATTTTGCCGTGAAATAAGTGAAATTTTTGCAGTTTTACCCCAAAATAAGGGAAATTTCTGCCTTTTAGCCCCAAAATTAGGGGAATTTCTGCACTTTTGCTCCAGAATACGGGGAATTTCTGCCTTTTTGCCCAAAAATAAAGGGAATGTATACCTTTTTGCCATAAATAGGGAAATTTCTTCACTTTTGCCCCAAAATAAGGGGATTTTCCGCCTTTTTGACTCAAAATGAGTGCAATTTCTGCCTTTTCTCCAGAAATAAATGGAATTTCTGTCTTTTTGCCCCAAAATAAGGGGAATTTCTGAGTTTTTGCCCTGAAATAAGTGAAATTTCTAAAATTTTTCCCCAAAATAAGGGAAATGTCTGCTTTTTGCCCCAAAATAAGGGGAATTTCTGCCTTTTTGCCCCAAAATAAGGGGAATTTCAGCATTTATTCCTCAAAATAAGGGGAATTTCTGCCTTTTGTCCCAAAATATGGGAAATTTCTGCTATTTTGCCTCAAAATAAGGGAAATTTCTGAAATTTTGTACCAAAATAAAAGAAATTTCTGCCTTTTTGCCCCCAAAAAAGAGAAATTTCTGCCTTTTTTCCCTCAAATAAGTAAAATTTCTGCAATTTTGCCCCAAAATAAGGGAAATTTCTGCAATTTTGCCCCAAAATAAAGGAAATTTCTGCAATTTTGCTCCAAATAAGGGGAATTTCTGCCTTTTTGCCCCAAAATTAGGAAAATTTCTGCAATTTTGATCCAAAATTCGTGGAATTTCTGCCTTTTTGCCCAAAATAAAAGGAATGTATACCTTTTTGCCATAAAAAAAGAAATTTCTTCACTTTTGCCCCAAAATAAGGGCATTTTCCGCCTTTTTGACTCAAAATAAGTGCGATTTCTGCCTTTTCCCCAAAAATAAACGGAATTTCTGTCTTTTTGCTCCAAAATAAAGGGAATTTCTGACTTTTTGCCCTGAAATAAGTGAAATTTCTAAAATTTTTCCCCAAAATAAGAGAAATGTCTGCTTTTTGCCCCAAAATAAGGGGAATTTCAGCCTTTTTGCCCCAAAATAGGGGGAATTTCAGCCTTTTTTTCGTCAAAATAAGGGGAATTTCTGCCTTTTGCCCCAAAATATGGGGAATTTCTGTCTTTTTGCCCCAAAATAAGAAAAATTTCTGCAATTTTGTACCAAAATAAAAAAAAATTCTGCCTTTTTGCCCCAAAATAAGAGAAATTGCTTCCTTTTTTCCCTGGAATAAGTGAAATTTCTGCAATTTTGCCCCAAAATAAGAGAAATTTCTGATATTTTGCCCCAAAATAAGAAAAATTTCTGGAATTTTGCCCCAAAATAGGTGGAATTTTTGAGTTTTGCCCCAAAATAAGGAGAATTTCTGCCTTTTTGCCCTACAATTAGGGAAATTTCTGCAATTTTGCTCCAAAATACAAGGAATTTCTGCCTTTTTGCCCGAAAATAAGGGGAATGCATAACTTTTTGCCATAAAAAAGGGAAATTTCTTCATTTTTTCACCAAATTAAAAGAAATTTCTGCCTTTTTGCCCTGAAATATGTGAAATTTCTGCAATTTTAGCCCAAAATAAAGGTGAATTTCTGCCTTTTTGCCCCAAAATAATGGGAATTTCTGCCTTTTTGCCCCAAAATAAGAAAATTTTTTGATTTTTTTCTCTGAAATAAGTGAAATTTCTGCAATTTTGCCCTAATATAAAGGAAATTTATGCAATTTTTCCCCATAATAATGGAAATTTCTGCAATTTTGCCCCAAAATAAGGGGAATTTCTGTTTTTTTGCCTTCAAATAAGGGAAATTTCTGCAATTTTGCCCTAAAATAAGGGGAATTTCTGCCTTTTGCCCCAAAATAAAAAGAATTTCTGCCTTTTTGCCCCAAAATAAGAAAAATTTTTGCTTTTTTTTCTCTGAAATAAGTGAAATTTCTGCAATTTTGTCCTAAAATAAGGGGAATTTCTGCCTTTTTGCCCCAAAATAAAAAATATTACTGTATTTTTTACCCCTAAATTAGGTGAATTTCTGCAATTTTGCTCCAAAATACAGGGATTTTCTGCCTTTTTCTCCGAAAATAAGGTGAATTTCTGCTATTTTGCTGCGAAATAAGTGAAATTTCTGCAGTGTTATTCCAAAATAATTTGAATTTCTGCATTTTTGCCCACAAATAATAAGAATTTCTGCATTTTTGCCCCAAAATATGGAAAACTTATGCCTTTTTTCTCTTAAATAAGTGAAATTTCTGCAATTTTCCCCAAAATAAAGGAAATTTCTGCATTTTTGCCCTGAAATTTGTGAAATTTCTGCAATTTTACCCCAAAATAATTTGAATTTCTGCATTTTTGCCCCAAATTAATGGGAATTTCTGCATTTTTGCCCCAAAATAAAAAAATTTTTTGCTTTTTTTCTTTTAAATAAGTGAAATTTCTGCAATTTTGCCCTAAAATAAGGGAAATTTCTGCAATTTGTTCCTATAATAAGGGAAATTTCTGCAATTTTGCCCCAAAATAAGGGGAATTTCTGTTTTTTGCCCCCAAATAAGGGAAATTTCTGCAATTTTGCCCTATAATAAAGAGAATTTCTGCCTTTTGCCCCTAAATAAGGAGAATTTTTGCCTTTTTGCCCCAAAATAAAGTAAATTACTGTATTTTTACCCCAAAATTAGGTGAATTTTTGCAATTTTGCTCCAAAATAAGGGGATTTTCTGCCTTTTTCGCCGAAAATAAGAGGAATTTCTGCAATTTTGCCACGCAATAAGTGAAATTTTTGCAGTTTTACCCCAAAATAAGGGGAATTTCTGCCTTTTTGTCCCAAAATAAGGGGAATTTCTGACTTTTTGCCCGAAAATAAGGGGAATTTCAGCCTTTTTACCTCAAAATAAGGGGAATTTCTGACTTTTTGCCCCAAAATATGGGGAATTTCTGCCTTTTTGCCCCAAAATAAGAAAAATTTCTGCAATTTTGTACCAAAATAAAAGAAATTTCTGCCTTTTTGCCCCAAAATAAGAAAATTTCTGCCTTTTTTCTGAAATAAGTGAAATTTCTGCAATTTTGCCCCAAAATAAGGGAAATTTCTGCAATTTTGCCCCAATGTAAAGGAAATTTCTGCAATTTTGCCCCAAAATAAGGGGAATTTCTGACATTTTGCTCCCGAAAAAAGGAGATTTTCTGTATTTTGCCCCAAAATTATGAGAATTTCTGCAATTTTGCTTCAAAATACGGTTAATTTCTGCCTTTTAGCCCCAAAATAAAGGGAATTTCTGCATTTTCCCCCAATACTTGGGGAATTTCTGCATTTTACCTCTAAATAAGGGGAATTTCTGCATTTTACTGCAAATAAGAATTTCTGACTTTTGCCCCAAAATATGGGGAATTTCTGCATTTTTGTTCCAAAATAAGAAAAATTTCTTCAATTTTGTACCATAATAAAAGAAATTTCTGCCTTTTGCCCCAAAATAAGGGGATTTTTCCGCCTTTTTGACTCAAAATAAGTGCAATTTCTGCCTTTTCCCCAAAAATAAACGAAATTTCTGTCTTTTGCCCCAAAATAAGGGGAATTACTGACATTATGCTCCCGAAAAAAGGAGATTTTTTGTCTTTTTGCCCCAAAATAAGGAGAATTTCTTCCTTTTTGCCCGAAAATTATGAGAATTTCTGCAATTTTGCTTCAAAATACGGTTAATTTCTGCCTTTTAGCTAGAAAATAAAAGGAATTTCTGCATTTTTCCCCAATATTTGGGGAATTTCTGCATTTTACCTCTAAATAAGGGGAATTTCTGCATTTTACCTAAAAATAAGAAGAATTTCTGACTTTTGCCCCAAAATATGGGGAAATTCTGCCTTTTTATTCAAAAATAAGGAAAATTTTTCAATTTTGTACCATAATAAAAGAAATTTCTGCTTTTTGCCCCAAAATAAAAGGAATTTCTTACTTTTTGCCCTGAAATAAACGAAATTTGTGCAATTTTGCCCGATAATAAGGGAAATTTGTGTTTTTTTGCCCCAAAATAAGGGGAATTTCTGCCTTTTGCCCCAAAATATGAGGAATTTCAGCATTTTACCTCAAAATAAGGGGAATTACAGCCTTTCTGCAATAAATAAGAAGAATGCATACCTTTTGCCATAAAAAAGGGAAATTTCTTCATTTTTGCTCCAAAATAAGGGGAATTTCTGCCTTTTGCACCAAAATATGGGGAATTTCTGCCTTTTTGCCCGAAAATAAAAAGAATGCATACCTTTTTGCCATAAGAAAAGGAAATTTCTTCATTTTTGCTCCAAAATAAGGGGAATTTCTGCTTTTTTGCCTCTAAATAAGTGGAATTTCTGTCTTTTTCCCCCAAAACAAAGGGAATTTCTGTCATTTTTGCCCCAAAATAAAGAAAATTTCTGACTTATTACCCAGAAATAAGTGAAATTTCTGCAATTTTGCCCCAATATAAGGGAAATTTCTGCCTTTTTGCCCCCAAATAAATGGAATTTCAGCCTTTTGACCTCAAAATAAGGGGAATTTCTTAATTTTGGCACAAAATATTAGGAATATCTGCCTTTTTGCCCCACAATTAGTGAAATTTCTGCAATTTTGCCCTAAAATAAGGGAAATTTCTGCAATTTTTTCCCATAATGAAGGAAATTTCTGCAATTTTGCTTCAAAATAAGGGGAATTTCTGTTTTTTGCCCCACAATTAGGGAAATTTCTGCAATTTTGCCTCAAAATAAGGGGAATTTCTGCCTTTTGCCCCAAAATATGGGGAATTTCTGCTTTTTTGTCCGAAAATAAGAAGAATGCATACCTTTTTGCCATAATAAAGAAGAATTTCTTCATTTTTGCTCCAAAATAAGG
The DNA here is from genome assembly GCF_963924665.1 of Micromys minutus. Taxonomy (NCBI): domain Eukaryota; kingdom Metazoa; phylum Chordata; class Mammalia; order Rodentia; family Muridae; genus Micromys; species Micromys minutus. Next base: position 602,681 of record NW_027667867.1, on the reverse strand, counting down.
GGAACTTTTGCCTTTTTGCCTCTAAATAAGTGGAATTTCTGTCTTTGTCCCCCAAAACAAAAAGAATTTCTGTCTTTTTTGCCACAAAATAAGGAAAATTTTTGACTTATTACCCTAAAATAAGTGAAATTTCTGCAAATTTGCCCCAAAAATAGAGAAATTTCTGCCTTTTGCCCCAAAATAAGGGGAATTTCAGGATTTTACCTCAAAATAAAGAAAAGTTCTGATTTTTGCACCAAAATATGGAGAATTTCTGCCTTTTTGCCCCAAAATAAGGAAAATTTCTGCCTTTTTTCCCAGAAATAAGTGAAATTTCTGCAATTTTGCCCGAAAATAAGTGAAATTTCTGGAGTTGTCCCCAAAATAAGGGAAATTTCTACAATTTTGCCCCAAAATAAGTGGAATTTCTGAGTTTTCTCCCAAAATAATGAGAATTTCTGCCTTTTTGCCCCACAATTAGGGGAATTTCTGCAATTTTGCTCCAAGATACGGGGAATTTCTGCCTTTTTGCCCGAAAATAAGGGGAATGCATACCTTTTTGCCATAAAAAAGGGAAATTTCCTCATTTTTGCCCCAAATTAAGGGAAATTCTGCCTTTTTGCCCTGAAATATGTGAAATTACTGCAATTTTAGCCCAAAATGAGGTGAATTTCTGCCTTTTTAGCCCAAAATTAGGGGAATTTCTGCCTTTTGCCCCAAAATATGGGGAATTTCTGCCTTTTTGTCCGAAAATAAGAAGAATGCAAACCTTTTTGCCATAAAAAAGGGAAATTTCTTCATTTTTGCTCCAAAATAAGGGGACCTTTTGATATTGCCTCTAAATAAGTGGAATTTCTGTCTTTTTCCCCCAAAACAAAGGGAATTTCTGTCTTTTTTGACCCAAAATAAGGAAAATTTCTGACTTATTACCCTGAAATAAGTGAAATTTCTGCAAATTTGCCACAAAATAAGGAAAATTTCTGCCTTTTTGCCCCCAAATAAGGGGAATTTCAGCCTTTTTACCTCAAAATAAAGGGAAATTTCTTAATTTTTGCAACAAAATATTAGGAATTTCTGCATTTTTGCCACAAAATATTAAAAATTTCTGCTTTTTTGCCCCAAAATAAGGAAAATTTCTGCATTTTTTTCCCTGAAATAAGTGAAATTTCTGCAATTTTGCCCCAAAATAAGTGAAATTTCGGCAATTTTGCCCAAAAATAAGTGGAATTTCTGAGTTTTGCCCCAAAATAAGGAGAATTTCTGCCTTTTTGCGCCACAATAATGAGAATTTCTGCCTTTTTGCCCCAAAATAAGAAAAATTTTTGACTTTTTTCTCTGAAATAAGTGAAATTTCTCCAATTTTGCCCTAAAATAAAGGAAATTTCTGCAATTTTTCCCCATAATAAGGGAAATTTCTGGAACTTTACCCCAAAATAAGGGGAATTTCTGTTTTTTTGCCCCCAAATAAGGGAAATCTCTGCAATTTTGCCCTAAAATAAGGGGAATTTCTGCATTTTTGCATCTAAATAAGTGGAATTTCTGTCTTTTTCCCCCAAAACAAAGGAAATTTCTGTCATTTTTGCCCCAAAATAAAGAAAATTTCTGACTTATTACCCTGAAATAAGTGAAATTTCTGCAATTTTGCCCCAATATAAGGGAAATTTCTGCCTTTTTGCCCCCAAATAAGAGGAATTCCAGCCTTTTGACCTCAAAATAAGGGGAATTTCTGAATTTTGGCACAAAATATTAGGAATTTCTGCCTTTTTGCCCCAAAATAATGAAAATTTCTGCTTTTTTCCCTGAAATAAGTGAAATTTCTGCAATTTTGCCCCAAAATAAGGAAAATTTCTGGAATTTTGCCTCAAATTAAGTGGAATTTCTGTGTTTTGCCCCAAAATAGGAGAATTTCTGCCTTTTTGCGCCACAATTAGTGAAATTTCTGTAATTTTGCCCCAAAATAAGTTAAATTTCTGCCTTTTGCCACAAAATAAGGGAAATTTCGGGTATTTTGCACCAAAATAGGTGGAATTTCTGAGTTTTGCCTCAAAATAAGGAGAATTTCTGCCTTTTTGCCCAACAATTAGGGGAATTTCTGCAATTTTGCTCCAAAATACGAAGAATTTCTGCTTTTTTGCCCAAAAATAAGGGGAATGCATACCTTTTTGTCATAAAAAAGGGAAATTTCTTCATTTATGCCACAAATTAAGGGAAATTTCTGCGTTTTTGCCCTGAAATATGTGAAATTTCTGCAATTTTGCGCTAAAATAAGGGAAATTTCTGCAATTTTTCCCTATAATAAGGGAAATTTCGGGAATTTTGCGCCAAAATAAGGGGAATTTCTGTTTTTTTTGCCCCCAAATAAGGGAAATTTCTGCAATTTTGCCCTAAAATAAGGGGAATTTCTGCGTTTTTTCGTCTAAATAAGAGGAATTTCTGTCTTTTTCCCTCAAAACAAAGGGAATTTCTGCCACTTTTGCCCCAAAATAATGGGAATTTATGCCTTTTTGCCCCAAAATAAAAAATATTTTTGCCTTTTTTCTCTGAAATAAGTGAAATTTCTGCAATTTTGCCCTAAAATGAGGGAAATTTCTGCAATTTTTCCCCATAATAAGGGAAATTTCTGCAATTTTGCCCTAAAATAAGGGGAATTTCTGCTTTTTTGCCTCTAAATAAGTGGAATTTCTGTCTTTTTCCCCAAGACAAAGGGAATTTCTGTCATTTTTGCCCCAAAATAAGGAAAATTTCTGACTTATTACCTTGAAATAAGTGAAATTTCTGCAATTTTGCCACAATATAAGGGAAATTTTTGCCTTTTTATCCCCCAAATAAGGGGAATTTCAGCTTTTTTACCTCAAAATAAGGGGAATTTCTTAATTTTGGCACAAAATATTAGGAATTTTTGCCTTTTTGCCCCAAAATAAAAAAAATTTCTGGAATTTTGCCCCAAAATTAGTGGAATTTCTGAGTTTTGCCCCAAAATAAGAAGAATTTCTGCCTTTTTACCCCACAATTAGTGAAATTTCTGCAATTTTGCCCTAAAATAAGGGAAATTTCTGCAATTTTTCCCGATAATAAGGGAAATTTCTGCAATTTTGCTTCAAAATAAGGGGAATTTCTGTTTTTTGCCCCACAATTAGGGAAATTTCTGCAATTTTGCCTCAAAATAAGGGGAATTTTTGCCTTTTGCCCTAAAATATGGGGAATTTCTGATTTTTTGTCCGAAAATAAGAAGAATGCATACCTTTTTACCATAAAAAGGGGGAATTTCTTAATTTTTGCTCCAAAATTAGGGGAACTTTTGCCTTTTTGCCTCTAAATAAGTGGAATTTCTGTCTTTGTCCCCCAAAACAAAGGGAATTTCTGTCTTTTTTGCCCCAAAATAAGGAAAATTTCTGACTTATTACCCTGAAATAAGTGAAATTTCTGCAAATTTGCCCCAAAAATAGGGAAATTTCTGCCTTTTGCCCCAAAATAAAGAGAATTTCAGCATTTTATCTCAAAATAAAGAAAAGTTCTGATTTTTGCACCAAAATATGGAGAATTTCTGCCTTTTTGCCCCAAAATAAGGAAAATTTCTGCCTTTTTTTCTGAAATAAGTATAATTTCTGCAATTTTGCCCGAAAATAAGTGAAATTTCTGGAATTTTGCCCCAAAATAAGAGAAATTTCTTTAATTTTGCCCCAAAATAAGTGGAATTTCTGAGTTTTGCCCCAAAATAAGGAGAATTTCTTCCTTTTTGCCCCACAATTAGGGGAATTTCTGCAAATTTGCTCCAAAATACAGGGAATTTCTGCCTTTTTGCCCGAAAATTAGGGAAATGCATACCTTTTTGCCATAAAAAAGGGAAATTTCCTCATTTGTGCCCCAAATTAAGGGAAAAGTTTTTTTTTTGCCCTGAAATATATAAAATTTCTGCAATTTTAGCCCAAAATAAGGTGAATTTCTGCCTTTTTGCCCCAAAATAAGGGAAATTTCTGCCTTTTGCCCAAAATTATGGGGAATTTCTGGCTTTTTGTCCGAAAATAAGAAGAATGCATACCTTTTTGCCATAAAAAAGGGAAATTTCTTCATTTTTGCTCCAAAATAAGGGGACCTTTTGCCTTTTGCCTCTAAATAAGTGGAATTTCTCTCTTTTTCCCCCAAAACAAAGGGAATTTCTGTCTTTTTCCCCAAAATAAGGGGAATTTCTGACTTATTACCCTGAAATAAGTGAAATTTCTGCAAATTTGCCCCAAAATAAGGGAAATTTCTGCCTTTTTGCCCCCAAATAATGGGAATTTCAGCCTTTTACCTCAAAATAAGAGAAATTTCTGCATTTTTGCAACAAAATATTAAAAATTTCTGCATTTTTGCCACAAAATATTAGGAATTTCTGCCTTTTTGCCCCAAAATATGGAAAATTTATGACTTTTTTCCCTGAAATAAGTGAAATTTCTGCAATTTTGCCCCAAAATAAGTGAAATTTCTGCAATTTTGCCCCAAAATAAGTGGAATTTCTGAGTTTTGCCCTAAAATAAGGTGAATTTCTGCCTTTTTGCTCCAAAATAATGGGAATTTCTGCCTTTTTGCCCCAAAATAAGAAAAATTTTTGCTTTTTTTCTCTGAAATAAGTGAAATTTCTGCAATTTTGCCCTAAAATAAAGGAAATTTCTGCAATTTTTTCCCATAATAAGGGAAATTTCTGGAATTTTGTTCCAAAATAAGGGGAATTTCTGTTTTTTGCCCCCAAATAAGGGAAATATCTGCAATTTTGCCCTAAAATAAGGGGAATTTCTGCCTTTTTGCCTCTAAATAAGTGGAATTTCTGTTTTTTTCCCCAAAACAAAGGGAATTTCTGTCATTTTTGCCCCAAAATAAAAAAAATTTCTGACTTATTACCCTGAAATAAGTGTAATTTCTGCAATTTTGCCCCAATATAAGAGAAATTTCTGCCTTTTTGCTTCCAAATAAGGGGAATTTCAGCCTTTTTACCTCAAAATAAGGGGAATTTCTGAATTTTGGCACAAAATATTAGGAATTTCTGCCTTTTTGCCCCAAAATAAGGAAAATTTCTGTTTTTTCCTTGAAATAAGTGAAATTTCTGAAAATTTGCCCCAAAAAAGGGAAACTTCTGCATTTTGCCCCAAAATAAGGGGAATTTCAGCTTTTTACTTCAAAATAAGGGAAAGTTCTGGTTTTTGCACCAAAATATGGAGTATTTCTGCCTTTTTGCCACAAAATAAGGATAATTTCTGCCTTTTTTCCGTGAAATAAGTGAAATTTCTGAAATTTTGCCCCAAAATAAGTGAAATTTCTGCAATTTTGCCACAAAATAAGGAAAATTTCTGGAATTTTGCCCCAAAATAAGTGGAATTTTTGAGTTTTGCCCCAAAATAAGGAGAATTTTTGCCTTTTTGCCCCACAATTAGGGGAATTTCTGCAATTTTGCTCCAAAATACGGGGAATTTCTGCATTTTTGCCCCAAAATAAGAAAAATTTTTGCTTTTTTTCTCTGAAATAAGTGAAATTTCTGCAATTTTGCCCTAAAAAAAGGGAAAATTCTGCAATTTTTCCCTATAATAAGGGAAATTTCTGCAATTTTGCCCTAAAATAAGGGGAATTTCTGCTTTTTTGCCTATAAATAAGTAGAATTTCTGTCTTTTTCTCCAAAAAAAAGGGAATTTCTGTCATTATTGCCCCAAAATAAGAAAAATTTTTGACTTATTACCCTGAAATAAGTGAAATTTCTGCAATTTTTTCCCAATATAAGGGAAATTTCTGCGTATTTGCCACCAAATAAGGGGAATTTCAGCCTTTTTACCTCAAAATAAGAGGAATTTCCGAATTTTGGCACAAAATATTAGGAATTTCTGCCTTTTTGCCCCAAAATAAGAAAAATTTCTGCTTTTTTCCCTGAAACAAATGAAATTTCTGCAATTTTGCCCCAAAATAAGTAAAATTTCTGCAATTTTGTCCAAAATAAGGGAAATTTCTGGAATTTTGCCCCGAAATAAGTGGAATTTCTGAGTTTTGCCCCAAAATAAAGAGAATTTCTGCCTTTTTGCGCCACAATTAGTGAAATTTCTGCAATTTTGCCGTAAAATAAGGGAAATTTCTGCAATTTTTCCTCATAATAAGGGAAATTTCAGCAATTTTGCCCCAAAATAAGGGGAATTTCTGTTTTTTGCCCCACAATTAGGGAAATTTCTGCAATTTTGCCCCAAAATAAGGGGAATTTCTGACTTTTGCCCCAAAATATGGGGAATTTCTGCCTTTTTGTCTGAAAATAAGAAAAATGCATACCTTTTTGCCATAAAAAGAGAAATTTCTTCATTTTTGCTCCAAAATAAGGGGAACTTTTGCCTTTTTGCCTCTAAATAAGTGGAATTTCTGTTTTTTTCTCCCAAAACAAAAAGAATTTTTGCCTTTTTGCCCCAAAATAAGGAAAATTTCTGACTTATTACCATGAAATAAGTGAAATTTCTGAAAATTTGCCCCAAAAATAAAAAAATTTCTTCCTTTTGCCCCAAAATAAGGGGAATTTCAGCATTTTACCTAAAAATAAGAGGAATTTCTGCATTTTTCCCACAAAATATTAGGAATTTCTGCCTTTTTGCCCCAAAATAAAAAAAATTTCTGCCTTTTTTCCCTGAAATAAGTGAAATTTCTGCAATTTTGCCCCAAAATAAGTGAAATTTCTGCAATTTTGCCCCAAAATAAGGGAAATTTCTGCAATTTTGCCCCAAAATAAGTGAAATTTCTGAAATTTTGCCCCAAAATAATGAAAATTTATGGATTTTTGCCCCACAATTAGGGGAGTTTCTGCAATTTTGCTCCAAAATACGGGGAATTTCTGCCTTTTTGCCCGAAATAAGGGGAATGCATACATTTTTGCCATAAAAAAGGGAAATTTCTTTATTTTTTTCCCCAAATTAAGGGAAATTTCTGACTTTTTGCCCTGAAATATGTGAAATTTCTGCAATTTTGCCGTAAGATAAGGGAAATTTCTGCAATTTTTCCCCATAATAAGGGAAATTTCTGCAATTTTGCTTCAAAATAAGGGGAATTTCTGTTTTTTGCCCCACAATTAGGGAAATTTCTGCAATTTTGCCTCCAAATAAGGGGAATTTCTGCCTTTTGCCCCAAAATATGGGGAATTTCTGATTTTTTGTCCGAAAATAAGAAGAATGCATACCTTTTTACCATAAAAAGGGGGAATTTTTTCATTTTTGCTCCAAAATTAGGGGAACTTTTGCCTTTTTGCCTCTAAATAAGTGGAATTTCTGTCTTTGTCCCCCAAAACAAAGGGAATTTCTGTCTTTTTTGCCCCAAAATAAGGAAAATTTCTGACTTATTACCCTGAAATAAGTGAAATTTCTGCAAATTTGCCCCAAAAATAGGGAAATTTCTGCTTTTGCCCCAAAATAAGGAGAATTTCAGCATTTTATCTCAAAATAAAGAAAAGTTCTGATTTTTGCACCAAAATATGGAAAAATTCTCCTTTTTGCCCCAAAATAAGGAAAATTTCTGCCTTTTTTCCCTGAAATAAGTATAATTTCTGCAATTTTGCCCGAAAATAAGTGAAATTTCTGGAATTTTGCCCCAAAATAAGAAAAATTTCTTTAATTTTGCCCCAAAATAAGTGGAATTTCTGAGTTTTGCCCCAAAATAAGGAGAATTTCTTCCTTTTTGCCCCACAATTAGGGGAATTTCTGCAAATTTGCTCCAAAATACAGGGAATTTCTGCCTTTTTGCCCGAAAATAAGGGAAATGCATACCTTTTTGCCATAAAAAAGGGAAATTTCCTCATTTTTGCCCCAAATTAAGGGAAAAGTTTTCCTTTTTGCCCTGAAATATATAAAATTTCTGCAATTTTAGCCCAAAATAAGGTGAATTTCTGCCTTTTTGCCCCAAAATAAGGGAAATTTCTGCCTTTTGCCCCAAATTATGGGGAATTTCTGCCTTTTTGTCCGAAAATAAGAAGAATGCATACCTTTTTGCCATAAAAAAGGGAAATTTCTTCATTTTTGCTCCAAAATAAGGGGACCTTTTGCCTTTTGCCTCTAAATAAGTGGAATTTCTCTCTTTTTCCCCCAAAACAAAGGGAATTTCTGTCTTTTTTGCCCCCAAATAAGGAAAATTTCTGACTTATTACCCTGAAATAAGTGAAATTTCTGCAATTTTGCCCCAAAATAAGGGAAATTTCTGCCTTTTTGCCCCCAAATAATGGGAATTTCAGCTTTTTACCTCAAAATAAGGGAAATTTCTGCATTTTTGCAACAAAATATTAAAAATTTCTGAATTTTTGCCAGAAAATATTACGAATTTCTGCCTTTTTGCCCCAAAATATGGAAAATTTATGCCTTTTTTTCCCTGAAATAAGTGAAATTTCTGCAATTTTGCCCCAAAATAAGTGAAATTTCTGCAATTTTGCCCCAAAATAAGTGGAATTTCTGAGTTTTGCCCTAAAATAAGGTGGATTTCTGCCTTTTTGTTCCAAAATAATGGGAATTTCTGCCTTTTTGCCCCAAAATAAGAAAAATTTTTGCTTTTTTTCCTCTGAAATAAGTGAAATTTCTGCAATTTTGCCCTAAAATAAAGGAAATTTCTGCAATTTTTTCCCATAATAAGGGAAATTTCTGTAATTTTGCCCCAAAATAAGGGGAATTTCTGCCTTTTTGCCCCCAAATAAGAGGAATTTCAGCTTTTTGACTTTAAAATAAGGGGAATTTCTGAATTTTGGCACAAAATATTAGGAATTTCTGCCTTTTTGCCCCAAAATAATGAAAATTTCTGCTTTTTTCCCTGAAATAAGTGAAATTTCTGCAATTTTTCCCCAAAATAAAGAAAATTTCTGGAATTTTGCCTCAAATTAAGTGGAATTTCTGAGTTTTGCCCCAAAATAGGAGAATTTCTGCTTTTTTGCGCCACAATTAGTGAAATTTCTGCAATTTTGCCCCAAAATAAGTTAAATTTCTGCCTTTTGCCACAAAATAAGGGAAATTTCGGGTATTTTGCCCCAAAATAGGTGGAATTTCTGAGTTTTGCCTCAAAATAAGGAGAATTTCTGCCTTTTTGCCCAACAATTAGGGGAATTTCTGCAATTTTGCTCCAAAATACGAAGAATTTCTGCTTTTTTGCCCGAAAATAAGGGGAATGCATACCTTTTTGCCATAAAAAAGGGAAATTTCTTCATTTATGCCCCAAATTAAGAGAAATTTCTGCGTTTTTGCCCTGAAATATGTGAAATTTCTGCAATTTTGCACTAAAATAAGGGAAATTTCTGCAATTTTTCCCTATAATAAGGGAAATTTCGGAAGTTTTGCGCCAAAATAAGTGGAATTTCTGTTTTTTTGCCCCCAAATAAGGGAAATTTCTGCAATTTTGCCCTAAAATAAGGGGAATTTCGGCGTTTTTTCCTCTAAACTAGAGGAATTTCTGTCTTTTTCTCCCAAAACAAAGGGAATTTCTGTCATTTTTGCCCCAAAATAATGGGAATTTATGCCTTTTTGCCCCAAAATAAATAAAATTTTTGCCTTTTTTCTCTGAAATAAGTGAAATTTCTGCAATTTTGCCCTAAAATAAGGGAAATTTCTGCAATTTTTCCTCATAATAAGGGAAATTTCTGCAATTTTGCCCTAAAATAAGGGGAATTTCTGCTTTTTTGCCCCTAAATAAGTGGAATTTCTGTCTTTTTCCCCAAGACAAAGGGAATTTCTGTCATTTTTGCCCCAAAATAAGGAAAATTTCTTACTTATTACCCTGAAATAAGTGAAATTTCTGCAATTTTGCCCTAATATAAGGGAAATTTCTGCCTTTTTGCCCCCAAAAAGGGGAATTACAGCTTTTTTACCTCAAAATAAGGGGAATTTCTGAATTTTGGCACAAAATATTAGGAATTTTTGCCTTTTTGCCCCAAAATAAGGAAAATTTCTGGAATTTTGCCCCAAAATTAGTGGAATTTCTGAGTTTTGCCCCAAAATAAGGAGAATTTCTGCCTTTTTGCCCCACAATTAGTGAAATTTCTGCAATTTTGCCCTAAAATATGGGAAATTTCTGCAATTTTTCCCCATAATATGGGAAATTTCTTCAATTTTGCCTCAAAATAAGGGGAATTTTTGCCTTTTGCCCCAAAATATGGGGAATTTCTGATTTTTTGTCCGAAAATAAGAAGAATGCATACCTTTTTACCATAAAAAGGGGGAATTTCTTAATTTTTGCTCCAAAATTAGGGGAACTTTTGCCTTTTTGCCTCTAAATAAGTGGAATTTCTGTCTTTGTCCCCCAAAACAAAGGGAATTTCTGTCTTTTTTGCCCCAAAATAAGGAAAATTTCTGACTTATTAATTTGAAATAAGTGAAATTTCTGCAAATTTGCCCCAAAAATAGGGAAATTTCTGCCTTTTGCCCCAAAATAAGGGGAATTTCAGCATTTTATCTCAAAATAAAGAAAAGTTCTGATTTTTGCACCAAAATATGGAGAATTTCTGCCTTTTTGCCCCAAAATAAGGAAAATTTCTGCCTTTTTTCCCTGAAATAAGTATAATTTCTGCAATTTTGCCCGAAAATAAGTGAAATTTCTATAATTTTGCCCCAAAATAAGAGAAATTTCTTTAATTTTGCCCCAAAATAAGTGGAATTTCTGAGTTTTGCCCCAAAATAAGGAGAATTTCTGAGTTTTTGCCCCACAATTAGGGGAATTTCTGCAAATTTGCTCCAAAATAAGGGAAATTTCTGCCTTTTGCCCCAAATTATAGGGAATTTCTGCCTTTTGGTCCAAAAATAAGAAGAATGCATACCTTTTTGCCATAAAAAAGGGAAATTTCCTCATTTTTGCCCCAAATTAAGGGAAAAGTTTTCCTTTTTGCCCTGAAATATATAAAATTTCTGCAATTTTAGCCCAAAATAAGGTGAATTTCTGCCTTTTTGCCCCAAAATAAGGGAAATTTCTGCCTTTTGCCCCAAATTATGGGGAATTTCTGCCTTTTTGTCCGAAAATAAGAAGAATGCATACCTTTTTGCCATAAAAAAGGGAAATTTCTTCATTTTTGCTCCAAAATAAGGGGACCTTTTGACTTTTGCCTCTAAATAAGTGGAATTTCTCTATTTTTCCCCCAAAACAAAGGGAATTTCTGTTTTTTTGCCCCAAAATAAGGAAAATTTCTGACTTATTACCCTGAAATAAGTGAAATTTCTGCAAATTTGCCCCAAAATAAGGGAAATTTCTGCCTTTTTGCCCCCAAATAATGGGAATTTCAGCCTTTTACCTCAAAATAAGGGAAATTTCTGCATTTTTGCAACAAAATATTAAAAATTTCTGCATTTGTGCCACAAAATATTAGGAATTTCTGCCTTTTTGCCCCTATATATGGAAAATTTATGCCTTTTTTTCCCTGAAATAAGTTAAATTTCTGCAATTTTGCCCCAAAATAAGTGAAATTTCTGCAATTTTGCCCCAAAATAAGTGGTATTTCTGAGTTTTGCCCTAAAATAAGGTGAATTTCTGCCTTTTTGCTCCAAAATAATGGGAATTTCTGCCTTTTTGCCCCAAAATAAGAAAAATTTTTGCTTTTTTTCTCTGAAATAAGTGAAATTTCTGCAATTTTGCCCTAAAATAAAGGAAATTTCTGCAATTTTTTCCCATAATAAGGGAAATTTCTGGAATTTTGCCCCAAAATAAGGGGAATTTCTGTTTTTTGCCCCCAAATAAGGGAAATATCTGCAATTTTGCCCTAAAATAAGGGGAATTTCTGCTTTTTTGCCTCTAAATAAGTGGAATTTCTGTTTTTTTCCCCAAAACAAAGTGAATTTCTGTCATTTTTGCCCCAAAATAAAAAAAATTTCTGACTTATTACCCTGAAATAAGTGAAATTTCTGCAATTTTGCCCCAATATAAGAGAAATTTCTGCCTTTTTGCTTCCAAATAAGGGGAATTTCAGCCTTTTTACCTCAAAATAAGGGGAATTTCTGAATTTTGGCACAAAATATTAGGAATTTCTGCCTTTTTGCCCCAAAATAAGGAAAATTTCTGTTTTTTCCTTGAAATAAGTGAAATTTCTGAAAATTTGCCCCAAAAAAGGGAAATTTCTGCATTTTGCCCCAAAATAAGGGGAATTTCAGCTTTTTACTTCAAAATAAGGGAAAGTTCTGGTTTTTGCACCAAAATATGGAGTATTTCTGCCTTTTTGCCACAAAATAAGGATAATTTCTGCCTTTTTTCCCTGAAATAAGTGAAATTTCTGAAATTTTGCCTCAAAATAAGTGAAATTTCTGCAATTTTGCCACAAAATAAGGAAAATTTCTGGAATTTTGCCCCAAAATAAGTGGAATTTTTTAGTTTTGCCCCAAAATAAGGAGAATTTTTGCCTTTTTGCCCCACAATTAGGGGAATTTCTGCAATTTTGCTCCAAAATACGGGGAATTTCTGCCTTTTTGCCACAAAATAAGAAAAATTTTTGCTTTTTTTCTCTGAAATAAGTGAAATTTCTTCAATTATGCCCTAAAAAAGAAAAATTTCTGCAATTTTTCCCTATAATAAGGGAAATTTCTGCAATTTTGCCCTAAAATAAGGGGAATTTCTGCTTTTTTGCCTCTAAATAAGTAGAATTTCTGTCTTTTTCCCTAAAAAAAAAGGAAATTTCTGTCATTACTGCCCCAAAATAAGGAAAATTTTTGACTTATTACCCTGAAATAAGTGAAATTTCTGCAATTTTTTGCCAATATAAGGAAAATTTCTGCGTATTTGCCCCCAAATAAGGGGAATTTCAGCCTTTTTACCTCAAAATAAGAGGAATTTCCGAATTTTGGCACAAAATATTAGGAATTTCTGCCTTTTTGCCCCAAAATAAGGAAAATTTCTGCTTTTTTCCCTGAAACAAATGAAATTTCTGCAATTTTGCCCCAAAATAAGTAAAATTTCTGCAATTTTGTCCAAAATAAGGGAAATTTCTGGAATTTTGCCCCAAAATAAGTGGAATTTCTGAGTTTTGCCCCAAAATAAGGAGAATTTCTGCCTTTTTGCGCCACAATTAGTGAAATTTCTGCAATTATGCCGTAAAACAAGGGAAATTTCTGCAATTTTTCCTCATAATAAGGGAAATTTCTGCAATTTTGCCCCAAAATAAGGAGAATTTCTGTTTTTTGCCCCACAATTAGGGAAATTTCTGCAATTTTGCCCCAAAATAAGGGGAATTTCTGACTTTTGCCCCAAAATATGGGGAATTTCTGCCTTTTTGTCCGAAAATAAGAAAAATGCATACCTTTTTGCCATAAAAAGGGAAATTTCTTCAATTTTGCTCCAAAATAAAGGGAACTTTTGCCTTTTTGCCTCTAAATAAGTGGAATTTCTGTACTTTTCCCCCAAAACAAAAAGAATTTCTGTCTTTTTTGCCCCAAAATAAGGAAAATTTCTGACTTATTACCATGAAATAAGTGAAATTTCTGAAAATTTGCCCCAAAAATAAGGAAATTTCTTCCTTTGCCCCAAAATAAGGGGAATTTCAGCATTTTACCTAAAAATGAAAGGAATTTCTGCATTTTTCCCACAAAATATTAGGAATTTCTGCCTTTTTGCCCCAAAATAAAAAAAATTTCTGCCTTTTTTCCCTGAAATAAGTGAAATTTCTGCAATTTTGCCCCAAAATAAGTGAAATTTCTGCAATTTTGCCCCAAAATAGGAGAAATTTCTACAATTTTGCCCCAAAATAAGTGAAATTTCTGCAATTTTGCCCCAAAATAAGAGAAATTTCTGCAATGTTGCCCCAAAATAAGTGAAATTTCTGAAATTTTGCCCCAAAATAACGAAAATTTCTGGAATTTTGCCCCACAGTTAGGGGAATTTCTGCAATTTTGCTCCAAAATACAGGGAATTTTTGCCTTTTTGCCCGAAATGAGGAGAATGCATACCTTTTTGCCATAAAAAAGGGAAATTTCTTTATTTTTTCCCCAAATTAAGGGAAATTTCTGACTTTTTGCACTGAAATATGTGAAATTTCTGCAATTTTGCCGTAAGATAAGGGAAATTTCTGCAATTTTTCCCCATAATAAGGGAAATTTCTGCAATTTTGCTTCAAAATAAGGGGAATTTCTGTTTTTTGCCCCACAATTAGGGAAATTTCTGCAATTATGCCTCAAAATAAGGGGAATTTCTGCCTTTTGCCCCAAAATATGGGGAATTTCTGATTTTTTGTCCGAAAATAAGAAGAATGCATACCTTTTTACCATAAAAAGGGGGAATTTCTTAATTTTTGCTCCAAAATTAGGGGAACTTTTGCCTTTTTGCCTCTAAATAAGTGGAATTTCTATCTTTGTCCCCCAAAACAAAGGGAATTTCTGTCTTTTTTGCCCCAAAATAAGGAAAATTTCTGACTTATTACCCTGAAATAAGTGAAATTTCTGCAAATTTGCCCCAAAAATAGGGAAATTTCTGCCTTTTGCCCCAAAATAAGGGGAATTTCAGCATTTTATCTCAAAATAAAGAAAAGTTCTGATTTTTGCACCAAAATATGGAGAATTTCTGCCTTTTTGCCCCAAAATAAGGTAAATTTCTGCCTTTTTTCCCTGAAATAAGTATAATTTCTGCAATTTTGCCCGAAAATTAGTGAAATTTCTGGAATTTTGCCCCAAAATAAGAGAAATTTCTTTAATTTTGCCCCAAAATAAGTGGAATTTCTGAGTTTTGCCCCAAAATAAGGAGAATTTCTTCCTTTTTGCCCCACAATTAGGGGAATTTCTGCAAATTTGCTCCAAAATACAGGGAATTTCTGCCTTTTTGTCCGAAAATAAGGGAAATGCATAACTTTTTGCCATAAAAAAGGGAAATTTCCTCATTGTGCCCCAAATTAAGGGAAAAGTTTTCCTTTTTGCCCTGAAATATATAAAATTTCTGCAATTTTAGCCGTAAATAAGGTGAATTTCTGCCTTTTTGCCCCAAAATAAGGGAAATTTCTGCCTTTTGCCCCAAATTATGGGGAATTTCTGCCTTTTTGTCCGAAAATATGAAGAATGCATACCTTTTTGCCATAAAAAAGGGAAATTTCTTCATTTTTGCTCCAAAATAAGGGGACCTTTCGCCTTTTGCCTCTAAATAAGTGGAATTTCTCTCTTTTTCCCTTAAAACAAAGGGAATTTCTGTCTTTTTTGCCCCAAAATAAAGAAAATTTCTGACTTATTACCCTGAAATAAGTGAAATTTCTGCAATTTTGCCCCAAAATAAGGGAAATTTCTGCCTTTTTGACCCCAAATCAGGGGAATTTCAGCCTTTTTACCTCAAAATAAGGGGAATTTCTGCATTTTTGCCCCAAAATATGGGAAATTTCTGCCTTTTTGCCCCCAAATAATGGGAATTTCAGCCTTTTACCTCAAAATAAGGGAAATTTCTGCATTTTTGCCAGAAAATATTACGAATTTCTGCCTTTTTGCCCCAAAATATGGAAAATTTATGCCTTTTTTTCCCTGAAATAAGTGAAATTTCTGCAATTTTACCCCAAAATAAGTGAAATTTCTGCAATTTTGCCCCAAAATAAGTGGAATTTCTGAGTTTTGCCCTAAAATAAGGTGAATTTCTGCCTTTTTGCTCCAAAATAATGGGAATTTCTGCCTTTTTGCCCCAAAATAAGAAAAATTTTTGCTTTTTTTCTCTGAAATAAGTGAAATTTCTGCAATTTTGCCCTAAATTAAAGGAAATTTCTGCAATTTTTTCCCATAATAAGGGAAATTTCTGGAATTTTGCCCCAAAATAAGGGGAATTTCTGCTTTTTTGCCTCTAAATAAGTGGAATTTCTGTTTTTTCCCCAAAACAAAGGGAATTTCTGTCATTTTTGCCCCAAAATAAAAAAAAATTCTGACTTATTACCCTGAAATAAGTGAAATTTCTGCAATTTTGCCCCAATATAAGGGAAATTTCTGCCTTTTTGCTTCCAAATAAGGGGAATTTCAGCCTTTTTACCTCAAAATAAGGGGAATTTCTGAATTTTGGCACAAAATATTAGGAATTTCTGCCTTTTTGCCCCAAAATAAGGAAAATTTCTGTTTTTTCCTTGAAATAAGTGAAATTTCTGAAAATTTGCCGCAAAAAAAAGAAATTTCTGCATTTTGCCCCAAAATAAAAGGAATTTCAGCTTTTTACCTCAAAATAAGGGAAATTTCCGGTTTTTGCACCAAAATATGGAGTATTTCTGCCTTTTTGCCACAAAATAAGGAAAATTTCTGCCTTTTTCCTGAAATAAGTGAAATTTCTGCAATTTTGCCTCAAAATAAGTGAAATTTATGCAATTTTGCCACAAAATAAGGAAAATTTCTGGAATTTTGCCCCAAAATAAGTGGAATTTTTGAGTTTTGCCCAAAAATAAGGAGAATTTCTGCCTTTTTGCCCCACAATTAGGGGAATTTCTGCAATTTTGCTCCAAAATATAAGGAATTTCTGCCTTTTTGCCCCAAAATAAAAAAAATTTTTGCTTTTTTTCTGTGAAATAAGTGAAATTTCTGCAATTTTGCCCTAAAAAAGAGAAATTTCTGCAATTTTTCCCTATAATAAGTGAAATTTCTGCAATTTTGCCCTAAAATAAAGGGAATTTCTGCTTTTTTGCCTCTAAATAAGTAGAATTTCTGTCTTTTTCCCCCAAAAAAGGGAAATTCTGTCAGTTTTGCCCCAAAATAAGGAAAATTTTTGACTTATTATCCTGAAATAAGTGAAATTTCTGCAATTTTTTCCCAAAATAATGGAAATTTCTGTGTATTTGCCCCCAAATAAAAGGAATTTCAGCCTTTTTACCTCAAAATAAGAGGAATTTCCGAATTTTGGCACAAAATATTAGGAATTTCTGCCTTTTTGCCCCAAAATAAGAAAAATTTCTGCTTTTTTCCCTGAAACAAATGAAACTTCCTCAATTTTGCCCCAAAATAAGTAAAATTTCTGCAATTTTGCCCAAAATAAGGGAAATTTCTGGAATTTTGCCCCAAAATAAGTGGAATTTCTGAGTTTTGCCCCAAAATAAAGAGAATTTCTGCCTTTTTGCGCCACAATTAGTGAAATTTCTGCAATTTTGCTGTAAAATAAGGGAAATTTCTGCAATTTTTCCTCATAATAAGGGAAATTTCAGCAATTTTGCCCCAAAATAAGGGGAATTTCTGTTTTTTGCCCCACAATTAGGGAAATTTCTGCAATTTTGCCCCAAAATAAGGGGAATTTCTGCCTTTTGCCCCAAAATATGGGGAATTTCTGCCTTTTTGTCCGAAAATAAGAAAAATGCATACCTTTTTGCCATAAAAAGGGAAATTTCTTCATTTTTGCTCCAAAATAAGGGGAACTTTTGCCTTTTTGCCTCTAAATAAGTGGAATTTCTGTCTTTGTCCCCCAAAACAAAAAGAATTTCTGTCTTTTTTGCCCCAAAATAAGGAAAATTTCTGACTTATTACCCTGAAATAAGTGAAATTTCTGCAAATTTGCCCCAAAAATAGGGAAATTTCTGCCTTTTGCCCCAAAATAAGGGGAATTTCAGCATTTTATATCAAAATAAAGAAAAGTTCTGATTTTTGCACCAAAATATGGAGAATTTCTGCCATTTTGCCCCAAAATAAGGAAAATTTCTGCCTTTTTTCCCTGAAATAAGTATAATTTCTGGAATTTTGCCCAAAAATAAGTGAAATTTCTGGAATTTTGCCCCAAAATAAGAGAAATTTCTTTAATTTTGCCCCAAAATAAGTGGAATTTCTGAGTTTTGCCCCAAAATAAGAAGAATTTCTTCCTTTTTGCCCCACAATTAGGGGAATTTCTGCAAATTTGCTCCAAAATACAGGGAATTTCTGCCTTTTTGCCCGAAAATAAGGGAAATGCATACCTTTTTGCCATAAAAAAGGGAAATTTCCTCATTTTTGCCCCAAATTAAGGGAAAAGTTTTCCTTTTTGCCTTGAAATATATAAAATTTCTGCAATTTTAGCCCAAAATAAGGTGAATTTCTGCCTTTTTGCCCCAAAATAAGGGAAATTTCTGCCTTTTGCCCCAAATTATGGGGAATTTTTGCCTTTTTGTCCGAAAATAAGAAAAATGCATACCTTTTTGCCATAAAAAGGGAAATTTCTTCAATTTTGCTCCAAAATAAGAGGAACTTTTGCCTTTTTACCTCTAAATAAGTGGAATTTCTGTTTTTTTCCCCCAAAACCAAAAGAATTTCTGTCTTTTTTGCCCCAAAATAAGGAAAATTTCTGACTTATTACCATGAAATAAGTGAAATTTCTGAAAATTTGCCCCAAAAATAAGGAAATTTCTTCCTTTGCCCCAAAATAAGGGGAATTTCAGCATTTTACCTAAAAATGAAAGCAATTTCTGCATTTTTCCCACAAAATATTAGGAATTTCTGCCTTTTTGCCCCAAAATAAAAAAAATTTCTGCCTTTTTTCCCTGAAATAAGTGAAATTTCTGCAATTTTGCCCCAAAATAAGTGAAATTTCTGCAATTTTGCCCCAAAATAAGGGAAATTTCTGCAATTTTGCCCCAAAATAAGGGAAATTTCTGCAATTTTGCCCCAAAATAAGAGAAATTTCTGCAATGTTGCCCCAAAATAAGTGAAATTTCTGCAATTTTGCCCCAAAATAACGAAAATTTCTGGAATTTTGCCCCACAATTAGGGGAATTTCTGCAATTTTGCTCCAAAATACAGGGAATTTCTGCCTTTTTGCCCGAAATAAGAAGAATGCATACCTTTTTGCCATAAAAAAGGGAAATTTCTTTATTTTTTCCCCAAATTAAGTGAAATTTCTGACTTTTTGTCCTGAAATATGTGAAATTTCTGCAATTTTGCCGTAAGATAAGGGAAATTTCTGCAATTTTTCCCCATAATAAGGGAAATTTCTGCAATTTTGCTTCAAAATAAGGGGAATTTCTGTTTTTTGCCCCACAATTAGGGAAATTTCTGCAATTTTGCCTCAAAATAAGGGGAATTTTTGCCTTTTGCCCCAAAATATGGGGAATTTCTGATTTTTTGTCCGAAAATAAGAAGAATGCATACCTTTTTACCATAAAAAGGGGGAATTTCTTCATTTCTGCTCCAAAATTAGGGGAACTTTTGCCTTTTTGCCTCTAAATAAGTGGAATTTCTGTTTTTGTCCCCCAAAACAAAGGGAATTTCTGTCTTTTTTGCCCCAAAATAAGGAAAATTTCTGACTTATTACCCTGAAATAAGTGAAATTTCTGCAAATTTGCCCCAAAAATAGGGAAATTTCTGCCTTTTGCCCCAAAATAAGGGGAATTTCAGCATTTTATCTCAAAATAAAGAAAAGTTCTGATTTTTGCACCAAAATATGGAGAATTTCTGCATTTTTGCCCCAAAATAAGGTAAATTTCTGCCTTTTTTCCCTGAAATAAGTATAATTTCTGCAATTTTGCCCGAAAATTAGTGAAATTTCTGGAATTTTGCCCCAAAATAAGAGAAATTTCTTTAATTTTGCCCCAAAATAAGTGGAATTTCTGAGTTTTGCCCCAAAATAAGGAGAATTTCTTCCTTTTTGCCCCACAATTAGGGGAATTTCTGCAAATTTGCTCCAAAATACAGGGAATTTCTGCCTTTTTGTCCGAAAATAAGGGAAATGCATACCTTTTTGCCATAAAAAAGGGAAATTTCCTCATTTGTGCCCCAAATTAAGGGAAAAGTTTTCCTTTTTGCCCTGAAATATATAAAATTTCTGCAATTTTAGCCCAAAATAAGGTGAATTTCTGCCTTTTTGCCCCAAAATAAGGGAAATTTCTGCCTTTTGCCCCAAATTATGGGGAATTTCTGCCTTTTTGTCCGAAAATAAGAAGAATGCATACCTTTTTGCCATAAAAAAAGGAAATTTCTTCATTTTTGCTCCAAAATAAGGGGACCTTTCGCCTTTTGCCTCTAAATAAGTGGAATTTCTCTCTTTTTCCCTTAAAACAAAGGGAATTTCTGTCTTTTTTGCCCCAAAATAAAGAAAATTTCTGACTTATTACCCTGAAATAAGTGAAATTTCTGCAATTTTGCCCCAAAATAAGGGAAATTTCTGCCTTTTTGACCACAAATAAGGGGAATTTCAGCCTTTTTACCTCAAAATAAGGGGAATTTCTGCCTTTTTGCCCCAAAATATGGGAAATTTCTGCCTTTTTGCCCCCAAATAATGGGAATTTCAGCCTTTTACCTCAAAATAATGGAAATTTCTGCATTTTTGCAACAAAATATTAAAAATTTCTGCATTTTAGCCAGAAAATATTACGAATGTCTGCCTTTTTGCCCCAAAATATGGAAAATTTATGCCTTTTTATCCCTGAAATAAGTTAAATTTCTGCAATTTTGCCCCAAAATAAGTGAAATTTCTGCAATTTTGCCCCAAAATAAGTGGTATTTCTGAGTTTTGCCCTAAAATAAGGTGAATTTCTGCCTTTTTGCTCCAAAATAATGGGAATTTCTGCCTTTTTGCCCCAAAATAAGAAAAATTTTTGCTTTTTTTCTCTGAAATAAGTGAAATTTCTGCAATTTTGCCCTAAAATAAAGGAAATTTCTGCAATTTTTTCCCATAATAAGGGAAATTTCTGGAATTTTGCCCCAAAATAAGGGGAATTTCTGTTTTTTGCCCCCAAATAAGGGAAATATCTGCAATTTTGCCCTAAAATAAGGGGAATTTCTGCTTTTTTGCCTCTAAATAAGTGGAATTTCTGTTTTTTCCCCAAAACAAAGGGAATTTCTGTCATTTTTAGCCCAAAATAAAAAAAATTTCTGACTTATTACCCTGAAATAAGTGAAATTTCTGCAATTTTTCCCCAATATAAAGGAAATTTCTGCCTTTTTGCTTCCAAATAAGGGGAATTTCAGCCTTTTTACCTCAAAATAAGGGGAATTTCTGAATTTTGGCACAAAATATTAGGAATTTCTGCCTTTTTGCCCCAAAATAAGGAAAATTTCTGTTTTTTCCTTGAAATAAGTGAAATTTCTGAAAATTTGCCCCCCAAAAAAAGAAATTTCTGCATTTTGCCCCAAAATAAGGGGAATTTCAGCTTTTTACCTCAAAATAAGGGAAATTTCTGGTTTTTGCACCAAAATATGGAGTATTTCTGCCTTTTTGCCCCAAAATAAGGAAAATTTCTGCCTTTTTCCTGAAATAAGTGAAATTTCTGCAATTTTGCCTCAAAATAAGTGAAATTTCTGCAATTTTGCCACAAAATAAGGAAAATTTCTAGAATTTTGCCCCAAAATAAGTGGAATTTTTGAGTTTTGCCCTAAAATAAGGAGAATTTCTGCCTTTTTGCCCCACAATTAGGGGAATTTCTGCAATTTTGCTCCAAAATATGGGGAATTTCTGCCTTTTTGCCCCAAAATAAAAAAATTTTTTGCTTTTTTTCTCTGAAATAAGTGAAATTTCTGCAATTTTGCCCTAAAAAGGGGAAATTTCTGCAATTTTTCCCTATAATAAGGGAAATTTCTGCAATTTTGCCCTAAAATAAAGGGAATTTCTGCTTTTTTGCCTCTAAATAAGTAGAATTTCTGTCTTTTTCCCCCAAAAAAGGGAAATTCTGTCAGTTTTGCCCCAAAATAAGGAAAATTTTTGACTTATTATCCTGAAATAAGTGAAATTTCTGCAATTTTTTCCCAAAATAAGGGAAATTTCTGTGTATTTGCCCCCAAATAAAAGGAATTTCAGCCTTTTTACCTCAAAATAAGAGGAATTCCCGAATTTTGGCACAAAATATTAGGAATTTCTGCCTTTTTGCCCCAAAATAAGAAAAATTTCTGCTTTTTTCCCTGAAACAAATGAAATTTCTGCAATTTTGCCCCAAAATAAGTAAAATTTCTGCAATTTTGTCCAAAATAAGGGAAATTTCTGGAATTTTGCCCCAAAATAAGGGGAATTTCTGTTTTTTGCCCCCAAATAAGGGAAATATCTGCAATTTTGCCCTAAAATAAGGGGAATTTCTGCTTTTTTGCCTCTAAATAAGTGGAATTTCTGTTTTTTCCCCAAAACAAAGGGAATTTCTGTCATTTTTGCCCCAAAATAAAAAAAATTTCTGACTTATTACCCTGAAATAAGTAAAATTTCTGCAATTTTGCCCCAATATAAAGGAAATTTCTGCCTTTTTGCTTCCAAATAAGGGGAATTTCAGCCTTTTTACCTCAAAATAAGGGGAATTTCTGAATTTTGGCACAAAATATTAGGAATTTCTGCCTTTTGCCCCAAAATAAGGAAAATTTCTGTTTTTTCCTTGAAATAAGTGAAATTTCTGAAAATTTGCCCCCAAAAAAAAGAAATTTCTGCATTTTGCCCCAAAATAAGGGGAATTTCAGCTTTTTACCTCAAAATAAGGGAAATTTCTGGTTTTTGCACCAAATTATGGAGTATTTCTGCCTTTTTGCCACAAAATAAGGAAAATTTCTGCCTTTTTCCTGAAATAAGTGAAATTTCTGCAATTTTGCCTCAAAATAAGTGAAATTTCTGCAATTTTGCCACAAAATAAGGAAAATTTCTGGAATTTTGCCCCAAAATAAGTGGAATTTTTGAGTTTTGCCCCAAAATAAGGAGAATTTCTGCCTTTTTGCCCCACAATTAGGGGAATTTCTGCAATTTTGCTCCAAAATATGGGGAATTTCTGCCTTTTTGCCCCAAAATAAAAAAAATTTTTGCTTTTTTTCTCTGAAATAAGTGAAATTTCTGCAATTTTGCCCTAAAAAAGGGAAATTTCTGCAATTTTTCCCTATAATAAGGGAAATTTCTGCAATTTTGCCCTAAAATAAAGGGAATTTCTGCTTTTTTGCCTCTAAATAAGTAGAATTTCTGTCTTTTTCCCCCAAAAAAGGGAAATTCTGTCAGTTTTGCCCCAAAATAAGGAAAATTTTTGACTTATTATCCTGAAATAAGTGAAATTTCTGCAATTTTTTCCCAAAATAAGGGAAATTTCTGTGTATTTGCCCCCAAATAAAAGGAATTTCAGCCTTTTTACCTCAAAATAAGAGGAATTCCCGAATTTTGGCACAAAATATTAGGAATTTCTGCCTTTTTGCCCCAAAATAAGAAAAATTTCTGCTTTTTTCCCTGAAACAAATGAAATTTCTGCAATTTTGCCCCAAAATAAGTAAAATTTCTGCAATTTTGTCCAAAATAAGGGAAATTTCTGGAATTTTGCCCCAAAATAAGGGGAATTTCTGTTTTTTGCCCCCAAATAAGGGAAATATCTGCAATTTTGCCCTAAAATAAGGGGAATTTCTGCTTTTTTGCCTCTAAATAAGTGGAATTTTTGTTTTTTCCCCAAAACAAAGGGAATTTCTGTCATTTTTGCCCCAAAATAAAAAAAATTTCTGACTTATTACCCTGAAATAAGTGAAATTTCTGCAATTTTGCCCCAATATAAAGGAAATTTCTGCCTTTTTGCTTCCAAATAAGGGGAATTTCAGCCTTTTTACCTCAAAATAAGGGGAATTTCTGAATTTTGGCACAAAATATTAGGAATTTCTGCCTTTTGCCCCAAAATAAGGAAAATTTCTGTTTTTTCCTTGAAATAAGTGAAATTTCTGAAAATTTGCCCCCAAAAAAAAAGAAATTTCTGCATTTTGCCCCAAAATAAGGGGAATTTCAGCTTTTTACCTCAAAATAAGGGAAATTTCTGGTTTTTGCACCAAATTATGGAGTATTTCTGCCTTTTTGCCACAAAATAAGGAAAATTTCTGCCTTTTTCCTGAAATAAGTGAAATTTCTGCAATTTTGCCTCAAAATAAGTGAAATTTCTGCAATTTTGCCACAAAATAAGGAAAATTTCTGGAATTTTGCCCCAAAATAAGTGGAATTTTTGAGTTTTGCCCCAAAATAAGGAGAATTTCTGCCTTTTTGCCCCACAATTAGGGGAATTTCTGCAATTTTGCTCCAAAATATGGGGAATTTCTGCCTTTTTGCCCCAAAATAAAAAAAATTTTTGCTTTTTTTCTCTGAAATAAGTGAAATTTCTGCAATTTTGCCCTAAAAAAGGGAAATTTCTGCAATTTTTCCCTATAATAAGGGAAATTTCTGCAATTTTGCCCTAAAATAAAGGGAATTTCTGCTTTTTTGCCTCTAAATAAGTAGAATTTCTGTCTTTTTCCCCCAAAAAAGGGAAATTCTCTCAGTTTTGCCCCAAAATAAGGAAAATTTTTGACTTATTATCCTGAAATAAGTGAAATTTCTGCAATTTTTTCCCAAAATAAGGGAAATTTCTGTGTATTTGCCCCCAAATAAAAGGAATTTCAGCCTTTTTACCTCAAAATAAGAGGAATTTCCGAATTTTGGCACAAAATATTAGGAATTTCTGCCTTTTTGCCCCAAAATAAGAAAAATTTCTGCTTTTTTCCCTGAAACAAATGAAATTTCCTCAATTTTGCCCCAAAATAAGTAAAATTTCTGCAATTTTGCCCAAAATAAGGGAAATTTCTGGAATTTTGTCCCAAAATAAGTGGAATTTCTGAGTTTTGCCCCAAAATAAAGAGAATTTCTGCCTTTTTGCGCCACAATTAGTGAAATTTCTGCAATTTTGCTGTAAAATAAGGGAAATTTCTGCAATTTTTCCTCATAATAAGGGAAATTTCAGCAATTTTGCCCCAAAATAAGGGGAATTTCTGTTTTTTGCCCCACAATTAGGGAAATTTCTGCAATTTTGCCCCAAAATAAGGGGAATTTCTGCCTTTTGCCACAAAATATGGGGAATTTCTGCCTTTTTGACCGAAAATAAGAAAAATGCATACCTTTTTGCCATAAAAAGGGAAATTTCTTCATTTTTGCTCCAAAATAAGGGGAACTTTTGCCTTTTTGCCTCTAAATAAGTGGAATTTCTGTTTTTTCCCCCAAAACAAAAAGAATTTCTGTCTTTTTTGCCCCAAAATAAGGAAAATTTCTGACTTATTACCATGAAATAAGTGAAATTTCAGAAAATTTGCCCCCCAAAAAAGAAAATTTCTGCCTTTTGCCCCAAAATAAGGGGAATTTCAGCATTTTACCTAAAAATAAGAGGAATTTCTGCATTTTTGCCACAAAATATTAGGAATTTCTGCCCTTTTGCCCCAAAATAAAAAAATTTCTGCCTTTTTTCCTTGAAATAAGTGAAATTTCTGCAATTTTGCCCCAAAATAAGGAAATTTCTGCAATTTTGCCCCATATTAAGGGAAATTTCTGCAATTTTGCTCCAAAATAAGTGAAATTTCTGCAATTTTGCCCCAAAATAAGAGAAATTTCTGCAATGTTGCCCCAAAATAAGTGAAATTTCTGCAATTTTGCCCCAAAATAACGAAAATTTCTGGAATTTTGCCCCACAATTAGGGGAATTTCTGCAATTTTGCTCTAAAATACGGGGAATTTCTGCCTTTTTGCCCGAAATAAGGGGAATGCATACCTTTTTGCCATAAAAAAGGGAAATTTCTTCATTTTTTCCCCAAATTAAGGTAAATTTCTGACTTTTTGCCCTGAAATATGTGAAATTTCTGCAATTTTGCCTTAATTAAGGGAAATTTCTGCAATTTTTCTCCATAAATAGGGAAATATCTGCAATTTTGCTTCAAAATAAGGGGAATTTCTGTTTTTTGCCCCACAATTAGGGAAATTTCTGCAATTTTGCCTCAAAATAAGGGGAATTTCTTCCTTTTGCCCCAAAATATGGGTAATTTCTGACTTTTTGTCCGAAAATAAGAAGAATGCATACCTTTTTACCATAAAAAGGGGGAATTTCTTCATTTTTGCTCCAAAATTAGGGGAACTTTTGCCTTTTTGCCTCTAAATAAGTGGAATTTTTGTCTTTGTCCCCCAAAACAAAGGGAATTTCTGTCTTTTTTGCCCCAAAATAAGGAAAATTTCTGACTTATTACCCTGAAATAAGTGAAATTTCTGCAAATTTGCCCCAAAAATAAGGAAATTTCTGCCTTCTGCCCCAAAATAAGGGGAATTTGAGCATTTTATCTCAAAATAAAGAAAAGTTCTGATTTTTGCACCAAAATATGGAGAATTTCTGCCTTTTTGCCCCAAAATAAGGAAAATTTCTGCCTTTTTTCCCTGAAATAAGTATAATTTCTGCAATTTTGCCCGAAAATAAGTGAAATTTCTGGAATTTTGCCCCAAAATAAGAGAAATTTCTTTAATTTTGCCCCAAAATAAGTGGAATTTCTGAGTTTTGCCCCAAAATAAGGAGAATTTCTTCCTTTTTGCCCCACAATTAGGGGAATTTCTGCAAATTTGCTCCAAAATACAGGGAATTTCTGCCTTTTTGTCCGAAAATAAGGGAAATGCATACCTTTTTGCCATAAAAAAGGGAAATTTCCTCATATGTGCCCCAAATTAAGGGAAAAGTTTTCCTTTTTGCCCTGAAATATATAAAATTTCTGCAATTTTAGCCCAAAATAAGGTGAATTTCTGCCTTTTTGCCCCAAAATAAGGGAAATTTCTGCCTTTTGCCCCAAATTATGGGGAATTTCTGCCTTTTTGTCCGAAAATAAGAAGAATGCATACCTTTTTGCCATAAAAAAGGGAAATTTCTTCATTTTTGCTCCAAAATAAGGGGACCTTTTGCCTTTTGCCTCTAAATAAGTGGAATTTCTCTCTTTTACCCCCAAAACAAAGGGAATTTCTGTCTTTTTTGCCCCAAAATAAGGAAAATTTCTGACTTATTACCCAGAAAGAAGTGAAATTTCTGCAAATTTGCCCCAAAATAAGGGAAATTTCTGCCTTTTGGCCCCCAAATAATGGGAATGTCAGCTTTTTACCTCAAAATAAGGGAAATTTCTGAATTTTTGCAACAAAATATTAAAAATTTCTGCATTTTTGCCACAAAATATTAGAAATTTCTGCCTTTTTGCCCCAAAATATGGAAAATTTATGCCTTTTTTTCCCTGAAATAAGTGAAATTTCTGCAATTTTGCCCCAAAATAAGTAAAATTTCTGCAATTTTGCCCCAAAATAAGTGGAATTTCTGTGTTTTGCCCTAAAATAAGGTGAATTTCTGCCTTTTTGCTCCAAAATAATGGGAATTTCTGCCTTTTTGCCCCAAAATAAGAAAAAATTTTTGCTTTTTTTCTCTGAAATAAGTGAAATTTCTGCAATTTTGCCCTAAAATATAGGAAATTTCTGCAATTTTTTCCCATAATAAGAGAAATTTCTGGAATTTTGCCCCAAAATAAGGGGAATTTCTGTCATTTTTGCCCCAAAATAAAAAAAATTTCTGACTTATTACCCTGAAATAAGTGAAATTTCTGCAATTTTGCCCCAATATAAGGGAAATTTCTGCCTTTTTGCTCCAAATAAGGGGAATTTCAGCCTTTTTACCTCAAAATAAGGGGAATTTCTGAATTTTGGCACAAAATATTAGGAATTTCTGCCTTTTTGCCCCAAAATAAGGAAAATTTCTGCAATTTTGCCCAAAATAAGGGAAATTTCTGGAATTTTGCCCCAAAATAAGTGGAATTTCTGAGTTTTGCCCCAAAATAAGGACAATTTCTGCCTTTTTGCGCAACAATTAGTGAAATTTCTGCAATTTTGCCGTAAAATAAGGGAAATTTCTGCAATTTTTCCTCATAATAAGGGAAATTTCTGCAATTTTGCCCCAAAATAAGGGGAATTTCTGTTTTTTGCCACACTCTTAGGGAAATTTCTGCAATTTTGCCCCAAAATAAGGGGAATTTCTGACTTTTGCCCCAAAATATGAGGAATTTCTGCCTTTTTGTCCGAAAATAAGAAAAATGCATATCTTTTTGCCATAAAAAGGGAAATTTCTTCATTTTTGCTCCAAAATAAGGGGAACTTTTGCCTTTTTGCCTCTAAATAAGTGGAATTTCTGTTTTTTTCCCCCAAAACAAAAAGAATTTCTGTCTTTTTTGCCCCAAAATAAGGAAAATTTCTGACTTATTACCATGAAATAAGTGAAATTTCTGAAAATTTGCCCCAAAAATAAGGAAATTTCTGCCTTTTGCCCCAAAATAAGGGGAATTTCAGCATTTTACCTAAAAATAAGGGGAATTTCTGCATTTTTGCCACAAAATATTAGGAATTTCTGCCTTTTTGCCCCAAAATAAAAAAAATTTCTGCCTTTTTTCCCTGAAATAAGTGAAATTTCTGCAATTTTTGCCCCAAAATATGTGAAATTTCTGCAATTTTGCCCCAAAATAAGGGAAATTTCTGCAATTTGCCCCAAAATAAGTGAAATTTCTGCAATTTTGCCTTAAAATAACGAAAATTTCTGGAATTTTGCCCCACAATTAGGGGAATTTCTGCAATTTTGCTCCAAAATACGGGGAATTTCTGCCTTTTTGCCCGAAATAAGGGGAATGCATACCTTTTTGCCATAAAAAAGGGAAATTTCTTCATTTTTTCCCCAAATTAAGGGAAATTTCTGACTTTTTGCCCTGAAATATGGGAAATTTCTGCAATTTTAGCCCAAAATAAGGTGAATTTCTGCCTTTTTGCCCCAAAATAATGGGAATTTCTGCCTTTTTGCCCCAAAATAAGAAAAATTTTTGCCTTTTTACTCTGAAATAAGATAAATTTCTGCAATTTTGCCCTAAAATAAGAGAAATTTCTGCAATTTTTCCCCATAATAAGGGAAATTTCTGGAATTTTGACACAAAATAAGGGGAATTTCTGTTATTTTGCCCCCAAATAAGGGAAATTTCTGCAATTTTGCCCTAAAATAAGGGGAATTACTGCTTTTTTGCCTTTAAATAAGTGGAATTTCTATCTTTTTCCCCCAAAACAAAAAGAATTTCTGTCATTTTTGCCCCAAAATAAGGAAAATTTCTGACTTATTACCCTGAAATAGGTGAAATTTCTGCAATTTTGCCCCAATATAAGGGAAATTTCTGCCTTTTTGCTTCCAAATAAGGGGAATTTCAGCCTTTTTACCTCAAAATAAGGGGAATTTCTGAATTTTGGCACAAAATATTAGGAATTTCTGCCTTTTTGCCCCAAAATAAGGAAAATTTCTGTTTTTTCCTTGAAATAAGTGAAATTTCTGAAAATTTGCCCCCAAAAAAAAGAAATTTCTGCATTTTGCCCCAAAATAAGGGGAATTTCAGCTTTTTACCTCAAAATAAGGGAAATTTCTGGTTTTTGCACCAAAATATGGAGTATTTCTGCCTTTTTGCCCCAAAATAAGGAAAATTTCTGCCTTTTTCCTGAAATAAGTGAAATTTCTGCAATTTTGCCTCAAAATAAGTGAAATTTCTGCAATTTTGCCACAAAATAAGGAAAATTTCTGGAATTTTGCACCAAAATAAGTGGAATTTTTGAGTTTTGCCCTAAAATAAGGAGAATTTCTGCCTTTTTGCCCCACAATTAGGGGAATTTCTGCAATTTTGCTCCAAAATATGGGGAATTTCTGCCTTTTTGCCCCAAAATAAAAAATTTTTTTGCTTTTTTTCTCTGAAATAAGTGAAATTTCTGCAATTTTGCCCTAAAAAAGGGAAATTTCTGCAATTTTTCCCTATAATAAGGGAAATTTCTGCAATTTTGCCCTAAAATAAAGGGAATTTCTGCTTTTTTGCCTCTAAATAAGTAGAATTTCTGTCTTTTTCCCCCAAAAAAGGGAAATTCTGTCAGTTTTGCCCCAAAATAAGGAAAATTTTTGACTTATTATCCTGAAATAAGTGAAATTTCTGCAATTTTTTCCCAAAATAAGGGAAATTTCTGTGTATTTGCCCCCAAATAAAAGGAATTTCAGCCTTTTTACCTCAAAATAAGAGGAATTCCCGAATTTTGGCACAAAATATTAGGAATTTCTGCCTTTTTGCCCCAAAATAAGAAAAATTTCTGCTTTTTTCCCTGAAACAAATGAAATTTCTGCAATTTTGCCCCAAAATAAGTAAAATTTCTGCAATTTTGTCCAAAATAAGGGAAATTTCTGGAATTTTGCCCCAAAATAAGGGGAATTTCTGTTTTTTGCCCCCAAATAAGGGAAATATCTGCAATTTTGCCCTAAAATAAGGGGAATTTCTGCTTTTTTGCCTCTAAATAAGTGGAATTTTTGTTTTTTCCCCAAAACAAAGGGAATTTCTGTCATTTTTGCCCCAAAATAAAAAAAATTTCTGACTTATTACCCTGAAATAAGTGAAATTTCTGCAATTTTGCCCCAATATAAAGGAAATTTCTGCCTTTTTGCTTCCAAATAAGGGGAATTTCAGCCTTTTTACCTCAAAATAAGGGGAATTTCTGAATTTTGGCACAAAATATTAGGAATTTCTGCCTTTTGCCCCAAAATAAGGAAAATTTCTGTTTTTTCCTTGAAATAAGTGAAATTTCTGAAAATTTGCCCCCCAAAAAAAGAAATTTCTGCATTTTGCCCCAAAATAAGGGGAATTTCAGCTTTTTACCTCAAAATAAGGGAAATTTCTGGTTTTTGCACCAAATTATGGAGTATTTCTGCCTTTTTGCCACAAAATAAGGAAAATTTCTGCCTTTTTCCTGAAATAAGTGAAATTTCTGCAATTTTGCCTCAAAATAAGTGAAATTTCTGCAATTTTGCCACAAAATAAGGAAAATTTCTGGAATTTTGCCCCAAAATAAGTGGAATTTTTGAGTTTTGCCCCAAAATAAGGAGAATTTCTGCCTTTTTGCCCCACAATTAGGGGAATTTCTGCAATTTTGCTCCAAAATATGGGGAATTTCTGCCTTTTTGCCCCAAAATAAAAAAAATTTTTGCTTTTTTTCTCTGAAATAAGTGAAATTTCTGCAATTTTGCCCTAAAAAAGGGAAATTTCTGCAATTTTTCCCTATAATAAGGGAAATTTCTGCAATTTTGCCCTAAAATAAAGGGAATTTCTGCTTTTTTGCCTCTAAATAAGTAGAATTTCTGTCTTTTTCCCCCAAAAAAGGGAAATTCTGTCAGTTTTGCCCCAAAATAAGGAAAATTTTTGACTTATTATCCTGAAATAAGTGAAATTTCTGCAATTTTTTCCCAAAATAAGGGAAATTTCTGTGTATTTGCCCCCAAATAAAAGGAATTTCAGCCTTTTTACCTCAAAATAAGAGGAATTTCCGAATTTTGGCACAAAATATTAGGAATTTCTGCCTTTTTGCCCCAAAATAAGAAAAATTTCTGCTTTTTTCCCTGAAACAAATGAAATTTCCTCAATTTTGCCCCAAAATAAGTAAAATTTCTGCAATTTTGCCCAAAATAAGGGAAATTTCTGGAATTTTGTCCCAAAATAAGTGGAATTTCTGAGTTTTGCCCCAAAATAAAGAGAATTTCTGCCTTTTTGCGCCACAATTAGTGAAATTTCTGCAATTTTGCTGTAAAATAAGGGAAATTTCTGCAATTTTTCCTCATAATAAGGGAAATTTCAGCAATTTTGCCCCAAAATAAGGGGAATTTCTGTTTTTTGCCCCACAATTAGGGAAATTTCTGCAATTTTGCCCCAAAATAAGGGGAATTTCTGCCTTTTGCCACAAAATATGGGGAATTTCTGCCTTTTTGACCGAAAATAAGAAAAATGCATACCTTTTTGCCATAAAAAGGGAAATTTCTTCATTTTTGCTCCAAAATAAGGGGAACTTTTGCCTTTTTGCCTCTAAATAAGTGGAATTTCTGTTTTTTCCCCCAAAACAAAAAGAATTTCTGTCTTTTTTGCCCCAAAATAAGGAAAATTTCTGACTTATTACCATGAAATAAGTGAAATTTCAGAAAATTTGCCCCCCAAAAAAGAAAATTTCTGTCTTTTGCCAAAAAATAAGGGGAATTTCAGCATTTTACCTAAAAATAAGAGGAATTTCTGCATTTTTGCCACAAAATATTAGGAATTTCTGCCCTTTTGCCCCAAAATAAAAAAATTTCTGCCTTTTTTCCTTGAAATAAGTGAAATTTCTGCAATTTTGCCCCAAAATAAGGAAATTTCTGCAATTTTGCCCCATAATAAGGGAAATTTCTGCAATTTTGCCCCAAAATAAGTGAAATTTCTGCAATTTTGCCCCAAAATAAGAGAAATTTCTGCAATGTTGCCCCAAAATAAGTGAAATTTCTGCAATTTTGCCCCAAAATAACGAAAATTTCTGGAATTTTGCCCCACAATTAGGGGAATTTCTGCAATTTTGCTCTAAAATACGGGGAATTTCTGCCTTTTTGCCCGAAATAAGGGGAATGCATAACTTTTTTGCCATAAAAAAGGGAAATTTCTTCATTTTTTCCCCAAATTAAGGTAAATTTCTGACTTTTTGCCCTGAAATATGTGAAATTTCTGCAATTTTGCCTTAAATAAGGGAAATTTCTGCAATTTTTCTCCATAAATAGGGAAATATCTGCAATTTTGCTTCAAAATAAGGGGAATTTCTGTTTTTTGCCCCACAATTAGGGAAATTTCTGCAATTTTGCCTCAAAATAAGGGGAATTTCTTCCTTTTGCCCCAAAATATGGGTAATTTCTGACTTTTTGTCCGAAAATAAGAAGAATGCATACCTTTTTACCATAAAAAGGGGGAATTTCTTCATTTTTGCTCCAAAATTAGGGGAACTTTTGCCTTTTTGCCTCTAAATAAGTGGAATTTTTGTCTTTGTCCCCCAAAACAAAGGGAATTTCTGTCTTTTTTGCCCCAAAATAAGGAAAATTTCTGACTTATTACCCTGAAATAAGTGAAATTTCTGCAAATTTGCCCCAAAAATAAGGAAATTTCTGCCTTCTGCCCCAAAATAAGGGGAATTTGAGCATTTTATCTCAAAATAAAGAAAAGTTCTGATTTTTGCACCAAAATATGGAGAATTTCTGCCTTTTTGCCCCAAAATAAGGAAAATTTCTGCCTTTTTTCCCTGAAATAAGTATAATTTCTGCAATTTTGCCCGAAAATAAGTGAAATTTCTGGAATTTTGCCCCAAAATAAGAGAAATTTCTTTAATTTTGCCCCAAAATAAGTGGAATTTCTGAGTTTTGCCCCAAAATAAGGAGAATTTCTTCCTTTTTGCCCCACAATTAGGGGAATTTCTGCAAATTTGCTCCAAAATACAGGGAATTTCTGCCTTTTTGTCCGAAAATAAGGGAAATGCATACCTTTTTGCCATAAAAAAGGGAAATTTCCTCATATGTGCCCCAAATTAAGGGAAAAGTTTTCCTTTTTGCCCTGAAATATATAAAATTTCTGCAATTTTAGCCCAAAATAAGGTGAATTTCTGCCTTTTTGCCCCAAAATAAGGGAAATTTCTGCCTTTTGCCCCAAATTATGGGGAATTTCTGCCTTTTTGTCCGAAAATAAGAAGAATGCATACCTTTTTGCCATAAAAAAGGGAAATTTCTTCATTTTTGCTCCAAAATAAGGGGACCTTTTGCCTTTTGCCTCTAAATAAGTGGAATTTCTCTCTTTTACCCCCAAAACAAAGGGAATTTCTGTCTTTTTTGCCCCAAAATAAGGAAAATTTCTGACTTATTACCCAGAAAGAAGTGAAATTTCTGCAAATTTGCCCCAAAATAAGGGAAATTTCTGCCTTTTGGCCCCCAAATAATGGGAATGTCAGCTTTTTACCTCAAAATAAGGGAAATTTCTGAATTTTTGCAACAAAATATTAAAAATTTCTGCATTTTTGCCACAAAATATTAGAAATTTCTGCCTTTTTGCCCCAAAATATGGAAAATTTATGCCTTTTTTTCCCTGAAATAAGTGAAATTTCTGCAATTTTGCCCCAAAATAAGTAAAATTTCTGCAATTTTGCCCCAAAATAAGTGGAATTTCTGTGTTTTGCCCTAAAATAAGGTGAATTTCTGCCTTTTTGCTCCAAAATAATGGGAATTTCTGCCTTTTTGCCCCAAAATAAGAAAAAATTTTTGCTTTTTTTCTCTGAAATAAGTGAAATTTCTGCAATTTTGCCCTAAAATATAGGAAATTTCTGCAATTTTTTCCCATAATAAGAGAAATTTCTGGAATTTTGCCCCAAAATAAGGGGAATTTCTGTCATTTTTGCCCCAAAATAAAAAAAATTTCTGACTTATTACCCTGAAATAAGTGAAATTTCTGCAATTTTGCCCCAATATAAGGGAAATTTCTGCCTTTTTGCTCCAAATAAGGGGAATTTCAGCCTTTTTACCTCAAAATAAGGGGAATTTCTGAATTTTGGCACAAAATATTAGGAATTTCTGCCTTTTTGCCCCAAAATAAGGAAAATTTCTGCAATTTTGCCCAAAATAAGGGAAATTTCTGGAATTTTGCCCCAAAATAAGTGGAATTTCTGAGTTTTGCCCCAAAATAAGGACAATTTCTGCCTTTTTGCGCAACAATTAGTGAAATTTCTGCAATTTTGCCGTAAAATAAGGGAAATTTCTGCAATTTTTCCTCATAATAAGGGAAATTTCTGCAATTTTGCCCCAAAATAAGGGGAATTTCTGTTTTTTGCCACACTCTTAGGGAAATTTCTGCAATTTTGCCCCAAAATAAGGGGAATTTCTGACTTTTGCCCCAAAATATGAGGAATTTCTGCCTTTTTGTCCGAAAATAAGAAAAATGCATATCTTTTTGCCATAAAAAGGGAAATTTCTTCATTTTTGCTCCAAAATAAGGGGAACTTTTGCCTTTTTGCCTCTAAATAAGTGGAATTTCTGTTTTTTTCCCCCAAAACAAAAAGAATTTCTGTCTTTTTTGCCCCAAAATAAGGAAAATTTCTGACTTATTACCATGAAATAAGTGAAATTTCTGAAAATTTGCCCCAAAAATAAGGAAATTTCTGCCTTTTGCCCCAAAATAAGGGGAATTTCAGCATTTTACCTAAAAATAAGGGGAATTTCTGCATTTTTGCCACAAAATATTAGGAATTTCTGCCTTTTTGCCCCAAAATAAAAAAAATTTCTGCCTTTTTTCCCTGAAATAAGTGAAATTTCTGCAATTTTTGCCCCA
Source organism: Micromys minutus (assembly GCF_963924665.1). Classification (NCBI taxonomy): domain Eukaryota; kingdom Metazoa; phylum Chordata; class Mammalia; order Rodentia; family Muridae; genus Micromys; species Micromys minutus. The sequence continues at coordinate 567,918 of NW_027667867.1, read as the reverse complement.
AAATATGTGAAATTTCTGCAATTTTGCCCCAAAATAAGGGAAATTTCTGCAATTTGCCCCAAAATAAGTGAAATTTCTGCAATTTTGCCTTAAAATAACGAAAATTTCTGGAATTTTGCCCCACAATTAGGGGAATTTCTGCAATTTTGCTCCAAAATACGGGGAATTTCTGCCTTTTTGCCCGAAATAAGGGGAATGCATACCTTTTTGCCATAAAAAAGGGAAATTTCTTCATTTTTTCCCCAAATTAAGGGAAATTTCTGACTTTTTGCCCTGAAATATGGGAAATTTCTGCAATTTTAGCCCAAAATAAGGTGAATTTCTGCCTTTTTGCCCCAAAATAATGGGAATTTCTGCCTTTTTGCCCCAAAATAAGAAAAATTTTTGCCTTTTTACTCTGAAATAAGATAAATTTCTGCAATTTTGCCCTAAAATAAGAGAAATTTCTGCAATTTTTCCCCATAATAAGGGAAATTTCTGGAATTTTGACACAAAATAAGGGGAATTTCTGTTATTTTGCCCCCAAATAAGGGAAATTTCTGCAATTTTGCCCTAAAATAAGGGGAATTACTGCTTTTTTGCCTTTAAATAAGTGGAATTTCTATCTTTTTCCCCCAAAACAAAAAGAATTTCTGTCATTTTTGCCCCAAAATAAGGAAAATTTCTGACTTATTACCCTGAAATAGGTGAAATTTCTGCAATTTTGCCCCAATATAAGGGAAATTTCTGCCTTTTTGCTTCCAAATAAGGGGAATTTCAGCCTTTTTACCTCAAAATAAGGGGAATTTCTGAATTTTGGCACAAAATATTAGGAATTTCTGCCTTTTTGCCCCAAAATAAGGAAAATTTCTGTTTTTTCCTTGAAATAAGTGAAATTTCTGAAAATTTGCCCCCAAAAAAAAGAAATTTCTGCATTTTGCCCCAAAATAAGGGGAATTTCAGCTTTTTACCTCAAAATAAGGGAAATTTCTGGTTTTTGCACCAAAATATGGAGTATTTCTGCCTTTTTGCCCCAAAATAAGGAAAATTTCTGCCTTTTTCCTGAAATAAGTGAAATTTCTGCAATTTTGCCTCAAAATAAGTGAAATTTCTGCAATTTTGCCACAAAATAAGGAAAATTTCTGGAATTTTGCACCAAAATAAGTGGAATTTTTGAGTTTTGCCCTAAAATAAGGAGAATTTCTGCCTTTTTGCCCCACAATTAGGGGAATTTCTGCAATTTTGCTCCAAAATATGGGGAATTTCTGCCTTTTTGCCCCAAAATAAAAAAATTTTTTGCTTTTTTTCTCTGAAATAAGTGAAATTTCTGCAATTTTGCCCTAAAAAAGGGAAATTTCTGCAATTTTTCCCTATAATAAGGGAAATTTCTGCAATTTTGCCCTAAAATAAAGGGAATTTCTGCTTTTTTGCCTCTAAATAAGTAGAATTTCTGTCTTTTTCCCCCAAAAAAGGGAAATTCTGTCAGTTTTGCCCCAAAATAAGGAAAATTTTTGACTTATTATCCTGAAATAAGTGAAATTTCTGCAATTTTTTCCCAAAATAAGGGAAATTTCTGTGTATTTGCCCCCAAATAAAAGGAATTTCAGCCTTTTTACCTCAAAATAAGAGGAATTCCCGAATTTTGGCACAAAATATTAGGAATTTCTGCCTTTTTGCCCCAAAATAAGAAAAATTTCTGCTTTTTTCCCTGAAACAAATGAAATTTCTGCAATTTTGCCCCAAAATAAGTAAAATTTCTGCAATTTTGTCCAAAATAAGGGAAATTTCTGGAATTTTGCCCCAAAATAAGGGGAATTTCTGTTTTTTGCCCCCAAATAAGGGAAATATCTGCAATTTTGCCCTAAAATAAGGGGAATTTCTGCTTTTTTGCCTCTAAATAAGTGGAATTTTTGTTTTTTCCCCAAAACAAAGGGAATTTCTGTCATTTTTGCCCCAAAATAAAAAAAATTTCTGACTTATTACCCTGAAATAAGTGAAATTTCTGCAATTTTGCCCCAATATAAAGGAAATTTCTGCCTTTTTGCTTCCAAATAAGGGGAATTTCAGCCTTTTTACCTCAAAATAAGGGGAATTTCTGAATTTTGGCACAAAATATTAGGAATTTCTGCCTTTTGCCCCAAAATAAGGAAAATTTCTGTTTTTTCCTTGAAATAAGTGAAATTTCTGAAAATTTGCCCCCCAAAAAAAGAAATTTCTGCATTTTGCCCCAAAATAAGGGGAATTTCAGCTTTTTACCTCAAAATAAGGGAAATTTCTGGTTTTTGCACCAAATTATGGAGTATTTCTGCCTTTTTGCCACAAAATAAGGAAAATTTCTGCCTTTTTCCTGAAATAAGTGAAATTTCTGCAATTTTGCCTCAAAATAAGTGAAATTTCTGCAATTTTGCCACAAAATAAGGAAAATTTCTGGAATTTTGCCCCAAAATAAGTGGAATTTTTGAGTTTTGCCCCAAAATAAGGAGAATTTCTGCCTTTTTGCCCCACAATTAGGGGAATTTCTGCAATTTTGCTCCAAAATATGGGGAATTTCTGCCTTTTTGCCCCAAAATAAAAAAAATTTTTGCTTTTTTTCTCTGAAATAAGTGAAATTTCTGCAATTTTGCCCTAAAAAAGGGAAATTTCTGCAATTTTTCCCTATAATAAGGGAAATTTCTGCAATTTTGCCCTAAAATAAAGGGAATTTCTGCTTTTTTGCCTCTAAATAAGTAGAATTTCTGTCTTTTTCCCCCAAAAAAGGGAAATTCTGTCAGTTTTGCCCCAAAATAAGGAAAATTTTTGACTTATTATCCTGAAATAAGTGAAATTTCTGCAATTTTTTCCCAAAATAAGGGAAATTTCTGTGTATTTGCCCCCAAATAAAAGGAATTTCAGCCTTTTTACCTCAAAATAAGAGGAATTTCCGAATTTTGGCACAAAATATTAGGAATTTCTGCCTTTTTGCCCCAAAATAAGAAAAATTTCTGCTTTTTTCCCTGAAACAAATGAAATTTCCTCAATTTTGCCCCAAAATAAGTAAAATTTCTGCAATTTTGCCCAAAATAAGGGAAATTTCTGGAATTTTGTCCCAAAATAAGTGGAATTTCTGAGTTTTGCCCCAAAATAAAGAGAATTTCTGCCTTTTTGCGCCACAATTAGTGAAATTTCTGCAATTTTGCTGTAAAATAAGGGAAATTTCTGCAATTTTTCCTCATAATAAGGGAAATTTCAGCAATTTTGCCCCAAAATAAGGGGAATTTCTGTTTTTTGCCCCACAATTAGGGAAATTTCTGCAATTTTGCCCCAAAATAAGGGGAATTTCTGCCTTTTGCCACAAAATATGGGGAATTTCTGCCTTTTTGACCGAAAATAAGAAAAATGCATACCTTTTTGCCATAAAAAGGGAAATTTCTTCATTTTTGCTCCAAAATAAGGGGAACTTTTGCCTTTTTGCCTCTAAATAAGTGGAATTTCTGTTTTTTCCCCCAAAACAAAAAGAATTTCTGTCTTTTTTGCCCCAAAATAAGGAAAATTTCTGACTTATTACCATGAAATAAGTGAAATTTCAGAAAATTTGCCCCCCAAAAAAGAAAATTTCTGTCTTTTGCCAAAAAATAAGGGGAATTTCAGCATTTTACCTAAAAATAAGAGGAATTTCTGCATTTTTGCCACAAAATATTAGGAATTTCTGCCCTTTTGCCCCAAAATAAAAAAATTTCTGCCTTTTTTCCTTGAAATAAGTGAAATTTCTGCAATTTTGCCCCAAAATAAGGAAATTTCTGCAATTTTGCCCCATAATAAGGGAAATTTCTGCAATTTTGCCCCAAAATAAGTGAAATTTCTGCAATTTTGCCCCAAAATAAGAGAAATTTCTGCAATGTTGCCCCAAAATAAGTGAAATTTCTGCAATTTTGCCCCAAAATAACGAAAATTTCTGGAATTTTGCCCCACAATTAGGGGAATTTCTGCAATTTTGCTCTAAAATACGGGGAATTTCTGCCTTTTTGCCCGAAATAAGGGGAATGCATAACTTTTTTGCCATAAAAAAGGGAAATTTCTTCATTTTTTCCCCAAATTAAGGTAAATTTCTGACTTTTTGCCCTGAAATATGTGAAATTTCTGCAATTTTGCCTTAAATAAGGGAAATTTCTGCAATTTTTCTCCATAAATAGGGAAATATCTGCAATTTTGCTTCAAAATAAGGGGAATTTCTGTTTTTTGCCCCACAATTAGGGAAATTTCTGCAATTTTGCCTCAAAATAAGGGGAATTTCTTCCTTTTGCCCCAAAATATGGGTAATTTCTGACTTTTTGTCCGAAAATAAGAAGAATGCATACCTTTTTACCATAAAAAGGGGGAATTTCTTCATTTTTGCTCCAAAATTAGGGGAACTTTTGCCTTTTTGCCTCTAAATAAGTGGAATTTTTGTCTTTGTCCCCCAAAACAAAGGGAATTTCTGTCTTTTTTGCCCCAAAATAAGGAAAATTTCTGACTTATTACCCTGAAATAAGTGAAATTTCTGCAAATTTGCCCCAAAAATAAGGAAATTTCTGCCTTCTGCCCCAAAATAAGGGGAATTTGAGCATTTTATCTCAAAATAAAGAAAAGTTCTGATTTTTGCACCAAAATATGGAGAATTTCTGCCTTTTTGCCCCAAAATAAGGAAAATTTCTGCCTTTTTTCCCTGAAATAAGTATAATTTCTGCAATTTTGCCCGAAAATAAGTGAAATTTCTGGAATTTTGCCCCAAAATAAGAGAAATTTCTTTAATTTTGCCCCAAAATAAGTGGAATTTCTGAGTTTTGCCCCAAAATAAGGAGAATTTCTTCCTTTTTGCCCCACAATTAGGGGAATTTCTGCAAATTTGCTCCAAAATACAGGGAATTTCTGCCTTTTTGTCCGAAAATAAGGGAAATGCATACCTTTTTGCCATAAAAAAGGGAAATTTCCTCATATGTGCCCCAAATTAAGGGAAAAGTTTTCCTTTTTGCCCTGAAATATATAAAATTTCTGCAATTTTAGCCCAAAATAAGGTGAATTTCTGCCTTTTTGCCCCAAAATAAGGGAAATTTCTGCCTTTTGCCCCAAATTATGGGGAATTTCTGCCTTTTTGTCCGAAAATAAGAAGAATGCATACCTTTTTGCCATAAAAAAGGGAAATTTCTTCATTTTTGCTCCAAAATAAGGGGACCTTTTGCCTTTTGCCTCTAAATAAGTGGAATTTCTCTCTTTTACCCCCAAAACAAAGGGAATTTCTGTCTTTTTTGCCCCAAAATAAGGAAAATTTCTGACTTATTACCCAGAAAGAAGTGAAATTTCTGCAAATTTGCCCCAAAATAAGGGAAATTTCTGCCTTTTGGCCCCCAAATAATGGGAATGTCAGCTTTTTACCTCAAAATAAGGGAAATTTCTGAATTTTTGCAACAAAATATTAAAAATTTCTGCATTTTTGCCACAAAATATTAGAAATTTCTGCCTTTTTGCCCCAAAATATGGAAAATTTATGCCTTTTTTTCCCTGAAATAAGTGAAATTTCTGCAATTTTGCCCCAAAATAAGTAAAATTTCTGCAATTTTGCCCCAAAATAAGTGGAATTTCTGTGTTTTGCCCTAAAATAAGGTGAATTTCTGCCTTTTTGCTCCAAAATAATGGGAATTTCTGCCTTTTTGCCCCAAAATAAGAAAAAATTTTTGCTTTTTTTCTCTGAAATAAGTGAAATTTCTGCAATTTTGCCCTAAAATATAGGAAATTTCTGCAATTTTTTCCCATAATAAGAGAAATTTCTGGAATTTTGCCCCAAAATAAGGGGAATTTCTGTCATTTTTGCCCCAAAATAAAAAAAATTTCTGACTTATTACCCTGAAATAAGTGAAATTTCTGCAATTTTGCCCCAATATAAGGGAAATTTCTGCCTTTTTGCTCCAAATAAGGGGAATTTCAGCCTTTTTACCTCAAAATAAGGGGAATTTCTGAATTTTGGCACAAAATATTAGGAATTTCTGCCTTTTTGCCCCAAAATAAGGAAAATTTCTGCAATTTTGCCCAAAATAAGGGAAATTTCTGGAATTTTGCCCCAAAATAAGTGGAATTTCTGAGTTTTGCCCCAAAATAAGGACAATTTCTGCCTTTTTGCGCAACAATTAGTGAAATTTCTGCAATTTTGCCGTAAAATAAGGGAAATTTCTGCAATTTTTCCTCATAATAAGGGAAATTTCTGCAATTTTGCCCCAAAATAAGGGGAATTTCTGTTTTTTGCCACACTCTTAGGGAAATTTCTGCAATTTTGCCCCAAAATAAGGGGAATTTCTGACTTTTGCCCCAAAATATGAGGAATTTCTGCCTTTTTGTCCGAAAATAAGAAAAATGCATATCTTTTTGCCATAAAAAGGGAAATTTCTTCATTTTTGCTCCAAAATAAGGGGAACTTTTGCCTTTTTGCCTCTAAATAAGTGGAATTTCTGTTTTTTTCCCCCAAAACAAAAAGAATTTCTGTCTTTTTTGCCCCAAAATAAGGAAAATTTCTGACTTATTACCATGAAATAAGTGAAATTTCTGAAAATTTGCCCCAAAAATAAGGAAATTTCTGCCTTTTGCCCCAAAATAAGGGGAATTTCAGCATTTTACCTAAAAATAAGGGGAATTTCTGCATTTTTGCCACAAAATATTAGGAATTTCTGCCTTTTTGCCCCAAAATAAAAAAAATTTCTGCCTTTTTTCCCTGAAATAAGTGAAATTTCTGCAATTTTTGCCCCAAAATATGTGAAATTTCTGCAATTTTGCCCCAAAATAAGGGAAATTTCTGCAATTTGCCCCAAAATAAGTGAAATTTCTGCAATTTTGCCTTAAAATAACGAAAATTTCTGGAATTTTGCCCCACAATTAGGGGAATTTCTGCAATTTTGCTCCAAAATACGGGGAATTTCTGCCTTTTTGCCCGAAATAAGGGGAATGCATACCTTTTTGCCATAAAAAAGGGAAATTTCTTCATTTTTTCCCCAAATTAAGGGAAATTTCTGACTTTTTGCCCTGAAATATGGGAAATTTCTGCAATTTTAGCCCAAAATAAGGTGAATTTCTGCCTTTTTGCCCCAAAATAATGGGAATTTCTGCCTTTTTGCCCCAAAATAAGAAAAATTTTTGCCTTTTTACTCTGAAATAAGATAAATTTCTGCAATTTTGCCCTAAAATAAGAGAAATTTCTGCAATTTTTCCCCATAATAAGGGAAATTTCTGGAATTTTGACACAAAATAAGGGGAATTTCTGTTATTTTGCCCCCAAATAAGGGAAATTTCTGCAATTTTGCCCTAAAATAAGGGGAATTACTGCTTTTTTGCCTTTAAATAAGTGGAATTTCTATCTTTTTCCCCCAAAACAAAAAGAATTTCTGTCATTTTTGCCCCAAAATAAGGAAAATTTCTGACTTATTACCCTGAAATAGGTGAAATTTCTGCAATTTTGCCCCAATATAAGGGAAATTTCTGCCTTTTTGCTTCCAAATAAGGGGAATTTCAGCCTTTTTACCTCAAAATAAGGGGAATTTCTGAATTTTGGCACAAAATATTAGGAATTTCTGCCTTTTTGCCCCAAAATAAGGAAAATTTCTGTTTTTTCCTTGAAATAAGTGAAATTTCTGAAAATTTGCCCCCAAAAAAAAGAAATTTCTGCATTTTGCCCCAAAATAAGGGGAATTTCAGCTTTTTACCTCAAAATAAGGGAAATTTCTGGTTTTTGCACCAAAATATGGAGTATTTCTGCCTTTTTGCCCCAAAATAAGGAAAATTTCTGCCTTTTTCCTGAAATAAGTGAAATTTCTGCAATTTTGCCTCAAAATAAGTGAAATTTCTGCAATTTTGCCACAAAATAAGGAAAATTTCTGGAATTTTGCACCAAAATAAGTGGAATTTTTGAGTTTTGCCCTAAAATAAGGAGAATTTCTGCCTTTTTGCCCCACAATTAGGGGAATTTCTGCAATTTTGCTCCAAAATATGGGGAATTTCTGCCTTTTTGCCCCAAAATAAAAAAATTTTTTGCTTTTTTTCTCTGAAATAAGTGAAATTTCTGCAATTTTGCCCTAAAAAAGGGAAATTTCTGCAATTTTTCCCTATAATAAGGGAAATTTCTGCAATTTTGCCCTAAAATAAAGGGAATTTCTGCTTTTTTGCCTCTAAATAAGTAGAATTTCTGTCTTTTTCCCCCAAAAAAGGGAAATTCTGTCAGTTTTGCCCCAAAATAAGGAAAATTTTTGACTTATTATCCTGAAATAAGTGAAATTTCTGCAATTTTTTCCCAAAATAAGGGAAATTTCTGTGTATTTGCCCCCAAATAAAAGGAATTTCAGCCTTTTTACCTCAAAATAAGAGGAATTCCCGAATTTTGGCACAAAATATTAGGAATTTCTGCCTTTTTGCCCCAAAATAAGAAAAATTTCTGCTTTTTTCCCTGAAACAAATGAAATTTCTGCAATTTTGCCCCAAAATAAGTAAAATTTCTGCAATTTTGTCCAAAATAAGGGAAATTTCTGGAATTTTGCCCCAAAATAAGGGGAATTTCTGTTTTTTGCCCCCAAATAAGGGAAATATCTGCAATTTTGCCCTAAAATAAGGGGAATTTCTGCTTTTTTGCCTCTAAATAAGTGGAATTTTTGTTTTTTCCCCAAAACAAAGGGAATTTCTGTCATTTTTGCCCCAAAATAAAAAAAATTTCTGACTTATTACCCTGAAATAAGTGAAATTTCTGCAATTTTGCCCCAATATAAAGGAAATTTCTGCCTTTTTGCTTCCAAATAAGGGGAATTTCAGCCTTTTTACCTCAAAATAAGGGGAATTTCTGAATTTTGGCACAAAATATTAGGAATTTCTGCCTTTTGCCCCAAAATAAGGAAAATTTCTGTTTTTTCCTTGAAATAAGTGAAATTTCTGAAAATTTGCCCCCCAAAAAAAGAAATTTCTGCATTTTGCCCCAAAATAAGGGGAATTTCAGCTTTTTACCTCAAAATAAGGGAAATTTCTGGTTTTTGCACCAAATTATGGAGTATTTCTGCCTTTTTGCCACAAAATAAGGAAAATTTCTGCCTTTTTCCTGAAATAAGTGAAATTTCTGCAATTTTGCCTCAAAATAAGTGAAATTTCTGCAATTTTGCCACAAAATAAGGAAAATTTCTGGAATTTTGCCCCAAAATAAGTGGAATTTTTGAGTTTTGCCCCAAAATAAGGAGAATTTCTGCCTTTTTGCCCCACAATTAGGGGAATTTCTGCAATTTTGCTCCAAAATATGGGGAATTTCTGCCTTTTTGCCCCAAAATAAAAAAAATTTTTGCTTTTTTTCTCTGAAATAAGTGAAATTTCTGCAATTTTGCCCTAAAAAAGGGAAATTTCTGCAATTTTTCCCTATAATAAGGGAAATTTCTGCAATTTTGCCCTAAAATAAAGGGAATTTCTGCTTTTTTGCCTCTAAATAAGTAGAATTTCTGTCTTTTTCCCCCAAAAAAGGGAAATTCTGTCAGTTTTGCCCCAAAATAAGGAAAATTTTTGACTTATTATCCTGAAATAAGTGAAATTTCTGCAATTTTTTCCCAAAATAAGGGAAATTTCTGTGTATTTGCCCCCAAATAAAAGGAATTTCAGCCTTTTTACCTCAAAATAAGAGGAATTTCCGAATTTTGGCACAAAATATTAGGAATTTCTGCCTTTTTGCCCCAAAATAAGAAAAATTTCTGCTTTTTTCCCTGAAACAAATGAAATTTCCTCAATTTTGCCCCAAAATAAGTAAAATTTCTGCAATTTTGCCCAAAATAAGGGAAATTTCTGGAATTTTGTCCCAAAATAAGTGGAATTTCTGAGTTTTGCCCCAAAATAAAGAGAATTTCTGCCTTTTTGCGCCACAATTAGTGAAATTTCTGCAATTTTGCTGTAAAATAAGGGAAATTTCTGCAATTTTTCCTCATAATAAGGGAAATTTCAGCAATTTTGCCCCAAAATAAGGGGAATTTCTGTTTTTTGCCCCACAATTAGGGAAATTTCTGCAATTTTGCCCCAAAATAAGGGGAATTTCTGCCTTTTGCCACAAAATATGGGGAATTTCTGCCTTTTTGACCGAAAATAAGAAAAATGCATACCTTTTTGCCATAAAAAGGGAAATTTCTTCATTTTTGCTCCAAAATAAGGGGAACTTTTGCCTTTTTGCCTCTAAATAAGTGGAATTTCTGTTTTTTCCCCCAAAACAAAAAGAATTTCTGTCTTTTTTGCCCCAAAATAAGGAAAATTTCTGACTTATTACCATGAAATAAGTGAAATTTCAGAAAATTTGCCCCCCAAAAAAGAAAATTTCTGTCTTTTGCCAAAAAATAAGGGGAATTTCAGCATTTTACCTAAAAATAAGAGGAATTTCTGCATTTTTGCCACAAAATATTAGGAATTTCTGCCCTTTTGCCCCAAAATAAAAAAATTTCTGCCTTTTTTCCTTGAAATAAGTGAAATTTCTGCAATTTTGCCCCAAAATAAGGAAATTTCTGCAATTTTGCCCCATAATAAGGGAAATTTCTGCAATTTTGCCCCAAAATAAGTGAAATTTCTGCAATTTTGCCCCAAAATAAGAGAAATTTCTGCAATGTTGCCCCAAAATAAGTGAAATTTCTGCAATTTTGCCCCAAAATAACGAAAATTTCTGGAATTTTGCCCCACAATTAGGGGAATTTCTGCAATTTTGCTCTAAAATACGGGGAATTTCTGCCTTTTTGCCCGAAATAAGGGGAATGCATAACTTTTTTGCCATAAAAAAGGGAAATTTCTTCATTTTTTCCCCAAATTAAGGTAAATTTCTGACTTTTTGCCCTGAAATAAGTGAAATTTCTGCAATTTTGCCTTAAATAAGGGAAATTTCTGCAATTTTTCTCCATAAATAGGGAAATATCTGCAATTTTGCTTCAAAATAAGGGGAATTTCTGTTTTTTGCCCCACAATTAGGGAAATTTCTGCAATTTTGCCTCAAAATAAGGGGAATTTCTTCCTTTTGCCCCAAAATATGGGTAATTTCTGACTTTTTGTCCGAAAATAAGAAGAATGCATACCTTTTTACCATAAAAAGGGGGAATTTCTTCATTTTTGCTCCAAAATTAGGGGAACTTTTGCCTTTTTGCCTCTAAATAAGTGGAATTTTTGTCTTTGTCCCCCAAAACAAAGGGAATTTCTGTCTTTTTTGCCCCAAAATAAGGAAAATTTCTGACTTATTACCCTGAAATAAGTGAAATTTCTGCAAATTTGCCCCAAAAATAAGGAAATTTCTGCCTTCTGCCCCAAAATAAGGGGAATTTGAGCATTTTATCTCAAAATAAAGAAAAGTTCTGATTTTTGCACCAAAATATGGAGAATTTCTGCCTTTTTGCCCCAAAATAAGGAAAATTTCTGCCTTTTTTCCCTGAAATAAGTATAATTTCTGCAATTTTGCCCGAAAATAAGTGAAATTTCTGGAATTTTGCCCCAAAATAAGAGAAATTTCTTTAATTTTGCCCCAAAATAAGTGGAATTTCTGAGTTTTGCCCCAAAATAAGGAGAATTTCTTCCTTTTTGCCCCACAATTAGGGGAATTTCTGCAAATTTGCTCCAAAATACAGGGAATTTCTGCCTTTTTGTCCGAAAATAAGGGAAATGCATACCTTTTTGCCATAAAAAAGGGAAATTTCCTCATATGTGCCCCAAATTAAGGGAAAAGTTTTCCTTTTTGCCCTGAAATATATAAAATTTCTGCAATTTTAGCCCAAAATAAGGTGAATTTCTGCCTTTTTGCCCCAAAATAAGGGAAATTTCTGCCTTTTGCCCCAAATTATGGGGAATTTCTGCCTTTTTGTCCGAAAATAAGAAGAATGCATACCTTTTTGCCATAAAAAAGGGAAATTTCTTCATTTTTGCTCCAAAATAAGGGGACCTTTTGCCTTTTGCCTCTAAATAAGTGGAATTTCTCTCTTTTACCCCCAAAACAAAGGGAATTTCTGTCTTTTTTGCCCCAAAATAAGGAAAATTTCTGACTTATTACCCAGAAAGAAGTGAAATTTCTGCAAATTTGCCCCAAAATAAGGGAAATTTCTGCCTTTTGGCCCCCAAATAATGGGAATGTCAGCTTTTTACCTCAAAATAAGGGAAATTTCTGAATTTTTGCAACAAAATATTAAAAATTTCTGCATTTTTGCCACAAAATATTAGAAATTTCTGCCTTTTTGCCCCAAAATATGGAAAATTTATGCCTTTTTTTCCCTGAAATAAGTGAAATTTCTGCAATTTTGCCCCAAAATAAGTAAAATTTCTGCAATTTTGCCCCAAAATAAGTGGAATTTCTGTGTTTTGCCCTAAAATAAGGTGAATTTCTGCCTTTTTGCTCCAAAATAATGGGAATTTCTGCCTTTTTGCCCCAAAATAAGAAAAAATTTTTGCTTTTTTTCTCTGAAATGAGTGAAATTTCTGCAATTTTGCCCTAAAATATAGGAAATTTCTGCAATTTTTTCCCATAATAAGAGAAATTTCTGGAATTTTGCCCCAAAATAAGGGGAATTTCTGTCATTTTTGCCCCAAAATAAAAAAAATTTCTGACTTATTACCCTGAAATAAGTGAAATTTCTGCAATTTTGCCCCAATATAAGGGAAATTTCTGCCTTTTTGCTCCAAATAAGGGGAATTTCAGCCTTTTTACCTCAAAATAAGGGGAATTTCTGAATTTTGGCACAAAATATTAGGAATTTCTGCCTTTTTGCCCCAAAATAAGGAAAATTTCTGCAATTTTGCCCAAAATAAGGGAAATTTCTGGAATTTTGCCCCAAAATAAGTGGAATTTCTGAGTTTTGCCCCAAAATAAGGACAATTTCTGCCTTTTTGCGCAACAATTAGTGAAATTTCTGCAATTTTGCCGTAAAATAAGGGAAATTTCTGCAATTTTTCCTCATAATAAGGGAAATTTCTGCAATTTTGCCCCAAAATAAGGGGAATTTCTGTTTTTTGCCACACTCTTAGGGAAATTTCTGCAATTTTGCCCCAAAATAAGGGGAATTTCTGACTTTTGCCCCAAAATATGAGGAATTTCTGCCTTTTTGTCCGAAAATAAGAAAAATGCATATCTTTTTGCCATAAAAAGGGAAATTTCTTCATTTTTGCTCCAAAATAAGGGGAACTTTTGCCTTTTTGCCTCTAAATAAGTGGAATTTCTGTTTTTTTCCCCCAAAACAAAAAGAATTTCTGTCTTTTTTGCCCCAAAATAAGGAAAATTTCTGACTTATTACCATGAAATAAGTAAAATTTCTGAAAATTTGCCCCAAAAATAAGGAAATTTCTGCCTTTTGCCCCAAAATAAGGGGAATTTCAGCATTTTACCTAAAAATAAGGGGAATTTCTGCATTTTTGCCACAAAATATTAGGAATTTCTGCCTTTTTGCCCCAAAATAAAAAAAATTTCTGCCTTTTTTCCCTGAAATAAGTGAAATTTCTGCAATTTTTGCCCCAAAATATGTGAAATTTCTGCAATTTTGCCCCAAAATAAGGGAAATTTCTGCAATTTGCCCCAAAATAAGTGAAATTTCTGCAATTTTGCCTTAAAATAACGAAAATTTCTGGAATTTTGCCCCACAATTAGGGGAATTTCTGCAATTTTGCTCCAAAATACGGGGAATTTCTGCCTTTTTGCCCGAAATAAGGGGAATGCATACCTTTTTGCCATAAAAAAGGGAAATTTCTTCATTTTTTCCCCAAATTAAGGGAAATTTCTGACTTTTTGCCCTGAAATATGGGAAATTTCTGCAATTTTAGCCCAAAATAAGGTGAATTTCTGCCTTTTTGCCCCAAAATAATGGGAATTTCTGCCTTTTTGCCCCAAAATAAGAAAAATTTTTGCCTTTTTACTCTGAAATAAGATAAATTTCTGCAATTTTGCCCTAAAATAAGAGAAATTTCTGCAATTTTTCCCCATAATAAGGGAAATTTCTGGAATTTTGACACAAAATAAGGGGAATTTCTGTTATTTTGCCCCCAAATAAGGGAAATTTCTGCAATTTTGCCCTAAAATAAGGGGAATTACTGCTTTTTTGCCTTTAAATAAGTGGAATTTCTATCTTTTTCCCCCAAAACAAAAAGAATTTCTGTCATTTTTGCCCCAAAATAAGGAAAATTTCTGACTTATTACCCTGAAATAGGTGAAATTTCTGCAATTTTGCCCCAATATAAGGGAAATTTCTGCCTTTTTGCTTCCAAATAAGGGGAATTTCAGCCTTTTTACCTCAAAATAAGGGGAATTTCTGAATTTTGGCACAAAATATTAGGAATTTCTGCCTTTTTGCCCCAAAATAAGGAAAATTTCTGTTTTTTCCTTGAAATAAGTGAAATTTCTGAAAATTTGCCCCCAAAAAAAAGAAATTTCTGCATTTTGCCCCAAAATAAGGGGAATTTCAGCTTTTTACCTCAAAATAAGGGAAATTTCTGGTTTTTGCACCAAAATATGGAGTATTTCTGCCTTTTTGCCCCAAAATAAGGAAAATTTCTGCCTTTTTCCTGAAATAAGTGAAATTTCTGCAATTTTGCCTCAAAATAAGTGAAATTTCTGCAATTTTGCCACAAAATAAGGAAAATTTCTGGAATTTTGCACCAAAATAAGTGGAATTTTTGAGTTTTGCCCTAAAATAAGGAGAATTTCTGCCTTTTTGCCCCACAATTAGGGGAATTTCTGCAATTTTGCTCCAAAATATGGGGAATTTCTGCCTTTTTGCCCCAAAATAAAAAAATTTTTTGCTTTTTTTCTCTGAAATAAGTGAAATTTCTGCAATTTTGCCCTAAAAAAGGGAAATTTCTGCAATTTTTCCCTATAATAAGGGAAATTTCTGCAATTTTGCCCTAAAATAAAGGGAATTTCTGCTTTTTTGCCTCTAAATAAGTAGAATTTCTGTCTTTTTCCCCCAAAAAAGGGAAATTCTGTCAGTTTTGCCCCAAAATAAGGAAAATTTTTGACTTATTATCCTGAAATAAGTGAAATTTCTGCAATTTTTTCCCAAAATAAGGGAAATTTCTGTGTATTTGCCCCCAAATAAAAGGAATTTCAGCCTTTTTACCTCAAAATAAGAGGAATTCCCGAATTTTGGCACAAAATATTAGGAATTTCTGCCTTTTTGCCCCAAAATAAGAAAAATTTCTGCTTTTTTCCCTGAAACAAATGAAATTTCTGCAATTTTGCCCCAAAATAAGTAAAATTTCTGCAATTTTGTCCAAAATAAGGGAAATTTCTGGAATTTTGCCCCAAAATAAGGGGAATTTCTGTTTTTTGCCCCCAAATAAGGGAAATATCTGCAATTTTGCCCTAAAATAAGGGGAATTTCTGCTTTTTTGCCTCTAAATAAGTGGAATTTTTGTTTTTTCCCCAAAACAAAGGGAATTTCTGTCATTTTTGCCCCAAAATAAAAAAAATTTCTGACTTATTACCCTGAAATAAGTGAAATTTCTGCAATTTTGCCCCAATATAAAGGAAATTTCTGCCTTTTTGCTTCCAAATAAGGGGAATTTCAGCCTTTTTACCTCAAAATAAGGGGAATTTCTGAATTTTGGCACAAAATATTAGGAATTTCTGCCTTTTGCCCCAAAATAAGGAAAATTTCTGTTTTTTCCTTGAAATAAGTGAAATTTCTGAAAATTTGCCCCCCAAAAAAAGAAATTTCTGCATTTTGCCCCAAAATAAGGGGAATTTCAGCTTTTTACCTCAAAATAAGGGAAATTTCTGGTTTTTGCACCAAATTATGGAGTATTTCTGCCTTTTTGCCACAAAATAAGGAAAATTTCTGCCTTTTTCCTGAAATAAGTGAAATTTCTGCAATTTTGCCTCAAAATAAGTGAAATTTCTGCAATTTTGCCACAAAATAAGGAAAATTTCTGGAATTTTGCCCCAAAATAAGTGGAATTTTTGAGTTTTGCCCCAAAATAAGGAGAATTTCTGCCTTTTTGCCCCACAATTAGGGGAATTTCTGCAATTTTGCTCCAAAATATGGGGAATTTCTGCCTTTTTGCCCCAAAATAAAAAAAATTTTTGCTTTTTTTCTCTGAAATAAGTGAAATTTCTGCAATTTTGCCCTAAAAAAGGGAAATTTCTGCAATTTTTCCCTATAATAAGGGAAATTTCTGCAATTTTGCCCTAAAATAAAGGGAATTTCTGCTTTTTTGCCTCTAAATAAGTAGAATTTCTGTCTTTTTCCCCCAAAAAAGGGAAATTCTGTCAGTTTTGCCCCAAAATAAGGAAAATTTTTGACTTATTATCCTGAAATAAGTGAAATTTCTGCAATTTTTTCCCAAAATAAGGGAAATTTCTGTGTATTTGCCCCCAAATAAAAGGAATTTCAGCCTTTTTACCTCAAAATAAGAGGAATTTCCGAATTTTGGCACAAAATATTAGGAATTTCT
The DNA here is from genome assembly GCF_963924665.1 of Micromys minutus. NCBI lineage: Eukaryota > Metazoa > Chordata > Mammalia > Rodentia > Muridae > Micromys > Micromys minutus. Next base: position 551,529 of record NW_027667867.1, on the reverse strand, counting down.
GCCTTTTTGCCCCAAAATAAGAAAAATTTCTGCTTTTTTCCCTGAAACAAATGAAATTTCCTCAATTTTGCCCCAAAATAAGTAAAATTTCTGCAATTTTGCCCAAAATAAGGGAAATTTCTGGAATTTTGTCCCAAAATAAGTGGAATTTCTGAGTTTTGCCCCAAAATAAAGAGAATTTCTGCCTTTTTGCGCCACAATTAGTGAAATTTCTGCAATTTTGCTGTAAAATAAGGGAAATTTCTGCAATTTTTCCTCATAATAAGGGAAATTTCAGCAATTTTGCCCCAAAATAAGGGGAATTTCTGTTTTTTGCCCCACAATTAGGGAAATTTCTGCAATTTTGCCCCAAAATAAGGGGAATTTCTGCCTTTTGCCACAAAATATGGGGAATTTCTGCCTTTTTGACCGAAAATAAGAAAAATGCATACCTTTTTGCCATAAAAAGGGAAATTTCTTCATTTTTGCTCCAAAATAAGGGGAACTTTTGCCTTTTTGCCTCTAAATAAGTGGAATTTCTGTTTTTTCCCCCAAAACAAAAAGAATTTCTGTCTTTTTTGCCCCAAAATAAGGAAAATTTCTGACTTATTACCATGAAATAAGTGAAATTTCAGAAAATTTGCCCCCCAAAAAAGAAAATTTCTGTCTTTTGCCAAAAAATAAGGGGAATTTCAGCATTTTACCTAAAAATAAGAGGAATTTCTGCATTTTTGCCACAAAATATTAGGAATTTCTGCCCTTTTGCCCCAAAATAAAAAAATTTCTGCCTTTTTTCCTTGAAATAAGTGAAATTTCTGCAATTTTGCCCCAAAATAAGGAAATTTCTGCAATTTTGCCCCATAATAAGGGAAATTTCTGCAATTTTGCCCCAAAATAAGTGAAATTTCTGCAATTTTGCCCCAAAATAAGAGAAATTTCTGCAATGTTGCCCCAAAATAAGTGAAATTTCTGCAATTTTGCCCCAAAATAACGAAAATTTCTGGAATTTTGCCCCACAATTAGGGGAATTTCTGCAATTTTGCTCTAAAATACGGGGAATTTCTGCCTTTTTGCCCGAAATAAGGGGAATGCATAACTTTTTTGCCATAAAAAAGGGAAATTTCTTCATTTTTTCCCCAAATTAAGGTAAATTTCTGACTTTTTGCCCTGAAATATGTGAAATTTCTGCAATTTTGCCTTAAATAAGGGAAATTTCTGCAATTTTTCTCCATAAATAGGGAAATATCTGCAATTTTGCTTCAAAATAAGGGGAATTTCTGTTTTTTGCCCCACAATTAGGGAAATTTCTGCAATTTTGCCTCAAAATAAGGGGAATTTCTTCCTTTTGCCCCAAAATATGGGTAATTTCTGACTTTTTGTCTGAAAATAAGAAGAATGCATACCTTTTTACCATAAAAAGGGGGAATTTCTTCATTTTTGCTCCAAAATTAGGGGAACTTTTGCCTTTTTGCCTCTAAATAAGTGGAATTTTTGTCTTTGTCCCCCAAAACAAAGGGAATTTCTGTCTTTTTTGCCCCAAAATAAGGAAAATTTCTGACTTATTACCCTGAAATAAGTGAAATTTCTGCAAATTTGCCCCAAAAATAAGGAAATTTCTGCCTTCTGCCCCAAAATAAGGGGAATTTGAGCATTTTATCTCAAAATAAAGAAAAGTTCTGATTTTTGCACCAAAATATGGAGAATTTCTGCCTTTTTGCCCCAAAATAAGGAAAATTTCTGCCTTTTTTCCCTGAAATAAGTATAATTTCTGCAATTTTGCCCGAAAATAAGTGAAATTTCTGGAATTTTGCCCCAAAATAAGAGAAATTTCTTTAATTTTGCCCCAAAATAAGTGGAATTTCTGAGTTTTGCCCCAAAATAAGGAGAATTTCTTCCTTTTTGCCCCACAATTAGGGGAATTTCTGCAAATTTGCTCCAAAATACAGGGAATTTCTGCCTTTTTGTCCGAAAATAAGGGAAATGCATACCTTTTTGCCATAAAAAAGGGAAATTTCCTCATATGTGCCCCAAATTAAGGGAAAAGTTTTCCTTTTTGCCCTGAAATATATAAAATTTCTGCAATTTTAGCCCAAAATAAGGTGAATTTCTGCCTTTTTGCCCCAAAATAAGGGAAATTTCTGCCTTTTGCCCCAAATTATGGGGAATTTCTGCCTTTTTGTCTGAAAATAAGAAGAATGCATACCTTTTTGCCATAAAAAAGGGAAATTTCTTCATTTTTGCTCCAAAATAAGGGGACCTTTTGCCTTTTGCCTCTAAATAAGTGGAATTTCTCTCTTTTACCCCCAAAACAAAGGGAATTTCTGTCTTTTTTGCCCCAAAATAAGGAAAATTTCTGACTTATTACCCAGAAAGAAGTGAAATTTCTGCAAATTTGCCCCAAAATAAGGGAAATTTCTGCCTTTTGGCCCCCAAATAATGGGAATGTCAGCTTTTTACCTCAAAATAAGGGAAATTTCTGAATTTTTGCAACAAAATATTAAAAATTTCTGCATTTTTGCCACAAAATATTAGAAATTTCTGCCTTTTTGCCCCAAAATATGGAAAATTTATGCCTTTTTTTCCCTGAAATAAGTGAAATTTCTGCAATTTTGCCCCAAAATAAGTAAAATTTCTGCAATTTTGCCCCAAAATAAGTGGAATTTCTGTGTTTTGCCCTAAAATAAGGTGAATTTCTGCCTTTTTGCTCCAAAATAATGGGAATTTCTGCCTTTTTGCCCCAAAATAAGAAAAAATTTTTGCTTTTTTTCTCTGAAATGAGTGAAATTTCTGCAATTTTGCCCTAAAATATAGGAAATTTCTGCAATTTTTTCCCATAATAAGAGAAATTTCTGGAATTTTGCCCCAAAATAAGGGGAATTTCTGTCATTTTTGCCCCAAAATAAAAAAAATTTCTGACTTATTACCCTGAAATAAGTGAAATTTCTGCAATTTTGCCCCAATATAAGGGAAATTTCTGCCTTTTTGCTCCAAATAAGGGGAATTTCAGCCTTTTTACCTCAAAATAAGGGGAATTTCTGAATTTTGGCACAAAATATTAGGAATTTCTGCCTTTTTGCCCCAAAATAAGGAAAATTTCTGCAATTTTGCCCAAAATAAGGGAAATTTCTGGAATTTTGCCCCAAAATAAGTGGAATTTCTGAGTTTTGCCCCAAAATAAGGACAATTTCTGCCTTTTTGCGCAACAATTAGTGAAATTTCTGCAATTTTGCCGTAAAATAAGGGAAATTTCTGCAATTTTTCCTCATAATAAGGGAAATTTCTGCAATTTTGCCCCAAAATAAGGGGAATTTCTGTTTTTTGCCACACTCTTAGGGAAATTTCTGCAATTTTGCCCCAAAATAAGGGGAATTTCTGACTTTTGCCCCAAAATATGAGGAATTTCTGCCTTTTTGTCCGAAAATAAGAAAAATGCATATCTTTTTGCCATAAAAAGGGAAATTTCTTCATTTTTGCTCCAAAATAAGGGGAACTTTTGCCTTTTTGCCTCTAAATAAGTGGAATTTCTGTTTTTTTCCCCCAAAACAAAAAGAATTTCTGTCTTTTTTGCCCCAAAATAAGGAAAATTTCTGACTTATTACCATGAAATAAGTAAAATTTCTGAAAATTTGCCCCAAAAATAAGGAAATTTCTGCCTTTTGCCCCAAAATAAGGGGAATTTCAGCATTTTACCTAAAAATAAGGGGAATTTCTGCATTTTTGCCACAAAATATTAGGAATTTCTGCCTTTTTGCCCCAAAATAAAAAAAATTTCTGCCTTTTTTCCCTGAAATAAGTGAAATTTCTGCAATTTTTGCCCCAAAATATGTGAAATTTCTGCAATTTTGCCCCAAAATAAGGGAAATTTCTGCAATTTGCCCCAAAATAAGTGAAATTTCTGCAATTTTGCCTTAAAATAACGAAAATTTCTGGAATTTTGCCCCACAATTAGGGGAATTTCTGCAATTTTGCTCCAAAATACGGGGAATTTCTGCCTTTTTGCCCGAAATAAGGGGAATGCATACCTTTTTGCCATAAAAAAGGGAAATTTCTTCATTTTTTCCCCAAATTAAGGGAAATTTCTGACTTTTTGCCCTGAAATATGGGAAATTTCTGCAATTTTAGCCCAAAATAAGGTGAATTTCTGCCTTTTTGCCCCAAAATAATGGGAATTTCTGCCTTTTTGCCCCAAAATAAGAAAAATTTTTGCCTTTTTACTCTGAAATAAGATAAATTTCTGCAATTTTGCCCTAAAATAAGAGAAATTTCTGCAATTTTTCCCCATAATAAGGGAAATTTCTGGAATTTTGACACAAAATAAGGGGAATTTCTGTTATTTTGCCCCCAAATAAGGGAAATTTCTGCAATTTTGCCCTAAAATAAGGGGAATTACTGCTTTTTTGCCTTTAAATAAGTGGAATTTCTATCTTTTTCCCCCAAAACAAAAAGAATTTCTGTCATTTTTGCCCCAAAATAAGGAAAATTTCTGACTTATTACCCTGAAATAGGTGAAATTTCTGCAATTTTGCCCCAATATAAGGGAAATTTCTGCCTTTTTGCTTCCAAATAAGGGGAATTTCAGCCTTTTTACCTCAAAATAAGGGGAATTTCTGAATTTTGGCAGAAAATATTAGGAATTTCTGCCTTTTTGCCCCAAAATAAGGAAAATTTCTGTTTTTTCCTTGAAATAAGTGAAATTTCTGAAAATTTGCCCCAAAAATGGGAAATTTCTGCATTTTACCCCAAAATAAGGGGAATTTCAGCTTTTTACCTCAAAATAAGGGAAATTTCTGGTTTTTGCACCAAAATATGGAGTATTTCTGCCTTTTTGCCACAAAATAAGGAAAATTTCTGCCTTTTTTCCCTGAAATAAGTGAAATTTCTGCAATTTTGCTCCAAAATAAGTGAAATTTCTGCAATTTTGCCACAAAATAAGGAAAATTTCTGGAATTTTGCCCCAAAATAAGTGGAATTTTTGAGTTTTGCCCCAAAATAAAGAGAATTTCTGCCTTTTTGCCCCACAATTAGGGGAATTTCTGCAATTTTGCTCCAAAATATGCGGAATTTCTGCCTTTTTGCCCCAAAATAAAAAAATTTTTGCTTTTTTTCTCTGAAATAAGTGAAATTTCTGCAATTTTGCCCTAAAAAAAGGGAAATTTCTGCAATTTTTCCCTATAATAAGGGAAATTTCTGCAATTTTGCCCTAAAATAAAACGAATTTCTGCTTTTTTGCCTCTAAATAAGTAGAATTTCTGTCTTTTTCCCCCAAAAAGGGAAATTCTGTCAGTTTTGCCCCAAAATAAGGAAAATTTCTGACTTATTACCCTGAAATAAGTGAAATTTCTGCAATTTTTTCCCACTATAAGGGAAATTTCTGTGTATTTGCCCCCAAATAAAAGGAATTTCAGCCTTTTTACCTCAAAATAAGAGCAATTTCCGAATTTTGGCACAAAATATTAGGAATTTCAGCCTTTTTGCCCCAAAATAAGGAAAATTTCTGCTTTTTTCCCTGAAACAAATGAAATTTCCTCAATTTTGCCCCAAAATAAGTAAAATTTCTGAAATTTGCCCAAAATAATGGAAATTTCTGGAATTTTGCCCCAAAATAAGTGGAATTTCTGAGTTTTGCCCCAAAATAAGGAGAATTTCTGCCTTTTTTGCGCCATAATTAGTAAAATTTCTGCAATTTTGCCGTAAAATAAGGGAAATTTCTGCAATTTTTCCTCATAATAAGGGAAATTTCAGCAATTTTGCCCCAAAATAACGGGAATTTCTGTTTTTTGCCCCACAATTAGGGAAATTTCTGCAATATTGCCCCAAAATAAGGGGAATTTCTGCCTTTTGCCACATAATATGGGGAATTTCTGCCTTTTTGCCCGAAAATAAGAAAAATGCATACCTTTTTGCCATAAAAAGGGAAATTTCTTCATTTTTGCTCCAAAATAAGGGGAACTTTTGCCTTTTTGCCTCTAAATAAGTGGAATTTCTGTTTTTTTCTCCCAAAACAAAAAGAATTTCTGTCTTTTTTGCCCCAAAATAAGGAAAATTTCTGACTTATTACCATGAAATAAGTGAAATTTCTGAAAATTTGCCCCCAAAAAAAGAAAATTTCTGCCTTTTGCCCCAAAATAAGGGGAATTTCAGCATTTTACCTAAAAATAAGAGGAATTTCTGCATTTTTGCCACAAAATATTAGAAATTTCTGCCTTTTTGCCCCAAAATAAAAAAATTTCTGCCTTTTTTTCCTTGAAATAAGTGAAATTTCTGCAATTTTGCCCCAAAATAAGTGAAATTTCTGCAATTTTGCCCCAAAATAAGGGAAATTTCTGCAATTTTGCCCCAAAATAAGTGAAATTTCTGCAATTTTGCCCCAAAATAAGAGAAATTTCTATAATGTTACCCCAAAATAAGTGAAATTTCTGCAATTTTGCTCAAAATAACGAAAATTTCTGGAATTTTGCCCCACAATTAGGGGAATTTCTGCAATTTTGCTCTAAAATACGGGGAATTTCTGCTTTTTTGCCCGAAATAAGGGGAATGCATACCTTTTTGCCATAAAAAAGGGAAATTTCCTCATTTTTTCCCCAAATTAAGGTAAATTTCTGACTTTTTGCCCTGAAATATGTGAAATTTCTGGAATTTTGCCGTAAAATAAGGGAAATTTCTGCAATTTTTCCCCATAAATAGGAAAATTTCTACAATTTTGCTTCAAAATAAGGGGAATTTCTGTTTTTTGCCCCACAATTAGGGAAATTTCTGCAATTTTGCCTCAAAATAAGGGGAATTTCTGCCTTTTGCCCCAAAATATGGGGAATTTCTGACTTTTTGTCCGAAAATAAGAAGAATGCATACCTTTTTACCATAAAAAGGGGGAATTTCTTCATTTTTGCTCCAAAATTAGGGGAACTTTTGCCTTTTTGCCTCTAAATAAGTGGAATTTTTGTCTTTGTCCCCCAAAACAAAGGGAATTTCTGTCTTTTTTGCCCCAAAATAAGGAAAATTTCTGACTTATTACCCTGAAATAAGTGAAATTTCTGCAAATTTGCCCCAAAAATAGGAAATTTCTGCCTTTTGCCCCAAAATAAGGGGAATTTCAGCATTTTATCTCAAAATAAAGAAAAGTTCTGATTTTTGCACCAAAATATGGAGAATTTCTGCCTTTTTGCCCCAAAATAAGGAAAATTTCTGCCTTTTTTCCCTGAAATAAGTATAATTTCTGCAATTTTGCCCAAAAATAAGTGAAATTTCTGGAATTTTGCCCCAAAATAAGAGAAATTTCTTTAATTTTGCCCCAAAATAAGTGGAATTTCTGAGTTTTGCCCCAAAATAAGGAGAATTTCTTCCTTTTTGCCCCACAATTAGGGGAATTTCTGCAAATTTGCTCCAAAATACAGGGAATTTCTGCCTCTTTGCCCGAAAATAAGGGAAATGCATACATTTTTGCCATAAAAAAGGGAAATTTCCTCATTTTTGCCCCAAATTAAGGGAAAAGTTTTCCTTTTTGCCCTGAAATATATGAAATTTCTGCAATTTTAGCCCAAAAAAGGTGAATTTCTGCCTTTTTGCCCCAAAATAAGGGAAATTTCTGCCTTTTACCCCAAATTATGGGGAATTTCTGCCTTTTTGTCCGAAAATAAGAAGAATGCATACCTTTTTGCCATAAGAAAGGGAAATTTCTTCATTTTTGCTCCAAAATAAGGGGAACTTTTGCCTTTTTGCCTCTAAATAAGTGGAATTTCTCTCTTTTTCCCCCAAAACAAAGGGAATTTCTGTCTTTTTTGCCCCAAAATAAGGAAAATTTCTGACTTATTACCCTGAAATAAGTGAAATTTCTGCAAATTTGCCCCAAAATAAGGGAAATTTCTGCCTTTTTACCCCCAGATAATGGGAATTTCAGCTTTTTACCTCAAAATAAGGGACATTTCTGCATTTTTGCAACAAAATATTAAAAATTTCTGCATTTTTGCCACAAAATATTAGGAATTTCTGCCTTTTTGCCCCAAAATATGGAAAATTTATGCCTTTTTTTCCCTGAAATAAGTGAAATTTCTGCAATTTTGACCCAAAATAAGTGAAATTTCTGCAATTTTGCCCCAAAATATGTGGAATTTCTGAGTTTTGCCCTAAAATAAGGTGAATTTCTGCCTTTTTGCTCCAAAATAATGGGAATTTCTGCCTTTTTGCCCCAAAATAAGAAAAATTTTTGCTTTTTTTCTCTGAAAAAAGTGAAATTTCTGGAATTTTGCCCCAAAATAAAGGGAATTTCTGTTTTTTGCCCCCAAATAAGGGAAATATTTGCAATTTTGCCCTAAAATAAGGGGAATTTCTGCTTTTTTGCCTCTAAATAAGTGGAATTTCTGTTTTTTCCCCCAAAACAAAGGGAATTTCTGTCATTTTTGCCCCAAAATAAAAAAAATTTCTGACTTATTACCCTGAAATAAGTGAAATTTCTGCAATTTTGCCCCAATATAAGGGAAATTTCTGCCTTTTTGCTTTAAATAAGGGGAATTTCAGCCTTTTTACCTCAAAATAAGGGGAATTTCTGAATTTTGGCACAAAATATTAGGAATTTCTGCCTTTTTGCCCCAAAATAAGGAAAATTTCTGTTTTTCCTTGAAATAAGTGAAATTTCTGAAAATTTGCCCCCAAAAAAGGGAAATTTCTGCATTTTGCCCCAAAATAAGGGGAATTTCAGCTTTTTACCTCAAAATAAGGGAAATTTCTGGTTTTTGCACCAAAATATGGAGTATTTCTCCCTTTTTGCCACAAAATAAGGAAAATTTCTGCCTTTTTTCCCTGAAATAAGTGAAATTTCTGCAATTTTGCCACAAAATAAGTGAAATTTCTGCAATTTTGCCAAAAAATAAAGAAAATTTCTGGAATTTTGCCCCAAAATAAGTGGAATTTTTGAGTTTTGCCCCAAAATAAGGAGAATTTCTGCCTTTTTGCCCCACAATTAGGGGAATTTCTGCAATTTTGCTCCAAAATACGGGGAATTTCTGCCTTTTTGCCCCAAAATAAAAAAAATTTTTGCTTTTTTTCTCTGAAATAAGTGAAATTTCTGCAATTTTGCTCTAAAAAAAAGAAATTTCTGCAATTTTTCCCTATAATAAGGGAAATTTCTGCAATTTTGCCCTAAAATAAGGGGAATTTCTGCTTTTTTGCCTCTAAATAAGTAGAATTTCTGTCTTTTTCCCCCAAAAAAGGGAATTTCTGTCATTTTTGCCCCAAAATAAGGAAAATTTTTGACTTATTACTCTGAAATAAGTGAAATTTCTGCAATTTTTTCCCAATATAAGGGAAATTTCTGCGTATTTGCCCCCAAATAAGGGGAATTTCAGCCTTTTTACCTCAAAATAAGAGGAATTCCCGAATTTTGGCACAAAATATTAGGAATTTCTGCCTTTTTGCCCCAAAATAAGAAGAATTTCTGCAATTTTGCCCAAAATAAGGAAAATTTCTGGAATTTTGCCCCAAAATAAGTGGAATTTCTGAGTTTTGCGCCAAAATAAGGAGAATTTCTGCCTTTTTGCGCCACAATTAGTGAAATTTCTGCAATTTTGCCATAAAATATGGGAAATTTCTGCAATTTTTCCTCATAATAAGGGAAATTTCTTCAATTTTGCCCCAAAATAAGGGGAATATCTGTTTTTTGCCCCACAATTAGGGAAATTTCTGCAATTTTGCCCCAAAATAAGGGGACTTTCTGACTTTTGCCCCAAAATATGAGGAATTTCTGCCTTTTTGTCCGAAAATAACAAAAATGCATACCTTTTTGCCATAAAAAGGGAAATTTCTTCATTTTTGCTCCAAAATAAGGGGAACTTTTGCCTTTTGCCTCTAAATAAGTGGAATTTCTCTCTTTTTCCCTTAAAACAAAGGGAATTTCTGTCTTTTTTGCCCCAAAATAAGGAAAATTTCTGACTTGTTACCCTGAAATAAGTGAAATTTCTGCAATTTTGCCCCAAAATAAGGGAAATTTCTGCCTTTTTGACCCCAAATAAGGGGAATTTCAGCCTTTTTACCTCAAAATAAGGGGAATTTCTGCATTTTTGCCCCAAAATATGGGAAATTTCTGCCTTTTTGCCCCCAAATAATGGGAATTTCAGCCTTTTACCTCAAAATAAGGGAAATTTCTGCATTTTTGCAACAAAATATTAAAAATTTCTGCATTTTTGCCAGAAAATATTACGAATTTCTGCCTTTTTGCCCCAAAATATGGAAAATTTATGCCTTTTTTTCCCTGAAATAAGTGAAATTTCTGCAATTTTGCCCCAAAATAAGTGAAATTTCTGCAATTTTGCCCCAAAATATGTGGAATTTCTGAGTTTTGCCCTAAAATAAGGTGAATTTCTGCCTTTTTGCTCCAAAATAATGGGAATTTCTGCCTTTTTGCCCCAAAATAAGAAAAATTTTTGCTTTTTTTCTCTGAAATAAGTGAAATTTCTGCAATTTTGCCCTAAAATAAAGGAAATTTCTGCAATTTTTTCCCATAATAAGGGAAATTTCTGGAATTTTGCCCCAAAATAAGGGGAATTTCTGTTTTTTGCCCCCAAATAAGGGAAATATCTGCAATTTTGCCCTAAAATAAGGGGAATTTCTGCAATTTTTCCCCATAATAAGGGAAATTTCTGGAATTTTGCCACAAACTAAGGGGAATTTCTGTTTTTTTGCCCCCTAATAAGGGAAATTTCTGCAATTTTGCCCTAAAATAAGGGGAATTTCTGCTTTTTTGCCTCTAAATAAGTGGAATTTCTGTTTTTTCCCCAAAACAAAATGAATTTCTGTCATTTTTGCCCCAAAATAAAAAAAATTTCTGACTTATTACCCTGAAATAAGTGAAATTTCTGCAATTTTGCCCCAATATAAGGGAAATTTCTGCCTTTTTGCTTCCAAATAAGGGGAATTTCAGCCTTTTTACCTCAAAATAAGGGGAATTTCTGAATTTTGGCACAAAATATTAGGAATTTCTGCCTTTTTGCCCCAAAATAAGGAAAATTTCTGTTTTTTCCTTGAAATAAGTGAAATTTCTGAAAATTTGCCCCCAAAAAAAATGAAATTTCTGCATTTTGCCCCAAAATAAGGGGAATTTCAGCTTTTTACCTCAAAATAAGGGAAATTTCTGGTTTTTGCAACAAAATATGGAGTATTTCTGCCTTTTTGCCCCAAAATAAGGAAAATTTCTGCCTTTTTCCTGAAATAAGTGAAATTTCTGCAATTTTGCCTCAAAATAAGTGAAATTTCTGCAATTTTGCCACAAAATAAGGAAAATTTCTGGAATTTTGCCCCAAAATAAGTGGAATTTTTGAGTTTTGCCCCAAAATAAGGAGAATTATTGCCTTTTTGCCCCACAATTAGGGGAATTTCTGCAATTTTGCTTCAAAATATGGGGAATTTCTGCCTTTTTGCCCCAAAATAAAAAAAATTTTTGCTTTTTTTCTCTGAAATAAGTGAAATTTCTGCAATTTTGCCCTAAAAAAGGGAAATTTCTGCAATTTTTCCCTATAATAAGGGAAATTTCTGCAATTTTGCCCTAAAATAAAGGGAATTTCTGCTTTTTTGCCTCTAAATAAGTAGAATTTCTGTCTTTTTCCCCCCAAAAAGGGAAATTCTGTCAGTTTTGCCCCAAAATAAGGAAAATTTTTGACTTATTATCCTGAAATAAGTGAAATTTCTGCAATTTTTTCCCAAAATAAGGGAAATTTCTGTGTATTTGCCCCCAAATAAAAGGAATTTCAGCCTTTTTACCTCAAAATAAGAGGAATTTCTGAATTTTGGCACAAAATATTAGGAATTTCTGCCTTTTTGCCCCAAAATAAGAAAAATTTCTGCTTTTTTCCCTGAAACAAATGAAATTTCCTCAATTTTGCCCCAAAATAAGTAAAATTTCTGCAATTTTGCCCAAAATAAGGGAAATTTCTGGAATTTTGCCCCAAAATAAGTGGAATTTCTGAGTTTTGCCCCAAAATAAAGAGAATTTCTGCCTTTTTGCGCCACAATTAGTGAAATTTCTGCAATTTTGCTGTAAAATAAGGGAAATTTCTGCAATTTTTCCTCATAATAAGGGAAATTTCAGCAATTTTGCCCCAAAATAAGGGGAATTTCTGTTTTTTGCCCCACAATTAGGGAAATTTCTGCAATTTTGCCCCAAAATAAGGGGAATTTCTGCCTTTTGCCACAAAATATGGGGAATTTCTGCCTTTTTGACCGAAAATAAGAAAAATGCATACCTTTTTGCCATAAAAAGGGAAATTTCTTCATTTTTGCTCCAAAATAAGGGGAACTTTTGCCTTTTTGCCTCTAAATAAGTGGAATTTCTGTTTTTTCCCCCAAAACAAAAAGAATTTCTGTCTTTTTTGCCCCAAAATAAGGAAAATTTCTGACTTATTACCATGAAATAAGTGAAATTTCTGAAAATTTGCGCCCAAAAAAAGAAAATTTCTGCCTTTTGCCCCAAAATAAGGGGAATTTCAGCATTTTACCTAAAAATAAGAGGAATTTCTGCATTTTTGCCACAAAATATTAGGAATTTCTGCCTTTTTGCCCCAAAATAAAAAAATTTCTGCCTTTTTTCCTTGAAATAAGTGAAATTTCTGCAATTTTGCCCCAAAATAAGTGAAATTTCTGCAATTTTGCCCCAAAATAAGGGAAATTTCTGCAATTTTGCCCCAAAATAAGGGAAATTTCTGCAATTTTGCCCCAAAATAAGAGAAATTTCTGCAATGTTGCCCCAAAATAAGTGAAATTTCTGCAATTTTGCCCCAAAATAATGAAAATTTCTGGAATTTTGCCCCACAATTAGGGGAATTTCTGCAATTTTGCTCTAAAATACGGGGAATTTCTGCCTTTTTGCCCGAAATAAGGGGAATGCATACCTTTTTGCCATAAAAAAGGGAAATTTCTTCATTTTTCCCCCAAATTAAGGTAAATTTCTGACTTTTTGCCCTGAAATATGTGAAATTTCTGCCATTTTGCCTTAAATAAGGGAAATTTCTGCAATTTTTCTCCATAAACAGGGAAATATCTGCAATTTTGCTTCAAAATAAGGGGAATTTCTGTTTTTTGCCCCACAATTAGGGAAATTTCTGCAATTTTGCCTCAAAATAAGGGGAATTTCTTCCTTTTTCCCCAAAATATGGGGAATTTCTGACTTTTTGTCTGAAAATAAGAAGAATGCATACCTTTTTACCATAAAAAGGGGGAATTTCTTCATTTTTGCTCCAAAATTAGGGGAACTTTTGCCTTTTTGCCTCTAAATAAGTGGAATTTTTGTCTTTGTCCCCCAAAACAAAGGGAATTTCTGTCTTTTTTGCCCCAAAATAAGGTAAATTTCTGACTTATTACCCTGAAATAAGTGAAATTTCTGCAAATTTGCGCCAAAAATAAGGAAATTTCTGCCTTTTGCCCCAAAATAAGGGGAATTTCAGCATTTTATCTCAAAATAAAGAAAAGTTCTGATTTTTGCACCAAAATATGGAGAATTTCTGCCTTTTTGCCCCAAAATAAGGAAAATTTCTGCCTTTTTTCCCTGAAATAAGTATAATTTCTGCAATTTTGCCCGAAAATAAGTGAAATTTCTGGAATTTTGCCCCAAAATAAGAGAAATTTCTTTAATTTTGCCCCAAAATAAGTGGAATTTCTGAGTTTTGCCCCAAAATAAGGAGAATTTCTTCCTTTTTGCCCCACAATTAGGGGAATTTCTGCAAATTTGCTTCAAAATACAGGGAATTTCTGCTTCTTTGCCCGAAAATAAGGAAAATGCATACTTTTTGCCATAAAAAAGGGAAATTTCCTCATTTGTGCCCCAAATTAAGGTAAAAGTTTTCCTTTTTGCCCTGAAATATATGAAATTTCTGCAATTTTAGCCCAAAATAAGGTGAATTTCTGCCTTTTTGCCCCAAAATAAGGGAAATTTCTGCCTTTTGCCCCAAATTATGGGGAATTTCTGCCTTTTTGTCCGAAAATAAGAAGAATGCATACCTTTTTGCCATAAAAAAGGGAAATTTCTTCATTTTTGCTCCAAAATAAGGGGACCTTTTGCCTTTTGCCTCTAAATAAGTGGAATTTCTCTCTTTTTCCCCCAAAACAAAGGGAATTTCTGTCTTTTTTGCCCCAAAATAAGGAAAATTTCTGACTTATTACCCAGAAAGAAGTGAAATTTCTGCAAATTTGCCCCAAAATAAGGGAAATTTCTGCCTTTTGGCCCCCAAATAAGGGGAATTTCAGCTTTTTACCTCAAAATAAGGGAAATTTCTGCATTTTTGCAACAAAATATTAAAAATTTCTGCATTTTTGCCACAAAATATTAGGAATTTCTGCCTTTTTGCCCCAAAATATGGAAAATTTATGCCTTTTTTTTCCCTGAAATAAGTGAAATTTCTGCAATTTTGCCCCAAAATAAGTAAAATTTCTGCAATTTTGCCCCAAAATAAGTGGAATTTCTGAGTTTTGCCCTAAAATAAGATGAATTTCTGCCTTTTTGCTCCAAAATAATGGGAATTTCTGTCTTTTTGCCCCAAAATAAGAAAAAATTTTTGCTTTTTTTCTCTGAAATAAGTGAAATTTCTGCAATTTTGCCCTAAAATAAAGGAAATTTCTACAATTTTTTCCCATAATAAGAGAAATTTCTGGAATTTTGCCCCAAAATAAGGGGAATTTCTGTTTTTTGCCCCCAAATAAGGGAAATATCTGCAATTTTGCCCTAAAATAAGGGGAATTTCTGTTTTTTGCCTCTAAATAAGTGGAATTTCTGTTTTTTCCCCCAAAACAAAGGGAATTTCTGTCATTTTTGCCCCAAAATAAAAAAAATTTCTGACTTATTACCCTGAAATAAGTGAAATTTCTGCAATTTTGCCCCAATATAAGGGAAATTTCTGTCTTTTTGCTCCAAATAAGGGGAATTTCAGCCTTTTTACCTCAAAATAAGGGGAATTTCTGAATTTTGGCACAAAATATTAGGAATTTCTGCCTTTTTGCCCCAAAATAAGGAAAATTTCTGTTTTTTCCTTGAAATAAGTGAAATTTCTGAAAATTTGCCCCAAAAAAAGGGAAATTTCTGCATTTTGCCCCAAAATAAGGGGAATTTCAGCTTTTTACCTCAAAATAAGGGAAATTTCTGGTTTTTGCACCAAAATATGGAGTATTTCTGCCTTTTTGCCACAAAATAACGAAAATTTCTGCCTTTTTTCCCTGAAATAAGTGAAATTTCTGCAATTTTGCTCCAAAATAAGTGAAATTTCTGCAATTTTGCCACAAAATAAAGAAAATTTCTGGAATTTTGCCCCAAAATAAGTGGAATTTTTGAGTTTTGTCCCAAAATAAGGAGAATTTCTGCCTTTTTGCCCCACAATTAGGGGAATTTCTGCAATTTTGCTCCAAAATACGGGGAATTTCTGCCTTTTTGCCCCAAAATAAAAAAAAATTTTGCTTTTTTTCTCTGAAATAAGTGAAATTTCTGCAATTTTGCCCTAAAAAAGGGAAATTTCTGCAATTTTTCCCTATAATAAGGGAAATTTCTGCAATTTTGCCCTAAAATAAGGGGAATTTCTGCTTTTTTGCCTCTAAATAAGTAGAATTTCTGTCTTTTTCCCAAAAAAAAGTAATTTCTGTCATTTTTGCCCCAAAATAAGGAAAATTTTTGACTTATTACTCTGAAATAAGTGAAATTTCTGCAATTTTTTCCCAATATAAGGGAAATTTCTGCGTATTTGCCCCCAAATAAGGGGAATTTCAGGCTTTTTACCTCAAAATAAGAGGAATTTCCGAATTTTGGCACAAAATATTAGGAATTTCTGCCTTTTTGCCCCAAAATAAGGAAAATTTCTGCAATTTTGCCCAAAATAAGGGAAATTTCTGGAATTTTGCCCCAAAATAAGTGGAATTTCTGAGTTTTGCCCCAAAATAAGGAGAATTTCTGCCTTTTTTCGCAACAATTAGTGAAATTTCTGCAATTTTGCCGTAAAATAAGGGAAATTTCTGCAATTTTTCCTCATAATAAGGGAAATTTCTGCAATTTTGCCCCAAAATAAGGGGAATATCTGTTTTTTGCCCCACTCTTAGGGAAATTTCTGCAATTTTGCCCCAAAATAAAAGGAATTTCTGACTTTTGCCCCAAAATATGAGGAATTTCTGCCTTTTTGTCCGAAAATAAGAAAAATGCATATCTTTTTGCCATAAAAAGGGAAATTTCTTCATTTTTGCTCCAAAATAAGGGGAACTTTTGCCTTTTTGCCTCTAAATAAGTGGAATTTCTGTTTTTTTGTCCCAAAACAAAAAGAATTTCTGTCTTTTTTGCCCCAAAATAAGGAAAATTTCTGACTTATTACCATGAAATAAGTGTAATTTCTGAAAATTTGCCCCAAAAATAAGGAAGTTTCTGCCTTTTGCCCTAAAATAAGGGGAATTTCAGCATTTTACCTAAAAATAAGGGGTATTTCTGCATTTTTGCCACAAAATATTAGGAATTTCTGCCTTTTTGCCCCAAAATAAAAAAAATTTCTGCCTTTTTTCCCTGAAATAAGTGAAATTTCTGCAATTTTTGCCCCAAAATAAGTGAAATTTCTGCAATTTTGCCCCAAAATAAGGGAAATTTCTGCAATTTGCCCCAAAATAAGTGAAATTTCTGCAATTTTGCCCCAAAATAACGAAAATTTCTGGAATTTTGCCCCACAATTAGGGGAATTTCTGCAATTTTGCTCCAAAATACGGGGAATTTCTGCCTTTTTGCCCGAAATAAGGGGAATGCATACCTTTTTGCCATAAAAAAGGGAAATTTCTTCATTTTTTCCCCAAATTAAGGGAAATTTCTGACTTTTTGCCCTGAAATATGGGAAATTTCTGCAATTTTAGCCCAAAATAAGGTGAATTTCTGCCTTTTTGCCCCAAAATAATGGGAATTTCTGCCTTTTTGCCCCAAAATAAGAAAAATTTTTGCCTTTTTACTCTGAAATAAGATAAATTTCTGCAATTTTGCCCTAAAATAAGAGAAATTTCTGCAATTTTTCCCCATAATAAGGGAAATTTCTGGAATTTTGACACAAAATAAGGGGAATTTCTGTTATTTTGCCCCCAAATAAGGGAAATTTCTGCAATTTTGCCCTAAAATAAGGGGAATTACTGCTTTTTTGCCTTTAAATAAGTGGAATTTCTATCTTTTTCCCCCAAAACAAAAAGAATTTCTGTCATTTTTGCCCCAAAATAAGGAAAATTTCTGACTTATTACCCTGAAATAGGTGAAATTTCTGCAATTTTGCCCCAATATAAGGGAAATTTCTGCCTTTTTGCTTCCAAATAAGGGGAATTTCAGCCTTTTTACCTCAAAATAAGGGGAATTTCTGAATTTTGGCAGAAAATATTAGGAATTTCTGCCTTTTTGCCCCAAAATAAGGAAAATTTCTGTTTTTTCCTTGAAATAAGTGAAATTTCTGAAAATTTGCCCCAAAAAAGGGAAATTTCTGCATTTTACCCCAAAATAAGGGGAATTTCAGCTTTTTACCTCAAAATAAGGGAAATTTCTGGTTTTTGCACCAAAATATGGAGTATTTCTGCCTTTTTGCCACAAAATAAGGAAAATTTCTGCCTTTTTTCCCTGAAATAAGTGAAATTTCTGCAATTTTGCTCCAAAATAAGTGAAATTTCTGCAATTTTGCCACAAAATAAGGAAAATTTCTGGAATTTTGCCCCAAAATAAGTGGAATTTTTGAGTTTTGCCCCAAAATAAAGAGAATTTCTGCCTTTTTGCCCCACAATTAGGGGAATTTCTGCAATTTTGCTCCAAAATATGCGGAATTTCTGCCTTTTTGCCCCAAAATAAAAAAATTTTTGCTTTTTTTCTCTGAAATAAGTGAAATTTCTGCAATTTTGCCCTAAAAAAAGGGAAATTTCTGCAATTTTTCCCTATAATAAGGGAAATTTCTGCAATTTTGCCCTAAAATAAAACGAATTTCTGCTTTTTTGCCTCTAAATAAGTAGAATTTCTGTCTTTTTCCCCAAAAAAGGGAAATTCTGTCAGTTTTGCCCCAAAATAAGGAAAATTTCTGACTTATTACCCTGAAATAAGTGAAATTTCTGCAATTTTTTCCCACTATAAGGGAAATTTCTGTGTATTTGCCCCCAAATAAAAGGAATTTCAGCCTTTTTACCTCAAAATAAGAGCAATTTCCGAATTTTGGCACAAAATATTAGGAATTTCAGCCTTTTTGCCCCAAAATAAGGAAAATTTCTGCTTTTTTCCCTGAAACAAATGAAATTTCCTCAATTTTGCCCCAAAATAAGTAAAATTTCTGAAATTTGCCCAAAATAATGGAAATTTCTGGAATTTTGCCCCAAAATAAGTGGAATTTCTGAGTTTTGCCCCAAAATAAGGAGAATTTCTGCCTTTTTTGCGCCATAATTAGTAAAATTTCTGCAATTTTGCCGTAAAATAAGGGAAATTTCTGCAATTTTTCCTCATAATAAGGGAAATTTCAGCAATTTTGCCCCAAAATAACGGGAATTTCTGTTTTTTGCCCCACAATTAGGGAAATTTCTGCAATTTTGCCCCAAAATAAGGGGAATTTCTGCCTTTTGCCACATAATATGGGGAATTTCTGCCTTTTTGACCGAAAATAAGAAAAATGCATACCTTTTTGCCATAAAAAGGGAAATTTCTTCATTTTTGCTCCAAAATAAGGGGAACTTTTGCCTTTTTGCCTCTAAATAAGTGGAATTTCTGTTTTTTTCTCCCAAAACAAAAAGAATTTCTGTCTTTTTTGCCCCAAAATAAGGAAAATTTCTGACTTATTACCATGAAATAAGTGAAATTTCTGAAAATTTGCCCCAAAAAAAAGAAAATTTCTGCCTTTTGCCCCAAAATAAGGGGAATTTCAGCATTTTACCTAAAAATAAGAGGAATTTCTGCATTTTTGCCACAAAATATTAGAAATTTCTGCCTTTTTGCCCCAAAATAAAAAAATTTCTGCCTTTTTTTCCTTGAAATAAGTGAAATTTCTGCAATTTTGCCCCAAAATAAGTGAAATTTCTGCAATTTTGCCCCAAAATAAGGGAAATTTCTGCAATTTTGCCCCAAAATAAGTGAAATTTCTGCAATTTTGCCCCAAAATAAGAGAAATTTCTATAATGTTACCCCAAAATAAGTGAAATTTCTGCAATTTTGCTCAAAATAACGAAAATTTTTGGAATTTTGCCCCACAATTAGGGGAATTTCTGCAATTTTGCTCTAAAATACGGGGAATTTCTGCTTTTTTGCCCGAAATAAGGGGAATGCATACCTTTTTGCCATAAAAAAGGGAAATTTCCTCATTTTTTCCCCAAATTAAGGTAAATTTCTGACTTTTTGCCCTGAAATATGTGAAATTTCTGGAATTTTGCCGTAAAATAAGGGAAATTTCTGCAATTTTTCCCCATAAATAGGGAAATTTCTACAATTTTGCTTCAAAATATGGGGAATTTCTGTTTTTTGCCCCACAATTAGGGAAATTTCTGCAATTTTGCCTCAAAATAAGGGGAATTTCTGCCTTTTGCCCCAAAATATGGGGAATTTCTGACTTTTTGTCCGAAAATAAGAAGAATGCATACCTTTTTACCATAAAAAGGGGGAATTTCTTCATTTTTGCTCCAAAATTAGGGGAACTTTTGCCTTTTTGCCTCTAAATAAGTGGAATTTTTGTCTTTGTCCCCCAAAACAAAGGGAATTTCTGTCTTTTTTGCCCCAAAATAAGGAAAATTTCTGACTTATTACCCTGAAATAAGTGAAATTTCTGCAAATTTGCCCCAAAAATAGGAAATTTCTGCCTTTTGCCCCAAAATAAGGGGAATTTCAGCATTTTATCTCAAAATAAAGAAAAGTTCTGATTTTTGCACCAAAATATGGAGAATTTCTGCCTTTTTGCCCCAAAATAAGGAAAATTTCTGCCTTTTTTCCCTGAAATAAGTATAATTTCTGCAATTTTGCCCAAAAATAAGTGAAATTTCTGGAATTTTGCCCCAAAATAAGAGAAATTTCTTTAATTTTGCCCCAAAATAAGTGGAATTTCTGAGTTTTGCCCCAAAATAAGGAGAATTTCTTCCTTTTTGCCCCACAATTAGGGGAATTTCTGCAAATTTGCTCCAAAATACAGGGAATTTCTGCCTCTTTGCCCGAAAATAAGGGAAATGCATACATTTTTGCCATAAAAAAGGGAAATTTCCTCATTTTTGCCCCAAATTAAGGGAAAAGTTTTCCTTTTTGCCCTGAAATATATGAAATTTCTGCAATTTTAGCCCAAAAAAGGTGAATTTCTGCCTTTTTGCCCCAAAATAAGGGAAATTTCTGCCTTTTACCCCAAATTATGGGGAATTTCTGCCTTTTTGTCCGAAAATAAGAAGAATGCATACCTTTTTGCCATAAGAAAGGGAAATTTCTTCATTTTTGCTCCAAAATAAGGGGAACTTTTGCCTTTTTGCCTCTAAATAAGTGGAATTTCTCTCTTTTTCCCCCAAAACAAAGGGAATTTCTGTCTTTTTTGCCCCAAAATAAGGAAAATTTCTGACTTATTACCCTGAAATAAGTGAAATTTCTGCAAATTTGCCCCAAAATAAGGGAAATTTCTGCCTTTTTACCCCCAGATAATGGG
The DNA here is from genome assembly GCF_963924665.1 of Micromys minutus. NCBI lineage: Eukaryota > Metazoa > Chordata > Mammalia > Rodentia > Muridae > Micromys > Micromys minutus. The sequence goes on along the minus strand of NW_027667867.1, from coordinate 530,941 downwards.
AATTTCAGCTTTTCACCTCAAAATAAGGGACATTTCTGCATTTTTGCAACAAAATATTAAAAATTTCTGCATTTTTGCCACAAAATATTAGGAATTTCTGCCTTTTTGCCCCAAAATATGGAAAATTTATGCCTTTTTTTCCCTGAAATAAGTGAAATTTCTGCAATTTTGACCCAAAATAAGTGAAATTTCTGCAATTTTGCCCCAAAATATGTGGAATTTCTGAGTTTTGCCCTAAAATAAGGTGAATTTCTGCCTTTTTGCTCCAAAATAATGGGAATTTCTGCCTTTTTGCCCCAAAATAAGAAAAATTTTTGCTTTTTTTCTCTGAAAAAAGTGAAATTTCTGGAATTTTGCCCCAAAATAAAGGGAATTTCTGTTTTTTGCCCCCAAATAAGGGAAATATTTGCAATTTTGCCCTAAAATAAGGGGAATTTCTGCTTTTTTGCCTCTAAATAAGTGGAATTTCTGTTTTTTCCCCCAAAACAAAGGGAATTTCTGTCATTTTTGCCCCAAAATAAAAAAAATTTCTGACTTATTACCCTGAAATAAGTGAAATTTCTGCAATTTTGCCCCAATATAAGGGAAATTTCTGCCTTTTTGCTTTAAATAAGGGGAATTTCAGCCTTTTTACCTCAAAATAAGGGGAATTTCTGAATTTTGGCACAAAATATTAGGAATTTCTGCCTTTTTGCCCCAAAATAAGGAAAATTTCTGTTTTTCCTTGAAATAAGTGAAATTTCTGAAAATTTGCCCCCAAAAAAGGGAAATTTCTGCATTTTGCCCCAAAATAAGGGGAATTTCAGCTTTTTACCTCAAAATAAGGGAAATTTCTGGTTTTTGCACCAAAATATGGAGTATTTCTCCCTTTTTGCCACAAAATAAGGAAAATTTCTGCCTTTTTTCCCTGAAATAAGTGAAATTTCTGCAATTTTGCCACAAAATAAGTGAAATTTCTGCAATTTTGCCAAAAAATAAAGAAAATTTCTGGAATTTTGCCCCAAAATAAGTGGAATTTTTGAGTTTTGCCCCAAAATAAGGAGAATTTCTGCCTTTTTGCCCCACAATTAGGGGAATTTCTGCAATTTTGCTCCAAAATACGGGGAATTTCTGCCTTTTTGCCCCAAAATAAAAAAAATTTTTGCTTTTTTTCTCTGAAATAAGTGAAATTTCTGCAATTTTGCTCTAAAAAAAAGAAATTTCTGCAATTTTTCCCTATAATAAGGGAAATTTCTGCAATTTTGCCCTAAAATAAGGGGAATTTCTGCTTTTTTGCCTCTAAATAAGTAGAATTTCTGTCTTTTTCCCCCAAAAAAGGGAATTTCTGTCATTTTTGCCCCAAAATAAGGAAAATTTTTGACTTATTACTCTGAAATAAGTGAAATTTCTGCAATTTTTTCCCAATATAAGGGAAATTTCTGCGTATTTGCCCCCAAATAAGGGGAATTTCAGCCTTTTTACCTCAAAATAAGAGGAATTCCCGAATTTTGGCACAAAATATTAGGAATTTCTGCCTTTTTGCCCCAAAATAAGAAGAATTTCTGCAATTTTGCCCAAAATAAGGAAAATTTCTGGAATTTTGCCCCAAAATAAGTGGAATTTCTGAGTTTTGCGCCAAAATAAGGAGAATTTCTGCCTTTTTGCGCCACAATTAGTGAAATTTCTGCAATTTTGCCATAAAATATGGGAAATTTCTGCAATTTTTCCTCATAATAAGGGAAATTTCTTCAATTTTGCCCCAAAATAAGGGGAATATCTGTTTTTTGCCCCACAATTAGGGAAATTTCTGCAATTTTGCCCCAAAATAAGGGGACTTTCTGACTTTTGCCCCAAAATATGAGGAATTTCTGCCTTTTTGTCCGAAAATAACAAAAATGCATACCTTTTTGCCATAAAAAGGGAAATTTCTTCATTTTTGCTCCAAAATAAGGGGAACTTTTGCCTTTTGCCTCTAAATAAGTGGAATTTCTCTCTTTTTCCCTTAAAACAAAGGGAATTTCTGTCTTTTTTGCCCCAAAATAAGGAAAATTTCTGACTTGTTACCCTGAAATAAGTGAAATTTCTGCAATTTTGCCCCAAAATAAGGGAAATTTCTGCCTTTTTGACCCCAAATAAGGGGAATTTCAGCCTTTTTACCTCAAAATAAGGGGAATTTCTGCATTTTTGCCCCAAAATATGGGAAATTTCTGCCTTTTTGCCCCCAAATAATGGGAATTTCAGCCTTTTACCTCAAAATAAGGGAAATTTCTGCATTTTTGCAACAAAATATTAAAAATTTCTGCATTTTTGCCAGAAAATATTACGAATTTCTGCCTTTTTGCCCCAAAATATGGAAAATTTATGCCTTTTTTTCCCTGAAATAAGTGAAATTTCTGCAATTTTGCCCCAAAATAAGTGAAATTTCTGCAATTTTGCCCCAAAATATGTGGAATTTCTGAGTTTTGCCCTAAAATAAGGTGAATTTCTGCCTTTTTGCTCCAAAATAATGGGAATTTCTGCCTTTTTGCCCCAAAATAAGAAAAATTTTTGCTTTTTTTCTCTGAAATAAGTGAAATTTCTGCAATTTTGCCCTAAAATAAAGGAAATTTCTGCAATTTTTTCCCATAATAAGGGAAATTTCTGGAATTTTGCCCCAAAATAAGGGGAATTTCTGTTTTTTGCCCCCAAATAAGGGAAATATCTGCAATTTTGCCCTAAAATAAGGGGAATTTCTGCAATTTTTCCCCATAATAAGGGAAATTTCTGGAATTTTGCCACAAACTAAGGGGAATTTCTGTTTTTTTGCCCCCTAATAAGGGAAATTTCTGCAATTTTGCCCTAAAATAAGGGGAATTTCTGCTTTTTTGCCTCTAAATAAGTGGAATTTCTGTTTTTTCCCCAAAACAAAATGAATTTCTGTCATTTTTGCCCCAAAATAAAAAAAATTTCTGACTTATTACCCTGAAATAAGTGAAATTTCTGCAATTTTGCCCCAATATAAGGGAAATTTCTGCCTTTTTGCTTCCAAATAAGGGGAATTTCAGCCTTTTTACCTCAAAATAAGGGGAATTTCTGAATTTTGGCACAAAATATTAGGAATTTCTGCCTTTTTGCCCCAAAATAAGGAAAATTTCTGTTTTTTCCTTGAAATAAGTGAAATTTCTGAAAATTTGCCCCCAAAAAAAATGAAATTTCTGCATTTTGCCCCAAAATAAGGGGAATTTCAGCTTTTTACCTCAAAATAAGGGAAATTTCTGGTTTTTGCACCAAAATATGGAGTATTTCTGCCTTTTTGCCCCAAAATAAGGAAAATTTCTGCCTTTTTCCTGAAATAAGTGAAATTTCTGCAATTTTGCCTCAAAATAAGTGAAATTTCTGCAATTTTGCCACAAAATAAGGAAAATTTCTGGAATTTTGCCCCAAAATAAGTGGAATTTTTGAGTTTTGCCCCAAAATAAGGAGAATTATTGCCTTTTTGCCCCACAATTAGGGGAATTTCTGCAATTTTGCTTCAAAATATGGGGAATTTCTGCCTTTTTGCCCCAAAATAAAAAAAATTTTTGCTTTTTTTCTCTGAAATAAGTGAAATTTCTGCAATTTTGCCCTAAAAAAGGGAAATTTCTGCAATTTTTCCCTATAATAAGGGAAATTTCTGCAATTTTGCCCTAAAATAAAGGGAATTTCTGCTTTTTTGCCTCTAAATAAGTAGAATTTCTGTCTTTTTCCCCCCAAAAAGGGAAATTCTGTCAGTTTTGCCCCAAAATAAGGAAAATTTTTGACTTATTATCCTGAAATAAGTGAAATTTCTGCAATTTTTTCCCAAAATAAGGGAAATTTCTGTGTATTTGCCCCCAAATAAAAGGAATTTCAGCCTTTTTACCTCAAAATAAGAGGAATTTCTGAATTTTGGCACAAAATATTAGGAATTTCTGCCTTTTTGCCCCAAAATAAGAAAAATTTCTGCTTTTTTCCCTGAAACAAATGAAATTTCCTCAATTTTGCCCCAAAATAAGTAAAATTTCTGCAATTTTGCCCAAAATAAGGGAAATTTCTGGAATTTTGCCCCAAAATAAGTGGAATTTCTGAGTTTTGCCCCAAAATAAAGAGAATTTCTGCCTTTTTGCGCCACAATTAGTGAAATTTCTGCAATTTTGCTGTAAAATAAGGGAAATTTCTGCAATTTTTCCTCATAATAAGGGAAATTTCAGCAATTTTGCCCCAAAATAAGGGGAATTTCTGTTTTTTGCCCCACAATTAGGGAAATTTCTGCAATTTTGCCCCAAAATAAGGGGAATTTCTGCCTTTTGCCACAAAATATGGGGAATTTCTGCCTTTTTGACCGAAAATAAGAAAAATGCATACCTTTTTGCCATAAAAAGGGAAATTTCTTCATTTTTGCTCCAAAATAAGGGGAACTTTTGCCTTTTTGCCTCTAAATAAGTGGAATTTCTGTTTTTTCCCCCAAAACAAAAAGAATTTCTGTCTTTTTTGCCCCAAAATAAGGAAAATTTCTGACTTATTACCATGAAATAAGTGAAATTTCTGAAAATTTGCGCCCAAAAAAAGAAAATTTCTGCCTTTTGCCCCAAAATAAGGGGAATTTCAGCATTTTACCTAAAAATAAGAGGAATTTCTGCATTTTTGCCACAAAATATTAGGAATTTCTGCCTTTTTGCCCCAAAATAAAAAAATTTCTGCCTTTTTTCCTTGAAATAAGTGAAATTTCTGCAATTTTGCCCCAAAATAAGTGAAATTTCTGCAATTTTGCCCCAAAATAAGGGAAATTTCTGCAATTTTGCCCCAAAATAAGGGAAATTTCTGCAATTTTGCCCCAAAATAAGAGAAATTTCTGCAATGTTGCCCCAAAATAAGTGAAATTTCTGCAATTTTGCCCCAAAATAATGAAAATTTCTGGAATTTTGCCCCACAATTAGGGGAATTTCTGCAATTTTGCTCTAAAATACGGGGAATTTCTGCCTTTTTGCCCGAAATAAGGGGAATGCATACCTTTTTGCCATAAAAAAAGGGAAATTTCTTCATTTTTCCCCCAAATTAAGGTAAATTTCTGACTTTTTGCCCTGAAATATGTGAAATTTCTGCAATTTTGCCTTAAATAAGGGAAATTTCTGCAATTTTTCTCCATAAATAGGGAAATATCTGCAATTTTGCTTCAAAATAAGGGGAATTTCTGTTTTTTGCCCCACAATTAGGGAAATTTCTGCAATTTTGCCTCAAAATAAGGGGAATTTCTTCCTTTTTCCCCAAAATATGGGGAATTTCTGACTTTTTGTCTGAAAATAAGAAGAATGCATACCTTTTTACCATAAAAAGGGGGAATTTCTTCATTTTTGCTCCAAAATTAGGGGAACTTTTGCCTTTTTGCCTCTAAATAAGTGGAATTTTTGTCTTTGTCCCCCAAAACAAAGGGAATTTCTGTCTTTTTTGCCCCAAAATAAGGTAAATTTCTGACTTATTACCCTGAAATAAGTGAAATTTCTGCAAATTTGCGCCAAAAATAAGGAAATTTCTGCCTTTTGCCCCAAAATAAGGGGAATTTCAGCATTTTATCTCAAAATAAAGAAAAGTTCTGATTTTTGCACCAAAATATGGAGAATTTCTGCCTTTTTGCCCCAAAATAAGGAAAATTTCTGCCTTTTTTCCCTGAAATAAGTATAATTTCTGCAATTTTGCCCGAAAATAAGTGAAATTTCTGGAATTTTGCCCCAAAATAAGAGAAATTTCTTTAATTTTGCCCCAAAATAAGTGGAATTTCTGAGTTTTGCCCCAAAATAAGGAGAATTTCTTCCTTTTTGCCCCACAATTAGGGGAATTTCTGCAAATTTGCTTCAAAATACAGGGAATTTCTGCTTCTTTGCCCGAAAATAAGGAAAATGCATACTTTTTGCCATAAAAAAGGGAAATTTCCTCATTTGTGCCCCAAATTAAGGTAAAAGTTTTCCTTTTTGCCCTGAAATATATGAAATTTCTGCAATTTTAGCCCAAAATAAGGTGAATTTCTGCCTTTTTGCCCCAAAATAAGGGAAATTTCTGCCTTTTGCCCCAAATTATGGGGAATTTCTGCCTTTTTGTCCGAAAATAAGAAGAATGCATACCTTTTTGCCATAAAAAAGGGAAATTTCTTCATTTTTGCTCCAAAATAAGGGGACCTTTTGCCTTTTGCCTCTAAATAAGTGGAATTTCTCTCTTTTTCCCCCAAAACAAAGGGAATTTCTGTCTTTTTTGCCCCAAAATAAGGAAAATTTCTGACTTATTACCCAGAAAGAAGTGAAATTTCTGCAAATTTGCCCCAAAATAAGGGAAATTTCTGCCTTTTGGCCCCCAAATAAGGGGAATTTCAGCTTTTTACCTCAAAATAAGGGAAATTTCTGCATTTTTGCAACAAAATATTAAAAATTTCTGCATTTTTGCCACAAAATATTAGGAATTTCTGCCTTTTTGCCCCAAAATATGGAAAATTTATGCCTTTTTTTTCCCTGAAATAAGTGAAATTTCTGCAATTTTGCCCCAAAATAAGTAAAATTTCTGCAATTTTGCCCCAAAATAAGTGGAATTTCTGAGTTTTGCCCTAAAATAAGATGAATTTCTGCCTTTTTGCTCCAAAATAATGGGAATTTCTGTCTTTTTGCCCCAAAATAAGAAAAAATTTTTGCTTTTTTTCTCTGAAATAAGTGAAATTTCTGCAATTTTGCCCTAAAATAAAGGAAATTTCTACAATTTTTTCCCATAATAAGAGAAATTTCTGGAATTTTGCCCCAAAATAAGGGGAATTTCTGTTTTTTGCCCCCAAATAAGGGAATTATCTGCAATTTTGCCCTAAAATAAGGGGAATTTCTGTTTTTTGCCTCTAAATAAGTGGAATTTCTGTTTTTTCCCCCAAAACAAAGGGAATTTCTGTCATTTTTGCCCCAAAATAAAAAAAATTTCTGACTTATTACCCTGAAATAAGTGAAATTTCTGCAATTTTGCCCCAATATAAGGGAAATTTCTGTCTTTTTGCTCCAAATAAGGGGAATTTCAGCCTTTTTACCTCAAAATAAGGGGAATTTCTGAATTTTGGCACAAAATATTAGGAATTTCTGCCTTTTTGCCCCAAAATAAGGAAAATTTCTGTTTTTTCCTTGAAATAAGTGAAATTTCTGAAAATTTGCCCCAAAAAAAGGGAAATTTCTGCATTTTGCCCCAAAATAAGGGGAATTTCAGCTTTTTACCTCAAAATAAGGGAAATTTCTGGTTTTTGCACCAAAATATGGAGTATTTCTGCCTTTTTGCCACAAAATAATGAAAATTTCTGCCTTTTTTCCCTGAAATAAGTGAAATTTCTGCAATTTTGCTCCAAAATAAGTGAAATTTCTGCAATTTTGCCACAAAATAAAGAAAATTTCTGGAATTTTGCCCCAAAATAAGTGGAATTTTTGAGTTTTGTCCCAAAATAAGGAGAATTTCTGCCTTTTTGCCCCACAATTAGGGGAATTTCTGCAATTTTGCTCCAAAATACGGGGAATTTCTGCCTTTTTGCCCCAAAATAAAAAAAATTTTTGCTTTTTTTCTCTGAAATAAGTGAAATTTCTGCAATTTTGCCCTAAAAAAGGGAAATTTCTGCAATTTTTCCCTATAATAAGGGAAATTTCTGCAATTTTGCCCTAAAATAAGGGGAATTTCTGCTTTTTTGCCTCTAAATAAGTAGAATTTCTGTCTTTTTCCCAAAAAAAAGGAATTTCTGTCATTTTTGCCCCAAAATAAGGAAAATTTTTGACTTATTACTCTGAAATAAGTGAAATTTCTGCAATTTTTTCCCAATATAAGGGAAATTTCTGCGTATTTGCCCCCAAATAAGGGGAATTTCAGGCTTTTTACCTCAAAATAAGAGGAATTTCCGAATTTTGGCACAAAATATTAGGAATTTCTGCCTTTTTGCCCCAAAATAAGGAAAATTTCTGCAATTTTGCCCAAAATAAGGGAAATTTCTGGAATTTTGCCCCAAAATAAGTGGAATTTCTGAGTTTTGCCCCAAAATAAGGAGAATTTCTGCCTTTTTTCGCAACAATTAGTGAAATTTCTGCAATTTTGCCGTAAAATAAGGGAAATTTCTGCAATTTTTCCTCATAATAAGGGAAATTTCTGCAATTTTGCCCCAAAATAAGGGGAATTTCTGTTTTTTGCCCCACTCTTAGGGAAATTTCTGCAATTTTGCCCCAAAATAAAAGGAATTTCTGACTTTTGCCCCAAAATATGAGGAATTTCTGCCTTTTTGTCCGAAAATAAGAAAAATGCATATCTTTTTGCCATAAAAAGGGAAATTTCTTCATTTTTGCTCCAAAATAAGGGGAACTTTTGCCTTTTTGCCTCTAAATAAGTGGAATTTCTGTTTTTTTGTCCCAAAACAAAAAGAATTTCTGTCTTTTTTGCCCCAAAATAAGGAAAATTTCTGACTTATTACCATGAAATAAGTGAAATTTCTGAAAATTTGCCCCAAAAATAAGGAAATTTCTGCCTTTTGCCCCAAAATAAGGGGAATTTCAGCATTTTACCTAAAAATAAGGGGTATTTCTGCATTTTTGCCACAAAATATTAGGAATTTCTGCCTTTTTGCCCCAAAATAAAAAAAATTTCTGCCTTTTTTCCCTGAAATAAGTGAAATTTCTGCAATTTTTGCCCCAAAATAAGTGAAATTTCTGCAATTTTGCCCCAAAATAAGGGAAATTTCTGCAATTTGCCCCAAAATAAGTGAAATTTCTGCAATTTTGCCCCAAAATAACGAAAATTTCTGGAATTTTGCTCCACAATTAGGGGAATTTCTGCAATTTTGCTCCAAAATACGGGGAATTTCTGCCTTTTTGCCCGAAATAAGGGGAATGCATACCTTTTTGCCATAAAAAAGGGAAATTTCTTCATTTTTTCCCCAAATTAAGGGAAATTTCTGACTTTTTGCCCTGAAATATGGGAAATTTCTGCAATTTTAGCCCAAAATAAGGTGAATTTCTGCCTTTTTGCCCCAAAATAATGGGAATTTCTGCATTTTTGCCCCAAAATAAGAAAAATTTTTGCCTTTTTTCTCTGAAATAAGTGAAATTTCTGCAATTTTGCCCTAAAATAAGAGAAATTTCTGCAATTTTTCCCCATAATAAGGGAAATTTCTGGAATTTTGACACAAAATAAGGGGAATTTCTGTTATTTTGCCCCCAAATAAGGGAAATTTCTGCAATTTTGCCCTAAAATAAGGGGAATTTCTGCTTTTTTGCCTCTAAATAAGTGGAATTTCTATCTTTTTCCCCCAAAACAAAAAGAATTTCTGTCATTTTCGCACCAAAATAAGAAAAATTTCTGACTTATTACCCTGAAATAGGTGAAATTTCTGCAATTTTGCCCCAATATAAGGGAAATTTCTGCCTTTTTGCTTCCAAATAAGGGGAATTTCAGCCTTTTTACCTCAAAATAAGGGGAATTTCTGAATTTTGGCACAAAATATTAGGAATTTCTGCCTTTTTGCCCCAAAATAAGGAAAATTTCTGTTTTTTCCTTGAAATAAGTGAAATTTCTGAAAATTTGCCCCAAAAAAGGGAAATTTCTGCATTTTGCCCCAAAATAAGGGGAATTTCAGCTTTTTACCTCAAAATAAGGGAAATTTCTGGTTTTTGCACCAAAATATGGAGTATTTCTGCCTTTTTGCCACAAAATAAGGAAAATTTCTGCCTTTTTTTCTGAAATAAGTGAAATTTCTGCAGTTTTGCCCCAAAATAAGTGAAATTTCTGCAATTTTGCCACAAAATAAGGAAAATTTCTGGAATTTTGCCCCAAAATAAGTGGAATTTTTGAGTTTTGCCCCAAAATAAAGAGAATTTCTGCCTTTTTGCCCCACAATTAGGGGAATTTCTGCAATTTTGCTCCAAAATATGGGGAATTTCTGCCTTTTTGCCCCAAAATAAAAAAATTTTTGCTTTTTTTCTCTGAAATAAGTGAAATTTCTTCAATTATGCCCTAAAAAAAGGGAAATTTCTGCAATTTTTCTTTATAATAAGGGAAATTTCTGCAATTTTGCCCTAAAATAAAGGGAATTTCTGCTTTTTTGCCTCTAAATAAGTAGAATTTCTGTCTTTTTCCCCAAAAAAGGGAAATTCTGTCAGTTTTGCCCCAAAATAAGGAAAATTTCTGACTTATTACCCTGAAATAAGTGAAATTTCTGCAATTTTTTCCCAATATAAGGGAAATTTCTGTGTATTTGCCCCCAAATAAAAGGAATTTCAGCCTTTTTACCTCAAAATAAGAGCAATTTCCGAATTTTGGCACAAAATATTAGGAATTTCAGCCTTTTTGCCCCAAAATAAGGAAAATTTCTGCTTTTTTCCCTGAAACAAATGAAATTTCCTCAATTTTGCCCCAAAATAAGTAAAATTTCTGCAATTTTGCCCAAAATAATGGAAATTTCTGGAATTTTGCCCCAAAATAAGTGGAATTTCTGAGTTTTGCCCCAAAATAAAGAGAATTTCTGCATTTTTGCGCCATAATTAGTGAAATTTCTGCAATTTTGCCGTAAAATAAGGGAAATTTCTGCAATTTTTCCTCATAATAAGGGAAATTTCAGCAATTTTGCCCAAAAATAAGGGGAATTTCTGTTTTTTGCCCCACAATTAGGGAAATTTCTGCAATTTTGCCCCAAAATAAGGGGAATTTCTGCCTTTTGCCACAAAATATGGGGAATTTCTGCCTTTTTGTCCGAAAATAAGAAAAATGCATACCTTTTTGCCATAAAAAGGGAAATTTCTTCATTTTTGCTCCAAAATAAGGGGAACTTTTGCATTTTTGCCTCTAAATAAGTGGAATTTCTGTTTTTTTCGCCAAAAACAAAAAGAATTTCTGTCTTTTTTGCCCCAAAATAAGGAAAATTTCTGACTTATTACCATGAAATAAGTGAAATTTCTGAAAATTTGCCCCCCAAAAAAGAAAATTTCTGCCTTTTGCCCCAAAATAAGGGGAATTTCAGCATTTTACCTAAAAATAAGAGGAATTTCTGCATTTTTGCCACAAAATATTAGGAATTTCTGCCTTTTTGCCCCAAAATAAAAAAATTTCTGCCTTTTTTCCTTGAAATAAGTGAAATTTCTGCAATTTTGCCCCAAAATAAGTGAAATTTCTGCAATTTTGCCCCAAAATAAGGGAAATTTCTGCAATTTTGCCCCAAAATAAGTGAAATTTCTGCAATTTTGCCCCAAAATAAGAGAAATTTCTATAATGTTGCCCCAAAATAAGTGAAATTTCTGCAATTTTGCCCCAAAATAACGAAAATTTCTGGAATTTTGCCCCACAATTAGATGAATTTCTGCAATTTTGCTCTAAAATACGGGGAATTTCTGCCTTTTTGCCCGAAATAAGGGGAATGCATAACTTTTTGCCATAAAAAAGGGAAATATCCTCATTTTTTCCCCAAATTAAGGTAAATTTCTGACTTTTTGCCCTGAAATATGTGAAATTTCTGGAATTTTGCCGTAAAATAAGGGAAATATCTGCAATTTTTCCCCATAAATAGGGAAATTTCTGCAATTTTGCTTCAAAATAAGGGGAATTTCTGTTTTTTGTTCCACAATTAGGTTAATTTCTGCAATTTTGCCTCAAAATAAGGGGAATTTCTGCCTTTTGCCCCAAAATATGGGGAATTTCTGACTTTTTGTCCGAAAATAAGAAGAATGCATACCTTTTTACCATAAAAAGGGGGAATTTCTTCATTTTTGCTCCAAAATTAGGGGAACTTTTGCCTTTTTGCCTCTAAATAAGTGGAATTTTTGTCTTTGTCCCCCAAAACAAAGGGAATTTCTGTCTTTTTTGCCCCAAAATAAGGAAAATTTCTGACTTATTACCCTGAAATAAGTGAAATTTCTGCAAATTTGCCCCAAAAATAAGGAAATTTCTGCCTTTTGCCCCAAAATAAGGGGAATTTCAGCATTTTATCTCAAAATAAAGAAAAGTTCTGATTTTTGCACCAAAATATGGAGAATTTCTGCCTTTTTGCCCCAAAATAAGGAAAATTTCTGCCTTTTTTCCCTGAAATAAGTATAATTTCTGCAATTTTGCCCGAAAATAAGTGAAATTTCTGGAATTTTGCCCCAAAATAAGAGAAATTTCTTTAATTTTGCCCCAAAATAAGTGGAATTTCTGAGTTTTGCCCCAAAATAAGGAGAATTTCTTCCTTTTTGCCCCACAATTAGGGGAATTTCTGCAAATTTGCTCCAAAATACAGGGAATTTCTGCCTCTTTGCCCGAAAATAAGGGAAATGCATACATTTTTGCCATAAAAAAGGGAAATTTCCTCATTTTTGCCCCAAATTAAGGGAAAAGTTTTCCTTTTGGCCCTGAAATATATGAAATTTCTGCAATTTTAGCCCAAAATAAGGTGAATTTCTGCCTTTTTGCCCCAAAATAAGGGAAATTTCTGCCTTTTGCCCCAAATTATGGGGAATTTCTGCCTTTTTGTCCGAAAATAAGAAGAATGCATACCTTTTTGCCATAAAAAAAGAAATTTCTTCATTTTTGCTCCAAAATAAGGGGAACTTTTGCCTTTTTGCCTCTAAATAAGTGGAATTTCTCTCTTTTTCCCCCCAAACAAAGGGAATTTCTGTCTTTTTTGCCCCAAAATAAGGAAAATTTCTGACTTATTACCCTGAAATAAGTGAAATTTCTGCAAATTTGTCCCAAAATAAGGGAAATTTCTGCCTTTTTACCCCCAGATAATGGGAATTTCAGCTTTTTACCTCAAAATAAGGGAAATTTCTGCATTTTTGCAACAAAATATTAAAAATTTCTGCATTTTTGCCACAAAATTTTAGGAATTTCTGCCTTTTTGCCCCAAAATATGGAAAATTTATGCCTTTTTTCCCTGAAATAAGTAAAATTTCTGCAATTTTGACCCAAAATAAGTGAAATTTCTGCAATTTTGCCCCAAAATATGTGGAATTTCTGAGTTTTGCCCTAAAATAAGGTGAATTTCTGCCTTTTTGCTCCAAAATAATGGGAATTTCTGCCTTTTTGCCCCAAAATAAGAAAAATTTTTGCTTTTTTTCTCTGAAATAAGTGAAATTTCTGGAATTTTGCCCCAAAATAAAGGGAATTTCTGTTTTTTGCCCCCAAATAAGGGAAATATTTGCAATTTTGCCCTAAAATAAAAGGAATTTCTGCTTTTTTGCCTCTAAATAAGTGGAATTTCTGTTTTTTCCCCCAAAACAAAGGAAATTTCTGTAATTTTTGCCCCAAAATAAAAAAAATTTCTGACTTATTACCCTGAAATAAGTGAAATTTCTGCAATTTTGCCCCAATATAAGGGAAATTTCTGCCTTTTTGCTACAAATAAAGGGAATTTCAGCTTTTTTACCTCAAAATAAGGGGAATTTCTGAATTTTGGCACAAAATATTAGGAATTTCTGCCTTTTTGACCCAAAATAAGGAAAATTTCTGTTTTTTCCTTGAAATAAGTGAAATTTCTGAAAATTTGCCCCCAAAAAAGGGAAATTTCTGCATTTTGCCCCAAAATAAGGGGAATTTAAGCTTTTTACCTCAAAATAAGGGAAATTTCTCGTTTTTGCACCAAAATATGGAGTATTTCTGCCTTTTTGCCACAAAATAAGAAAAATTTCTGCCTTTTTTCCATGAAATAAGTGAAATTTCTGCAATTTTGCCCCAAAATAAGGGAAATTTCTGCAATTTTGCCACAAAATAAAGAAAATTTCTGGAATTTTGCCCCAAAATAAGTGGAATTTTTGAGTTTTGCCCCAAAATAAGGAGAATTTCTGCCTTTTTGCCCCACAATTAGGGGAATTTCTGCAATTTTGCTCCAAAATACGGGGAATTTCTGCCTTTTTGCCCCAAAATAAAAAAAAATTTTGCTTTTTTTCTCTGAAATAAGTGAAATTTCTGCAATTTTGCCCTAAAAAAAAGAAATTTCTGCAATTTTTCCCTATAATAAGGGAAATTTCTGCAATTTTGCCCTAAAATATGGGGAATTTCTGCTTTTTTGCCTCTAAATAAGTAGAATTTCTGTCTTTTTCCCCCCAAAAAAGGAATTTCTGTCATTTTTGCCCCAAAATAAGGAAAATTTTTGACTTATTACTCTGAAATAAGTGAAATTTCTGCAATTTTTTCCCAATATAAGGGAAATTTCTGCGTATTTGCCCCCAAATAAGGGGAATTTCAGCCTTTTTACCTCAAAATAAGAGGAATTTCCGAATTTTGGCACAAAATATTAGGAATTTCTGCCTTTTTGCCCCAAAATAAGAAAAATTTCTGCAATTTTGCCCCAAAATAAGTGGAATTTCTGAGTTTTGCGCCAAAATAAGGAGAATTTCTGCCTTTTTGCGCCACAATTAGTGAAATTTCTGCAATTTTGCCGTAAAATATGGGAAATTTCTGCAATTTTTCCTCATAATAAGGGAAATTTCTGCAATTTTGCCCCAAAATAAGGGGAATTTCTGTTTTTTGCCCCACAATTAGGGAAATTTCTGCAATTTTGCCCCAAAATAAGGGGACTTTCTGACTTTTGCCCCATAATATGAGGAATTTCTGCCTTTTTGTCCGAAAATAAGAAAAATGCATACCTTTTTGCCATAAAAAGGGAAATTTCTTCATTTTTGCTCCAAAATAAGGGGAACTTTTGCTTTTTTGCCTCTAAATAAGTGGAATTTCTGTTTTTTTCCCCCAATACAAAAAGAATTTCTGTCTTTTTTGCCCCAAAATAAGGAAAATTTCTCACTTATTACAATGAAATAAGTGAAATTTCTGAAAATTTGCCCCAAAAATAAGGAAATTTCTGCCTTTTGCCCCAAAATAAGGGGAATTTCAGCATTTTACCTAAAAATAAGGGGAATTTCTGCATTTTTGCCACAAAATATTAGGAATTTCTGCCTTTTTGCCCCAAAATAAAAAAAATTTCTGCCTTTTTTCCCTGAAATAAGTTAAATTTCTGCAATTTTGCCCCAAAATAAGTGAAATTTCTGCAATTTTGCCCCAAAATAAGGGAAATTTCTGCAATTTGCCCCAAAATAAGTGAAATTTCTGCAATTTTGCCCCAAAATAAGAGAAATTTCTGGAATTTTGTTCCAAAATAAGTGGAATTTCTGAGTTTTGCCCCAAAATAAGGAAAATTTCTGCCTTTTTGCGCCACAATTAGTGAAATTTCTGCAATTTTGCCGTAAAATAAGGGAAATTACTGCAATTTTTTCTCATAATAAGGGAAATTTCTGCAATTTTGCCCCAAAATAAGGAGAATTTCTGTTTTTTTGCCCCACAATTAGGGAAATTTCTGCAATTTTGCCCAAAAATAAGGGAAATTTCTGCCTTTTGCCCCAAAATATGGGGAATTTCTGCCTTTTTGTCTTAAAATAAGAAAAATGCATACCTTTTTGCCATAAAAAGAGAAATTTCTTCATTTTTGCTCTAAAATAAGGGGAACTTTTGCCTTCTTGCCTCTAAATAAGTGGAATTTCTGTCTTTTTCCCCCAAAACAAAGGGAATTTCTGTCTTTTTTGCCCCAAAATAAGGAAAATTTCTGACTTATAATCCTGAAATAAGTGAAATTTCTGCAAATTTGCCCCAAAATAAGAAAAATTTCTGCATTTTTGCCCCCAAATAAGGGGAATTTCAACCTTTTTATCTCAAAATAAGGGAAATTTCTGCATTTTTGCAACAAAATATTAGGAATTTCTGCATTTTTGCCACAAAATATTAGGAATTTCTGCCTTTTTGCCACAAAATAAAGAAAATTTCTGCCTTTTTTCCCGGAAATAAGTGAAATTTCTGCAAATTTGCCCCAAAAAAAGGGAAATTTCTGCCTTTTGCCCCAAAATAAGGGGAATTTCAGCATTTTACCTCAAAATAAGAAAAATTTCTGATTTTCACCTAAATATGGAGAATTTCTGCCTTTTTGCCACAAAATAAGGAAAATTTCTGCTTTTTTCCCTGAAAAAAGTGAAATTTCTGCAATTTTGCCCCAAAATAAGTGGAATTTCTTAGTTTTTCCCCAAAATAAAGAGAATTTCTGCCTTTTTGCCCCACAATTAGGGGAATTTCTGCAATTTTGCTCCAAAATACGGGGAATTTCTGCCTTTTTGCCCGAAATAAGGGGAATGCATACCTTTTTGCCATAAAAAAGAGAAATTTCTTCATTTTTGCCCCAAATTAAGGGAAATTTCTGACTTTTTGCCCTGAAATATGTGAAATTTCTGCAATTTTAGCCCAAAATAAGGTGAATTTCTGCCTTTTTGCCCCAAAATAATGGGAATTTCTGCCTTTTTGCCCCAAAATAAGAAAAATTTTTGCCTTTTTTCTCTGAAATAAGTGAAATTTCTGCAATTTTGCCCTAAAATAAGGGAAATTTCTGCAATTTTTCCCCATAATAAGGGAAATTTCTGGAATTTTGCCACAAAATAAGGGGAATTTCTGTTTTTCTGCCCCCAAATAAGGGAAATTTCTGCAATTTTGCTCTAAAATAAAGGGAATTTTTGCTTTTTGCCTCTAAATAAGTGGAATTTCTGTCTTTTTCCCCCAAAACAAAGGGAATTTCTGTCATTTTTGCCCCAAAATAAGGAAAATTTCTGACTTATTACCCTGAAATAAGTGAAATTTCTGCACTTTTTCCCCAATATAAGGGAAATTTCTGTCTTTTTGCCCCCAAATAAGGGGAATTTCAGCCTTTTTACCTCAAAATAAGGGGAATTTCTGAATTTTGGCACAAAATATTAGGAATTTCTGCCTTTTTGCCCCAAAATAAGGAAAATTTCTGATTTTTTTCCTGAAATAAGTGAAATTTCTGCAATTTTGCCCCAAAATAAGTAAAATTCCTCAATTTTGCCCCAAAATAAGGGAAATTTCTGAAATTTTGCCCCGAAATAAGTGGAATTTCTGAGTTTTGCCCCAAAATAAGGAGAATTTCTGCCTTTTTGCGCCACAATTAGTGAAATTTCTGCAATTTTGCCGTAAAATAAGGGAAATTTCTGCAATTTTTCCTCGTAATAATGGAAATTTCTGCAATTTTGCCCCAAAATAAGAAGAATTTCTGTTTCTTGCCCCACAATTAGGGAAATTTCTGCAATTTTGCCCAAAAATAAGGGAAATTTCTGCCGTTTGCCACAAAATATGGGGAATTTCTGCCTTTTTGTCTGAAAATAAAAAGAATGCATACCTTTTTGCCATAAAAAAGGGAAATTTCTTCATTTTTGCTCCAAAATAAGGGGAACTTTTGCCATTTTGCCTCTAAATAAGAGGAATTTCTGTCTTTTTCCCCCAAAACAAAGGGAATTTCTGTCTTTTTTGCCCCAAAATAAGGAAAATTTCTGACTTATAACCCTGAAATAAGTGAAATTTCTGCAAATTTGCCCCAAAATAAGAAAAATTTCTGCCTTTTTGCCCCTAAATAAGTGGAATTTCAGCCTTTTTATCTCAAAATAAGAGAAATTTCTGCATTTTTGCAACAAAATATTAAGAATTTCTGCATTTTTGCCACAAAATATTAGGAATTTCTGCCTTTTTGCCCCAAAATAAGGAAAATTTCTGCCTTTTTTTTCGGAAATAAGTGAAATTTCTGCAAATTTGCCCCAAAAAAGGGAAATTTCTGCCTTTTGCCCCAAAATAAAAGGAATTTCAGCATTTTACCTCAAAATAAGGGAAATTTTTAATTTTTGCAACAAAATATGGAGAATTTCTGCCTTTTTGCCCCAAAATAAGGAAAATTTCTGCCTATTTTCCCTGAAATAAGTGAAATTTCTGCAATTTTGCCCCAAAATAAGTGAAATTTCTGCAATTTTGCCCCAAAATAAGGAAAATTTCTGGAATTTTGCCACACAATTAGGGGAATTTCTGCAATTTTGCTCCAAAATACGGGGAATTTCTGCCTTTTTGCCCAAAATAAGGGGAATGCATACCTTTTTGCCATAAAAAAGGAAAATTTCTTCATTTTTGCCCCAAATTAGGGGAAATTTCTGAATTTTTGCCCTGAAATATGTGAAATTTCTGCAATTTAAGCCCAAAATAAGGTGAATTTCTGCCTTTTTGTCCCAAAATAATGGGAATTTCTGCCTTTTTTGCCCCAAAATAAGAAAAATTTTTGCCTTTTTTCTCTGAAATAAGTGAAATTTCTGCAATTTTGCCCTAAAATAAGGGAAATTTCTGCCTTTTGCCTCAAAATATGGGGAATTTCTGCTTTTTTGTCTGAAAATAAGAAGAATGCATACCTTTTTGCCATAAAAAAGGGAAATTTCTTCATTTTTGCTACAAAATAAGGGGAACTTTTGCCTTTTTGCCTCTAAATAAGTGGAATTTCTGTCTTTTTCCCTTAAAACAAAGGAATTTCTGTCTTTTTTGCTCCAAAATAAGGAAAATTTCTGACTTATAACCCTGAAATAAGTGAAATTTCTGCAAATTAGCCCCAAAATAAGAAAAATTTCTGCCTTTTTGCCCCCAAATAAGTGGAATTTCAGCCTTTTTATCTCAAAATAAGGGAAATTTCTGCATTTTTGCAACAAAATATTAGGAATTTCTGCATTATTGCCACAAAATACTAAGAATTTCTTTATTTTTGCCCCAAAATTAGAAAAATTTCTGCCTTTTTTCTCGGAAATAAGTGAAATTTCTGCAAATTTGCCCCAAAAAAAGGGAAATTTCTGCCTTTTGCCCCATAATAAGGGGAATTTCAGCATTTTACCTCAAAATATGGGAAATTTCTGATTTTTGCACCAAAATATGGAGAATTTCTGCCTTTTGCCCCAAAATAAGGAAAATTTCTGCCTATTTTCCCTGAAATAAGTGAAATTTCTGCAATTTTGCCCCAAAATAAGTGAAATTTCTGCAATTTTGCCCCAAAATAAGGAAAATTTCTGGAATTTTGCCCCACAATTAGGGGAATTTCTGCAATTTTGCTCCAAAATACAAGGAATTTCTGCCTTTTTGCCCAAAATAAATGGGAATGCATACCTTTTTGCCATAAAAAAAAGAAATTTCTTCATTTTTTCCCCAAATTAAGGGAAATTTCTGACTTTTTGCCCTGAAATATGTGAAATTTCTGCAATTTTAGCCCAAAATAAGGTGAATTTCTGCCTTTTTGCCCCAAAATAATGGGAATTTCTGCCTTTTTGCCCCAAAATAAGAAAAATTTTTGCCTATTTTCTCTGAAATAAGTGAAATTTCTGCTATTTTGCCCTAAAATAAGGGAAATTTCTGCAATTTTTCCCCATAATAAGGGAAATTTCTGGAATTTTGCCACAAAATAAGGGGAATTTCTGTTTTTTTGCCCCCTAATAAGGGAAATTTCTGCAATTTTGCCCTAAAATAAGGGGAATTTTTGCTTTTTGCCTCTAAATAAGTGGAATTTCTGTCTTTTTCCCCCAAAACAATAAGAATTTCTGTCATTTTTGCCCCAAAATAAGGAAAATTTCTGACTTATTACCCTGAAATAAGTGAAATTTCTGCACTTTTTCCCCAATATAAGGGAAATTTCTGTCTTTTTGCCCCCAAATAAGGGGAATTTCAGCCTTTTTACCTCAAAATAAGGGGAATTTCTGAATTTTGGCACAAAATATTAGGAATTTCTGTTTTTTTGCCCCCAAAAAAGGAAAATTTCTGCTTTTTTTCCCTGAAATAAGTGAAATTTCTGCAATTTTGCCCCAAAATAAGTAAAATTTCTGCAATTTTGCCCCAAAATAAGGGAAATTTCTGGAATTTTGCCCCAAAATAAGTGGAATTTCTGAGTTTTGCCCCAAAATAAGGAGAATTTCTGCCTTTTTGCGCCAAAAGTAGTGAAATTTCTGCAATTTTGCCGTATAATAAGGGAAATTTCTGCAATTTTTCTCATTAATAAGGGAAATTTCTGCAATTTTGCCCCAAAATAAGGGGAATTTCTGTTTTTTGCCCCACAATTAGGGAAATTTCTGCAATTTTGCCCAAAAATAAGGGAAATTTCTGCCGTGTGCCCCAAAATATGGGGAATTTCTGCCTTTTTGTCTGAAAATAAGAAGAATGCATACCTTTTTGCCATAAAATGGAAATTTCTTCATTTTTGCTCCAAAATAAGGGGAACTTTTGCCTTTTTGCCTCTAAATAAGTGGAATTTCTGTTCTTTTCCCCCAAAACAAAGGCAATTTCTGTCATTTTTGCCCTAAAATAAGGAACATTTCTGACTTATAACCCTGAAATAAGTGAAATTTCTGCAAATTTGCCCCAAAATAAGAAATATTTCTGCGTTTTTGCCCCTAAATAAAGGAAATTTCAGCCTTTTTATCTCAAAATAAGGGAAATTTCTGCATTTTTGCAACAAAATATTAGGAATTTCTGCATTTTTGCCACAAAATATTTGGAATTCCTGCCTTTTTGCCCCAAAATAAGAAAAATTTCTGCCTTTTTTCCCGGAAATAAGTGAAATTTCTGCAATTTTGCCCCAATATAAATGAAATTTCTGCAATTTTGTCCCAAAATAAGGAAAATTTCTGGAATTTTGCCCCACAATTAGGGGAATTTCTGCAATTTTGCTCCAAAATACGGGGAATTTCTGCCTTTTTGCCCAAAATAAGGGGAATGCATACCTTTGTGCCATAAAAAAAGGGAAATTTCTTCATTTTTGCCCCAAATTAAGGGAAATTTTTGACTTTTTGCCCGGAAATATGTGAAATTTCTGCAATTTTAGCCCAAAATAAGGTGAATTTCTGCCTTTTTGCCCCAAAATAATGGGAATTTCTGCCTTTTTGCCCCAAAATAAGAAAAATTTTTGCCTTTTTTCTCTGAAATAAATGAAATTTCTGCAATTTTGCCGTAAAATAAGGGAAATTTCTGCAATTTTTCCTCGTAATAAGGGAAATTTCTGCAATTTTGCCCCAAAATAAGAAGAATTTCTGTTTTTTGCCCCACAATTAGGGAAATTTCTGCAATTTTGCCCAAAAATAAGGGAAATTTCTGCCGTTTGCCACAAAATATGGGGAATTTCTGCCTTTTTGTCTGAAAATAAAAAGAATGCATACCTTTTTGCCATAAAAAAGGGAAATTTCTTCATTTTTGCTCCAAAATAAGGGGAACTTTTGCCATTTTGCCTCTAAATAAGAGGAATTTCTGTCTTTTTCCCCCAAAACAAAGGGAATTTCTGTCTTTTTTGCCCCAAAATAAGGAAAATTTCTGACTTATAACCCTGAAATAAGTGAAATTTCTGCAAATTTGCCCTAAAATAAGAAAAATTTCTGCCTTTTTGGCCCTAAATAAAGGGAATTTCAGCCTTTTTATCTCAAAATAAGAGAAATTTCTGCATTTTTGCAACAAAATATTAGGAATTTCTGCATTTTTGCCACAAAATATTAGGAATTTCTGCCTTTTCGCCACAAAAGAAGGAAAATTTCTGCCATTTTTCCCGGAAATAAGTGAAATTTCTGCAAATTTGCCCCAAAAAAAGGGAAATTTCTGCCTTTTGCCCCAAAATAAGGGGAATTTCAGCATTTTACCTCAAAATAATGGAAATTTCTGATTTTTGCACCAAAATATAGAGAATTTCTGCCTTTTTGCCCCAAAATAAGAAAAATTTCTGCATTTTTTCCCTGAAATAAGTGAAATTTCTGCAATTTTGCCCCAAAATAAGTGAAATTTCTGCAATTTTGCCCCAAAATAAAGAAAATTTCTGGAATTTTGCCCCACAATTAGGGGAATTTCTGCAATTTTGCTCCAAAATACGGGGAATTTCTGCCTTTTATCCCGAAATAAAGGGAATGCATACCTTTTTGCCATAAAAAAGGGAAATTTCTTCATTTTTGCCCCAAATTAAGGGAAATTTCTGACTTTTTGCCCTGAAATATGTGAAGTTTCTGCAATTTTAGCCCAAAATAAGGTGAATTTCTGCTTTTTTGCCCCAAAATAATGGGAATTTCTGCAAATTTGCTCCAAAATAAGAAAAATTTTTGCCTTTTTTCTCCGAAATAAGTGAAATTTCTGCAATTTTGCCATAAAATAAGGGAAATTTCTGCAATTTTTCCCCATAATAAGGGAAATTTCTGGAATTTTGCCACAAACTAAGGGGAATTTCTGTTTTTTTGCCCCCAAATAAGGGAAATTTCTGCAATTTTGCCCTAAAATAAGGGGAATTTCTGCTTTTTTGCCTCTAAATAAGTGGAATTTCTGTCTTATTCCCCCAAAACAAAGGGAATTTCTGTCATTTTTGCCCCAAAATAAAGAAAATTTCTGACTTATTACTCTGAAATAAGTGAAATTTCTGCAATTTTGCCCCAATATAAGGAAAATTTCTGCCTTTTTGCAGCCAAATAAGGGGAATTTCAGTCTTTTTTCCTCAAAATAAGGGGAATTTCTGAATTTTGGCACAAAATATTAGGAATTTCTGCCTTTTTGCCCCAAAATAAGGAAAATTTCTGCTTTTTTCCCTGAAATAAGTGAAATTTCTGCAATTTTGCCCCGAAATAAGTAAAATTTCTGCAATTTTGCCCCAAAATAAGGGCAATTTCTGGAATTTTTCCCCAAATTAAGTGGAATTTCTGAGTTTTGCCCCAAAATAAGGAGAATTTCTGCCTTTTTGCGCCACAATTAGTGAAATTTCTGCAATTTTGCCGTAAAATAAGGGAAATTTCTGCAATTTTTCCTCATAATAAGGGAAATTTCTGCCTTTTGCCCCAAAATATGGGGAATTTCTGCCTTTTTGTCTAAAAATAAGAAGAATGCATACCTTTTTGCCATAAAAAAGGGAAATTTCTGCAATTTTGCCCCAAAATAAGGAAAATTTCTGGAATTTTGCCCCACAATTAGGGGAATTTCTGCAATTTTGCTCCAAAATACAAGGAATTTCTGCCTTTTTGCCCAAAATAAATGGGAATGCATACCTTTTTGCCATAAAAAAAAGAAATTTCTTCATTTTTTCCCCAAATTAAGGGAAATTTCTGACTTTTTGCCCTGAAATATGTGAAATTTCTGCAATTTTAGCCCAAAATAAGGTGAATTTCTGCCTTTTTGCCCCAAAATAATGGGAATTTCTGCCTTTTTGCCCCAAAATAAGAAAAATTTTGCCTTTTTTCTCTGAAATAAGTGAAATTTCTGCTATTTTGCCCTAAAATAAGGGAAATTTCTGCAATTTTTCCCCATAATAAGGGAAATTTCTGGAATTTTGCCACAAAATAAGGGGAATTTCTGGTTTTTTGCCCCCTAATAAGGGAAATTTCTGCAATTTTGCCCTAAAATAAGGGGAATTTTTGCTTTTTGCCTCTAAATAAGTGGAATTTCTGTCTTTTTCCCCCAAAACAAAGAGAATTTCTGTCATTTTTGCCCCAAAATAAGGAAAATTTCTGACTTATTACCCTGAAATAAGTGAAATTTCTGCACTTTTTCCCCAATATAAGGGAAATTTCTGTCTTTTTGCCCCCAAATAAGGGGAATTTCAGCCTTTTTACCTCAAAATAAGGGGAATTTCTGAATTTTGGCACAAAATATTAGGAATTTCTGTTTTTTTGCCCCAAAAAAAGGAAAATTTCTGCTTTTTTTCCCTGAAATAAGTGAAATTTCTGCAATTTTGCCCCAAAATAAGTAAAATTTCTGCAATTTTGCCCCAAAATAAGGGAAATTTCTGGAATTTTGCCCCAAAATAAGTGGAATTTCTGAGTTTTGCCCCAAAATAAGGAGAATTTCTGCCTTTTTGCGCCAAAATTAGTGAAATTTCTGCAATTTTGCCGTAAAATAAGGGAAATTTCTGCAATTTTTCTCATTAATAAGGGAAATTTCTGCAATTTTGCCCCAAAATAAGGGGAATTTCTGTTTTTTGCCCCACAATTAGGGAAATTTCTGCAATTTTGCCCAAAAATAAGGGAAATTTCTGCCGTGTGCCCCAAAATATGGGGAATTTCTGCCTTTTTGTCTGAAAATAAGAAGAATGCATACCTTTTTGCCATAAAATGGAAATTTCTTCATTTTTGCTCCAAAATAAGGGGAACTTTTGCCTTTTTGCCTCTAAATAAGTGGAATTTCTGTTCTTTTCCCCCAAAACAAAGGCAATTTCTGTCATTTTTGCCCTAAAATAAGGAACATTTCTGACTTATAACCCTGAAATAAGTGAAATTTCTGCAAATTTGCCCCAAAATAAGAAATATTTCTGCGTTATTGCCCCTAAATAAAGGAAATTTCAGCCTTTTTATCTCAAAATAAGGGAAATTTCTGCATTTTTGCAACAAAATATTAGGAATTTCTGCATTTTTGCCACAAAATATTTGGAATTCCTGCCTTTTTGCCCCAAAATAAGAAAAATTTCTGCCTTTTTTCCCGGAAATAAGTGAAATTTCTGCAATTTTGCCCCAATATAAATGAAATTTCTGCAATTTTGTCCCAAAATAAGGAAAATTTCTGGAATTTTGCCCCACAATTAGGGGAATTTCTGCAATTTTGCTCCAAAATACGGGGAATTTCTGCCTTTTTGCCCAAAATAAGGGGAATGCATACCTTTGTGCCATAAAAAAAGGGAAATTTCTTCATTTTTGCCCCAAATTAAGGGAAATTTTTGACTTTTTGCCCAGAAATATGTGAAATTTCTGCAATTTTAGCCCAAAATAAGGTGAATTTCTGCCCTTTTGCCCCAAAATAATGGGAATTTCTGCCTTTTTGCCCCAAAATAAGAAAAATTTTTGCCTTTTTTCTCTGAAATAAGTGAAATTTCTGCAATTTTGCCGTAAAATAAGGGAAATTTCTGCAATTTTTCCTCGTAATAAGGGAAATTTCTGCAATTTTGCCCCAAAATAAGAAGAATTTCTGTTTTTTGCCCCACAATTAGGGAAATTTCTGCAATTTTGCCCAAAAATAAGGGAAATTTCTGCCGTTTGCCACAAAATATGGGGAATTTCTGCCTTTTTGTCTGAAAATAAAAAGAATGCATACCTTTTTGCCATAAAAAAGGGAAATTTCTTCATTTTTGCTCCAAAATAAGGGGAACTTTTGCCATTTTGCCTCTAAATAAGAGGAATTTCTGTCTTTTTCCCCCAAAACAAAGGGAATTTCTGTCTTTTTTGCCCCAAAATAAGAAAAATTTCTGACTTATAACCCTGAAATAAGTGAAATTTCTGCAAATTTGCCCTAAAATAAGAAAAATTTCTGCCTTTTTGGCCCTAAATAAAGGGAATTTCAGCCTTTTTATCTCAAAATAAGAGAAATTTCTGCATTTTTGCAACAAAATATTAGGAATTTCTGCATTTTTGCCACAAAATATTAGGAATTTCTGCCTTTTCGCCACAAAAGAAGGAAAATTTCTGCCATTTTTCCCGGAAATAAGTGAAATTTCTGCAAATTTGCCCCAAAAAAAGGGAAATTTCTGCCTTTTGCCCCAAAATAAGGGGAATTTCAGCATTTTACCTCAAAATAATGGAAATTTCTGATTTTTGCACCAAAATATATAGAATTTCTGCCTTTTTGCCCCAAAATAAGAAAAATTTCTGCATTTTTTCCCTGAAATAAGTGAAATTTCTGCAATTTTGCCCCAAAATAAGTGAAATTTCTGCAATTTTGCCCCAAAATAAAGAAAATTTCTGGAATTTTGCCCCACAATTAGGGGAATTTCTGCAATTTTGCTCCAAAATACGGGGAATTTCTGCCTTTTATCCCGAAATAAAGGGAATGCATACCTTTTTGCCATAAAAAAGGGAAATTTCTTCATTTTTGCCCCAAATTAAGGGAAATTTCTGACTTTTTGCCCTGAAATATGTGAAGTTTCTGCAATTTTAGCCCAAAATAAGGTGAATTTCTGCTTTTTTGCCCCAAAATAATGGGAATTTCTGCAAATTTGCTCCAAAATAAGAAAAATTTTTGCCTTTTTTCTCCGAAATAAGTGAAATTTCTGCAATTTTGCCATAAAATAAGGGAAATTTCTGCAATTTTTCCCCATAATAAGGGAAATTTCTGGAATTTTGCCACAAACTAAGGGGAATTTCTGTTTTTTTGCCCCCAAATAAGGGAAATTTCTGCAATTTTGCCCTAAAATAAGGGGAATTTCTGCTTTTTTGCCTCTAAATAAGTGGAATTTCTGTCTTATTCCCCCAAAACAAAGGGAATTTCTGTCATTTTTGCCCCAAAATAAAGAAAATTTCTGACTTATTACTCTGAAATAAGTGAAATTTCTGCAATTTTGCCCCAATATAAGGAAAATTTCTGCCTTTTTGCAGCCAAATAAGGGGAATTTCAGTCTTTTTTCCTCAAAATAAGGGGAATTTCTGAATTTTGGCACAAAATATTAGGAATTTCTGCCTTTTTGCCCCAAAATAAGGAAAATTTCTGCTTTTTTCCCTGAAATAAGTGAAATTTCTGCAATTTTGCCCCGAAATAAGTAAAATTTCTGCAATTTTGCCCCAAAATAAGGGCAATTTCTGGAATTTTTCCCCAAATTAAGTGGAATTTCTGAGTTTTGCCCCAAAATAAGGAGAATTTCTGCCTTTTTGCGCCACAATTAGTGAAATTTCTGCAATTTTGCCGTAAAATAAGGGAAATTTCTGCAATTTTTCCTCATAATAAGGGAAATTTCTGCCTTTTGCCCCAAAATATGGGGAATTTCTGCCTTTTTGTCTAAAAATAAGAAGAATGCATACCTTTTTGCCATAAAAAAGAGAAATTTCTTCATTTTTGCTCCAAAATAAGGGGAACTTTTGCCTTTTTGCCTCTAAATAAGTGGAATTTCTGTCTTTTTCCCCCAAAACAAAGGGAATTTCAGTCTTTTTTGCCCCAAAATAAGGAAAATTTCTGACTTATAACCCTGAAATAAGTGAAATTTCTGCAAATTTGCCACAAAATAAAAAAAATTTCTGCATTTTTGCCCCCAAATAAGGGCAATTTCAGCATTTTTATTTCAAAATAAGGGAAATGTCTGCATTTTTGCAACAAAATATTAGGAATTTCTGCATTTTTGCCACAAAATATTAGGAATTTCTGCCTTTTTGCCCCAAAATAAGGAGAATTTCTGCCTTTTTTTTTCGGAAATAAGTGAAATTTCTGCAAATTTGCCCCAAAAAAGGGAAATTTCTGCCTTTTGCCCCAAAATAAAAGGAATTTCAGCATTTTACCTCAAAATAAGGGAAATTTTTAATTTTTGCAACAAAATATGGAGAATTTCTGCCTTTTTGCCCCAAAATAAGGAAAATTTCTGCCTATTTTCCCTGAAATAAGTGAAATTTCTACAATTTTGCCCCAAAATAAGTGAAATTTCTGCAATTTTGCCCCAAAATAAGGAAAATTTCTGGAATTTTGCCACACAATAAGGGGAATTTCTGCAATTTTGCTCCAAAATTCGGGGAATTTCTGCCTTTTTGCCCAAAATAAGGGGAATGCATACCTTTTTGCCATAAAAAAGGAAAATTTCTTCATTTTTGCCCCAAATTAGGGGAAATTTCTGACTTTTTGCCCTGAAATATGTGAAATTTCTGCAATTTAAGCCCAAAATAAGGTGAATTTCTGCCTTTTTGTCCCAAAATAATGGGAATTTCTGCCTTTTTGCCCCAAAATAAGAAAAATTTTTGCCTTTTTTCTCTGAAATAAGTGAAATTTCTGCAATTTTGCCCTAAAATAAGGGAAATTTCTGCCTTTTGCCCCAAAATATGGGGAATTTCTGCTTTTTTGTCTGAAAATAAGAAGAATGCATACCTTTTTGCCATAAAAAAGGGAAATTTCTTCATTTTTGCTCCAAAATAAGGGGAACTTTTGCCTTTTTGCCTCTAAATAAGTGGAATTTCTGTCTTTTTCCCCCAAAACAAAGGGAATATCTGTCTTTTTGCCCCAAAATAAGGAAAATTTCGGACTTATAACCCTGAAATAAGTGAAATTTCTGCAAATTTGCCCCAAAATAAGAAAAATTTCTGCCTTTTTGCCCCCAAATAAGGGGAATTTCAGCCTTTTTATCTCAAAATAAGGGAATTTTCTGCATTTTTGCAACAAAATATTAGGAATTTCTGCATTTTTGCCACAAAATATTAGAAATTTCTGCCTTTTTGCCCCAAAATAAGGAAAATTTCTGCCTTTTTTCCTGGAAATAAGTGAAATTTCTGCAAATTTGCCCCAAAAAAGGGAAATTTCTGCCTTTTGCCCCAAAATAAGGGGAATTTCAGCATTTTACCTCAAAATAAGGGAAATTTCTGATTTTTGCACCAAAATATGGAGAATTTTTGCCTTTTTCCCCAAAATAAGGAAAATTTCTGCCTTTTTTCCCTGAAATAAGTGAAATTTCTGCAATTTTGCCACAAAATAAGTGAAATTTCTTCAATTTTGCCCCAAAATAAGGAAAATTTCTGGAATTTTGCCCCACAATTAGGGGAATTTCTGCAATTTTGCTCCAAAATACTAGGAATTTCTGCCTTTTTGCCCAAAATAGAGGGAATGCATACCTTTTTGCCATATAAAAGGGAAATTTCTTCATTTTTGCCCCAAATTAAGGGAAATTTCTGAATTTTTGCACTGAAATATGTTAAATTTCTGCAATTTTAGCCCAAAATAAGGTGAATTTCTGCCTTTTTGCCCCAAAATAATGGGAATTTCTGCCTTTTTGCCCCAAAATAAGAAAAATTTTTGCCTTTTTTCTCTGAAATAACTGAAATTTCTGCAATTTTGCCCTAAAATAAGGGAAATTTCTGCAATTTTTTTCCATAATAAGAGAAAATCTAAAATTTTGCCACAAAATAAAGGGAATTTCTGTTTTTTTGCTCCCAAATAAGGGAAATTTCTGCAATTTTGCCCTAAAATAAGGGGAATTTCTGCTTTTTTGCCTCTAAATAAGTGGAATTTCTGTCTTTTTCCCCCAAAACAAAGGGAATTTCTGTCATTTTCGCCCCAAAATAAGGAAAATTTCTGACTTATTACCCTGAAATAGGTGAAATTTCTGCAATTTTACCCCAAAATAAGAAAAATTTCTGCCTTTTTGCCCCTAAATAAGAGGAATTTCAGCCTTTTTATTTCAAAATAAGGGAAATATCTGCATTTTTGCAACAAAATATTAGAAATTTGTGCATTTTTGCCACAAATTATTAGGAATTTCTGCTTTTGCCCCAAAATAAGGAAAAATTTATGCCTTTTTTTCCTGAAATAAGTGAAATTTCTGCAATTTTGCCCCAAAATAAGTGAAATTTCTGCAATTTTGCCCCAAAATAAAAAAAATTTCTCGAATTTTGCCCCCCAATTATGGGAATTTCTGCCATTTTGCTCCAAAATACGGGGAATTTCTGCCTTTTTGCCCAAAATAAGGGGAATGCATACCTTTTTGCCATAAAAATAGGAAATTTCTTCATTTTTGCCCCAAATTGAGGGAAATTTCTGACTTTTTGCCCTGAAATATGTGAAATTTCTGCAATTTTAGCCCAAAATAAGGTGAATTTCTTCCTTTTAGCCCCAATATAATGGGATTTTCTGCATTTTTGCCCCAAAATAAGAAAAATTTTTGCCTTTTTTCTCTGAAATAAGTGAAATTTCTGCAATTTTGCCCTAAAATAAGGGAAATTTCTGCAATTTTTCCCCATAATAAGGGAAATTTCTGCAATTTTGCCACAAAATAAGGGGAATTTCTGTTTTTTGCCCCACAATTAGAAAAATTTCTGCAATTTTGCCTCAAAATAAGGAGAATTTCTGCCTTTTGCCCTAAAATATGGGGAATTTCTGCTTTTTTGTCTGAAAATGTGAAAAATGCATACATTTTGCCATAAAAAAGGGAAATTTCTTCATTTTTGCTCCAAAATAAGGGGAACATTTGCCTTTTTGCCTCTAAATTAGAGGAATTTCTGTTTTTTTTCCCCAAATCAAAGAGAATTTCTGTCTTTTGTGCCCCAAAATAAAAAAAATTTCTGACTTATTACCATGAAATAAGTGAAATTTCTGCAAATTTGTCCCAAAAATAGAAAAATTTCTGCCTTTTGTTCCAAAATAAGTAAAATTTCAGCATTTTACCTCAAAATAAGGGGAATATCTGCCTTTTTGCCCCAAAATAAGGAAAATTTCTGCCTTTTTTCTCTGAAATAAGTGAAATTTCTGCAATTTTGCCTTAAAATAAGTGAAATTTCGGCAATTTTGCCCCAAAATAAGGGAAATTTCTGCAATTTTGCCCCAAAATAAGTGGAATTTATGAGTTTTTTTCAAAATTAAGGAGAATTTCTGCATTTTTGCCCCACAATTAGGGGAATTTCTGCAATTTTGCTCCAAAATACGGGGAATTTCTGCCTTTTTGCCCGAAAATAAAGGGAATGAATACCTTTTTGCCATAAAAAAGGGAAATTTCTTCATTTTTGCCACAAATTAAGGGAAATTTCTGCCTTTTTGCCCTGAAATATGTGAAATTTCTGCAATTTTAGCCCAAAATAAAGTGAATTTCTGCCTTTTTGCCCCAAAATAATGGGAATTTCTGCCTTTTTGCCCCAAAATAAGAAAAATATTTGCCTTTTTTCTCTGAAATAAGTGAAATTTCTGCAATTTTGCCGAATTTAAAGGAAATTTCTGCAATTTTTCCCCATAATAAGGGAAATTTCTGGAATTTTGCCCCAAAATAAGAGGAATTTCTGTTTTTTTGCCCCCAAATAAGGGAAATTTCTGCAATTTTGTCCTAAAATAAGAGGAATTTCTGCTTTTTTGCCTCTAAATAAGTGGAATTTCTGTCTTTTTCCCCCAAAACAAAGGGAATTTCTATCATTTTTGCCCCAAAATAAGGAAAATTTCTGACTTATTACCCTGAAATAAGTTAAATTTCTGCAATTTTGCCCCAATATAAGGAAAATTTCTGCCTTTTTGCCCCCAAATAAGGCGAATTTCAGCCTTTTTACCTCAAAATAAGGGGAATTTCTGAATTTTGTCACAAAATATTAGGAATTTCTGCTTTTTTGCCCCAAAATAAGGAAAATTTCTGCTTTTTTCCCTGAAATAAGTGAAATTTCTGCAATTTTGCCCCAAAATAAGTAAAATTTCTGCAATTTTGCCCCAAAATAAGGGAAATTTCTGGAATTTTTCCCCAAAATAAGTGGAATTTCTGAGTTTTGCCCCAAAATAAGGAGAATTTCTGCATTTTTGCGCCACAATTAGTGAAATTTCTGCAATTTTGCCGTAAAATAAGAGAAATTTCTGCAATTTTTCCTCATAATAAGGGAAATTTCTGCAATTTTGCCCCAAAATATGGGGAATTTCTGCCTTTTTGTCTAAAAATATGAAGAATGCATACCTTTTTGCCATAAAAAAGGGAAATTTCTTCATTTTTGCTCCAAAATAAGGGGAACTTTTGCCTTTTGGCCTCTAAATAAGTGGAATTTCTGTCTTTTTCCCCCAAAACAAAGGGAATTTCAGTCTTTTTTGCCCCAAAATAAGGAAAATTTCTGCCTTTTTTTTCGGAAATAAGTGAAATTTCTGCAAATTTGCCCCAAAAAAGGGAAATTTCTGCCTTTTGCCCCAAAATAAAAGGAATTTCAGCATTTTACCTCAAAATAAGGGAAATTTTTAATTTTTGCAACAAAATATGGAGAATTTCTGCCTTTTGCCCCAAAATAAGGAAAATTTCTGCCTATTTTCCCTGAAATAAGTGAAATTTCTGCAATTTTGCCCCAAAATAAGTGAAATTTCTGCAATTTTGCCCCAAAATAATGAAAATTTCTGGAATTTTGCCACACAATTAGGGGAATTTCTGCAATTTTGCTCCAAAATACGGGGAATTTCTGCCTTTTTGCCCAAAATAAGGGGAATGCATACCTTTTTGCCATAAAAAAGGAAAATTTCTTCATTTTTGCCCCAAATTAGGGGAAATTGCTGACTTTTTGCCCTGAAATATGTGAAATTTCTGCAATTTAAGCCCAAAATAAGGTGAATTTCTGCCTTTTTGTCCCAAAATAATGGGAATTTCTGCCTTTTTGCCCCAAAATAAGAAAAATTTTTGCCTTTTTTCTCTGAAATAAGTGAAATTTCTGCAATTTTGCCCTAAAATAAGGGAAATTTCTGCCTTTTGCCCCAAAATATGGGGAATTTCTGCTTTTTTGTCTGAAAATAAGAAGAATGCATACCTTTTTGCCATAAAAAAGGGAAATTTCTTCATTTTTGCTCCAAAATAAGGGGAACTTTTGCCTTTTTGCCTCTAAATAAGTGGAATTTCTGTCTTTTTCCCCCAAAACAAAGGGAATTTCTGTCTTTTTTGCTCCAAAATAAGGAAAATTTCTGACTTATAACCCTGAAATAAGTGAAATTTCTGCAAATTAGCCCCAAAATAAGAAAAATTTCTGCCTTTTTGCCCCCAAATAAGTGGAATTTCAGCCTTTTTATCTCAAAATAAGGGAAATTTCTGCATTTTTGCAACAAAATATTAGGAATTTCTGCATTTTTGCCACAAAATACTAGGAATTTCTTTATTTTTGCCCCAAAATTAGAAAAATTTCTGCCTTTTTTCCCGGAAATAAGTGAGATTTCTGCAAATTTGCCCCAAAAAAAGGGAAATTTCTGCCTTTTGCCCCATAATAAAGGGAATTTCAGCATTTTACCTCAAAATATGGGAAATTTCTGATTTTTGCACCAAAATATGGAGAATTTCTGCCTTTTGCCCCAAAATAAGGAAAATTTCTGCCTATTTTCCCTGAAATAAGTGAAATTTCTGCAATTTTGCCCCAAAATAAGTGAAATTTCAGCAATTTTGCCCCAAAATAAGGAAAATTTCTGGAATTTTGCCCCACAATTAGGGGAATTTCTGCAATTTTGCTCCAAATTACGGGGATATTCTGCCTTTTTGCCCAAAATAAATGGGAATGCATACCTTTTTGCCATAAAAAAAAGAAATTTCTTCATTTTTTCCCCAAATTAAGGGAAATTTCTTACTTTTTGCCCTGAAATATGTGAAATTTCTGCAATTTTAGCCCAAAATAAGGTGAATTTCTGCCTTTTTGCCCCAAAATAATGGGAATTTCTGCCTTTTTGCCCCAAAATAAGAAAAATTTTTGCCTTTTTTCTCTGAAATAAGTGAAATTTCTGCAATTTTGCCCTAAAATAAGGGAAATTTCTGCAATTTTTCCCCATAATAAGGGAAATTTCTGGAATTTTGCCACAAAATAAGGGGAATTTCTGTTTTTTTGCCCCCTAATAAGGGAAATTTCTGCAATTTTGCCCTAAAATAAGGGGAATTTTTGCTTTTTGCCTCTAAATAAGTGGAATTTCTGTCTTTTTCCCCCAAAACAAAGGGAATGTCTGTCATTTTTGCCCAAAAATAAGGAAAATTTCTGACTTATTACCCTGAAATAAGTGAAATTTCTGCACTTTTCCCCCAATATAAGGGAAATTTCTGTCTTTTTGCCCCCAAATAAGGGGAATTTCAGCCTTTTTACCTCAAAATAAGGGGAATTTCTGATTTTTGGCACAAAATATTAGGAATTTCTGCCTTTTTGCCCAAAAAAAGGAAAATTTCTGCTTTTTTCCCTGAAATAAGTGAAATTTCTGCAATTTTGCCCCAAAATAAGTAAAATTTCTGCAATTTTGCCCCAAAATAAGGGAAATTTCTGGAATTTTGCCCCAAAATAAGTGGAATTTCTGAGTTTTGCCCCAAAATAAGGAGAATTTCTGCCTTTTTGCGCCAAAATTAGTGAAATTTCTGCAATTTTGCCGTAAAATAAGGGAAATTTCTGCAATTTTTCTCATTAATAAGGGAAATTTCTGCAATTTTGCCCCAAAATAAGGGGAATTTCTGTTTTTTGCCCCACAATTAGGGAAATTTCTGCAATTTTGCCCAAAAATAAGGGAAATTTCTTCCGTGTGCCCCAAAATATGGGGAATTTCTGCCTTTTTGTCTGAAAATAAGAAGAATGCATACCTTTTTGCCATAAAATAGAAATTTCTTCATTTTTGCTCCAAAATAAGGGGAACTTTTGCCTTTTTGCCTCTAAATAAGTGGAATTTCTGTTCTTTTCCCCCAAAACAAAGGCAATTTCTGTCTTTTTTGCCCTAAAATAAGGAACATTTCTGACTTATAACCCTGAAATAAGTGAAATTTCTGCAAATTTGCCCCAAAATATGAAATATTTCTGCCTTTTTGCCCCTAAATAAAGGAAATTTCAGCCTTTTTATCTCAAAATAAGGGAAATTTCTGCATTTTGCAACAAAATATTAGGAATTTCTGCATTTTTGCCACAAAATATTTGGAATTCCTGCCTTTTTGCCCCAAAATAAGAAAAATTTCTGCCTTTTTTCCCGGAAAAAGTGAAATTTCTGCAATTTTGCCCCAATATAAATGAAATTTCTGCAATTTTGTCCCAAAATAAGGAAAATTTCTGGAATTTTGCCCCACAATTAGGGGAATTTCTGCAATTTTGCTCCAAAATACGGGGAATTTCTGCCTTTTTGCCCAAAATAAGGGGAATGCATACCTTTTTGCCATAAAAAAGGGAAATTTCTTCATTTTTACCCCAAATTAAGGGAAATTTCTGACTTTTTGCCCTGAAATATGTGATATTTCTGCAATTTTAGCCCAAAATAAGGTGAAATTCTGCCCTTTGCCCCAAAATATGGGGAATTTCTGCCTTTTTGTCTGAAAATAAGAAGAATGCATACCTTTTTGCCATAAAAAAGAGAAATTTCTTCATTTTTGCTCCAAAATAAAAGGAACTTTTGCCTTTTTGCCTCTAAATAAGTGGAATTTCTGTCTTTTTCCCCCAAAACAAAGGGAATATCTGTCTTTTTGCCCCAAAATAAGGAAAATTTCTGACTTATAACCCTGAAATAAGTGAAATTTCTACAAATTTGCCCCAAAATAAGAAAAATTTCTGCCTTTTTGCCCCCAAATAAGTGGAATTTCAGCCTTTTTATCTCAAAAAAAGGGAATTTTCTGCATTTTTGCAACAAAATATTAGGAATTTCTGCATTTTTGCCACAAAATATTAGAAATTTCTGCCTTTTTGCCCCAAAATAAGGAAAATTTCTGCCTTTTTTCCTGGAAATAAGTGAAATTTCTGCAAATTTGCCCCAAAAAAAGGGAAATTTCTGCCTTTTGCCCCAAAATAAGGGGAATTTCAGCATTTTACCTCAAAATAAGGGAAATTTCTGATTTTTGCACCAAAATATGGAGAATTTTTGCCTTTTTCCCCAAAATAAGGAAAATTTCTGCCTTTTTTCCCTGAAATAAGTGAAATTTCTGCAATTTTGCCACAAAATAAGTGAAATTTCTTCAATTTTGCCCCAAAATAAGGAAAATTTCTGGAATTTTGCCCCACAATTAGGGGAATTTCTGCAATTTTGCTCCAAAATACGAGGAATTTCTGCCTTTTTGCCCAAAATAGAGGGAATGCATACCTTTTTGCCATATAAAAGGGAAATTTCTTCATTTTTGCCCCAAATTAAGGGAAATTTCTGAATTTTTGCACTGAAATATGTTAAATTTCTGCAATTTTAGCCCAAAATAAGGTGAATTTCTGCCTTTTTGCCCCAAAATAATGGGAATTTCTGCCTTTTTGCCCCAAAATAAGAAAAATTTTTGCCTTTTTTCTCTGAAATAACTGAAATTTCTGCAATTTTGCCCTAAAATAAGGGAAATTTCTGCAATTTTTTTCCATAATAAGAGAAAAATCTAAAATTTTGCCACAAAATAAAGGGAATTTCTGTTTTTTTGCTCCCAAATAAGGGAAATTTCTGCAATTTTGCCCTAAAATAAGGGGAATTTCTGCTTTTTTGCCTCTAAATAAGTGGAATTTCTGTCTTTTTCCCCCAAAACAAAGGGAATTTCTGTAATTTTCGCCCCAAAATAAGGAAAATTTCTGACTTATTACCCTGAAATAGGTGAAATTTCTGCAATTTTGCCCCAAAATAAGAAAAATTTCTGCCTTTTTGCCCCTAAATAAGAGGAATTTCAGCCTTTTTATTTCAAAATAAGGGAAATATCTGCATTTTTGCAACAAAATATTAGGAATTTCTGCATTTTTGCCACAAATTATTAGGAATTTCTGCTTTTGCCCCAAAATAAGGAAAAATTTATGCCTTTTTTTCCTGAAAAAAGTGAAATTTCTGCAATTTTGCCCCAAAATAAGTGAAATTTCTGCAATTTTGCCCCAAAATAAGGAAAATTTCTGGAATTTTGCCCCCCAATTATGGGAATTTCTGCCATTTTGCATCAAAATACGGGGAATTTCTGCCTTTTTGCCCAAAATAAGGGGAATGCATACCTTTTTGCCATAAAAATAGGAAATTTCTTCATTTTTGCCCCAAATTGAGGGAAATTTCTGACTTTTTGCCCTGAAATATGTGAAATTTCTGCAATTTTAGCCCAAAATAAGGTGAATTTCTTCCTTTTAGCCCCAATATAATGGGAATTTCTGCATTTTTGCCCCAAAATAAGAAAAATTTTTGCCTTTTTTCTCTGAAATAAGTGAAATTTCTGCAATTTTGCCCTAAAATAAGGGAAATTTCTGCAATTTTTCCCCATAATAAGGGAAATTTCTGCAATTTTGCCACAAAATAAGGGGAATTTCTGTTTTTTGCCCCACAATTAGGGAAATTTCTGCAATTTTGCCTCAAAATAAGGAGAATTTCTGCCTTTTGCCCCAAAATATGGGGAATTTCTGCCTTTTTGTCTGAAAATGAGAAAAATGCATACATTTTGCCATAAAAAAGGGAAATTTCTTCATTTTTGCTCCAAAATAAGGGGAACATTTGCCTTTTTGCCTCTAAATTAGAGGAATTTCTGTTTTTTTTCCCCAAAACAAAGAGAATTTCTGTCTTTTGTGCCCCAAAATAAAAAAAAATTCTGACTTATTACCATGAAATAATTGAAATTTCTGCAAATTTGTCCCAAAAATAGAAAAATTTCTGCCTTTTGCCCCAAAATAAGTAAAATTTCAGCATTTTACCTCAAAATAAGGGGAATATCTGCCTTTTTGCCCCAAAATAAGGAAAATTTCTGCCTTTTTTCTCTGAAATAAGTGAAATTTCTGCAATTTTGCCTTAAAATAAGTGAAATTTCGGCAATTTTGCCCCAAAATAAGGGAAATTTCTGCAATTTTGCCCCAAAATAAGTGGAATTTATGAGTTTTTTTTAAAATTAAGAAGAATTTCTGCATTTTTGCCCCACAATTAGGGGAATTTCTGCAATTTTGCTCCAAAATACGGGGAATTTCTGCCTTTTTGCCCGAAAATAAAGGGAATGAATACCTTTTTGCCATAAAAAAGGGAAATTTCTTCATTTTTGCCACAAATTAAGGGAAATTTCTGCCTTTTTGCCCTGAAATATGTGAAATTTCTGCAATTTTAGCCCAAAATACAGTGAATTTCTGCCTTTTTGCCCCAAAATAATGGGAATTTCTGCCTTTTTGCCCCAAAATAAGAAAAATATTTGCCTTTTTTCTCTGAAATAAGTGAAATTTCTGCAATTTTGCACAATTTAAAGGAAATTTCTGCAATTTTTCCCCATAATAAGGGAAATTTCTGGAATTTTGCCCCAAAATAAGAGGAATTTCTGTTTTTTTGCCCCCAAATAAGGGAAATTTCTGCAATTTTGTCCTAAAATAAGAGGAATTTCTGCTTTTTTGCCTCTAAATAAGTGGAATTTCTGTCTTTTTCCCCCAAAACAAAGGGAATTTCTATCATTTTTGCCCCAAAATAAGGAAAATTTCTGACTTATTACCCTGAAATAAGTTAAATTTCTGCAATTTTGCCCCAATATAAGGAAAATTTCTGCCTTTTTGCCCCCAAATAAGGGGAATTTCAGCCTTTTTACCTCAAAATAAGGGGAATTTCTGAATTTTGTCACAAAATATTAAAAATTTCTGCTTTTTTGCCCCAAAATAAGGAAAATTTCTGCTCTTTTCCCTGAAATAAGTGAAATTTCTGCAATTTTGCCCCAAAATAAGTAAAATTTCTGCAATTTTGCCCCAAAATAAGGGAAATTTCTGGAATTTTTCCCCAAAATAAGTGGAATTTCTGAGTTTTGCCCCAAAATAAGGAGAATTTCTGCATTTTTGCGCCACAATTAGTGAAATTTCTGTTATTTTGCCATAAAATAAGAGAAATTTCTGCAATTTTTCCTCATAATAAGGGAAATTTCTGCAATTTTGCCCCAAAATAAGGGGAATTTCTTTTTTTTGCCCCACAATTAAAGAAATTTCTGCAATTTTGCCCAAAAATAAGGGGAATTTTTGCTTTTTTGCCTCTAAATAAGTGGAATTTCTGTCTTTTTGTCTGAAAATAAGAAGAATGCATACCTTTTTGCCATAAAAAAGGAAAATTTCTTCATTTTTGCTCCAAAATAAGG
The DNA here is from genome assembly GCF_963924665.1 of Micromys minutus. Lineage (NCBI taxonomy): Eukaryota > Metazoa > Chordata > Mammalia > Rodentia > Muridae > Micromys > Micromys minutus. Next base: position 492,744 of record NW_027667867.1, on the reverse strand, counting down.
GGAACTTTTGCCTTTTTGCCTCTAAATAAGTGGAATTTCTGTGCTTTTCCCCCAAAACAAAGGCAATTTCTGTCTTTTTTGCCCAAAAATAAGAAAAATTTCTGACTTATAACCCTGAAATAAGTGAAATTTCTGCAAATTTGCCCCAAAATAAAAAAAATTTCTGCCTTTTTGCCCCCAAATAAGGGGAATTTCAGCCTTTTTATCTCAAAATAAGGGAAATTTCTGCATTTTTGCAACAAAATATTAGGAATTTCTGCATTTTTGCCACAAAATATTAGGAATTTCTGCTTTTTTGGCCCAAAATAAAAAAAATTTCTGCCTTTTTTCCCGGAAATAAGTGAAATTTCTGCAAATTTGCCCCCAAAAATAGGAAATTTCTGCCTTTTGCCCCAAAATAAGAGGAATTTCAGTATTTTACCTCAAAATCAGGGAAATTTCCTATTTTTGCACCAAAATATGGAAAATTTCTGCCTTTTTTCCCCAAAATAAGGAAAATTTCTGCCTTTTTTCCCTGAAATAAGTGAAATTTCTTCAATTTTGCCCCAAAATAAGTGAAATTTCTGCAATTTTGACCTAAAATATAGAAAATTTCTGGAATTGTGCCCCACAATTAGGGGAATTTCTCCAATTTTGCTCCAAAATACAGGGAATTTCTGCCTTTTTGCCCAAAATAAGGGGAATGCATACCTTTGTGCCATAAAAAAGGGAAATTTCTTCATTTTTGCCCCAAATTAAGGGAAATTTTTGACTTTTTGCCCTGTAATATGTGAAATTTCTGCAATTTTAGCCCAAAATAAGGTGAATTTCTGCCTTTTTGCCCCAAAATAATGGGAATTTCTGCCTTTTTGCCCCAAAATAAGAAAAATTTTTGCCTTTTTTCTCTGAAATAAGTGAAATTTCTGCAATTTTGCCCTAAAATAAGAGAAATTTCTGCAATTTTTCCCAATAAAAAGGGAAATTTCTGGAATTTTGCCACAAAATAAAGGGAATTTCTGTTTTTCTGCTCCCAAAAAAGGGAAATTTCTGCAATTTCGCCCTAAAATAAGAAGAATTTCTGCTTTTTTGCCTCTAAAAGAGTGGAATTTCTGTCTTTTTCCCCTAAAACAAAGGGAATTTCTGTCATTTTTGCCCCAAAATAAGGAAAATTTCTGACCTATTACCCTGAAATAAGTGAAATTTCTGCAATTTTTCCCCAATATAAGGGAAATTTCTGCCTTTTTGCCCCCAAATAAGGGGAATTTCAGCCTTTTTACCTCAAAATAAGGGGAATTTCTGAATTATGGCATAAAATATTAGGAATTTCTGCCTTTTTGCCCCAAAATAATAAAAATTTCTGCTTTTTTCCCTGAAATAATTGAAATTTCTGCAATTTTGCCCCAAAATAAGTAAAATTTCTGCAATTTTGCCCTAAAATAAGGAAAATTTCTGCATTTTTCCCCATAATAAGGGAAATTTCTGGAATTTTTCCACAAAATAAGGGGAATTTCTGTTTTTTGCCCCACAATTAGGGAAATATCTGCAATTTTGCCCCAAAATAATGGGAATTTCTGCCTTTTGCCCCAAAATATGGGGAATTTCTTATTTTTGTCCGAAAATAGGAAAAATGCATACCTTTTTGCCATAAAAAAGGGAAATTTCTTCATTTTTACTCCAAAATAAGGGGAACTTTTGCCTTTTTGCCTCTAAATAAGTGGAATTTCTGTTTTTTTCCCCCAAAACAAAAAGAATATCTGTCTTTTTGCCCCAAAATAAGAAAAATTTCTGCCTTTTTTCCTGGATATAAGTGAAATTTCTGCAAATTTGCCCCAAAAATAGGGAAATTTCTGCCTTTTGCGCCAAAATAAGGGGAATTTAGCATTTTACCTCAAAATAAGGGGAATTTCTGCATTTTTGCCACAAAATATTAGGAATTTTTGCCTTTTTGCCCCAAAATAAGGAAAATTTCTGCCTTTTTTCCCTGAAATAAGTGAAATTTCTGCAATTTTGCCTTAAAATAAGTGAAATTTCTGCAATTTTGCCCCAAAATAAGTGGAATTTCTTAGTTTTTCCCCAAAATAAAGAGAATTTCTGCCTTTTTGCCCCACAATTAGGGGAATTTCTGCAATTTTGCTCCAAAATACGAGGAATTTCTGCCTTTTTGCCCGAAATAAGGGGAATGCATACCTTTTTGCCATAAAAAAGGAAATTTCTTCATTTTTGCCCCAAATTAAATGAAATTAATTTTTGCCCTGAAATATGTGAAATTTCTGCAATTTTAGCCCAAAATAAGGTGAATTTCTGCCTTTTTGCCCCAAAATAATGGGAATTTCTGCCTTTTTGCCCCAAAATAAGAAAAATTTTCGCCATTTTTCTCTGAAATAAGTGAAATATCTGCAATTTTGCCCCAATATAAGGAAAATTTCTGCCTTTTTGCAGCCAAATAAGGGGAATTTCAGCCTTTTTACCTCAAAATAAGGGGAATTTCTGAATTTTGGCACAAAATATTAGGAATTTCTGCCTTTTTGACCTTAAATAAGGAAAATTTCTGCTTTTTTCCCTGAAATAAGTGAAATTTCTGCAATTTTGCCCCGAAATAAGTAAAATTTCCGCAATTTTGCCCCAAAATAAGGGCAATTTCTGGAATTTTTCCCCAAATTAAGTAGAATTTCTGAGTTTTGCCCCAAAATAAGGAGAATTTCTGCCTTTTTGCGAAACAATTAGTGAAATTTCTGCAATTTTGCCGTAAAATAAGGGAAATTTCTGCAATTTTTCCTCATAATAAGGAAAATTTCTGCAATTTTGCCCCAAAATAAGGGGAATTTCTGTTTTTTGCCCCACAATTAGGGAAATTTCTGCAATTTTGTCCAAAAAAAGGGAAATTTCTGCCTTTTGCCCTAAAATATGGGGAATTTCTGCCTTTTTGTCTAAAAATAAAAAAAATGCATACCTTTTTGCCATAAAAAAGGGAAATTTCTTCATTTTTGCTCCAAATTAAGGGGAACTTTTGCCTTTTTGCCTCTAAATAAGTGGAATTTCTGTCTTTTTCCCTCAAAAAAAAAAGGGAATTTCTGGTTTTTTTGCCCCAAAATAAGGAAAATTTCTTACTTATAACCCTGAAATAAGTGAAATTTCTGCAAATTTGCCCCAAAATAAGAAATATTTCTGCCTTTTTACCCTAAATAAAGGGAATTTCAGCCTTTTTATCTCAAAATAAGAGAAATTTCTGCATTTTTGCAACAAAATATTAGGAATTTCTGCATTTTTGCCACAAAATATTAGGAATTCCTGCTATTTTGGCCCAAAATAAGGAAAATTTCTGCATTTTTTCCTGGAAATAAGTGAAATTTCTGCAAATTTGCCCCCAAAAAAGGGAAATTTCTGCCTTTTGCCCCAAAATAAGGGGAATTTCAGCATTTTACCTCAAAATAAGGGAAATTTCCTATTTTTGCACAAAATATGGAAAATTTCTGCCTTTTTGCCCCAAAATAAGGAAAATTTCTGCCTTTTTTCCCTGAAATAAGTGAAATTTCTGCAATTTTGCCCTAAAATAAGGAAAATTTCTGCAATTTTTCCCCATAATAAGGGAAATTTCTGCAATTTTGCCACAAAATAAGGGGAATTTCTGTTTTTTGCCCCACAATTAGGGAAATTTCTGCAATTTTGCCCCAAAATAAGGAGAATTTCTGCCTTTTGCCCCAAAATATGGGGAATTTCTGCTTTTTTGTCTGAAAATAGAAAAAATGCATACTATTTTGCCATAAAAAAGGGAAATTTCTTCATTTTTGCTCCAAAATAAGGGGAACTTTTGCCTTTTGCCTCTAAATAAGAGGAATTTCTGTTTTTTTTCCCCAAAACAAAGAGAATTTCTGTCTTTTTTGCCCCAAAATAAGAAAAATTTCTGACTTATTACCATGAAATAAGTGAAATTTCTGCAAATTTGTCCCAAAAATAGGAAAATTTCTGCCTTTTGCCCCAAAATAAGGAAAATTTCAGCATTTTACCGCAAAATAAGGGGAATTTCTGCATTTTTGCCACAAAATATTAGGAATTTCTGCTTTTGCCCCAAAATAAGAAAAATTTCTGCCTTTTTTCCCTGAAATAAGTAAAATTTCTGCAATTTTGCCCCAAAATAAGGGAAATTTCTGGAATTTTTCTTCAAATTAAGTGGAATTTCTGAGTTTTGCCCCAAAATAAAAAGAATTTCTGCCTTTTTGCGCCACAATTAGTGAAATTTCTGCAATTTTGCCGTACAATAAGGGAAATTTCTGCAATTTTTCCTCATAATAAGGGAAATTTCTGCAATTTTGGCCCAAAAAAGGGGAATTTCTGTTTTTTGCCCCACAATTGGGGAAATTTCTGCAAATTTTCCCAAAATAAGGGAAATTTCTGCCTTATGCCCCAAAATATGGGAAATTTCTGCCTTTTTGTCTGAAAATAAGAAGAATGCATACCTTTTTGCCATAAAAAAAAGAAATTTCTTCATTTTTTGCTCCAAAATAAGGGGAACTTTTGCCTTTTTGCCTCTAAATAAGTGGAATTTCTGTCTTTTTTCCCCAAAACAAAGGAAATTTCTGTCTTTTTTGCCCCAAAATAAGAAAAATTTCTGACTTATAACCCTGAAATAAGTGAAATTTCTGCAAATTTGCCCAAAAATATGAAAAATTTCTGCCTTTTTGCCCCCAAATAAGGGGAATTTCAGCCTTTTTATCTCAAAATAAAGGAAATTTCTGCATTTTTGCAACAAAATATTAGGAATTTCTGCATTTTTGCCACAAACTATTAGGAATTTCTGCCTTTTTGCCCCAAAATAAGGAAAATTTCTGCCTTATTTCCCGGAAATAAGTGTAATTTCTGCAAATTTGCCCCAAAAAAGGGTAATTTCTGCCTTTTGTCCCAAAATAAGGGGAATTTCAGCATTTTACCTCAAAATAAGGGAAATTTCTGATTTTTGCACCAAAATATGGAGAATTTCTGCCATTTTGACCCAAAATAAGGAAAATTTCTGCCTTTTTTCCCTGAAATAAGTGAAATTTCTGCAATTTTGGCCCAAAATAAGTGAAATTTCTGCAATTTTGCCCCAAAATAAGGAAAATTTCTGGAATTTTGCCCCACAATTAGGGGAATTTCTGCAATTTTGCTCCAAAATACGGGAAATTTCTGCCTTTTTGCCCAAAATAAGGGGAATGCATAACTTTTTGCCATAAAAAAGGGAAATTTCTTCATTTTTGCCCCCAATTAAGGGAAATTTCTGGCTTTTTTCCCTGAAATATATGAAATTTCTGCAATTTTAGCCCAAAATAAGGTGATTTTCTTCCTTTTTGCCCCAAAATAATGGGAATTTCTGCATTTTTGCCCCAAAATAAGAAAAATTTTTGCCTTTTTTCTCTGAAATAAGTGAAATTTCTGCAATTTTGCCTAAAATAAGGGAAATTTCTGCAATTTTTCCCCATAATAAGGGAAATTTCTGGAATTTTGCCACAAAATAAGGGGAATTTCTGTTTTTTGCCCCACAATTAAAGAAATTTCTGCAATTTTGCCCCAAAATAATGGGAATTTCTGCCTTTTGCCCCAAAATATGGGGAATTTCTGCCTTTTTGTCCGAAAATAAGAAGAATGCATACCTTTTTGCCATAAAAAAAGGAAATTTCTTCATTTTTGCTCCAAAATAAGGGGAACTTTTGCATTTTTGCTTCTAAATAAGTGGAATTTCTGTTTTTTTCCCCCAAAACAAAGAGAATTTCTGTCTTTTTTGCCCCAAAATAAAGAAAATTTCTGACTTATTACACTGAAATAAGTGAAATTTCTGCAAATTTGCCCCCAAAATAGGGAAATTTCTGCCTTTTGCCCCAAAATAAGGGGAATTTCAGCATTTTACCTCAAAATAAGGGAAATTTCTAATTTTTGCACCAAAATATGGAGAATTTCTGCCTTTTTGCCCCAAAATAAGGAAAATTTCTGCATTTTTTTCCCTAAAATAAGTGAAATTTCTGCAATTTTGCACCAAAATAAGGGAAATTTCTGCATTTTTGCCTCCATATAAGGGGAATTTCAGCCTTTTTACCTCAAAATAAGGGAAATTTCTGCATTTTTGCAACAAAATATTAGGAATTTCTGCATTTTTGCCAAAATTATTAAGAATTTCTGCATTTTTGCCCCCAAATAAGGAAAATTTCTGCATTTTTTCCCTGAAATAAGTGAAATTTCTGCAATTTTGCCTCAAAATAAGGGAAATTTCTGCAATTTTGCCCCAAAATAAGTGGAATTTCTGAGTTTAGTCCAAAAATAAGGAGAATTTCTGCATTTTTGCCCCACAGTTAGGGGAATTTCTGCAATTTTGCTCCAAAATATGGGGAATTTCTGCCTTTTTGCCTGAAAATAAGGGGAATGCATACCTTTTTGCCATAAAAAAAGGGAAATTTCTTCACTTTTGCCCCAAATTAAGAGAAATTTCTGCCTTTTTGCCCTGAAATATGTGAAATTTCTGCAATTTTAGCCCAAAATAAGGTGAATTTCTGCCTTTTTGCCCCAAAATAAGAAAAATTTTTGCTTTTTTTTCTCTGAAATAAATGAAATTTCTGCAATTTTGCCCTAAAATAAAAGAAATTTCTGCAATTTTCCCCCATAATAAAGATAATTTCTGGAATTTTCCCACAAAATAAGGAGAATTTCTGTTTTTTTTCCCCAAATAAGGGAAATTTCTGCAATTTTGCCCTAAAATAGGGGGGATTTCTGCATTTTGCCTCTAAATAAGTGGAATTTCTGTCTTATTCCCCCAAAACAAAGGGAATTTCTTTCATTATTGCCCCAAAATAAGGAAAATTTCTGACTTATTACCCTGAAATAAGTGAAATTTCTGCACTTTTGCCCCAATATAAGGGAAATTTCTGCCTTTTTGACCCCAAATAAGAAGAATTTCAGCCTTTTTACCTCAAAATAATAGGAATTTCTGAATTTTGGCACAAAACATTAGGAATTTCTGCCTTTTTGCCCCAAAATAAGGAAAATTTCTGCCTTTTTTCCCTGAAATAAGTGAAATTTCTGCAATTTTGTCCCAAAATAAGTAAAATTTCTGCAATTTCTCTTCAAAATAAAGAAAATTTCTGGAATTTTGCCCCAAAATAAGTGGAATTTCTGAGTTTTGCCCCAAAATATGGAGGATTTGTGCCTTTTTGCCCCACAATTAGTGAAATTTCTACAATTTTGCCCTAAAATAAGGGAAATTTCTGCAATTTTTCCCCATAATAAGGGAAATTTCTGCAATTTTGCTTCAAAATAAGGGGAATTTCTGTATTTTGCCCCACAATTAGTGAAATTTCTGCAATTTTGCCCCAAAATAAGGAAAATCTCTGGAATTTTGCCCCAAAATAAGTGGAATTTCTGAGTTTTGCCCCAAATAAGGAGAATTTCTGCCTTTTTGCCCCACAATTAGGGAAATTTCTGCAATTTTGCTCCAAAATACAGGGAATTTCTGCCTTTTTGACCGAAAATAAGGGGAATGCATAACTTTTGCCATAAAAAAATGGAAATTTCTTCATTTTTGCCTTAAATTAATGGAAATTTCTGCCTTTTTGCCCTGAAATATGTGAAATTTCTTCAATTTTAGTCCAAAATAAGGTGAATTTCTGCCTTTTTGCCCCAAAATAATGGGAATTACTGCCTTTTTGGCCCCAAATAAGAAAAATTTTTGCCTTTTTTTTCTGAAATAAGTGAAATTTCTGCAATTTTGCCCTAAAATAAGGCAAATTTCTGCAATTTTTCCCCATAATAAGGGAAATTTCTGCAATTTTGCTTCAAAATAAGGGGAATTTCTGTTTTTTGCCCCAAAAGCAGGGAAATTTCTGCAATTTTGCCCCAAAATAAGGGGAATTTCTGCCTTTTGCCCCAAAATATGGGGAATTTCTGCCTTTTTGTCCGAAAATAAGAATGCATATCTTTTTGCCATAAAAAAGGGAAATTTCTTCATTTTTGCTCCAAAATAAGGGGAACTTTTGCCTTTTTGCTTCTAAATAAGTGGAATTTCTGTTTTTTTCCCCCAAAACAAAGAGAATTTCTGTCTGTTTTGCCCCAAAATAAGGAAAATTTCTGACTTATTACCCTGAAATAAGTGAAATTTCTGCAAATTTGCCCCAAAAATAGGGAAATTTCTGCCTTTTGCCCAAAAATAAAAGGAATTTCAGCATTTTACCTCAAAATAAGGGAAATTTCTGAATTTTGCACCAAAATATGGAGAATTTCTGCCTTTTTGCACCAAAATAAAAAAAATTTCTGCTGTTTTTCCCTGAAATAAGTGAAGTTTCTGCAATTTTGCCCCAAAATATAGAAAATTTCTGCCTTTTTGCCCCACAATTAGGGGAATTTCTGCAATTTTGCTCCAAAATACAGGGAATTTCTGCCTTTTTGCCTGAAAATAAGGGGAATGCATAACTTTTTGCCATAAAAAAGGGAAATTTCTTCATTTTTGCCCCAAATTAAGGGAAATTTCTGCCTTTTTGCCCTGAAATATGTGAAATTTCTGCAATTTTAGCCCAAAATAAGGTGAATTTCTGCCTTTTTGCCCCAAAATAATGGGAATTTCTGCCTTTTTGCTCCAACATAAGAAAAATTTTTGCTTTTTTTCTCTGAAATAAGTGAAATTTCTGCAATTTTGCCCTTAAATAAAAGAAATTTCTGCAATTTTTCCTTATAATATAGGAAATGTCTGGAATTTTGCCTTAAAATAAGGGGAATTTCTGGTTTTTTGCCCCTAAATAAGGGAAATTTCTGCAATTTTGCCCTAAATTAAGGGGAATTTCTGCTTTTTTGCCTCTAAATAAGTGGAATTTCTGTCTTTTTCCCCCAAAACAAAGGGAATTTCTATCATTTTTGCCCCAAAATAAGGAAAATTTCTGACTTATTACCCTGAAATAAGTGAAATTTCTGCAATTTTGCCCCAATATAAGGGAAATTTTTGCATTTTTGCCCCCAAATAAGGTGAATTTCAGCCTTTTTACCTCAAAATAAGGGGAATTTCTGAATTTTGGCACAAAATATTAGGAATTTCTGCATTTTTGCCCCAAAATAAGGACAATTTCTGCCTTTTTTCCCTGAAATAAGTGAAATTTCTGCAATTTTGCCCCAAAATAAGTAAAATTTCTGAAATTTTGCCCCAAAATAAGGAAAATTACTAAAATTTTGCCCCAAAATAAGTGGAATTTCTGAGTTTTGCCCCAAAATAAGGAGAATTTCTGCCTTTTTGCCCACAATTAGTGAAATTTTTTCAATTTTGCCCTAAAATAAGAGAAAAATCTGCAATTTTTCCCCATAATAAGGGAAATTTCTGCAATTATGCTTCAAAATAAGGGGAATTTCTGTTTTTGGCCCCACAATTAGGGAAATTTCTGCAATTTTGCTCCGAAATAAAAGGAATTTCTGCCTTTTGTCCTAAGTTATGGGGAATTTCTGCCTTTTTGTCCGAAAATAAGAAGAATGCATACCTTTTTGCCATAAAAAAGGGAAATTTCTTCATTTTTTCTCCAAAATAAGGGGAACTTTTGCCTTTTTGCCTCTAAATAAATGGAATTTCTGTCTTTTTCCCCCAAAACAAAAGGAATTTCTGTCTTTTTTGCACCAAAATAAGAAAAATTTCTGACTTTTTACCCTGAAATAAGTGAAATTTCTGAAAATTTGCCACAAAATAAGGGAAAATTCTGCTTTTTGGTTCCAAATATGGGGAATTTCAGCCTTTTTACCTCAAAATAAGGTTAATTTCTGCATTTTTGCAACAAAATATTAGGAATTTCTGCATTTTTGCCACAAAATGTTAGAAATTTCTGCCTTTTTGCCCCAAAATAAGGAAAATTTCTGCTTTTATTACCTGAAATAAGTAAAATTTCTGAAATTTTGCCCCAAAATAAGTGAAATTTCTGCAATTTTGCCCCAAAATAAGTGAAATTTCTGCAATTTTGCCCCAAAATAAGGGAAATTTCTGGAATTTTGCTTCAAAATAAGTGGAATTTCTGAGTTTTGCCCCAAAATAAAAAGAATTTCTGCCTTTTTGCCCCACAATTAGGGGAATTTCTGCAATTTTGCTCCAAAATACTGGGAATTTCTGCTTTTTGCCTGAAAATAATGGGAATGCATACCTTTTTGCCATAAAAATGGGAAATTTCTTCATTTTTGCCCCAAATTAAGGGAAATTTCTGCCCTTTTGCCCTGAAATATGTGAAATTTCTGCAATTTTAGCCCAAAATAAAGTGAATTTCTGCCTTTTTGCCCCATAATAAGAAAAATTTTTGCTTTTTTTCTCTGAAATAAGTGAAATTTCTGCAATTTTGCCCTAAAATAAAAGAAATTTCTGCAATTTTTCCCCATAATAAAGAAAATTTCTGAAATTTTGCCCCAAAATAAGAAGAATTTCGGTTTTTTTGCCCCCAAATAAGGGAAATGTCTGCAATGTTGCCCTAAAATAAGGGGAATTTCTGCTTTTTTGCCTCTAAATAAGTGGAATTTCTGTCTTTTTCCCCCAAAACAAAGGGAATTTCTGTCATTTTTGCCCAAAAATAAAGAAAATTTCTGACTTATTACCCTGAAATACGTGAAATTTCTGCAAATTTGCCCCAAAATAAGGGAAAATTCTGCCTTTTTACCCCCAAATATGGGGAATTTCAGCCTTTTTACCTCAAAATAAGGGAAATTTCTTCATTTTTGCCACAAAATATTAGGAAATTCTTCATTTTTGCCACAAAATATTAGAAATTTCTGCCTATTTGCCCCAAAATAAGGAAAATTTCTGCTTTTTTTCCCTGAAATAAGTGAAATTTCTGCAATTTTGCTTCAATATAAGAGAAATTTCTGCCTTTTTGCCCCCAAATAAGGGGAATTTCAGCCTTTTTACCTCAAAATAAGGAGAATTTCTGAATTTTGGCACAAAATATAAGGAATTTCTGCTTTTTTGCCCCAAAATAAAGAAAATTTCTGCCTTTTTTCTCTGAAATAAGTGAAATTTCTGCAATTTTGCCCCAAAATAAGTAAAATTTCTGAAATTTTGCCCCAAGATAAGGAAAATTTCTGGAATTTTGCCCCAAAATAAGTGGAATTTCTGAGTTTTGCCCCAAAATAAGGAGAATTTCTGCCTTTTGGCCCACAATTATTGAAATTTCTGCAATTTTGCCCTAAAATAAGAGAAATTTCTGCAATTTTTCCCCATAATAAGGGAAATTTCTGCAATTTTGCTTCAAAATAAAGGGAATTTCTGTTTTTTGCCCCACAATTAGGGAAATTTCTGCAATTTTGCTCCAAAATAAAAGGAATTTCTGCCTTTTGTCCTAAAATATGGGGAATTTCTGCCTTTTTGTCCAAAAATAGGAAAAATGCATACCTTTTTGCCATAAAAAAGGGAAATTTCTTCATTTTTGCTTTAAAATAAGGGGAACTTTGCCTTTTTGCCTCTAAATAAGTGGAATTTCTGTTATTTTTCTCCAAAACAAAGAGAATTTCTGTCTTTTTTGCCCCAAAATAAAGAAAATTTGTGACTTATTACCCTGAAATAAGTGAAATTTCTGCAAATTTGTCTCAAAAATAAGAAAATTTCTGCCTTTTTCCCAAAAATAAGGGGAATTTCAGCATTTTACCTCAAAATAAGGGAAATTTCTGATTTTTGCACCAAAATATGGAGAATTTCTGCTTTTTTGCACCAAAATAAGGAAAATTTCTGCCTTTTTTCCTTGAAATAAGTGAAATTTCTGGAATTTTGCCCCAAAATAAGGAGAATTTCTGCCTTTTTGCCCCACAATTAGGGGAATTTTTGCAATTTTGCTACAAAATACAAGGAATTTCTGCCTTTTTGCCCGAAAATAAGGAGAATGCATAACTTTTTGCCATAAAAAAGGGAAATTTCATCATTTTTGCCCCAAATTAAGGGAAATTTCTGCCTTTTTCCTTGAAATATGTGAAATTTCTGCAATTTTAGCCCAAAATAAGGTGAATTTCTGCCTTTTTGCCCCAAAATAATGGGAATTTCTGCATTTTTGCCCCAAAATAAGAAAAATTTTTGCTTTTTTTCTCTGAAATAAGTGAAATTTCTGCAATTTTGCCTTAAAATAAAAGAAATTTCTGCAATTTTTTCCCATAATAAAGAAAATTTCTGGAATTTTGCCTTAAAATAAAAGGAATTTCTTTTTTTTACCCCCAAATAAGGGAAATTTCTGCAATTTTGCCCTAAATTAAAAGGAATGTCTGCTTTTTTGCCTCTAAATTAGTGGAATTTTTGTCTTTTTCTTTCAAAACAAATGGAATTTCTGTCTTTTTTGCACCAAAATAAGGAAAATTTCTGACTTATTACCCTGAAATAAGTGAAATTTCTGAAAATTTGCCCCAAAATAAGGAAAATTTCTGCCTTTTTGCCTCCAAATATGGGGAATTTCAGCCTTTTTACCTCAAAATAAGGGAAATTTCTGCATTTTTGCAACAAAATATTAAAATTTCTGCATTTTTCCCACAAAATATTAGGAATTTCTGCCTTTTTCCCCCAAAATAAGGAAAATTTCTGCCTTTTTTTCCCTGAAATAAGTGAAATTTCTGCAATTTTGCCCCAAAATATGTGAAATTTCTGCAATTTTGCCCCAAAATAAGGGAAATTTCTGGAATTTTGCCCCAAAATAAGTGGAATTTCTGAGTTTTGCCCCAAAATAAGGAAAATTTCTGCCTTTTTGCCCCACAATTAGGGGAATTTCTGCAATTTTGCTCCAAAATACGAGGAATTTCTGCCTTTTTGCCCGAAAATAAGGGGAATGCATACCTTTTTGCCATAAATAAGGGAAATTTCTTCATTTTTGCCCCAAATTAAGGGAAATTTCTGCCTTTTTGCCCTGAAATATGAGAAATTTCTGCAATTTTAGCCCAAAATAAGGTGAATTTCTGCCTTTTTGCCCCAAAATAATGGGAATTTCTGCCTTTTGCCCCAAAATAAGAAAAATTTTTGCTTTTTTTCTCTGAAATAAGTGAAATTTCTGCAATTTTGCCCTAAAATAAAAGAAATTAATGCAATTTTTCCCCATAATAAAGGAAATTTCTGGAAGTTTGCCCCAAAATAAAAAGAATTTCTGTTTTTTTGCCCCCAAATAAGAGAAATTTCTGCAATTTTGCCCTAAATTAAGGGGAATTTCTGCTTTTTTTGCCTCTAAATAAGTGGAATTTCTGTCTTTTTCCCCCAAAACAAAGGGAATTTCTGTCATTTTTGCCCCAAAATAAGGAAAATTTCTGACTTATTACACTGAAATAAGTGAAATTTCTGCAATTTTGCCCCAATATAAGGGAAATTTCTGCCTTTTTGCCCCCAAATAAGGGTAATTTCAGCCTTTTTACCTCAAAATAAGGGGAATTTCTGAATTTTGGCACAAAATATTAGGAATTTCTGCCTTTTTGCTTCAAAATAAGGACAATTTCTGCCTTTTTTCCCTGAAATAAGTGAAATTTCTGCAATTTTGCCCCAAAATAAGTAAAATTTCTGCAATTTTGCCCCAAAATAAGTGAAATTTCTGCAATTTTGCCCTATAATAAGTAAAATTTCTGCAATTTTGCCCCAAAATAAGGGAAATTTCTAGAATTTTGACCCAAAATAAGCGGAATTTCTGAGTTTTTTTCCAAAAAAAGAATTTCTGCCTTTTTGCCCCACAATTAGTGAAATTTCTGCAATTTTGCCCTAAAATAAGGGAAATTTCTTCAATTTTTCCCCATAATAAGGGAAATTTCTGCAATTTTGCTTCAAAATAAGGGGAATTTCTGTTTTTTGCCCCAAAATCAGGGAAATTACTGCAATTTTGCCCCAAAATAAGGGGAATTTCTGCCTTTTGCCCCAAAATATGGGGAATTTCTGCCTTTTTGTCGAAAATAAGAATGCATATCTTTTTGACATAAAAAAGGGAAATTTCTTCATTTTTGCTCCAAAATAAGGGGAACTTTTTTGCCTTTTTGCTTCTAAATAAGTGGAATTTCTGTTTTTTTTCCCCAAAACAAAGAGAATTTCTGTCTGTTTTGCCCCAAAATAAGGAAAATTTCTGACTTATTACCCTGAAATAAGTGAAATTTCTGCAAATTTGCCCCAAAAATAGGGAAATTTCTGCCTTTTGCCCAAAAATAAAAGGAATTTCAGCATTTTACCTCAAAATAAGGGAAATTTCTGAATTTTGCACCAAAATATGGAGAATTTCTGCCTTTTTGCACCAAAATAAGAAAAATTTCTGCTGTTTTTCCATGAAATAAGTGAAGTTTCTGCAATTTTGCCCCAAAATATGGAAAATTTCTGCCTTTTTGCTCCACAATTAGGGGAATTTCTGCAATTTTGCTCCAAAATACAGGGAATTTCTGCCTTTTTGCGTGAAAATAAGGGGAATACATACCTTTTTGCCATAAAAAAAGAAAATTTGTTCATTTTTGCCCCAAATTAAGAGAAATTTCTGCCTTTTTGCCCTGAAATATGTGAAATTTCTGCAATTTTAGCCCAAAATAAGGTGAATTTCTGCCTTTTTGCCCCAAAATAATGGGAATTTCTGCCTTTTTGCTCCAACATAAGAAAAATTTTTGCTTTTTTTCTCTGAAATAAGTGAAATTTCTGCAATTTTGCCCTTAAATAAAAGAAATTTCTGCAATTTTTCCTTATAATATAGGAAATGTCTGGAATTTTGCCTTAAAATAAGGGGAATTTCTGGTTTTTTGCCCCTAAATAAGGGAAATTTCTGCAATTTTGCCCTAAATTAAGGGGAATTTCTGCTTTTTTGCCTCTAAATAAGTGGAATTTCTGTCTTTTTCCCCCAAAACAAAGGGAATTTCTATCATTTTTGCCCCAAAATAAGGAAAATTTCTGACTTATTACCCTGAAATAAGTGAAATTTCTGCAATTTTGCCCCAATATAAGGGAAATTTCTGCTTTTTTGCCCCCAAATAAGGTGAATTTCAGCCTTTTTACCTCAAAATAAGGGGAATTTCTGAATTTTGGCACAAAATATTAGGAATTTCTGCATTTTTGCCCCAAAATAAAGACAATTTCTGCCTTTTTTCCCTGAAAGAAGTGAAATTTCTGCAATTTTGCCCCAAAATAAGTAAAATTTCTGAAATTTTGCCCCAAAATAAGGAAAATTACTAAAATTTTGCCCCAAAATAAGTGGAATTTCTGAGTTTTGCCCCAAAATAAGGAGAATTTCTGCCTTTTTGACCACAATTAGTGAAATTTCTTTAATTTTGCCCTAAAATAAGAGAAATTTCTGCAATTTTTCCCCATAATAAGGGAAATTTCTGCAATTATGCTTCAAAATAAGGGGAATTTCTGTTTTTTGCCCCACAATTAGGGAAATTTCTGCAATTTTGCTCTGAAATAAAAGGAATTTCTGCCTTTTGTCCTAAGATATGTGGAATTTCTGCCTTTTTGTCCGAAAATAAGAAGAATGCATACCTTTTTGCCATAAAAAAGGGAAATTTCTTCATTTTTTCTCCAAAATAAGGGGAACTTTTGCCTTTTTGCCTCTAAATAAGTGGAATTTCTGTCTTTTTCCCCCAAAACAAAGGGAATTTCTGTCTTTTTTGCACCAAAATAAGGAAAATTTCTGACTTTTTACCCTGAAATAAGTGAAATTTCTGCAAATTTGCCCCAAAATAAGGGAAATTTCTGCCTTTTTTTTTCCAAATATGGGGAATTTCAGCCTTTTTACCTCAAAATAAAGGAAATTTCTGCATTTTGCAACAAAATATTAGGAATTTCTGCATTTTTGCCACAAAATATTAGAAATTTCTGCTTTTTGCCCCAAAATAAGGAAAATTTCTGCTTTTTTTACCTGAAATAAGTAAAATTTCTGAAATTTTGCCCCAAAATAAGTGAAATTTCTGCAATTTTGCCCCAAAATAAGGGAAATTTCTGGAATTTTGCTTCAAAATAAGTGGAATTTCTGAATTTGGCCCCAAAATAAGGAGAATTTCTGCCTTTTTGCCCCACAATTAGGGGAATTTCTGCAATTTTGCTCCAAAATACGAGGAATTTCTGCCTTTTTGCCCGAAAATAAGGGGAATGCATAACTTTTTGCCATAAAAACGGGAAATTTCTTCATTTTTGCCCCAAATTAAGGGAAATTTCTGCCTTTTTGCCCTGAAATATGAGAAATTTCTGCAATTTTAGCCCAAAATAAGGTGAATTTCTGCCTTTTTGCCCCAAAATAATGGGAATTTCTGCCTTTTTGCCCCAAAATAAGAAAAATTTTTGCTTTTTTTCTCTGAAATAAGTGAAATTTCTGCAATTTTGCCATAAAATAAAAGAAATTAATGCAATTTTTGCCCATAATAAAGGAAATTTCTGGAAGTTTGCCCCAAAATAAGAAGAATTTCTGTTGTTTTGCCCCCAAATAAGAGAAATTTCTGCAATTTTGCCCTAAATTAAAGGGAATTTCTGCTTTTTTGCCTCTAAATAAGTGGAATTTCTGTCATTTTCCCCCAAAACAAAGGGAATTTCTGTCATTTTTGCCCCAAAATAAGGAAAATTTCAGACTTATTACACTGAAATGAGTGAAATTTCTGCAATTTTGCCCCAATATAAGGGAAATTTTTGCCTTTTTGCCCCCAAATAAGGGTAATTTCAGCCTTTTTACCTCAAAATAAGGGGAATTTCTGAATTTTGGCACAAAATATTAGGAATTTCTTCATTTTTGCCCCAAAATAAGGACAATTTCTGCCTTTTTTCCCTGAAATAAGTGAAATTTCTGCAATTTTGCCCCAAAATAAGTAAAATTTCTGAAATTTTGCCCCAAAATAAGGAAAATTTCTGGAATTTTGCCCCAAAATAAGTGGAATTTCTGAGTTTTGGCCCAAAATAAGGAGAATTTCTGCCTTTTTGCCCACAATTAGTTAAATTTCTGCAATTTTGCCCTAAAATAAGAGAAATTTCTGCAATTTTTCCCCATAATAAGGGAAATTTCTGCAATTTTGCTTCAAAATAAGGGGAATTTCTGATTTTTGCCCCACAATTAGGGAAATTTCTGCAATTTTGCTCCAAAATAAAAGGAATTTCTGCCTTTTGTCCTAAAATATGGGGAATTTCTGCCTTTTTGTCCAAAAATAGGAAAAATGCATACCTTTTTGCCATAAAAAAGGGAAATTTCTTCATTTTTGCTTTAAAATAAGGGGAACTTTGCCGTTTTGCCTCTAAATAAGTGGAATTTCTGTTATTTTTTTTCCAAAACAAAGAGAATTTCTGTCTTTTTTGCCCCAAAATAAGGAAAATTTGTGACTTATTACCCTGAAATAAGTGAAATTTCTGCAAATTTGTCTCAAAAATAAAAAAATTTCTGCCTTTTTCCCAAAAATAAGGGGAATTTCAGCATTTTACCTCAAAATAAGGGAAATTTCTGATTTTTGCACCAAAATATGGAGAATTTCTGCTTTTTTGCGCCAAAATAAGGAAAATTTCTGCCTTTTTTCCTTGAAATAAGTGAAATTTCTGGAATTTTGCCCCAAAATAAGGAGAATTTCTGCCTTTTTCCCCACAATTAGGGGAATTTTTGCAATTTTGCTACAAAATACAAGGAATTTCTGCCTTTTTGCCCGAAAATAAGGAGAATGCATAACTTTTTGCCATAAAAAAGGGAAATTTCATCATTTTTGGCCCAAATTAAGGGAAATTTCTGCCTTTTTCCTTGAAATATGTGAAATTTCTGCAATTTTAGCCCAAAATAAGGTGAATTTCTGCCTTTTTGCCCCAAAATAATGGGAATTTCTGCATTTTTGCCCCAAAATAAGAAAAATTTTTGCTTTTTTTCTCTGAAATAAGTGAAATTTCTGCAATTTTGCCTTAAAATAAAAGAAATTTCTGCAATTTTTTCCCATAATAAAGGAAATTTCTGGAATTTTGCCTTAAAATAAAAGGAATTTCTTTTTTTTGCCCCCAAGTAAAAGAAATTTCTGCAATTTTGCCCTAAATTAAAAGGAATGTCTGCTTTTTTGCCTCTAAATTAGTGGAATTTTTGTCTTTTTCTTTTAAAACAATGGGAATTTCGGTCTTTTTTGCACCAAAATAAGGAAAATTTCTGACTTATTACCCTGAAATAAGTGAAATTTCTGAAAATTTGCCCCAAAATAAGGAAAATTTCTGCCTTTTTGCCTCCAAATATGGGGAATTTCAGCCTTTTTACCTCAAAATAAGGGAAATTTCTGCATTTTTGCAACAAAATATTAAAAATTTCTGCATTTTTCCCACAAAATATTAGGAATTTCTGCCTTTTTGCCTCAAAATAAGGAAAATTTCTGCCTTTTTTTCCCTGAAATAAGTTAAATTTCTGCAATTTTGCCCCAAAATAAGTGAAATTTCTGCAATTTTGCCCCAAAATAAGTGAAATTTCTGCAATTTTGCCCCAAAATAAGGGAAATTTCTGGAATTTTGCCCCAAAATAAGTGGAATTTCTGAGTTTTGCCCCAAAATAAGGAAAATTTCTGCCTTTTTGCCCCACAATTAGGGGAATTTCTGCAATTTTGCTCCAAAATATGGGGAATTTCTGCCTTTTTGCCTGAAAATAAGGGGATTGCATACCTTTGTGCCATAAAAAAGGGAAATTTCTTCATTTTTGCCCCAAATTACGGGTAATTTCTGCCTTTTTGCCCTGAAATATGTGAAATTTCTGCAATTTTAGCCCAAAATAAAGTGAATTTCTGCCTTTTTGCCTTAAAATAAGAAAAATTTTTGCTTTTTTCTCTGAAATAAGTGAAATTTCTGCAATTTTGCCCTAAAATAAAAGAAATTTCTGCAATTTTTCCCCATAATAAAGGAAATTTCTGGAATTTTGCCCCAAAATAAGAAGAATTTCTGTTTTTTGCCCCCAAATAAGGGAAATTTCTGCAATTTTGCCCTAAAATAAGGGGAATTTCTGCTTTTTTGCCTCTAAATAAGTGGAATTTCTGTCTTTTTCCCCCAAAACAAAGGGAATTTCTGTCATTTTTGCCCCAAAATAAGGAAAATTTGTGACTTATTACCCTGAAATAAGTGAAATTTCTGCAATTATGCCCCAATATAAGGGAAATTTCTGCCTTTTTGCCCCCAAATAAAAGGAATTTCAGCCTTTTTACCTCAAAATAAGGGGAATTTCTGAATTTTGGCAAAAAATATTAGGAATTTCTGCCTTTTTGCCCCAAAATAAGAAAAATTTCTGCATTTTTTTCCTGAAATAAGTGAAATTTCTTCAATTTTGCCCCAAAATAAGTAAAATTTCTGCAATTTTGCCCCAAAATAAGGAAAATTTCTGGAATTTTGCCCCAAAATAAGTGGAATTTCTGAGTTTTGCCCCAAAATAAGGAGAATTTCTGCTTTTTTGCCCACAATTAGTGAAATTTCTGCAATTTTGCCCCATAATAAGGGGACTTTCTGCAATTTTGCTTCAAAATAAGGGGAATTTCTGTTTTTTGCCCCACAATTAGGGAAATTTCTGCAATTTTGCTCCAAAATGAAAGTAATTTCTGCCTTTTGTTCTAAAATATGGGGAATTTCTGCCTTTTTGTCCGAAAATAAGAAGAATGCATACCTTTATGCCATAATAAAGGGAAATTTCTTCATTTTTGCTCCAAAATTAGGGGAACTTTTGCTTTTTGCCTCTAAATAAGTGGAATTTCTGTCTTTTTCCCCCAAAACAAAGGGAATTTCTGTCTTTTTTGGACCAAAATAAGGAAAATTTCTGACTTTTTACCCTGAAATAAGTGAAATTTCTGCAAATTTGCCCCAAAATAAGGGAAATTTCTGCATTTTTGCCCCCAAATATGGGGAATTTCAGCCTTTTTACCTCAAAATAAGGGAAATTTCTGCATTTTTACAACAAAATATTAGGAATTTCTGCATTTTTGCCACAAAATATTAGGAATTTCTGCCTTTTTGCCCCAAAATAAGTGAAATTTCTGCAATTTTGCCCCAAAATAAGTGAAATTTCTGCAATTTTGCCCCAAAATAAGGAAAATTTCTGGAATTTTGCCCCAAAATAAGTCGAATTTCTGAGTTTTGCCCCAAAATAAGGAGAATTTCTGCCTTTTTGTCCCACAATTAGGGGAATTTCTGCAATTTTGCTCCAAAATACGGGGAATTTCTGCCTTTTTGCCTGAAAATAACGGGAATGCATATCTTTTTGCCATAAAAAAAGGAAATTTCATCATTTTTGCCCCAAATTAAGGGAAATTTCTGCCTTCTTGCCCTGAAATATGTGAAATTTCTGCAATTTTAGCCTAAAATAATGTGAATTTCTGCTTTTTTGCCCCAAAATAATGGGAATTTCTGCTTTTGCCCCAAAATAAGAAAAATTTTTGCTTTTTTTCTCTGAAATAAGTGAAATTTCTGCAATTTTGCCCTAAAATAAGGAAAATTTCTGCAATTTTTTCTCATAATAAGGGAAATTTCTGCAATCTTGCCCCAAAATAAGAGGAATTTCTGTTTTTTGCCCCCAAATAAGAGAAATTTCTGCAATTTTGCCCTAAAATAAGGGGAATTTCTGCCTTTTGCCCCCCCAAAAAAAAGGTTCTGCATTTTTGCCCCAATATAAAGAAAATTACTGCATTTTTTACCACAAAATTAGGTGAATTTCTTCAATTTTGCTTCAAAATATGGGAATTTTCTGCCTTTTTTGCCGAAAATAAGGGGAATTTCTGCCTTTTTGCCCCAAAATTAGGGGAATTTCTGCAATTTTGCTCCAAAATACGGGGAATTTCTGCCTTTTTTGCCGAAAATAAGGGGAATTTTTGCCTTTTTGCCCCAAAATTAGGGGAATTTCTGCAATTTTGCTCCAAAATACGGGGAATTTCTGCCTTTTTGCCCGAAAATAAAGGGCATGTATACCTTTTTGCCATAAAAAAAGGGAAATTTCTTCATTTTTGCCCCAAAATAAGGGGATTATCCGCCTTTTTTTACTAAAAATAAGTGCAATTTCTGCCTTTTCCCCAAAAATAAACGAAATTTCTGTTTTTGGCCTCAAAATAAGGGGAATTTCTGACTTTTTGCCCAAAAATAAGAGAAATTTCAGCCTTTTTACCTCAAAATAAGGGGAATTTCTGCCTTTTTGCCCCAAAAATATGGGGAATTTCCGCCTTTTTGCCCCAAAATAAGTAAAATTTCTGCAATTTTGTACCAAAATAAAAGAAATTTCTGCCTTTTTGCCCCAAAATGAGAAAATTTCTGCCTTTTTTCTGAAATAAGTGAAATTTCTGCAATTTTGCCCCAAAATAAGGGAAATTATGGCAATTTTGCCCAAATGTAAAAGGAAATTTCTGCAATTTTGACCCAAAATAAGGGGAATTTCTTACTTTTTGCTCACGAAAAAAAGAAGATTTTCTGTCTTTTTGCCCCAAAATAAGGAGAATTTCTGCCTTTTTGCCCAAAAATTATGAGAATTTCTGCAATTTTGCTTCAAAATACGGGGAATTTCTGCCTTTTAGCCCCAAAATAAAGGGAATTTCTGCATTTTCCCCCAATATTTAGGAAATTTCTGCATTTTACCTCTAAATAAGGGGAATTTCTGCATTTTACCTCAAAATAAGAAGAATTTCTGCCTTTTGCCCCAAAATATGGGGAATTTTTGCCTTTTTGTTCCAAAATAAGGAAAATTTCTTCAATTTTGTACCATAATAAAAGAAATTTCTGCTTTTTGCCCCAAAAATATGGGGAATTTCTGCCTTTTTGCCCCAAAATAAGGAAAATTTCTGCAATTTTGTACCAAAATAAAAGAAATTTCTGCCTTTTTACCCCAAAATAAGAAAATTTCTGCCTTTTTTGTGAAATAAGTGAAATTTCTGCAATTTTGCCCCAAAATAAGGGAAATTTCGGCAATTTTGCCCAAATGTAAAGGAAATTTCTGCCATTTTGCCCCAAAATAAGGGGAATTTCAGCCTTATTACCTCAAAATAAGGGAAATTTCTGCCTTTTTGCCACAAAATATAAGGAATTTCTGCCTTTTTACCCCAAAATAAAAAACATTTCTGTAATTTTGCCCCAAAATAAGGGGAATTTCTCCCTTTTTGCCCCAAAATAAAGGAAATTTCAGCCTTTTTACCTGAAAATAAGTGAAATTTCTGTAATTTTGCCCCAAATAAGGGAAATTTCTGCAATTTTGCCCCAAAATGAGGGAAATTCCTACAATTTTGCCCCAAAATAAAGGAAATTTCTGGAATTTTGCTCCAAAGAAGGGGAATTTCGGATTTTGGCCCCAAAATAAAGGGAATTTCTGCCTTTTGCCCCAAAATTAGGAGAATTTCTGCAATTTTGCTCCAAAATACCAGGAATTTCTGCCTTTTTGCCCGAAAATAAGGGGAATGCATACCTTTTTGCCATAAAAAAGGGAAATTTCTTCATTTTTGCTCCAAAATAAGGGGAATTTCTGCCTTTTTGCCTCTAAATAAGTGAAATTTCTGTCTTTTTCCCCCAAGACAAAAAAAAATTCTGTCTTTTTTGCCCCCAAATAAGAAGAATTTCTCACTTATTACTCTGAAATAAGTGAAATTTCTGCAATTTTACCCCAAAATAAAAGTAATTTCTGCCTTTTTGCCCCCAAATAAGGGAAATTTCAGCCTTTTTACCTCAAAATAAGAAGAATTTCTGCATTTTTCCCACAAAATATTAGGAATTTCTGCATTTTTGCACCAAATTAAGGAAAATTTCTTTCTTTTTTCCCTGAAATAAGTGAAATTTCTGAAATTTTGCCCCAAAATAATTGAAATTTCGGCAATTTTGCCCCAAAATAAGTGGAATTTCTGAGTTTTGCCCCAAAATAAGGAGAATTTCTGCCTTTTTGCGCCAAAATAATGGGAATTTCTGCCTTTTTGCCCCAAAATAAGAAAAATTTTTGCCTTTTTTCTCTGAAATTAGTGAAATTTCTGCAATTTTGCCCTAAAATAAAGGAAATTTCTGCAATTTTTCCCCATAATAAGGGAAATTTCTGAAACTTTGCCCCAAAATAAGGGGAATTTCTGTTTTTTTGCCCCCAAATAAGGGAAATTTCTTCATTTTTGCTCCAAAATAAGGGGAACTTTTGCCTTTTTGCCTCTAAATAAGTGGAATTTCTGTCTTTTTCCCCCAAAACAAAGGGAATATCTGTCTTTTTGCCCCAAAATAAGGAAAATTTCTGACTTATAACCCTGAAATAAGTGAAATTTCTGCAAATTTGCCACAAAATAAAAAAAATTTCTGCATTTTTGCCCCCAAATAAGGGCAATTTCAGCATTTTTATTTCAAAATAAGGGAAATGTCTGCATTTTTGCAACAAAATATTAGGAATTTCTGCATTTTTGCCACAAAATATTAGGAATTTCTGCCTTTTTGCCCCAAAATAAGGAGAATTTCTGCCTTTTTTTTCGGAAATAAGTGAAATTTCTGCAAATTTGCCCCAAAAAAGGGAAATTTCTGCCTTTTGCCCCAAAATAAAAGGAATTTCAGCATTTTACCTCAAAATAAGGGAAATTTTTAATTTTTGCAACAAAATATGGAGAATTTCTGCCTTTTTGCCCCAAAATAAGGAAAATTTCTGCCTATTTTCCCTGAAATAAGTGAAATTTCTACAATTTTGCCCCAAAATAAGTGAAATTTCTGCAATTTTGCCCCAAAATAAGGAAAATTTCTGGAATTTTGCCACACAATAAGGGGAATTTCTGCAATTTTGCTCCAAAATTCGGGGAATTTCTGCCTTTTTGCCCAAAATAAGGGGAATGCATACCTTTTTGCCATAAAAAAGGAAAATTTCTTCATTTTTGCCCCAAATTAGGGGAAATTTCTGACTTTTTGCCCTGAAATATGTGAAATTTCTGCAATTTAAGCCCAAAATAAGGTGAATTTCTGCCTTTTTGTCCCAAAATAATGGGAATTTCTGCCTTTTTGCCCCAAAATAAGAAAAATTTTTGCCTTTTTTCTCTGAAATAAGTGAAATTTCTGCAATTTTGCCCTAAAATAAGGGAAATTTCTGCCTTTTGCCCCAAAATATGGGGAATTTCTGCTTTTTTGTCTGAAAATAAGAAGAATGCATACCTTTTTGCCATAAAAAAGGGAAATTTCTTCATTTTTGCTCCAAAATAAGGGGAACTTTTGCCTTTTTGCCTCTAAATAAGTGGAATTTCTGTCTTTTTCCCCCAAAACAAAGGGAATATCTGTCTTTTTGCCCCAAAATAAGGAAAATTTCTGACTTATAACCCTGAAATAAGTGAAATTTCTGCAAATTTGCCCCAAAATAAGAAAAATTTCTGCCTTTTTGCCCCCAAATAAGGGGAATTTCAGCCTTTTTATCTCAAAATAAGGGAATTTTCTGCATTTTTGCAACAAAATATTAGGAATTTCTGCATTTTTGCCACAAAATATTGGAAATTTCTGCCTTTTTGCCCCAAAATAAGGAAAATTTCTGCCTTTTTTCCTGGAAATAAGTGAAATTTCTGCAAATTTGCCCCCAAAAAGGGAAATTTCTGCCTTTTGCCCCAAAATAAGGGGAATTTCAGCATTTTACCTCAAAATAAGGGAAATTTCTGATTTTTGCACCAAAATATGGAGAATTTTTGCCTTTTTCCCCAAAATAAGGAAAATTTCTGCCTTTTTTCCCTGAAATAAGTGAAATTTCTGCAATTTTGCCACAAAATAAGTGAAATTTCTTCAATTTTGCCCCAAAATAAGGAAAATTTCTGGAATTTTGCCCCACAATTAGGGGAATTTCTGCAATTTTGCTCCAAAATACTAGGAATTTCTGCCTTTTTGCCCAAAATAGAGGGAATGCATACCTTTTTGCCATATAAAAGGGAAATTTCTTCATTTTTGCCCCAAATTAAGGGAAATTTCTGAATTTTTGCACTGAAATATGTTAAATTTCTGCAATTTTAGCCCAAAATAAGGTGAATTTCTGCCTTTTTGCCCCAAAATAATGGGAATTTCTGCCTTTTTTCCCCAAAATAAGAAAAATTTTTGCCTTTTTTCTCTGAAATAACTGAAATTTCTGCAATTTTGCCCTAAAATAAGGGAAATTTCTGCAATTTTTTTCCATAATAAGAGAAAATCTAAAATTTTGCCACAAAATAAAGGGAATTTCTGTTTTTTTGCTCCCAAATAAGGGAAATTTCTGCAATTTTGCCCTAAAATAAGGGGAATTTCTGCTTTTTTGCCTCTAAATAAGTGGAATTTCTGTCTTTTTCCCCCAAAACAAAGGGAATTTCTGTCATTTTCGCCCCAAAATAAGGAAAATTTCTGACTTATTACCCTGAAATAGGTGAAATTTCTGCAATTTTACCCCAAAATAAGAAAAATTTCTGCCTTTTTGCCCCTAAATAAGAGGAATTTCAGCCTTTTTATTTCAAAATAAGGGAAATATCTGCATTTTTGCAACAAAATATTAGAAATTTGTGCATTTTTGCCACAAATTATTAGGAATTTCTGCTTTTGCCCCAAAATAAGGAAAAATTTATGCCTTTTTTTCCTGAAATAAGTGAAATTTCTGCAATTTTGCCCCAAAATAAGTGAAATTTCTGCAATTTTGCCCCAAAATAAAAAAAATTTCTCGAATTTTGCCCCCCAATTATGGGAATTTCTGCCATTTTGCTCCAAAATACGGGGAATTTCTGCCTTTTTGCCCAAAATAAGGGGAATGCATACCTTTTTGCCATAAAAATAGGAAATTTCTTCATTTTTGCCCCAAATTGAGGGAAATTTCTGACTTTTTGCCCTGAAATATGTGAAATTTCTGCAATTTTAGCCCAAAATAAGGTGAATTTCTTCCTTTTAGCCCCAATATAATGGGATTTTCTGCATTTTTGCCCCAAAATAAGAAAAATTTTTGCCTTTTTTCTCTGAAATAAGTGAAATTTCTGCAATTTTGCCCTAAAATAAGGGAAATTTCTGCAATTTTTCCCCATAATAAGGGAAATTTCTGCAATTTTGCCACAAAATAAGGGGAATTTCTGTTTTTTGCCCCACAATTAGAAAAATTTCTGCAATTTTGCCTCAAAATAAGGAGAATTTCTGCCTTTTGCCCTAAAATATGGGGAATTTCTGCTTTTTTGTCTGAAAATGAGAAAAATGCATACATTTTGCCATAAAAAAGGGAAATTTCTTCATTTTTGCTCCAAAATAAGGGGAACATTTGCCTTTTTGCCTCTAAATTAGAGGAATTTCTGTTTTTTTTCCCCAAATCAAAGAGAATTTCTGTCTTTTGTGCCCCAAAATAAAAAAAATTTCTGACTTATTACCATGAAATAAGTGAAATTTCTGCAAATTTGTCCCAAAAATAGAAAAATTTCTGCCTTTTGTCCCAAAATAAGTAAAATTTCAGCATTTTACCTCAAAATAAGGGGAATATCTGCCTTTTTGCCCCAAAATAAGGAAAATTTCTGCCTTTTTTCTCTGAAATAAGTGAAATTTCTGCAATTTTGCCTTAAAATAAGTGAAATTTCGGCAATTTTGCCCCAAAATAAGGGAAATTTCTGCAATTTTGCCCCAAAATAAGTGGAATTTATGAGTTTTTTTCAAAATTAAGGAGAATTTCTGCATTTTTGCCCCACAATTAGGGGAATTTCTGCAATTTTGCTCCAAAATACGGGGAATTTCTGCCTTTTTGCCCGAAAATAAAGGGAATGAATACCTTTTTGCCATAAAAAAGGGAAATTTCTTCATTTTTGCCACAAATTAAGGGAAATTTCTGCCTTTTTGCCCTGAAATATGTGAAATTTCTGCAATTTTAGCCCAAAATAAAGTGAATTTCTGCCTTTTTGCCCCAAAATAATGGGAATTTCTGCCTTTTTGCCCCAAAATAAGAAAAATATTTGCCTTTTTTCTCTGAAATAAGTGAAATTTCTGCAATTTTGCACAATTTAAAGGAAATTTCTGCAATTTTTCCCCATAATAAGGGAAATTTCTGGAATTTTGCCCCAAAATAAGAGGAATTTCTGTTTTTTTGCCCCCAAATAAGGGAAATTTCTGCAATTTTGTCCTAAAATAAGAGGAATTTCTGCTTTTTTGCCTCTAAATAAGTGGAATTTCTGTCTTTTTCCCCCAAAACAAAGGGAATTTCTATCATTTTTGCCCCAAAATAAGGAAAATTTCTGACTTATTAACCTGAAATAAGTTAAATTTCTGCAATTTTGCCCCAATATAAGGAAAATTTCTGCCTTTTTGCCCCCAAATAAGGCGAATTTCAGCCTTTTTACCTCAAAATAAGGGGAATTTCTGAATTTTGTCAAAAAATATTAGGAATTTCTGCTTTTTTGCCCCAAAATAAGGAAAATTTCTGCTTTTTTCCCTGAAATAAGTGAAATTTCTGCAATTTTGCCCCAAAATAAGTAAAATTTCTTCAATTTTGCCCCAAAATAAGGGAAATTTCTGGAATTTTTCCCCAAAATAAGTGGAATTTCTGAGTTTTGCCCCAAAATAAGGAGAATTTCTGCATTTTTGCGCCACAATTAGTGAAATTTCTGCAATTTTGCTGTAAAATAAGAGAAATTTCTGCAATTTTTCCTCATAATAAGGGAAATTTCTGCAATTTTGCCCCAAAATATGGGGAATTTCTGCCTTTTTGTCTAAAAATATGAAGAATGCATACCTTTTTGCCATAAAAAAGGGAAATTTCTTCATTTTTGCTCCAAAATAAGGGGAACTTTTGCCTTTTGGCCTCTAAATAAGTGGAATTTCTGTCTTTTTCCCCCAAAACAAAGGGAATTTCAGTCTTTTTTGCCCCAAAATAAGGAAAATTTCTGACTTATAACCCTGAAATAAGTGAAATTTCTGCAAATTTGCCGCAAAATAAAAAAAATTTCTGCATTTTTGCCCCCAAATAAGGGCAATTTCAGCCTTTTTATTTCAAAATAAGGGAAATTTCTGCAGTTTTGCAACAAAATATTAGGAATTTCTGCATTTTTGCCACAAAATATTAGGAATTTCTGCCTTTTTGCCCCAAAATAAGGAAAATTTCTGCCTTTTTTTTCGGAAATAAGTGAAATTTCTGCAAATTTGCCCCAAAAAAGGGAAATTTCTGCCTTTTGCCCCAAAATAAAAGGAATTTCAGCATTTTACCTCAAAATAAGGGAAATTTTTAATTTTTGCAACAAAATATGTAGAATTTCTGCCTTTTGCCCCAAAATAAGGAAAATTTCTGCCTATTTTCCCTGAAATAAGTGAAATTTCTGCAATTTTGCCCCAAAATAAGTGAAATTTCTGCAATTTTGCCCCAAAATAATGAAAATTTCTGGAATTTTGCCACACAATTAGGGGAATTTCTGCAATTTTGCTCCAAAATACGGGGAATTTCTGCCTTTTTGCCCAAAATAAGGGGAATGCATACCTTTTTGCCATAAAAAAGGAAAATTTCTTCATTTTTGCCCCAAATTAGGGGAAATTTCTGACTTTTTGCCCTGAAATATGTGAAATTTCTGCAATTTAAGCCCAAAATAAGGTGAATTTCTGCCTTTTTGTCCCAAAATAATGGGAATTTCTGCCTTTTTGCCCCAAAATAAGAAAAATTTTTGCCTTTTTTCTCTGAAATAAGTGAAATTTCTGCAATTTTGCCCTAAAATAAGGGAAATTTCTGCCTTTTGCCCCAAAATATGGGGAATTTCTGCTTTTTTGTCTGAAAATAAGAAGAATGCATACCTTTTTGCCATAAAAAAGGGAAATTTCTTCATTTTTGCTCCAAAATAAGGGGAACTTTTGCCTTTTTGCCTCTAAATAAGTGGAATTTCTGTCTTTTTCCCCCAAAACAAAGGGAATTTCTGTCTTTTTTGCTCCAAAATAAGGAAAATTTCTGACTTATAACCCTGAAATAAGTGAAATTTCTGCAAATTAGCCCCAAAATAAGAAAAATTTCTGCCTTTTTGCCCCCAAATAAGTGGAATTTCAGCCTTTTTATCTCAAAATAAGGGAAATTTCTGCATTTTTGCAACAAAATATTAGGAATTTCTGCATTTTTGCCACAAAATACTAGGAATTTCTTTATTTTTGCCCCAAAATTAGAAAAATTTCTGCCTTTTTTCCCGGAAATAAGTGAGATTTCTGCAAATTTGCCCCAAAAAAAGGGAAATTTCTGCCTTTTGCCCCATAATAAAGGGAATTTCAGCATTTTACCTCAAAATATGGGAAATTTCTGATTTTTGCACCAAAATATGGAGAATTTCTGCCTATTTGCCCCAAAATAAGGAAAATTTCTGCCTATTTTCCCTGAAATAAGTGAAATTTCTGCAATTTTGCCCCAAAATAAGTGAAATTTCAGCAATTTTGCCCCAAAATAAGGAAAATTTCTGGAATTTTGCCCCACAATTAGGGGAATTTCTGCAATTTTGCTCCAAATTACGGGGATATTCTGCCTTTTTGCCCAAAATAAATGGGAATGCATACCTTTTTGCCATAAAAAAAAGAAATTTCTTCATTTTTTCCCCAAATTAAGGGAAATTTCTTACTTTTTGCCCTGAAATATGTGAAATTTCTGCAATTTTAGCCCAAAATAAGGTGAATTTCTGCCTTTTTGCCCCAAAATAATGGGAATTTCTGCCTTTTTGCCCCAAAATAAGAAAAATTTTTGCCTTTTTTCTCTGAAATAAGTGAAATTTCTGCAATTTTGCCCTAAAATAAGGGAAATTTCTGCAATTTTTCCCCATAATAAGGGAAATTTCTGGAATTTTGCCACAAAATAAGGGGAATTTCTGTTTTTTTGCCCCCTAATAAGGGAAATTTCTGCAATTTTGCCCTAAAATAAGGGGAATTTTTGCTTTTTGCCTCTAAATAAGTGGAATTTCTGTCTTTTTCCCCCAAAACAAAGGGAATTTCTGTCATTTTTGCCCAAAAATAAGGAAAATTTCTGACTTATTACCCTGAAATAAGTGAAATTTCTGCACTTTTCCCCCAATATAAGGGAAATTTCTGTCTTTTTGCCCCCAAATAAGGGGAATTTCAGCCTTTTTACCTCAAAATAAGGGGAATTTCTGATTTTTGGCACAAAATATTAGGAATTTCTGCCTTTTTGCCCAAAAAAAGGAAAATTTCTGCTTTTTTCCCTGAAATAAGTGAAATTTCTGCAATTTTGCCCCAAAATAAGTAAAATTTCTGCAATTTTGCCCCAAAATAAGGGAAATTTCTGGAATTTTGCCCCAAAATAAGTGGAATTTCTGAGTTTTGCCCCAAAATAAGGAGAATTTCTGCCTTTTTGCGCCAAAATTAGTGAAATTTCTGCAATTTTGCCGTAAAATAAGGGAAATTTCTGCAATTTTTCTCATTAATAAGGGAAATTTCTGCAATTTTGCCCCAAAATAAGGGGAATTTCTGTTTTTTGCCCCACAATTAGGGAAATTTCTGCAATTTTGCCCAAAAATAAGGGAAATTTCTGCCGTGTGCCCCAAAATATGGGGAATTTCTGCCTTTTTGTCTGAAAATAAGAAGAATGCATACCTTTTTGCCATAAAATGGAAATTTCTTCATTTTTGCTCCAAAATAAGGGGAACTTTTGCCTTTTTGCCTCTAAATAAGTGGAATTTCTGTTCTTTTCCCCCAAAACAAAGGCAATTTCTGTCTTTTTTGCCCTAAAATAAGGAACATTTCTGACTTATAACCCTGAAATAAGTGAAATTTCTGCAAATTTGCCCCAAAATATGAAATATTTCTGCCTTTTTGCCCCTAAATAAAGGAAATTTCAGCCTTTTTATCTCAAAATAAGGGAAATTTCTGCATTTTTGCAACAAAATATTAGGAATTTCTGCATTTTTGCCACAAAATATTTGGAATTCCTGCCTTTTTGCCCCAAAATAAGAAAAATTTCAGCCTTTTTTCCCAGAAAAAGTGAAATTTCTGCAATTTTGCCCCAATATAAATGAAATTTCTGCAATTTTGTCCCAAAATAAGGAAAATTTCTGGAATTTTGCCCCACAATTAGGGGAATTTCTGCAATTTTGCTCCAAAATACGGGGAATTTCTGCCTTTTTGCCCAAAATAAGGGGAATGCATACCTTTTTGCCATAAAAAAGGGAAATTTCTTCATTTTTACCCCAAATTAAGGGAAATTTCTGACTTTTTGCCCTGAAATATGTGATATTTCTGCAATTTTAGCCCAAAATAAGGTGAAATTCTGCCCTTTGCCCCAAAATATGGGGAATTTCTGCCTTTTTGTCTGAAAATAAGAAGAATGCATACCTTTTTGCCATAAAAAAGAGAAATTTCTTCATTTTTGCTCCAAAATAAAAGGAACTTTTGCCTTTTTGCCTCTAAATAAGTGGAATTTCTGTCTTTTTCCCCCAAAACAAAGGGAATATCTGTCTTTTTGCCCCAAAATAAGGAAAATTTCTGACTTATAACCCTGAAATAAGTGAAATTTCTACAAATTTGCCCCAAAATAAGAAAAATTTCTGCCTTTTTGCCCCCAAATAAGGGGAATTTCAGCCTTTTTATCTCAAAAAAAGGGAATTTTCTGCATTTTTGCAACAAAATATTAGGAATTTCTGCATTTTTGCCACAAAATATTAGAAATTTCTGCCTTTTTGCCCCAAAATAAGGAAAATTTCTGCCTTTTTTCCTGGAAATAAGTGAAATTTCTGCAAATTTGCCCCAAAAAAAGGGAAATTTCTGCCTTTTGCCCCAAAATAAGGGGAATTTCAGCATTTTACCTCAAAATAAGGGAAATTTCTGATTTTTGCACCAAAATATGGAGAATTTTTGCCTTTTTCCCCAAAATAAGGAAAATTTCTGCCTTTTTTCCCTGAAATAAGTGAAATTTCTGCAATTTTGCCACAAAATAAGTGAAATTTCTTCAATTTTGCCCCAAAATAAGGAAAATTTCTGGAATTTTGCCCCACAATTAGGGGAATTTCTGCAATTTTGCTCCAAAATACGAGGAATTTCTGCCTTTTTGCCCAAAATAGAGGGAATGCATACCTTTTTGCCATATAAAAGGGAAATTTCTTCATTTTTGCCCCAAATTAAGGGAAATTTCTGAATTTTTGCACTGAAATATGTTAAATTTCTGCAATTTTAGCCCAAAATAAGGTGAATTTCTGCCTTTTTGCCCCAAAATAATGGGAATTTCTGCCTTTTTGCCCCAAAATAAGAAAAATTTTTGCCTTTTTTCTCTGAAATAACTGAAATTTCTGCAATTTTGCCCTAAAATAAGGGAAATTTCTGCAATTTTTTTCCATAATAAGAGAAAAATCTAAAATTTTGCCACAAAATAAAGGGAATTTCTGTTTTTTTGCTCCCAAATAAGGGAAATTTCTGCAATTTTGCCCTAAAATAAGGGGAATTTCTGCTTTTTTGCCTCTAAATAAGTGGAATTTCTGTCTTTTTCCCCCAAAACAAAGGGAATTTCTGTAATTTTCGCCCCAAAATAAGGAAAATTTCTGACTTATTACCCTGAAATAGGTGAAATTTCTGCAATTTTGCCCCAAAATAAGAAAAATTTCTGCCTTTTTGCCCCTAAATAAGAGGAATTTCAGCCTTTTTATTTCAAAATAAGGGAAATATCTGCATTTTTGCAACAAAATATTAGGAATTTCTGCATTTTTGCCACAAATTATTAGGAATTTCTGCTTTTGCCCCAAAATAAGGAAAAATTTATGCCTTTTTTTCCTGAAAAAAGTGAAATTTCTGCAATTTTGCCCCAAAATAAGTGAAATTTCTGCAATTTTGCCCCAAAATAAGGAAAATTTCTGGAATTTTGCCCCCCAATTATGGGAATTTCTGCCATTTTGCTCCAAAATACGGGGAATTTCTGCCTTTTTGCCCAAAATAAGGGGAATGCATACCTTTTTGCCATAAAAATAGGAAATTTCTTCATTTTTGCCCCAAATTGAGGGAAATTTCTGACTTTTTGCCCTGAAATATGTGAAATTTCTGCAATTTTAGCCCAAAATAAGGTGAATTTCTTCCTTTTAGCCCCAATATAATGGGAATTTCTGCATTTTTGCCCCAAAATAAGAAAAATTTTTGCCTTTTTTCTCTGAAATAAGTGAAATTTCTGCAATTTTGCCCTAAAATAAGGGAAATTTCTGCAATTTTTCCCCATAATAAGGGAAATTTCTGCAATTTTGCCACAAAATAAGGGGAATTTCTGTTTTTTGCCCCACAATTAGGGAAATTTCTGCAATTTTGCCTCAAAATAAGGAGAATTTCTGCCTTTTGCCCCAAAATATGGGGAATTTCTGCCTTTTTGTCTGAAAATGAGAAAAATGCATACATTTTGCCATAAAAAAGGGAAATTTCTTCATTTTTGCTCCAAAATAAGGGGAACATTTGCCTTTTTGCCTCTAAATTAGAGGAATTTCTGTTTTTTTTCCCCAAAACAAAGAGAATTTCTGTCTTTTGTGCCCCAAAATAAAAAAAAATTCTGACTTATTACCATGAAATAATTGAAATTTCTGCAAATTTGTCCCAAAAATAGAAAAATTTCTGCCTTTTGCCCCAAAATAAGTAAAATTTCAGCATTTTACCTCAAAATAAGGGGAATATCTGCCTTTTTGCCCCAAAATAAGGAAAATTTCTGCCTTTTTTCTCTGAAATAAGTGAAATTTCTGCAATTTTGCCTTAAAATAAGTGAAATTTCGGCAATTTTGCCCCAAAATAAGGGAAATTTCTGCAATTTTGCCCCAAAATAAGTGGAATTTATGAGTTTTTTTAAAATTAAGAAGAATTTCTGCATTTTTGCCCCACAATTAGGGGAATTTCTGCAATTTTGCTCCAAAATACGGGGAATTTCTGCCTTTTTGCCCGAAAATAAAGGGAATGAATACCTTTTTGCCATAAAAAAGGGAAATTTCTTCATTTTTGCCACAAATTAAGGGAAATTTCTGCCTTTTTGCCCTGAAATATGTGAAATTTCTGCAATTTTAGCCCAAAATACAGTGAATTTCTGCCTTTTTGCCCCAAAATAATGGGAATTTCTGCCTTTTTGCCCCAAAATAAGAAAAATATTTGCCTTTTTTCTCTGAAATAAGTGAAATTTCTGCAATTTTGCACAATTTAAAGGAAATTTCTGCAATTTTTCCCCATAATAAGGGAAATTTCTGGAATTTTGCCCCAAAATAAGAGGAATTTCTGTTTTTTTGCCCCCAAATAAGGGAAATTTCTGCAATTTTGTCCTAAAATAAGAGGAATTTCTGCTTTTTTGCCTCTAAATAAGTGGAATTTCTGTCTTTTTCCCCCAAAACAAAGGGAATTTCTATCATTTTTGCCCCAAAATAAGGAAAATTTCTGACTTATTACCCTGAAATAAGTTAAATTTCTGCAATTTTGCCCCAATATAAGGAAAATTTCTGCCTTTTTGCCCCCAAATAAGGGGAATTTCAGCCTTTTTACCTCAAAATAAGGGGAATTTCTGAATTTTGTCACAAAATATTAAAAATTTCTGCTTTTTTGCCCCAAAATAAGGAAAATTTCTGCTTTTTTCCCTGAAATAAGTGAAATTTCTGCAATTTTGCCCCAAAATAAGTAAAATTTCTGCAATTTTGCCCCAAAATAAGGAAAATTTCTGGAATTTTTCCCCAAAATAAGTGGAATTTCTGAGTTTTGCCCCAAAATAAGGAGAATTTCTGCATTTTTGCGCCACAATTAGTGAAATTTCTGTTATTTTGCCGTAAAATAAGAGAAATTTCTGCAATTTTTCCTCATAATAAGGGAAATTTCTGCAATTTTGCCCCAAAATAAGGGGAATTTCTTTTTTTTGCCCCACAATTAAAGAAATTTCTGCAATTTTGCCCAAAAATAAGGGGAATTTTTGCTTTTTTGCCTCTAAATAAGTGGAATTTCTGTCTTTTTGTCTGAAAATAAGAAGAATATATACCTTTTTGCCATAAAAAAGGAAAATTTCTTCATTTTTGCTCCAAAATAAGGGGAACTTTTGCCTTTTTGCCTCTAAATAAGTGGAATTTCTGTCCTTTTCCCCCAAAACAAAGGCAATTTCTGTCTTTTTTGCCCAAAAATAAGAAAAATTTCTGACTTATAACCCTGAAATAAGTGAAATTTCTGCAAATTTGCCCCAAAATAAAAAAAATTTCTGCCTTTTTGCCCCCAAATAAGGGGAATTTCAGCCTTTTTATCTCAAAATAAGGGAAATTTCTGCATTTTTGCAACAAAATATTAGGAATTTCTGCATTTTTGCCACAAAATATTAGGAATTTCTGCCTTTTTGCCCCAAAATAAGGAAAATTTCTGCCTTATTTCCCGGAAATAAGTGTAATTTCTGCAAATTTGCCCCAAAAAAGGGTAATTTCTGCCTTTTGTCCCAAAATAAGGGGAATTTCAGCATTTTACCTCAAAATAAGGGAAATTTCTGATTTTTGCACCAAAATATGGAGAATTTCTGCCATTTTGACCCAAAATAAGGAAAATTTCTGCCTTTTTTCCCTGAAATAAGTGAAATTTCTGCAATTTTGGCCCAAAATAAGTGAAATTTCTGCAATTTTGCCCCAAAATAAGGAAAATTTCTGGAATTTTGCCCCACAATTAGGGGAATTTCTGAAATTTTGCTCCAAAATACGGGAAATTTCTGCCTTTTTGCCCAAAATAAGGGGAATGCATAACTTTTTGCCATAAAAAAGGGAAATTTCTTCATTTTTGCCCCCAATTAAGGGAAATTTCTGGCTTTTTTCCCTGAAATATATGAAATTTCTGCAATTTTAGCCCAAAATAAGGTGATTTTCTTCCTTTTTGCCCCAAAATAATGGGAATTTCTGCATTTTTGCCCCAAAATAAGAAAAATTTTTGCCTTTTTTCTCTGAAATAAGTGAAATTTCTGCAATTTTGCCTAAAATAAGGGAAATTTCTGCAATTTTTCCCCATAATAAGGGAAATTTCTGGAATTTTGCCACAAAATAAGGGGAATTTCTGTTTTTTGCCCCACAATTAAAGAAATTTCTGCAATTTTGCCCCAAAATAATGGGAATTTCTGCCTTTTGCCCCAAAATATGGGGAATTTCTGCCTTTTTGTCCGAAAATAAGAAGAATGCATACCTTTTTGCCATAAAAAAAGGAAATTTCTTCATTTTTGCTCCAAAATAAGGGGAACTTTTGCATTTTTGCTTCTAAATAAGTGGAATTTCTGTTTTTTTCCCCCAAAACAAAGAGAATTTCTGTCTTTTTTGCCCCAAAATAAAGAAAATTTCTGACTTATTACACTGAAATAAGTGAAATTTCTGCAAATTTGCCCCCAAAATAGGGAAATTTCTGCCTTTTGCCCCAAAATAAGGGGAATTTCAGCATTTTACCTCAAAATAAGGGAAATTTCTAATTTTTGCACCAAAATATGGAGAATTTCTGCCTTTTTGCCCCAAAATAAGGAAAATTTCTGCATTTTTTTCCCTAAAATAAGTGAAATTTCTGCAATTTTGCACCAAAATAAGGGAAATTTCTGCATTTTTGCCTCCATATAAGGGGAATTTCAGCCTTTTTACCT
This sequence comes from Micromys minutus, assembly GCF_963924665.1. Taxonomy (NCBI): domain Eukaryota; kingdom Metazoa; phylum Chordata; class Mammalia; order Rodentia; family Muridae; genus Micromys; species Micromys minutus. The sequence continues at coordinate 456,403 of NW_027667867.1, read as the reverse complement.
CAAAATAAGGGAAATTTCTGCATTTTTGCAACAAAATATTAGGAATTTCTGCATTTTTGCCAAAATTATTAAGAATTTCTGCATTTTTGCCCCAAAATAAGGAAAATTTCTGCATTTTTTCCCTGAAATAAGTGAAATTTCTGCAATTTTGCCTCAAAATAAGGGAAATTTCTGCAATTTTGCCCCAAAATAAGTGGAATTTCTGAGTTTAGTCCAAAAATAAGGAGAATTTCTGCATTTTTGCCCCACAGTTAGGGGAATTTCTGCAATTTTGCTCCAAAATATGGGGAATTTCTGCCTTTTTGCCTGAAAATAAGGGGAATGCATACCTTTTTGCCATAAAAAAGGGAAATTTCTTCACTTTTGCCCCAAATTTAGAGAAATTTCTGCCTTTTTGCCCTGAAATATGTGAAATTTCTGCAATTTTAGCCCAAAATAAGGTGAATTTCTGCCTTTTTGCCCCAAAATAAGAAAAATTTTTGCTTTTTTTTCTCTGAAATAAATGAAATTTCTGCAATTTTGCCCTAAAATAAAAGAAATTTCTGCAATTTTCCCCCATAATAAAGATAATTTCTGGAATTTTCCCACAAAATAAGGAGAATTTCTGTTTTTTTTCCCCAAATAAGGGAAATTTCTGCAATTTTGCCCTAAAATAGGGGGGATTTCTGCATTTTGCCTCTAAATAAGTGGAATTTCTGTCTTATTCCCCCAAAACAAAGGGAATTTCTTTCATTATTGCCCCAAAATAAGGAAAATTTCTGACTTATTACCCTGAAATAAGTGAAATTTCTGCAATTTTGCCCCAATATAAGGGAAATTTCTGCCTTTTTGACCCCAAATAAGAAGAATTTCAGCCTTTTTACCTCAAAATAATAGGAATTTCTGAATTTTGGCACAAAACATTAGGAATTTCTGCCTTTTTGCCCCAAAATAAGGAAAATTTCTGCCTTTTTTCCCTGAAATAAGTGAAATTTCTGCAATTTTGTCCCAAAATAAGTAAAATTTCTGCAATTTCTCTTCAAAATAAAGAAAATTTCTGGAATTTTGCCCCAAAATAAGTGGAATTTCTGAGTTTTGCCCCAAAATATGGAGGATTTGTGCCTTTTTGCCCCACAATTAGTGAAATTTCTACAATTTTGCCCTAAAATAAGGGAAATTTCTGCAATTTTTCCCCATAATAAGGGAAATTTCTGCAATTTTGCTTCAAAATAAGGGGAATTTCTGTATTTTGCCCCACAATTAGTGAAATTTCTGCAATTTTGCCCCAAAATAAGGAAAATCTCTGGAATTTTGCCCCAAAATAAGTGGAATTTCTGAGTTTTGCCCCAAATAAGGAGAATTTCTGCCTTTTTGCCCCACAATTAGGGAAATTTCTGCAATTTTGCTCCAAAATACAGGGAATTTCTGCCTTTTTGACCGAAAATAAGGGGAATGCATAACTTTTGCCATAAAAAAATGGAAATTTCTTCATTTTTGCCTTAAATTAATGGAAATTTCTGCCTTTTTGCCCTGAAATATGTGAAATTTCTTCAATTTTAGTCCAAAATAAGGTGAATTTCTGCCTTTTTGCCCCAAAATAATGGGAATTACTGCCTTTTTGGCCCCAAATAAGAAAAATTTTTGCCTTTTTTTTCTGAAATAAGTGAAATTTCTGCAATTTTGCCCTAAAATAAGGCAAATTTCTGCAATTTTTCCCCATAATAAGGGAAATTTCTGCAATTTTGCTTCAAAATAAGGGGAATTTCTGTTTTTTGCCCCAAAAGCAGGGAAATTTCTGCAATTTTGCCCCAAAATAAGGGGAATTTCTGCGTTTTGCCCCAAAATATGGGGAATTTCTGCCTTTTTGTCCGAAAATAAGAATGCATATCTTTTTGCCATAAAAAAGGGAAATTTCTTCATTTTTGCTCCAAAATAAGGGGAACTTTTGCCTTTTTGCTTCTAAATAAGTGGAATTTCTGTTTTTTACCCCCAAAACAAAGAGAATTTCTGTCTGTTTTGCCCCAAAATAAGGAAAATTTCTGACTTATTACCCTGAAATAAGTGAAATTTCTGCAAATTTGCCCCAAAAATAGGGAAATTTCTGCCTTTTGCCCAAAAATAAAAGGAATTTCAGCATTTTACCTCAAAATAAGGGAAATTTCTGAATTTTGCACCAAAATATGGAGAATTTCTGCCCTTTTGCACCAAAATAAAAAAAATTTCTGCTGTTTTTCCCTGAAATAAGTGAAGTTTCTGCAATTTTGCCCCAAAATATAGAAAATTTCTGCCTTTTTGCCCCACAATTAGGGGAATTTCTGCAATTTTGCTCCAAAATACAGGGAATTTCTGCCTTTTTGCCTGAAAATAAGGGGAATGCATAACTTTTTGCCATAAAAAAGGGAAATTTCTTCATTTTTGCCCCAAATTAAGAGAAATTTCTGCCTTTTTGCCCTGAAATATGTGAAATTTCTGCAATTTTAGCCCAAAATAAGGTGAATTTCTGCCTTTTTGCCCCAAAATAATGGGAATTTCTGCCTTTTTGCTCCAAAATAAGAAAAATTTTTGCTTTTTTTCTCTGAAATAAGTGAAATTTCTGCAATTTTGCCCTTAAATAAAAGAAATTTCTGCAATTTTTCCTTATAATATAGGAAATTTCTGGAATTTTGCCTTAAAATAAGGGGAATTTCTGGTTTTTTGCCCCTAAATAAGGGAAATTTCTGCAATTTTGCCCTAAATTAAGGGGAATTTCTGCTTTTTTGCCTCTAAATAAGTGGAATTTCTGTCTTTTTCCCCCAAAACAAAGGGAATTTCTATCATTTTTGCCCCAAAATAAGGAAAATTTCTGACTTATTACCCTGAAATAAGTGAAATTTCTGCAATTTTGCCCCAATATAAGGGAAATTTTTGCATTTTTGCCCCCAAATAAGGTGAATTTCAGCCTTTTTACCTCAAAATAAGGGGAATTTCTGAATTTTGGCACAAAATATTAGGAATTTCTGCATTTTTGCCCCAAAATAAGGACAATTTCTGCCTTTTTTCCCTGAAATAAGTGAAATTTCTGCAATTTTGCCCCAAAATAAGTAAAATTTCTGAAATTTTGCCCCAAAATAAGGAAAATTACTAAAATTTTGCCCCAAAATAAGTGGAATTTCTGAGTTTTGCCCCAAAATAAGGAGAATTTCTGCCTTTTTGCCCACAATTAGTGAAATTTCTTCAATTTTGCCCTAAAATAAGAGAAAAATCTGCAATTTTTCCCCATAATAAGGGAAATTTCTGCAATTATGCTTCAAAATAAGGGGAATTTCTGTTTTTGGCCCCACAATTAGGGAAATTTCTGCAATTTTGCTCCGAAATAAAAGGAATTTCTGCCTTTTGTCCTAAGTTATGGGGAATTTCTGCCTTTTTGTCCGAAAATAAGAAGAATGCATACCTTTTTGCCATAAAAAAGGGAAATTTCTTCATTTTTTCTCCAAAATAAGGGGAACTTTTGCCTTTTTGCCTCTAAATAAATGGAATTTCTGTCTTTTTCCCCCAAAACAAAAGGAATTTCTGTCTTTTTTGCACCAAAATAAGAAAAATTTCTGACTTTTTACCCTGAAATAAGTGAAATTTCTGAAAATTTGCCACAAAATAAGGGAAAATTCTGCTTTTTGGTTCCAAATATGGGGAATTTCAGCCTTTTTACCTCAAAATAAGGTTAATTTCTGCATTTTTGCAACAAAATATTAGGAATTTCTGCATTTTTGCCACAAAATATTAGAAATTTCTGCCTTTTTGCCCCAAAATAAGGAAAATTTCTGCTTTTATTACCTGAAATAAGTAAAATTTCTGAAATTTTGCCCCAAAATAAGTGAAATTTCTGCAATTTTGCCCCAAAATAAGTGAAATTTCTGCAATTTTGCCCCAAAATAAGGGAAATTTCTGGAATTTTGCTTCAAAATAAGTGGAATTTCTGAGTTTTGCCCCAAAATAAAAAGAATTTCTGCCTTTTTGCCCCACAATTAGGGGAATTTCTGCAATTTTGCTCCAAAATACTGGGAATTTCTGCTTTTTGCCTGAAAATAATGGGAATGCATACCTTTTTGCCATAAAAATGGGAAATTTCTTCATTTTTGCCCCAAATTAAGGGAAATTTCTGCCCTTTTGCCCTGAAATATGTGAAATTTCTGCAATTTTAGCCCAAAATAAAGTGAATTTCTGCCTTTTTGCCCCATAATAAGAAAAATTTTTGCTTTTTTTCTCTGAAATAAGTGAAATTTCTGCAATTTTGCCCTAAAATAAAAGAAATTTCTGCAATTTTTCCCCATAATAAAGAAAATTTCTGAAATTTTGCCCCAAAATAAGAATTTCGGTTTTTTTGCCCCCAAATTAGGGAAATGTCTGCAATGTTGCCCTAAAATAAGGGGAATTTCTGCTTTTTTGCCTCTAAATAAGTGGAATTTCTGTCTTTTTCCCCCAAAACAAAGGCAATTTCTGTCATTTTTGCCCAAAAATAAAGAAAATTTCTGACTTATTACCCTGAAATACGTGAAATTTCTGCAAATTTGCCCCAAAATAAGGGAAAATTCTGCCTTTTTACCCCCAAATATGGGGAATTTCAGCCTTTTTACCTCAAAATAAGGGAAATTTCTTCATTTTTGCCACAAAATATTAGGAAATTCTTCATTTTTGCCACAAAATATTAGAAATTTCTGCCTATTTGCCCCAAAATAAGGAAAATTTCTGCTTTTTTTCCCTGAAATAAGTGAAATTTCTGCAATTTTGCTTCAATATAAGAGAAATTTCTGCCTTTTTGCCCCCAAATAAGGGGAATTTCAGCCTTTTTACCTCAAAATAAGGAGAATTTCTGAATTTTGGCACAAAATATAAGGAATTTCTGCTTTTTTGCCCCAAAATAAAGAAAATTTCTGCCTTTTTTCTCTGAAATAAGTGAAATTTCTGCAATTTTGCCCCAAAATAAGTAAAATTTCTGAAATTTTGCCCCAAGATAAGGAAAATTTCTGGAATTTTGCCCCAAAATAAGTGGAATTTCTGAGTTTTGCCCCAAAATAAGGAGAATTTCTGCCTTTTGGCCCACAATTATTGAAATTTCTGCAATTTTGCCCTAAAATAAGAGAAATTTCTGCAATTTTTCCCCATAATAAGGGAAATTTCTGCAATTTTGCTTCAAAATAAAGGGAATTTCTGTTTTTTGCCCCACAATTAGGGAAATTTCTGCAATTTTGCTCCAAAATAAAAGGAATTTCTGCCTTTTGTCCTAAAATATGGGGAATTTCTGCCTTTTTGTCCAAAAATAGGAAAAATGCATACCTTTTTGCCATAAAAAAGGGAAATTTCTTCATTTTTGCTTTAAAATAAGGGGAACTTTGCCTTTTTGCCTCTAAATAAGTGGAATTTCTGTTATTTTTCTCCAAAACAAAGAGAATTTCTGTCTTTTTTGCCCCAAAATAAAGAAAATTTGTGACTTATTACCCTGAAATAAGTGAAATTTCTGCAAATTTGTCTCAAAAATAAGAAAATTTCTGCCTTTTTCCCAAAAATAAGGGGAATTTCAGCATTTTACCTCAAAATAAGGGAAATTTCTGATTTTTGCACCAAAATATGGAGAATTTCTGCTTTTTTGCACCAAAATAAGGAAAATTTCTGCCTTTTTTCCTTGAAATAAGTGAAATTTCTGGAATTTTGCCCCAAAATAAGGAGAATTTCTGCCTTTTTGCCCCACAATTAGGGGAATTTTTGCAATTTTGCTACAAAATACAAGGAATTTCTGCCTTTTTGCCCGAAAATAAGGAGAATGCATAACTTTTTGCCATAAAAAAGGGAAATTTCATCATTTTTGCCCCAAATTAAGGGAAATTTCTGCCTTTTTCCTTGAAATATGTGAAATTTCTGCAATTTTAGCCCAAAATAAGGTGAATTTCTGCCTTTTTGCCCCAAAATAATGGGAATTTCTGCATTTTTGCCCCAAAATAAGAAAAATTTTTGCTTTTTTTCTCTGAAATAAGTGAAATTTCTGCAATTTTGCCTTAAAATAAAAGAAATTTCTGCAATTTTTTCCCATAATAAAGAAAATTTCTGGAATTTTGCCTTAAAATAAAAGGAATTTCTTTTTTTTACCCCCAAATAAGGGAAATTTCTGCAATTTTGCCCTAAATTAAAAGGAATGTCTGCTTTTTTGCCTCTAAATTAGTGGAATTTTTGTCTTTTTCTTTCAAAACAAATGGAATTTCTGTCTTTTTTGCACCAAAATAAGGAAAATTTCTGACTTATTACCCTGAAATAAGTGAAATTTCTGAAAATTTGCCCCAAAATAAGGAAAATTTCTGCCTTTTTGCCTCCAAATATGGGGAATTTCAGCCTTTTTACCTCAAAATAAGGGAAATTTCTGCATTTTTGCAACAAAATATTAAAATTTCTGCATTTTTCCCACAAAATATTAGGAATTTCTGCCTTTTTCCCCCAAAATAAGGAAAATTTCTGCCTTTTTTTCCCTGAAATAAGTGAAATTTCTGCAATTTTGCCCCAAAATATGTGAAATTTCTGCAATTTTGCCCCAAAATAAGGGAAATTTCTGGAATTTTGCCCCAAAATAAGTGGAATTTCTGAGTTTTGCCCCAAAATAAGGAAAATTTCTGCCTTTTTGCCCCACAATTAGGGGAATTTCTGCAATTTTGCTCCAAAATACGAGGAATTTCTGCCTTTTTGCCCGAAAATAAGGGGAATGCATACCTTTTTGCCATAAATAAGGGAAATTTCTTCATTTTTGCCCCAAATTAAGGGAAATTTCTGCCTTTTTGCCCTGAAATATGAGAAATTTCTGCAATTTTAGCCCAAAATAAGGTGAATTTCTGCCTTTTTGCCCCAAAATAATGGGAATTTCTGCCTTTTGCCCCAAAATAAGAAAAATTTTTGCTTTTTTTCTCTGAAATAAGTGAAATTTCTGCAATTTTGCCCTAAAATAAAAGAAATTAATGCAATTTTTCCCCATAATAAAGGAAATTTCTGGAAGTTTGCCCCAAAATAAAAAGAATTTCTGTTTTTTTGCCCCCAAATAAGAGAAATTTCTGCAATTTTGCCCTAAATTAAGGGGAATTTCTGCTTTTTTTGCCTCTAAATAAGTGGAATTTCTGTCTTTTTCCCCCAAAACAAAGGGAATTTCTGTCATTTTTGCCCCAAAATAAGGAAAATTTCTGACTTATTACACTGAAATAAGTGAAATTTCTGCAATTTTGCCCCAATATAAGGGAAATTTCTGCCTTTTTGCCCCCAAATAAGGGTAATTTCAGCCTTTTTACCTCAAAATAAGGGGAATTTCTGAATTTTGGCACAAAATATTAGGAATTTCTGCCTTTTTGCTTCAAAATAAGGACAATTTCTGCCTTTTTTCCCTGAAATAAGTGAAATTTCTGCAATTTTGCCCCAAAATAAGTAAAATTTCTGCAATTTTGCCCCAAAATAAGTGAAATTTCTGCAATTTTGCCCTATAATAAGTAAAATTTCTGCAATTTTGCCCCAAAATAAGGGAAATTTCTAGAATTTTGACCCAAAATAAGCGGAATTTCTGAGTTTTTTTCCAAAAAAAGAATTTCTGCCTTTTTGCCCCACAATTAGTGAAATTTCTGCAATTTTGCCCTAAAATAAGGGAAATTTCTTCAATTTTTCCCCATAATAAGGGAAATTTCTGCAATTTTGCTTCAAAATAAGGGGAATTTCTGTTTTTTGCCCCAAAATCAGGGAAATTTCTGCAATTTTGCCCCAAAATAAGGGGAATTTCTGCCTTTTGCCCCCAAATATGGGGAATTTCTGCCTTTTTGTCGAAAATAAGAATGCATATCTTTTTGCCATAAAAAAGGGAAATTTCTTCATTTTTGCTCCAAAATAAGGGGAACTTTTGCCTTTTTGCTTCTAAATAATTGGAATTTCTGTTTTTTTTCCCCAAAACAAAGAGAATTTCTGTCTGTTTTGCCCCAAAATAAGGAAAATTTCTGACTTATTACCCTGAAATAAGTGAAATTTCTGCAAATTTGCCCCAAAAATAGGGAAATTTCTGCCTTTTGCCCAAAAATAAAAGGAATTTCAGCATTTTACCTCAAAATAAGGGAAATTTCTGAATTTTGCACCAAAATATGGAGAATTTCTGCCTTTTTGCACCAAAATAAGAAAAATTTCTGCTGTTTTTCCATGAAATAAGTGAAGTTTCTGCAATTTTGCCCCAAAATATGGAAAATTTCTGCCTTTTTGCTCCACAATTAGGGGAATTTCTGCAATTTTGCTCCAAAATACAGGGAATTTCTGCCTTTTTGCCTGAAAATAAGGGGAATACATACCTTTTTGCCATAAAAAAAGAAAATTTGTTCATTTTTGCCCCAAATTAAGAGAAATTTCTGCCTTTTTGCCCTGAAATATGTGAAATTTCTGCAATTTTAGCCCAAAATAAGGTGAATTTCTGCCTTTTTGCCCCAAAATAATGGGAATTTCTGCCTTTTTGCTCCAACATAAGAAAAATTTTTGCTTTTTTTCTCTGAAATAAGTGAAATTTCTGCAATTTTGCCCTTAAATAAAAGAAATTTCTGCAATTTTTCCTTATAATATAGGAAATTTCTGGAATTTTGCCTTAAAATAAGGGGAATTTCTGGTTTTTTGCCCCTAAATAAGGGAAATTTCTGCAATTTTGCCCTAAATTAAGGGGAATTTCTGCTTTTTTGCCTCTAAATAAGTGGAATTTCTGTCTTTTTCCCCCAAAACAAAGGGAATTTCTATCATTTTTGCCCCAAAATAAGGAAAATTTCTGACTTATTACCCTGAAATAAGTGAAATTTCTGCAATTTTGCCCCAATATAAGGGAAATTTCTGCTTTTTTGCCCCCAAATAAGGTGAATTTCAGCCTTTTTACCTCAAAATAAGGGGAATTTCTGAATTTTGGCACAAAATATTAGGAATGTCTGCATTTTTGCCCCAAAATAAAGACAATTTCTGCCTTTTTTCCCTGAAAGAAGTGAAATTTCTGCAATTTTGCCCCAAAATAAGTAAAATTTCTGAAATTTTGCCCCAAAATAAGGAAAATTACTAAAATTTTGCCCCAAAATAAGTGGAATTTCTGAGTTTTGCCCCAAAATAAGGAGAATTTCTGCCTTTTTGCCCACAATTAGTGAAATTTCTTTAATTTTGCCCTAAAATAAGAGAAATTTCTGCAATTTTTCCCCATAATAAGGGAAATTTCTGCAATTATGCTTCAAAATAAGGGGAATTTCTGTTTTTTGCCCCACAATTAGGGAAATTTCTGCAATTTTGCTCTGAAATAAAAGGAATTTCTGCCTTTTGTCCTAAGATATGGGGAATTTCTGCCTTTTTGTCCGAAAATAAGAAGAATGCATACCTTTTTGCCATAAAAAAGGGAAATTTCTTCATTTTTTCTCCAAAATAAGGGGAACTTTTGCCTTTTTGCCTCTAAATAAGTGGAATTTCTGTCTTTTTCCCCCAAAACAAAGGGAATTTCTGTCTTTTTTGCACCAAAATAAGGAAAATTTCTGACTTTTTACCCTGAAATAAGTGAAATTTCTGCAAATTTGCCCCAAAATAAGGGAAATTTCTGCCTTTTTTTTTCCAAATATGGGGAATTTCAGCCTTTTTACCTCAAAATAAAGGAAATTTCTGCATTTTTGCAACAAAATATTAGGAATTTCTGCATTTTTGCCACAAAATATTAGAAATTTCTGCCTTTTTGCCCCAAAATAAGGAAAATTTCTGCTTTTTTTACCTGAAATAAGTAAAATTTCTGAAATTTTGCCCCAAAATAAGTGAAATTTCTGCAATTTTGCCCCAAAATAAGGGAAATTTCTGGAATTTTGCTTCAAAATAAGTGGAATTTCTGAATTTTGCCCCAAAATAAGGAGAATTTCTGCCTTTTTGCCCCACAATTAGGGGAATTTCTGCAATTTTGCTCCAAAATACGAGGAATTTCTGCCTTTTTGCCCGAAAATAAGGGGAATGCATAACTTTTTGCCATAAAAACGGGAAATTTCTTCATTTTTGCCCCAAATTAAGGGAAATTTCTGCCTTTTTGCCCTGAAATATGAGAAATTTCTGCAATTTTAGCCCAAAATAAGGTGAATTTCTGCCTTTTTGCCCCAAAATAATGGGAATTTCTGCCTTTTTGCCCCAAAATAAGAAAAATTTTTGCTTTTTTTCTCTGAAATAAGTGAAATTTCTGCAATTTTGCCATAAAATAAAAGAAATTAATGCAATTTTTGCCCATAATAAAGGAAATTTCTGGAAGTTTGCCCCAAAATAAGAAGAATTTCTGTTGTTTTGCCCCCAAATAAGAGAAATTTCTGCAATTTTGCCCTAAATTAAAGGGAATTTCTGCTTTTTTGCCTCTAAATAAGTGGAATTTCTGTCATTTTCCCCCAAAACAAAGGGAATTTCTGTCATTTTTGCCCCAAAATAAGGAAAATTTCAGACTTATTACACTGAAATGAGTGAAATTTCTGCAATTTTGCCCCAATATAAGGGAAATTTTTGCCTTTTTGCCCCCAAATAAGGGTAATTTCAGCCTTTTTACCTCAAAATAAGGGGAATTTCCGAATTTTGGCACAAAATATTAGGAATTTCTTCATTTTTGCCCCAAAATAAGGACAATTTCTGCCTTTTTTCCCTGAAATAAGTGAAATTTCTGCAATTTTGCCCCAAAATAAGTAAAATTTCTGAAATTTTGCCCCAAAATAAGGAAAATTTCTGGAATTTTGCCCCAAAATAAGTGGAATTTCTGAGTTTTGGCCCAAAATAAGGAGAATTTCTGCCTTTTTGCCCACAATTAGTTAAATTTCTGCAATTTTGCCCTAAAATAAGAGAAATTTCTGCAATTTTTCCCCATAATAAGGGAAATTTCTGCAATTTTGCTTCAAAATAAGGGGAATTTCTGATTTTTGCCCCACAATTAGGGAAATTTCTGCAATTTTGCTCCAAAATAAAAGGAATTTCTGCCTTTTGTCCTAAAATATGGGGAATTTCTGCCTTTTTGTCCAAAAATAGGAAAAATGCATACCTTTTTGCCATAAAAAAGGGAAATTTCTTCATTTTTGCTTTAAAATAAGGGGAACTTTGCCGTTTTGCCTCTAAATAAGTGGAATTTCTGTTATTTTTTTTCCAAAACAAAGAGAATTTCTGTCTTTTTTGCCCCAAAATAAGGAAAATTTGTGACTTATTACCCTGAAATAAGTGAAATTTCTGCAAATTTGTCTCAAAAATAAAAAAATTTCTGCCTTTTTCCCAAAAATAAGAGGAATTTCAGCATTTTACCTCAAAATAAGGGAAATTTCTGATTTTTGCACCAAAATATGGAGAATTTCTGCTTTTTTTCGCCAAAATAAGGAAAATTTCTGCCTTTTTTCCTTGAAATAAGTGAAATTTCTGGAATTTTGCCCCAAAATAAGGAGAATTTCTGCCTTTTTCCCCACAATTAGGGGAATTTTTGCAATTTTGCTACAAAATACAAGGAATTTCTGCCTTTTTGCCCGAAAATAAGGAGAATGCATAACTTTTTGCCATAAAAAAGGGAAATTTCATCATTTTTGGCCCAAATTAAGGGAAATTTCTGCCTTTTTCCTTGAAATATGTGAAATTTCTGCAATTTTAGCCCAAAATAAGGTGAATTTCTGCCTTTTTGCCCCAAAATAATGGGAATTTCTGCATTTTTGCCCCAAAATAAGAAAAATTTTTGCTTTTTTTCTCTGAAATAAGTGAAATTTCTGCAATTTTGCCTTAAAATAAAAGAAATTTCTGCAATTTTTTCCCATAATAAAGGAAATTTCTGGAATTTTGCCTTAAAATAAAAGGAATTTCTTTTTTTTGCCCCCAAGTAAAAGAAATTTCTGCAATTTTGCCCTAAATTAAAAGGAATGTCTGCTTTTTTGCCTCTAAATTAGTGGAATTTTTGTCTTTTTCTTTTAAAACAATGGGAATTTCGGTCTTTTTTGCACCAAAATAAGGAAAATTTCTGACTTATTACCCTGAAATAAGTGAAATTTCTGAAAATTTGCCCCAAAATAAGGAAAATTTCTGCCTTTTTGCCTCCAAATATGGGGAATTTCAGCCTTTTTACCTCAAAATAAGGGAAATTTCTGCATTTTTGCAACAAAATATTAAAAATTTCTGCATTTTTCCCACAAAATATTAGGAATTTCTGCCTTTTTGCCTCAAAATAAGGAAAATTTCTGCCTTTTTTTCCCTGAAATAAGTTAAATTTCTGCAATTTTGCCCCAAAATAAGTGAAATTTCTGCAATTTTGCCCCAAAATAAGTGAAATTTCTGCAATTTTGCCCCAAAATAAGGGAAATTTCTGGAATTTTGCCCCAAAATAAGTGGAATTTCTGAGTTTTGCCCCAAAATAAGGAAAATTTCTGCCTTTTTGCCCCACAATTAGGGGAATTTCTGCAATTTTGCTCCAAAATATGGGGAATTTCTGCCTTTTTGCCTGAAAATAAGGGGATTGCATACCTTTGTGCCATAAAAAAGGGAAATTTCTTCATTTTTGCCCCAAATTACGGGTAATTTCTGCCTTTTTGCCCTGAAATATGTGAAATTTCTGCAATTTTAGCCCAAAATAAAGTGAATTTCTGCCTTTTTGCCTTAAAATAAGAAAAATTTTTGCTTTTTTCTCTGAAATAAGTGAAATTTCTGCAATTTTGCCCTAAAATAAAAGAAATTTCTGCAATTTTTCCCCATAATAAAGGAAATTTCTGGAATTTTGCCCCAAAATAAGAAGAATTTCTGTTTTTTGCCCCCAAATAAGGGAAATTTCTGCAATTTTGCCCTAAAATAAGGGGAATTTCTGCTTTTTTGCCTCTAAATAAGTGGAATTTCTGTCTTTTTCCCCCAAAACAAAGGGAATTTCTGTCATTTTTGCCCCAAAATAAGGAAAATTTGTGACTTATTACCCTGAAATAAGTGAAATTTCTGCAATTATGCCCCAATATAAGGGAAATTTCTGCCTTTTTGCCCCCAAATAAAAGGAATTTCAGCCTTTTTACCTCAAAATAAGGGGAATTTCTGAATTTTGGCAAAAAATATTAGGAATTTCTGCCTTTTTGCCCCAAAATAAGAAAAATTTCTGCATTTTTTCCCTGAAATAAGTGAAATTTCTTCAATTTTGCCCCAAAATAAGTAAAATTTCTGCAATTTTGCCCCAAAATAAGGAAAATTTCTGGAATTTTGCCCCAAAATAAGTGGAATTTCTGAGTTTTGCCCCAAAATAAGGAGAATTTCTGCTTTTTTGCCCACAATTAGTGAAATTTCTGCAATTTTGCCCCATAATAAGGGGACTTTCTGCAATTTTGCTTCAAAATAAGGGGAATTTCTGTTTTTTGCCCCACAATTAGGGAAATTTCTGCAATTTTGCTCCAAAATGAAAGTAATTTCTGCCTTTTGTTCTAAAATATGGGGAATTTCTACCTTTTTGTCCGAAAATAAGAAGAATGCATACCTTTATGCCATAATAAAGGGAAATTTCTTCATTTTTGCTCCAAAATTAGGGGAACTTTTGCTTTTTGCCTCTAAATAAGTGGAATTTCTGTCTTTTTCCCCCAAAACAAAGGGAATTTCTGTCTTTTTTGGACCAAAATAAGGAAAATTTCTGACTTTTTACCCTGAAATAAGTGAAATTTCTGCAAATTTGCCCCAAAATAAGGGAAATTTCTGCATTTTTGCCCCCAAATATGGGGAATTTCAGCCTTTTTACCTCAAAATAAGGGAAATTTCTGCATTTTTACAACAAAATATTAGGAATTTCTGCATTTTTGCCACAAAATATTAGGAATTTCTGCCTTTTTGCCCCAAAATAAGTGAAATTTCTGCAATTTTGCCCCAAAATAAGTGAAATTTCTGCAATTTTGCCCCAAAATAAGGAAAATTTCTGGAATTTTGCCCCAAAATAAGTCGAATTTCTGAGTTTTGCCCCAAAATAAGGAGAATTTCTGCCTTTTTGTCCCACAATTAGGGGAATTTCTGCAATTTTGCTCCAAAATACGGGGAATTTCTGCCTTTTTGCCTGAAAATAACGGGAATGCATATCTTTTTGCCATAAAAAAAGGAAATTTCATCATTTTTGCCCCAAATTAAGGGAAATTTCTGCCTTCTTGCCCTGAAATATGTGAAATTTCTGCAATTTTAGCCTAAAATAATGTGAATTTCTGCTTTTTTGCCCCAAAATAATGGGAATTTCTGCTTTTGCCCCAAAATAAGAAAAATTTTTGCTTTTTTTCTCTGAAATAAGTGAAATTTCTGCAATTTTGCCCTAAAATAAGGAAAATTTCTGCAATTTTTTCTCATAATAAGGGAAATTTCTGCAATCTTGCCCCAAAATAAGAGGAATTTCTGTTTTTTGCCCCCAAATAAGAGAAATTTCTGCAATTTTGCCCTAAAATAAGGGGAATTTCTGCCTTTTGCCCCCCAAAAAAAAAGGTTCTGCATTTTTGCCCCAATATAAAGAAAATTACTGCATTTTTTACCACAAAATTAGGTGAATTTCTTCAATTTTGCTTCAAAATATGGGAATTTTCTGCCTTTTTTGCCGAAAATAAGGGGAATTTCTGCCTTTTTGCCCCAAAATTAGGGGAATTTCTGCAATTTTGCTCCAAAATACGGGGAATTTCTGCCTTTTTTGCCGAAAATAAGGGGAATTTTTGCCTTTTTGCCCCAAAATTAGGGGAATTTCTGCAATTTTGCTCCAAAATACGGGGAATTTCTGCCTTTTTGCCCGAAAATAAAGGGCATGTATACCTTTTTGCCATAAAAAAAGGGAAATTTCTTCATTTTTGCCCCAAAATAAGGGGATTATCCGCCTTTTTTTACTAAAAATAAGTGCAATTTCTGCCTTTTCCCCAAAAATAAACGAAATTTCTGTTTTTGGCCTCAAAATAAGGGGAATTTCTGACTTTTTGCCCAAAAATAAGAGAAATTTCAGCCTTTTTACCTCAAAATAAGGGGAATTTCTGCCTTTTTGCCCCAAAAATATGGGGAATTTCCGCCTTTTTGCCCCAAAATAAGTAAAATTTCTGCAATTTTGTACCAAAATAAAAGAAATTTCTGCCTTTTTGCCCCAAAATGAGAAAATTTCTGCCTTTTTTCTGAAATAAGTGAAATTTCTGCAATTTTGCCCCAAAATAAGGGAAATTATGGCAATTTTGCCCAAATGTAAAAGGAAATTTCTGCAATTTTGACCCAAAATAAGGGGAATTTCTTACTTTTTGCTCACGAAAAAAAGAAGATTTTCTGTCTTTTTGCCCCAAAATAAGGAGAATTTCTGCCTTTTTGCCCAAAAATTATGAGAATTTCTGCAATTTTGCTTCAAAATACGGGGAATTTCTGCCTTTTAGCCCCAAAATAAAGGGAATTTCTGCATTTTCCCCCAATATTTAGGAAATTTCTGCATTTTACCTCTAAATAAGGGGAATTTCTGCATTTTACCTCAAAATAAGAAGAATTTCTGCCTTTTGCCCCAAAATATGGGGAATTTTTGCCTTTTTGTTCCAAAATAAGGAAAATTTCTTCAATTTTGTACCATAATAAAAGAAATTTCTGCTTTTTGCCCCAAAAATATGGGGAATTTCTGCCTTTTTGCCCCAAAATAAGGAAAATTTCTGCAATTTTGTACCAAAATAAAAGAAATTTCTGCCTTTTTACCCCAAAATAAGAAAATTTCTGCCTTTTTTGTGAAATAAGTGAAATTTCTGCAATTTTGCCCCAAAATAAGGGAAATTTCGGCAATTTTGCCCAAATGTAAAGGAAATTTCTGCCATTTTGCCCCAAAATAAGGGGAATTTCAGCCTTATTACCTCAAAATAAGGGAAATTTCTGCCTTTTTGCCACAAAATATAAGGAATTTCTGCCTTTTTACCCCAAAATAAAAAACATTTCTGTAATTTTGCCCCAAAATAAGGGGAATTTCTCCCTTTTTGCCCCAAAATAAAGGAAATTTCAGCCTTTTTACCTGAAAATAAGTGAAATTTCTGTAATTTTGCCCCAAATAAGGGAAATTTCTGCAATTTTGCCCCAAAATGAGGGAAATTCCTACAATTTTGCCCCAAAATAAAGGAAATTTCTGGAATTTTGCTCCAAAGAAGGGGAATTTCGGATTTTGGCCCCAAAATAAAGGGAATTTCTGCCTTTTGCCCCAAAATTAGGAGAATTTCTGCAATTTTGCTCCAAAATACCAGGAATTTCTGCCTTTTTGCCCGAAAATAAGGGGAATGCATACCTTTTTGCCATAAAAAAGGGAAATTTCTTCATTTTTGCTCCAAAATAAGGGGAATTTCTGCCTTTTTGCCTCTAAATAAGTGAAATTTCTGTCTTTTTCCCCCAAGACAAAAAAAATTTCTGTCTTTTTTGCCCCCAAATAAGAAGAATTTCTCACTTATTACTCTGAAATAAGTGAAATTTCTGCAATTTTACCCCAAAATAAAAGTAATTTCTGCCTTTTTGCCCCCAAATAAGGGAAATTTCAGCCTTTTTACCTCAAAATAAGAAGAATTTCTGCATTTTTCCCACAAAATATTAGGAATTTCTGCATTTTTGCACCAAATTAAGGAAAATTTCTTTCTTTTTTCCCTGAAATAAGTGAAATTTCTGAAATTTTGCCCCAAAATAATTGAAATTTCGGCAATTTTGCCCCAAAATAAGTGGAATTTCTGAGTTTTGCCCCAAAATAAGGAGAATTTCTGCCTTTTTGCGCCAAAATAATGGGAATTTCTGCCTTTTTGCCCCAAAATAAGAAAAATTTTTGCCTTTTTTCTCTGAAATTAGTGAAATTTCTGCAATTTTGCCCTAAAATAAAGGAAATTTCTGCAATTTTTCCCCATAATAAGGGAAATTTCTGAAACTTTGCCCCAAAATAAGGGGAATTTCTGTTTTTTTGCCCCCAAATAAGGGAAATTTCTGCAATTTTGCCCTAAAATAAGGGGAATTTCTGCATTTTTGCCTCTAAATAAGTGGAATTTCTGTCTTTTTCCCCCAAAACAAAGGGAATTTCTGTCATTTTTGCCCCAAAATAAGGAAAATTTCTGACTTATTACCCTGAAATAAGTGAAATTTCTGCAATTTTTCCCCAATATAAGGGAAATTTCTGCTTTTTGCCCCCAAATAAGAGGAATTTCAGCCTTTTGACCTCAAAATAAGGGGAATTTCTGAATTTTGGCACAAAATATTAGGAATTTCTGCCTTTTTGCCCCAAAATAATGAAAATTTCGGCTTTTTTCCCTGAAATAAGTGAAATTTCTGCAATTTTGCCCAAAATAAGGAAAATTTCTGGAATTTTGCCTCAAATTAAGTGGAATTTCTGAGTTTTTCCCCAAAATAGGAGAATTTCTGCCTTTTTGCGCCACAATTAGTGAAATTTCTGTAATTTTGCCCCAAAATAAGTTAAATTTCTGCCTTTTGCCACAAAATAAGGGAAATTTCGGGTATTTTGCCCAAAAATAGGTGGAATTTCTGAGTTTTGCCTCAAAATAAGGAGAATTTCTGCCTTTTTGCCCAAGAATTAGGGGAATTTCTGCAATTTTGCTCCAAAATACGAAGAATTTCTGCTTTTTTGCCCGAAAATAAGGGGAATGCATACCTTTTTGCCATAAAAAAGGGAAATTTCTTTATTTATGCCCCAAATTAAGGGAAATTTCTGCGTTTTTGCCCTGAAATATGTGAAATTTCTGCAATTTTGCACTAAAATAAGGGAAATTTCTGCAATTTTTCCCTATAATAAGGGAAATTTCGGGAATTTTGCGCCAAAATAAGGGGAATTTCTGTTTTTTTGCCCCCAAATAAGGGAAATTACTGCAATTTTGCCCTAAAATAAGGGGAATTTCTGCGTTTTTTCCTCTAAATAAGAGGAATTTCTGTCTTTTTCTCCCAAAACAAAGGGAATTTCTGTCATTTTTGCCCCAAAATAAAGGGAATTTATGCCTTTTTGCCCCAAAATAAAAAAATTTTTTGCCTTTTTTCTCTGAAATAAGTGAAATTTCTGCAATTTTGTCCTAAAATAAGGGAAATTTCTGCAATTTTTCACCCATAATAAGGGAAATTTCTGCAATTTTGCCCTAAAATGAGGGGAATTTCTGCTTTTTTGCCTCTAAATAAGTGGAATTTCTGTCTTTTTCCCCAAGACAAAGGGAATTTCTGTCATTTTTGCCCCAAAATAAAAAAAATTTCTGACTTATTACCCTGAAATAAGTGAAATTTCTGCAATTTTGCCCCAATATAAGGGAAATTTCTGACTTTTTGCCCCCAAAAAGGGGAATTACAGCTTTTTTACCTCAAAATAAGGGGAATTTCTAAATTTTGGCACAAAATATTAGGAATTTTTGTTTTTTTGCCCCAAAATAAGGAAAATTTCTGGAATTTTGCCCCAAAATTAGTGGAATTTCTGAGTTTTGCCCCAAAATAAGGAGAATTTCTGCCTTTTTGCCCCACAATTAGTGAAATTTCTGCAATTTTGCCCTAAAATAGGGGAAATTTCTGCAATTTTCCCCATAATAAGGGAAATTTCTGCAATTTTGCTTCAAAATAAGGGGAATTTCTGTTTTTTGCCCCACAATTAGGGAAATTTCTGCAATTTTGCCTCAAAATAAGGGGAATTTTTGCCTTTTGCCCAAAAAATTTGGGGAATTTCTGATTTTTTGTCCGAAAATAAGAAGAATGCATACCTTTTTAACATAAAAAGGGGGAATTTCTTAATTTTTGCTCCAATATTAGGGGAACTTTTGCCTTTTTGCCTCTAAATAAGTGGAATTTCTGTCTTTGTCCCCCAAAACAAAGGGAATTTCTGTCTTTTTTGCCCCAAAATAAGGAAAATATCTGACTTATTACCCTGAAATAAGTGAAATTTCTGCAAATTTGCCCCAAAAATAGGGAAATTTCTGCCTTTTGCCCCAAAATAAGGGGAATTTCAGCATTTTATCTCAAAATAAAGAAAAGTTCTGATTTTTGCACCAAAATATGGAGAATTTCTGCCTTTTTGGCCCAAAATAAGGAAAATTTCTGCCTTTTTTCCCTGAAATAAGTATAATTTCTGCAATTTTGCCCGAAAATAAGTGAAATTTTTGGAATTTTGCCCCAAAATAAGAGAAATTTCTTTAATTTTGCCCCAAAATAAGTGGAATTTCTGAGTTTTGCCCCAAAATAAGGAGAATTTCTGCCTTTTTGCCCCACAATTAGGGGAATTTTTGCAAATTTGCTCCAAAATACAGGGAATTTCTGCCTTTTTGCCCGAAAATAAGGGAAATGCATACCTTTTTGCGATAAAAAAGGGAAATTTCCTCATTTTTGCCCCAAATTAAGGGAAAAGTTTTCCTTTTTGCCCTGAAATATATAAAATTTCTGCAATTTTAGCCCAAAATAAGGTGAATTTCTGCCTTTTTGTCCCAAAATAAGGGAAATTTCTGCCTTTTGCCCCAAATTATGGGGAATTTCTGCCTTTTTGTTCGAAAATAAGAAGAATGCATACCTTTTTGCCATAAAAAAGGGAAATTTCTTCATTTTTGCTCCAAAATAAGGGGACCTTTTGCCTTTTGCCTCTAAATAAGTGGAATTTCTCTCTTTTTCCCCCAAAACAAAGGGAATTTCTGTCTTTTTCCCCAAAAAAAGGAAATTCTGTCATTTTTGCCCCAAAAGAAGGAAAATTTTTGACTTATTACCCTGAAATAAGTGAAATTTCTGCAATTTTTTCCCAATATAAGGGAAATTTCTATGTATTTGCCCCCAAATAAAAGGAATTTCAGCCTTTTTACCTCAAAATAAGAGGAATTTCCGAATTTTGGCACAAAATATTAGGAATTTCTGCCTTTTTGCCCCAAAATAAGTAAAATTTCTGCTTTTTTCCCTGAAACAAATGAAATTTCTGCAATTTTGCCCCAAAATAAGTAAAATTTCTGCAATTTTGCCCAAAATAAGGGAAATTTCTGATATTTTGCCCAAAAATAAGGGAAATTTCTGCCTTTTGCCCTAAAATATGGGGAATTTCTGCCTTTTTGTCTGAAAATAAGAAGAATGCATACCTTTTTGCCATAAAAAAGGGAAATTTCTTCATTTTTTGCTCCAAAATAAGGGGAACTTTTGCCTTTTTGCCTCTAAATAAGTGGAATTTCTGTCTTTTTCCCCCAAAACAAAGGGAATTTCTGTCTTTTTTGCCCCAAAATAAGGAAAATTTCTGACTTATAACCCTGGAATAAGTGAAATTTCTGCAAATTTGCCCCAAAATAAGAAAAATTTCTGCCTTTTTGCCCCTAAATAAGGGGAATTTCAGCCTTTTTATCTCAAAATAAGGGAAATTTCTGCATTTTTGCCACAAAATATTAGGAATTTCTGCATTTTTGCCACCAAATATTAAGAATTTGTGCCTTTTTGCCCCAAAATATGGAAAATTTATGCCTTTTTTTCCCTGAAATAAGTGAAATTTCTGCATTTTTGCCCCAAAATAAGTGAAATTTCTGCAATTTTGCTCCAAAATAAGTGGAATTTCTGAGTTTTGCCCTAAAATAAGGTGAATTTCTGCCTTTTTGCTCCAAAATAATGGGAATTTCTGCCTTTTTGCCCCAAAATAAGAAAAATTTTTGCTTTTTTTCTCTGAAATAAGTGAAATTTCTGCAATTTTGCCCTAAAATAAAGGAAATTTCTGCAATTTTTTCCCATAATAAGGGAAATTTCTGGAATTTTGCCCCAAAATAAGGGGAATTTCTGTTTTTTGCCCCCAAATAAGGGAAATATCTGCAATTTTGCCCTAAAATAAGGGGAATTTCTGCTTTTTTGCCTCTAAATAAGTGGAATTTCTGTTTTTTTCCCCAAAACAAAGGGAATTTCTGTCATTTTTGCCCCAAAATAAAAAAAATTTCTGACTTATTACCCTGAAATAAGTGAAATTTCTGCAATTTTGCCCTAATATAAGAGAAATTTCTGCCTTTTTGCTTCCAAATAAGGGGAATTTCAGCCTTTTTACCTCAAAATAAGGGGAATTTGTGAATTTTGGCACAAAATATTAGGAATTTCTGCCTTTTTGCCCCAAAATAAAAAAAATTTCTGTTTTTTCCTTGAAATAAGTGAAATTTCTGAAAATTTGCCCCAAAAAAAGGGAAATTTCTGCATTTTGCCCCAAAATAAGGGGAATTTCAGCTTTTTACTTTAAAATAAGGGAAAGTTCTGGTTTTTGCACCAAAATATGGAGTATTTCTGCCTTTTTGCCACAAAATAAGGAAAATTTCTGCCTTTTTTCCCTGAAATAAGTGAAATTTCTTAAATTTTGCTCCAAAATAAGTGAAATTTCTGCAATTTTGCCACAAAATAAGGAAAATTTCTGGAATTTTGCCCCAAAATAAGTGGAATTTTTGAGTTTTGCCCCAAAATAAGGAGAATTTCTGCCTTTTTGCCCCACAATTAGGGGAATTTCTGCAATTTTGCTCCAAAATACGGGGAATTTCTGCCTTTTTGCCCCAAAATAAGAAAAATTTTTGCTTTTTTTCTCTGAAATAAGTGAAATTTCTGCAATTTTGCCCTAAAAAAGAAAAATTTCTGCAATTTTTCCCTATAATAAGGGAAATTTCTGCAATTTTGCCCCAAAATAAGGGGAATTTCTGCTTTTTTGCCTCTAAATAAGTAGAATTTCTGTCTTTTTCCCCAAAAAAAGGGAATTTCTGTCATTATTGCCCCAAAATAAGGAAAATTTTTGACTTATTACCCTGAAATAAGTGAAATTTCTGCAATTTTTTCCCAATATAAGGGAAATTTCTGCGTATTTGCCCCCAAATAAGGGGAATTTCAGCCTTTTTACCTCAAAATAAGAGGAATTTCCGAATTTTGGCACAAAATATTAGGAATTTCTGCCTTTTTGCCCCAAAATAAGGAAAATTTCTGCTTTTTTCCCTGAAACAAATGAAATTTCTGCAATTTTGCCCCAAAATAAGTAAAATTTCTGCAATTTTGTCCAAAATAAGGGAAATTTCGGGAATTTTGCCCGAAAATAAGTGGAATTTCTGAGTTTTGCCCGAAAATAAGGAGAACTTCTGCCTTTTTGCGCCACAATTAGTGAAATTTCTGCAATTTTGCCATAAAATAAGGGAAATTTCTGCAATTTTTCCTCATAATAAGGGAAATTTCTGCAATTTTGCCCCAAAATAAGGGGAATTTCTGTTTTTTGCCCCACAATTAGGGAAATTTCTGCAATTTTGCCCCAAAATAAAGGGAATTTCTGACTTTTGCCCCAAAATATGGGGAATTTCTGCCTTTTTGTCTGAAAATAAGAAAAATGCATACCTTTTTGCCATAAAAAGGGAAATTTCTTCATTTTTGCCCCAAAATAAGGGGAACTTTTGCCTTTTTGCCTCTAAATAAGTGGAATTTCTGTTTTTTTCCCCCAAAACAAAAAGAATTTCTGTCTTTTTTGCCCCAAAATAAGGAAAATTTCTGACTTATTACCATGAAATAAGTGAAATTTCTGAAAATTTGCCCCAAAAATAAGTAAATTTCTTCCTTTTGCCCCAAAATAAGGGGAATTTCAGCATTTTACCTAAAAATAAGAGGAATTTCTGCATTTTTCCCACAAAATATTAGGAATTTCTGCCTTTTTGCCCCAAAATAAAAAAAATTTCTGCCTTTTTTCCCTGAAATAAGTGAAATTTCTGCAATTTTGCCACAAAATAATTGAAATTTCTGCAATTTTGCCCCAAAATAAGGGAAATTTCTGCAATTTTGCCCCAAAATAAGTGAAATTTCTGCAATTTTGCCCCAAAATAGGAGAAATTTCTGCAATGTTGCCCCAAAATAAGTGAAATTTCTGAAATTTTGCCCCAAAATAATGAAAATTTCTGGAATTTTGCCCCACAATTAGGGGAATTTCTGCAATTTTGCTCCAAAATACGGGGAATTTCTGCCTTTTTGCCCGAAATAAGGGGAATGCATACCTTTTTGCCATAAAAAAGGGAAATTTCTTTATTTTTTCCCCAAATTATGGGAAATTTCTGACTTTTTGCCCTGAAATATGTGAAATTTCTGCAATTTTGCCATAAGATAAGGGAAATTTCTGCAATTTTTCCCCATAATAAGGGAAATTTCTGCAATTTTGCTTCAAAATAAGGGGAATTTCTGTTTTTTGCCCCACAATTAGGGAAATTTCTGCAATTTTGCCTCAAAATAAGGGAAATTTCTGCCTTTTGCCCCAAAATATGGGGAATTTCTGATTTTTTGTCCGAAAATAAGAAGAATGCATACCTTTTTACCATAAAAAGGGGGAATTTCTTCATTTTTGCTCCAAAATTAGGGGAACTTTTGCCTTTTTGCCTCTAAATAAGTGGAATTTCTGTCTTTGTCCCCCAAAACAAAGGGAATTTCTGTCTTTTTTGCCACAAAATAAAAAAAATTTCTGACTTATTACCCTGAAATAAGTGAAATTTCTGCAAATTTGCCCCAAAAATAGCGAAATTTCTGCCTTTTGCCCCAAAATAAGGGGAATTTCAGCATTTTATCTCAAATTAAAGAAAAGTTCTGATTTTTGCACAAAAATATGGAGAATTTCTGCCTTTTTGCCCCAAAATAAGGAAAATTTCTGCCTTTTTTCCCTGAAATAAGTATAATTTCTGCAATTTTGCCCGAAAATAAGTGAAATTTCTGGAATTTTGCCCCAAAATAAGAGAAATTTCTTTAATTTTGCCCCAAAATAAGTGGAATTTCTGAGTTTTGCCCCAAAATAAGGAGAATTTCTGCCTTTTTGCCCCACAATTAGGGGAATTTTTGCAAATTTGCTCCAAAATACAGGGAATTTCTGCCTTTTTGCCCGAAAATAAGGGAAATGCATACCTTTTTGCGATAAAAAAGGGAAATTTCCTCATTTTTGCCCCAAATTAAGGGAAAAGTTTTCCTTTTTGCCCTGAAATATATAAAATTTCTGCAATTTTAGCCCAAAATAAGGTGAATTTCTGCCTTTTTGTCCCAAAATAAGGGAAATTTCTGCCTTTTGCCCCAAATTATGGGGAATTTCTGCCTTTTTGTTCGAAAATAAGAAGAATGCATACCTTTTTGCCATAAAAAAGGGAAATTTCTTCATTTTTGCTCCAAAATAAGGGGACCTTTTGCCTTTTGCCTCTAAATAAGTGGAATTTCTCTCTTTTTCCCCCAAAACAAAGGGAATTTCTGTCTTTTTCCCCAAAAAAAGGAAATTCTGTCATTTTTGCCCCAAAAGAAGGAAAATTTTTGACTTATTACCCTGAAATAAGTGAAATTTCTGCAATTTTTTCCCAATATAAGGGAAATTTCTATGTATTTGCCCCCAAATAAAAGGAATTTCAGCCTTTTTACCTCAAAATAAGAGGAATTTCCGAATTTTGGCACAAAATATTAGGAATTTCTGCCTTTTTGCCCCAAAATAAGTAAAATTTCTGCTTTTTTCCCTGAAACAAATGAAATTTCTGCAATTTTGCCCCAAAATAAGTAAAATTTCTGCAATTTTGCCCAAAATAAGGGAAATTTCTGATATTTTGCCCAAAAATAAGGGAAATTTCTGCCTTTTGCCCTAAAATATGGGGAATTTCTGCCTTTTTGTCTGAAAATAAGAAGAATGCATACCTTTTTGCCATAAAAAAGGGAAATTTCTTCATTTTTTGCTCCAAAATAAGGGGAACTTTTGCCTTTTTGCCTCTAAATAAGTGGAATTTCTGTCTTTTTCCCCCAAAACAAAGGGAATTTCTGTCTTTTTTGCCCCAAAATAAGGAAAATTTCTGACTTATAACCCTGGAATAAGTGAAATTTCTGCAAATTTGCCCCAAAATAAGAAAAATTTCTGCCTTTTTGCCCCTAAATAAGGGGAATTTCAGCCTTTTTATCTCAAAATAAGGGAAATTTCTGCATTTTTGCCACAAAATATTAGGAATTTCTGCATTTTTGCCACCAAATATTAAGAATTTGTGCCTTTTTGCCCCAAAATATGGAAAATTTATGCCTTTTTTTCCCTGAAATAAGTGAAATTTCTGCATTTTTGCCCCAAAATAAGTGAAATTTCTGCAATTTTGCTCCAAAATAAGTGGAATTTCTGAGTTTTGCCCTAAAATAAGGTGAATTTCTGCCTTTTTGCTCCAAAATAATGGGAATTTCTGCCTTTTTGCCCCAAAATAAGAAAAATTTTTGCTTTTTTTCTCTGAAATAAGTGAAATTTCTGCAATTTTGCCCTAAAATAAAGGAAATTTCTGCAATTTTTTCCCATAATAAGGGAAATTTCTGGAATTTTGCCCCAAAATAAGGGGAATTTCTGTTTTTTGCCCCCAAATAAGGGAAATATCTGCAATTTTGCCCTAAAATAAGGGGAATTTCTGCTTTTTTGCCTCTAAATAAGTGGAATTTCTGTTTTTTTCCCCAAAACAAAGGGAATTTCTGTCATTTTTGCCCCAAAATAAAAAAAATTTCTGACTTATTACCCTGAAATAAGTGAAATTTCTGCAATTTTGCCCTAATATAAGAGAAATTTCTGCCTTTTTGCTTCCAAATAAGGGGAATTTCAGCCTTTTTACCTCAAAATAAGGGGAATTTGTGAATTTTGGCACAAAATATTAGGAATTTCTGCCTTTTTGCCCCAAAATAAAAAAAATTTCTGTTTTTTCCTTGAAATAAGTGAAATTTCTGAAAATTTGCCCCAAAAAAAGGGAAATTTCTGCATTTTGCCCCAAAATAAGGGGAATTTCAGCTTTTTACTTTAAAATAAGGGAAAGTTCTGGTTTTTGCACCAAAATATGGAGTATTTCTGCCTTTTTGCCACAAAATAAGGAAAATTTCTGCCTTTTTTCCCTGAAATAAGTGAAATTTCTTAAATTTTGCTCCAAAATAAGTGAAATTTCTGCAATTTTGCCACAAAATAAGGAAAATTTCTGGAATTTTGCCCCAAAATAAGTGGAATTTTTGAGTTTTGCCCCAAAATAAGGAGAATTTCTGCCTTTTTGCCCCACAATTAGGGGAATTTCTGCAATTTTGCTCCAAAATACGGGGAATTTCTGCCTTTTTGCCCCAAAATAAGAAAAATTTTTGCTTTTTTTCTCTGAAATAAGTGAAATTTCTGCAATTTTGCCCTAAAAAAGAAAAATTTCTGCAATTTTTCCCTATAATAAGGGAAATTTCTGCAATTTTGCCCCAAAATAAGGGGAATTTCTGCTTTTTTGCCTCTAAATAAGTAGAATTTCTGTCTTTTTCCCCAAAAAAAGGGAATTTCTGTCATTATTGCCCCAAAATAAGGAAAATTTTTGACTTATTACCCTGAAATAAGTGAAATTTCTGCAATTTTTTCCCAATATAAGGGAAATTTCTGCGTATTTGCCCCCAAATAAGGGGAATTTCAGCCTTTTTACCTCAAAATAAGAGGAATTTCCGAATTTTGGCACAAAATATTAGGAATTTCTGCCTTTTTGCCCCAAAATAAGGAAAATTTCTGCTTTTTTCCCTGAAACAAATGAAATTTCTGCAATTTTGCCCCAAAATAAGTAAAATTTCTGCAATTTTGTCCAAAATAAGGGAAATTTCGGGAATTTTGCCCGAAAATAAGTGGAATTTCTGAGTTTTGCCCGAAAATAAGGAGAACTTCTGCCTTTTTGCGCCACAATTAGTGAAATTTCTGCAATTTTGCCATAAAATAAGGGAAATTTCTGCAATTTTTCCTCATAATAAGGGAAATTTCTGCAATTTTGCCCCAAAATAAGGGGAATTTCTGTTTTTTGCCCCACAATTAGGGAAATTTCTGCAATTTTGCCCCAAAATAAAGGGAATTTCTGACTTTTGCCCCAAAATATGGGGAATTTCTGCCTTTTTGTCTGAAAATAAGAAAAATGCATACCTTTTTGCCATAAAAAGGGAAATTTCTTCATTTTTGCCCCAAAATAAGGGGAACTTTTGCCTTTTTGCCTCTAAATAAGTGGAATTTCTGTTTTTTTCCCCCAAAACAAAAAGAATTTCTGTCTTTTTTGCCCCAAAATAAGGAAAATTTCTGACTTATTACCATGAAATAAGTGAAATTTCTGAAAATTTGCCCCAAAAATAAGTAAATTTCTTCCTTTTGCCCCAAAATAAGGGGAATTTCAGCATTTTACCTAAAAATAAGAGGAATTTCTGCATTTTTCCCACAAAATATTAGGAATTTCTGCCTTTTTGCCCCAAAATAAAAAAAATTTCTGCCTTTTTTCCCTGAAATAAGTGAAATTTCTGCAATTTTGCCACAAAATAATTGAAATTTCTGCAATTTTGCCCCAAAATAAGGGAAATTTCTGCAATTTTGCCCCAAAATAAGTGAAATTTCTGCAATTTTGCCCCAAAATAGGAGAAATTTCTGCAATGTTGCCCCAAAATAAGTGAAATTTCTGAAATTTTGCCCCAAAATAATGAAAATTTCTGGAATTTTGCCCCACAATTAGGGGAATTTCTGCAATTTTGCTCCAAAATACGGGGAATTTCTGCCTTTTTGCCCGAAATAAGGGGAATGCATACCTTTTTGCCATAAAAAAGGGAAATTTCTTTATTTTTTCCCCAAATTATGGGAAATTTCTGACTTTTTGCCCTGAAATATGTGAAATTTCTGCAATTTTGCCATAAGATAAGGGAAATTTCTGCAATTTTTCCCCATAATAAGGGAAATTTCTGCAATTTTGCTTCAAAATAAGGGGAATTTCTGTTTTTTGCCCCACAATTAGGGAAATTTCTGCAATTTTGCCTCAAAATAAGGGAAATTTCTGCCTTTTGCCCCAAAATATGGGGAATTTCTGATTTTTTGTCCGAAAATAAGAAGAATGCATACCTTTTTACCATAAAAAGGGGGAATTTCTTCATTTTTGCTCCAAAATTAGGGGAACTTTTGCCTTTTTGCCTCTAAATAAGTGGAATTTCTGTCTTTGTCCCCCAAAACAAAGGGAATTTCTGTCTTTTTTGCCACAAAATAAAAAAAATTTCTGACTTATTACCCTGAAATAAGTGAAATTTCTGCAAATTTGCCCCAAAAATAGCGAAATTTCTGCCTTTTGCCCCAAAATAAGGGGAATTTCAGCATTTTATCTCAAATTAAAGAAAAGTTCTGATTTTTGCACCAAAATATGGAGAATTTCTGCCTTTTTGCCCCAAAATAAGGAAAATTTCTGCAATTTTGCCCAAAATAAGGGAAATTTCTGATATTTTGCCCAAAAATAAGGGAAATTTCTGCCTTTTGCCCTAAAATATGGGGAATTTCTGCCTTTTTGTCTGAAAATAAGAAGAATGCATACCTTTTTGCCATAAAAAAGGGAAATTTCTTCATTTTTTGCTCCAAAATAAGGGGAACTTTTGCCTTTTTGCCTCTAAATAAGTGGAATTTCTGTCTTTTTCCCCCAAAACAATGGGAATTTCTGTCTTTTTTGCCCCAAAATAAGGAAAATTTCTGACTTATAACCCTGGAATAAGTGAAATTTCTGCAAATTTGCCCCAAAATAAGAAAAATTTCTGCCTTTTTGCCCCTAAATAAGGGGAATTTCAGCCTTTTTATCTCAAAATAAGGGAAATTTCTGCATTTTTGCCACAAAATATTAGGAATTTCTGCATTTTTGCAACAAAATATTAGGAATTTCTGCCTTTTGCCACAAAATAAGGAAAATTTCTGCCTTTTTTCCCGGAAATATGTGAAATTTCTGCAAATTTGCCCCCAAAAAAGGGAAATTTCTGCCTTTTGCCCCAAAATAAGGGGAATTTCAGCATTTTACCTCAAAATAAGGGAAATTTCTGATTTTTGCACCAAAATATGGAGAATTTCTGCCTTTTTGCCCCAAAATAAAGAAAATTTCTGCCTTTTTTCCCTGAAATAAGTGAAATTTCTGCAATTTTGCCCCAAAATAAGTGAAACTTCTGCAATTTTGCCCCAAAATAAGGAAAATTTATGGAATTTAACCCCACAATTAGAGGAATTTCTACAATTTTGCTCCAAAATACGAGGAATTTCTGCCTTTTTGCCCAAAATAAGGGGAATGCATACCTTTTTGCCATAAAAAAGGGAAATTTCTTCATTTTTGCCCCAAATTAAGGGAAATTTCTGACTTTTTGCCCTGAAATATGTGAAATTTCTGCAATTTTAGCCCAAAATAAGGTGAATTTCTGTCTTTTTGCCACAAAATAATGGGAATTTCTGCATTTTTGCCCCAAAATAAGAAAAATTTTTGCCTTTTTTCTCTGAAATAAGTGAAATTTCTGCAATTTTGCCCTAAAATAAGGGAAATTTCTGCAATTTTTCCCCATAATAAGGGAAAATTCTGGAATTTTGCCACAAAATAAAGGGAATTTCTGTTTTTTTGCCCCCAAATTAGGGAAATTTCTGCAATTTTGCCCTAAAATAAGGGGAATTTCTGCTTTTTTGCCTCTAAATAAGTGGAATTTCTGTCTTTTTCCCCCAAAACAAAGGGAATTTCTGTCATTTTTGCCCCAAAATAAGGAAAATTTCTGACTTATTACCCTGAAATAAGTAAAATTTCTGCAATTTTGCCCCAATATAAGGGAAATTTCTGCCTTTTTGCCCCCAAATAAGGGGAATTTCAACCTTTTTACCTCAAAATAAGGGGAATTTCTGAATTTTGGCACAAAATATTAGGAATTTCTGCCTTTTGGCCCAAAATAAAGAAAATTTCTGCTTTTTTCTCTGAAATAAGTGAAATTTCTGCAATTTTGCCCCAAAATAAGGGAAATTTCTGGAATTTTGCCCCAAAATAAGTGGAATTTCTGAGTTTTGCCCCAAAATAAAGAGAATTTCTGCCTTTTTGCGCCACTATTAGTAAAATTTCTGCAATTTTGCCGTAAAATAAGGGAAATTTTTGCAATTTTTCCTCATAATAAGGAAAATTTCTGCAATTTTGCCCCAAAATAGAGGGAATTTTTGTTTTTTGCCCCACAATTAGGGAAATTTCTGATATTTTGCCCAAAAATAAGGGAAATTTCTGCCTTTTGCCCTAAAATATGGGGAATTTCTGCCTTTTTGTCTGAAAATAAGAAGAATGCATACCTTTTTGCCATAAAAAAGGGAAATTTCTTCATTTTTTGCTCCAAAATAAGGGGAACTTTTGCCTTTTTGCCTCTAAATAAGTGGAATTTCTGTCTTTTTCTCCCAAAACAAAGGGAATTTCTGTCTTTTTTGCCCCAAAATAAGGAAAATTTCTGACTTATAACCCTGAAATAAGTGAAATTTCTGCAAATTTGCCCCAAAATAAGAAAAATTTCTGCCTTTTTGCCCCTAAATAAGGGGAATTTCAGCCTTTTTATCTCAAAATAAGGGAAATTTCTGCATTTTTGCCACAAAATATTAGGAATTTCTGCATTTTTGCAACAAAATATTAGGAATTTCTGCCTTTTGCCACAAAATAAGGAAAATTTCTGCCTTTTTTCCTGGAAATATGTGAAATTTCTGCAAATTTGCCCCCAAAAAAGGGAAATTTCTGCCTTTTGCCCCAAAATAAGGGGAATTTCAGCATTTTACCTCAAAATACGGGAAATTTCTGATTTTTGCACCAAAATATGGAGAATTTCTGCCTTTTTGCCATAATTAAAGAAAATTTCTGCCTTTTTTCCCTGAAATAAGTGAAATTTCTGCAATTTTGCCCCAAAATAAGTGAAATTTCTGCAATTTTGCCCCAAAATAAGGAAAATTTATGGAATTTAACCTTACAATTAGGGGAATTTCTACAATTTTGCTCCAAAATATGAGGAATTTCTGCCTTTTTGCCCAAAATAAGGGGAATGCATAACTTTTTGCCATAAAAAAGGGAAATTTCTTCATTTTTGCCCCAAATTAAGGGAAATTTCCGACTTTTTGCCCTGAAATATGTGAAATTTCTGCAATTTTAGCCTAAAATAAGGTGAATTTCTGTCTTTTTGCCCCAAAAAAATGGGAATTTCTGCCTTTTTGCCCCAAAATAAGAAAAATTTTTGCCTTTTTTCTGAAATAAGTGAAATTTCTGCAATTTTGCCCTAAAATAAGGGAAATTTGTACAATTTTCCCCCATAATAAAGGAAATTTCTGGAATTTTGCCACAAAATAAAGGGGAATTTCGGTTTTTTTGCCACCAAATTAGGGAAATTTCTGCAATTTTGCCCTAAAAAAAGGGGAATTTCTGCTTTTTTGCCTCTAAATAAGTAGAATTTCTGCCTTTTTGCCCCAAAATAAGGAAAATTTCTGTATTTTTCCCTGAAATAAGTGATATTTCTGCAATTTTGCCCCAAAATAAGTGAAATTTCTGCAATTTTGCCCCAAAATAAGAGAAATTTCTGGAATTTTGCCCCAAAATAAGTGGAATTTCTGAGTTTTGCCCCAAAATAAGGAAAATTTCTGCCTTTTTGCGCCACAATTAGTGAAATTTCTGCAATTTTGCCGTAAAATTAGGGAAATTTCTGCAATTTTTTCTCATAATAAGGGAAATTTCTGCAATTTTGCCCCAAAATAAGGGGAATATCTGTTTTTTTGCCCCACAATTAGGGAAATTTCTGCAATTTTGCCCAAAAATAAGGGAAATTTCTGCCTTTTGCCCCAAAATATGGGGAATTTCTGCCTTTTTGTCTTAAAATAAGAAAAATGCATACCTTTTTACCATAAAAAAGAGAAATTTCTTCATTTTTGCTCCAAAATAAGGGGAACTTTTGCCTTTTTGCCTCTAAATAAGTGGAATTTCTGTCTATTTCCCCCAAAACAAAGGGAATTTCTGTCTTTTTTGCCCCAAAATAAGGAAAATTTCTGACTTATAACCCTGAAATAAGTGAAATTTCTGCAAATTTGCCCCAAAATAAGAAAAATTTCTGCCTTTTTGCCCCCAAATAAGGGGAATTTCAGCCTTTTTATCTCAAAATAAGGGAAATTTCTGCATTTTTGCAACAAAATATTAGGAATTTCTGCATTTTTGCCACAAAATATTAGGAATTTCTGCCTTTTTGCCCCAAAATAAGGTAAATTTCTGCCTTTTTTCTCGGAAATAAGTGAAATTTCTGCAAATTTGCCCCAAAAAAAGGGTAATTTCTGCCTTTTGCCCCAAAATAAAGGGAATTTCAGCATTTTACCTCAAAATAAGAAAAATTTCTGATTTTTGCACCAAAATATGGAGAATTTCTGCCTTTTTCCCTAAATAAGGAAAATTTCTGCCTTTTTTCCCTGAAATAAGTGAAATTTCTGCAATTTTGCTTCAAAATAAGGGAAATTTCTGCAATTTTGCCCCAAAATAAGTGAAATTTCTGCAATTTTGCCCCAAAATAAGGAAAATTTCTGGAATTTTGCCCCACAATTAGGGGAATTTCTGCAATTTTGCTTCAAAATACGGGGAATTTCTGCCTTTTTGCCCAAAATAAGGGGAATGCATACCTTTTTGCCATAAAAAAGGGAAATTTCTTCATTTTTGCCCCAAATTAAGGGAAATTTCTGACTTTTTGCCCTGAAATATGTGAAATTTCTGCAATTTTAGCCCAAAATAAGGTGAATTTCTGTCTTTTTGCCCCAAAATAATGGGAATTTCTGCCTTTTTGCCCCAAAATAAGAGCAATTTTTGCCTTTTTTCTCTGAAATAAGTGAAATTTCTGCAATTTTGCCCTATTTAAAGGAAATTTCTGCAATTTTTCCCCATAATAGGGGGAAATTTCTGGAATTTTGCCCCAAAATAAGGGGAATTTCTGTTTTTTTGCCCGTAAATAAGGGAAATTTCTGCAATTTTGCCCTAAAATAAGGGGAATTTCTGCTTTTTTGCCTCTAAATAATTGGAATTTCTGTCTTTTTCCCCTCAAAAAAGGGAATTTCTCTCATTTTTTCCCCAAAATAAGGAAAATTTCTGACTTATTACCCTGAAATAAGTGAAATTTCTGCAATTTTGCCCCAATATAGGGTAAATTTCTTCCTTTGTGCCCCCAAATAAGGGGAATTTCAGCCTTTTTACCTCAAAATAAAGGGAATTTCTGAATTTTGGCACAAAATATTAGGAATTTCTGCCTTTTTGCCCCAAAATAAAAAAATTTCTGCCTTTTTTCCCTGAAATAAGTGAAATTTCTGCAATTTTGCCCCAACATAAGTAAAATTTCTACAATTTTGCCCCAAAATAAGGGAAATTTCTGGATTTTTGCCCCAAAATAAGTGGAATTTCTGAGTTTGGCCCCAAAATAAGGAGAATTTCTGCCTTTTTGCCCCACAATTAGTGAAATTTCTGCAAGTTTGCCCTAAAATAAGGGAAATTTCTGCAATTTTTCCCCATAATAAGGCAAATTTCTGCAATTTTGCTTCAAAATCAGGGGAATTTCTGTTTTTTTGCCCCACAATTAGGGAAATTTCTGCAATTTTGCCCCAAAATATTCAGAATTTCTGCCTTTTGCCCCAAAATATGGGGAATTTCTGCCTTTTTGTCCGAAAATAAGAAAAATGCATACCTTTTTGCCCTAAAAAAGGGAAATTTCTTCATTTTTGCTCCAAAATAAGGGGAACTTTTGCCTTTTTGCCTCTTAATAAGTGGAATTTCTGTTTTTTTCCTCCAAAACAAAGAAAATTTCTGTCTTTTTTGCCCCATAATAAGGAAAATTTTTGATTTATTACTCTGAAATAAGGGAAATTTCTGGAATTTTGCCTCAAACTAAGTGGAATTTCTGAGTTTTTCCCCAAAATAAGGAGAATTTCTGGAATTTTGCCCCACAATTAGGGGAATTTCTGCAATTTTGCTCCAAAATACGGGGAATTTCTGCCTTTTTGCCCGAAATAAGGGGAATGCATAACTTTTTGCAATAAAAAAGGGAAATTTCTTCATTTTTGCCGCAAATTAAGAGAGATTTCTGACTTTTTGCTCTGAAATATGTGAAATTTCTGCATTTTTAGCCCAAAATAAGGTGAATTTCTGCATTTTTGCCCCAAAATAATGGGAATTTCTGCCTTTTTGCCCTAAAATAAGAAAAATTTTTGCCTTTTTTCTCTGAAATAAGTGAAATTTCTGCAATTTTGCCCTAAAATAAGGGAAATTTCTGCAATTCTTCCCCATAATAAGGGAAATTTCTGGAATTTTGCCACAAAATAAGGGAAATTTCTGTTTTTTTGCCCCCAAATAAGGGAAATTTCTGCAATTTTGCCCTAAAATAAGGGGAATTTCTGCCTTTTTGCCTCTAAATAAGTGGAATTTCTGTCTTTTCCCCCAAAACAAAGGGAATTTCTGTCATTTTTGCCCAAAAATAAGGAAAATTTCTGTCTTATTACCCTGAAATAAGTGAAATTTCTGCAAATTTGCCCAAATATAAGGGAAATTTCTGCCTTTTTGCCCCCAAATAAGGGAAATTTCAGCCTTTTTACCTCAAAATAAGGGGAATTTCTGAATTTTGGCACAAAATATTAGGAATTTCTGCCTTTTTGCCCCAAAATAAGGAAAATTTCTGTATTTTTCCCTGAAATAAGTGAAATTTCTGCAATTGTGCCCCAACATAAATGAAATTTCTGCAATTTTGCCCCAAAATAAGGAAAATTTATGGAATTTTGCCCCACAATTAGGGGAATTTCTGCAATTTTGCTCCAAAATACGGGGAATTTCTGCCTTTTTGCCCGAAATAAGGGGAATGCATAACTTTTTGCCATAAAAAAGGGAAATTTCTTCATTTTTGCCCCAAATTAAGGGAAATTTCTGACTTTTTGCCCTGAAATATGTGAAATTTCTGCAATTTTAGCCCAAAATAAGGTGAATTTCTGCCTTTTTGCCCCAAAATAATGGGAATTTCTGCCTTTTTGCCCCAAATTAAGAAAAATTTTTGCCTCTTTTCTCAGCAATAAGTGAAATTTCTGCAATTTTGCCCTAAAATAAGGGAAATTTCTGCAATTCTTCCCCATAATAAGGGAAATTTCTGGAATTTTGCCACAAAATAAGGGGAATTTCTGTTTTTTGCCCCCAAATAAGGGAAATTTCTGCAATTTTGCCCTAAAATAAGGGGAATTTTTGCTTTTTTGCCTCTAAATAAGTGGAATTTTTGTCTTTTTCCCCCAAAACAAAGGGAATTTCTGTCATTTTTGCCCAAAAATAAGAAAAATTTCTGACTTATTACCCTGAAATAAGTGAAATTTCTGCAATTTTGCCCCAATATAAAGGAAATTTCTGCTTTTTGCCCCCAAATAAGGGAAATTTCAGCCTTTTTACCTCAAAATAAGGGGAATTTCTGAATTTTGGCACAAAATATTAGGAATTTCTGCCTTTTTGCCCCAATATAAGGAAAATTTCTGTATTTTTCCCTGAAATAAGTGAAATTTCTGCAATTTTGCCCCAAAATAAGTGAAATTTCTGCAATTTTGCCCCAAAATAAGAGAAATTTCTGGACTTTTGCCCCAAAATAAGTGGAATTTCTGAGTTTTGCCCCAAAATAAGGAAAATTTCTGCCTTTTTGCGCCACAATTAGTGAAATTTCTGCAATTTTGCCGTAAAATAAGGGAAATTTCTGCAATTTTTTCTCATAATAAAAGAAATTTCTTCCTTTTGCCCCAAAATATGGGGAATTTCTGCCTTTTTGTCTTAAAATAAGAAAAATGAATACCTTTTTGCCATAAAAAAGAGAAATTTCTTCATTTTTGCTCCAAAATAAGGGGAACTTTTGCCTTTTTCCTCTAAATAAGTGGTATTTCTGTCTTTTTCCAGCAAAAAAAAGGCAATTTCTGTCTTTTTTGCCCCAAAATAAGGAAAATTTCTGACTTATAACCCTGAAATAAGTGAAATTTCTAGCAAATTTGCCCCAAAATAAGAAAAATTTCTGCCTTTTTGCCCCCAAATAAGGGGAATTTCAGGCTTTTTATCTCAAAATAAGGGAAATTTCTGCATTTTTGCAACAAAATATTAGGAATTTCTACATTTTTGCCACAAAATATTAGGAATTTCTGCCTTTTTGCCCCAAAATAAGGAAAATTTCTGCCTTTTTTCTCGGAAATAAGTGAAATTTCTGCAAATTTGCCCCAAAAAAAGGGTAATTTCTGCCTTTTGCCCCAAAATAAAGGGAATTTCAGCATTTTACCTCAAAATAAGAAAAATTTCTGATTTTTGCACCAAAATATGGAGAATTTCTGCCTTTTTCCCCAAAATAAGGAAAATTTCTGCCTTTTTTCCCTGAAATAATTGAAATTTCTGCAATTTTGCTTCAAAATAAGGGAAATTTCTGCAATTTTGCCCCAAAATAAGTGAAATTTCTGCAATTTTGCCCCAAAATAAGGAAAATTTCTGGAATTTTGCCCCACAATTAGGGGAATTTCTGCAATTTTGCTTCAAAATACGGGGAATTTCTGCCTTTTTGCCCAAAATAAGGGGAATGCATACCTTTTTGCCATAAAAAAGGGAAATTTCTTCATTTTTGCCCCAAATTAAGGGAAATTTCTGACTTTTTGCTCTGAAATATGTGAAATTTCTGCAATTTTAGCCCAAAATAAGGTGAATTTCTGCATTTTTGCCCCAAAATAATGGGAATTTCTGCCTTTTTGCCCTAAAATAAGAAAAATTTTTGCCTTTTTTCTCTGAAATAAGTGAAATTTCTGCAATTTTGCCCTAAAATAACGGAAATTTCTGCAATTTTTCCCCATAATAAGGGAAATTTCTGGAATTTTGCCACAAAATAAGGGAAATTTCTGTTTTTTTGCCCCCAAATAAGGGAAATTTCTGCAATTTTGCCCTAAAATAAGAAAAATTTCTGCATTTGCCTCTAAATAAGTGGAATTTCTGTCTTTTTCCCCCAAAACAAAGGGAATTTCTGTCATTTTTGCCCAAAAATAAGGAAAATTTCTGACTTATTACCCTGAAATAAGTGAAATTTCTGCAAATTTGCCCAAATATAAGGGAAATTTCTGCCTTTTTGCCCCCAAATAAGGGAAATTTCAGCCTTTTTACCTCAAAATAAGGGGAATTTCTGAATTTTGGCACAAAATATTAGGAATTTCTGCCTTTTTGCCCCAAAATAAGGAAAATTTCTGTATTTTTCCCTGAAATAAGTGAAATTTCTGCAATTGTGCCCCAACATAAATGAAATTTCTGCAATTTTGCCCCAAAATAATGAAAATTTCTGGAATTTTGCCCCACAATTAGGGGAATTTCTGCAATTTTGCTCCAAAATACGGGGAATTTCTGCCTTTTTGCCCGAAATAAGGGGAATGCATAACTTTTTGCCATAAAAAAGGGAAATTTCTTCATTTTTGCCCCAAATTAAGGGAAATTTCTGACTTTTTTCCCTGAAATATGTGAAATTTCTGCAATTTTAGCCCAAAATAAGGTGAATTTCTGCCTTTTTGCCCCAAAATAATGGGAATTTCTGTCTTTTTGCCCCAAAATAAGAAAAATTTTTGCCTCTTTTCTCAGCAATAAGTGAAATTTCTGCAATTTTGCCCTAAAATAAGGGAAATTTCTGCAATTCTTCCCCATAATAAGGGAAATTTCTGGAATTTTGCCACAAAATAAGGGGAATTTCTGTTTTTTTGCCCCCAAATAAGGGAAATTTCTGCAATTTTGCCCTAAAATAAGGGGAATTTTTGCTTTTTGCCTCTAAATAAGTGGAATTTTTGTCTTTTTCCCCAAAAACAAAGGGAATTTCTGTCATTTTTGCCCAAAAATAAGAAAAAATTCTTACTTATTACCCTGAATTAAGTGAAATTTCTGCAATTTTGCCCCAATATAAAGGAAATTTCTGCCTTTTTGCCCCCAAATAAGGGGAATTTCAGCCTTTTTACCTCAAAATAAGGGGAATATCTGAATTTTGGCACAAAATATTAGGAATTTCTGCCTTTTTGCCCCAAAATAAGGAAAATTTCTGTATTTTTCCCTGAAATAAGTGAAATTTCTGCAATTTTGCCCCAAAATAAGTGAAATTTCTGCAATTTTGCCCCAAAATAAGAGAAATTTCTGGAATTTTGCCCCAAAATAAGTGGAATTTCTGAGTTTTGCCCCAAAATATGGAAAATTTCTGCCTTTTTGCGCCACAATTAGTGAAATTTCTGCAATTTTGCCGTAAAATAAGGGAAATTTCTGCAATTTTTTCTCATAATAAGGGAAATTTCTGCAATTTTGCCCCAAAATAAGGGGAATTTCTGTTTTTTTGCCCCACAATTGGGGAAATTTCTGCAATTTTGTTCAAAAATAAGGGAAATTTCTGCCTTTTGCCCCAAAATATGGGGAATTTCTGCTTTTTGTCTTAAAATAAGAAAAATGCATACCTTTTTGCCATAAAAAAGAGAAATTTCTTCATTTTTGCTCCAAAATGAGGGGAACTTTTGCCTTTTTGCCTCTAAATAAGTGGAATTTCTGTCTTTTTCCCCCAAAACAAAGGGAATTTCTGTCTTTTTTGCCCCAAAATAAGGAAAATTTCTGACTTATAACCCTGAAATAAGTGAAATTTCTGCAAATTTGCCCCAAAATAAGAAAAATTTCTGCCTTTTTGCCCCCAAATAAGGGGAATTTCAGCCTTTTTATCTCAAAATAAGGGAAATTTCTGCATTTTTGCGACAAAATATTAGGAATTTCTGCATTTTTGCCACAAAATATTAGGAATTTCTGCCTTTTTGCCCCAAAATAAGGAAAATTTCTGCTTTTTTCCCGGAAATAAGTGAAATTTCTGCAAATTTGCCCCCAAAAAAGGGAAATTTCTGCCTTTTGCCCCAAAATAAGGGGACTTTCAGCATTTTACCTCAAAATAAGAAAAATTTCTGATTTTTGCACCAAAATATGGAGAATTTCTGCCTTTTTCCCCAAAATAAGGAAAATTTCTGCCTTTTTTCCCTGAAATAAGTGAAATTTCTGAAATTTTGCCCTATTTAAAGGAAATTTCTGCAATTTTTCCTTATAATAAGGGAAATTTCTGGAATTTTGCCCCAAAATAAGGGGAATTTCTGTTTTTTTGCCCGTAAATAAGGGAAATTTCTGCAATTTTGCCCTAAAATAAGGGGAATTTCTGCTCTTTTGCCTCTAAATAAGTGGAATTTCTGTCTTTTTCCTCTCAAAAAAGGGAATTTCTGTCATTTTTGCCCCAAAATAAGGAAAATTTCTGACTTATTACCCTGAAATAAGTGAAATTTCTGCAATTTTGCCCCAATATAAGGGAAATTTCTTCCTTTTTGCCCCCAAATAAGGGGAATTTCAGCCTTTCTACCTCAAAATAAAGGGAATTTCTGAATTTTGGCACAAAATATTAGGAATTTCTGCCTTTTTGCCCCAAAATAAAAAAATTTCTGCCTTTTTTCCCTGAAATAAGTGAAATTTCTGCAATTTTGCCCCAAAATAAGTAAAATTTCTACAATTTTGCCCCAAAATAAGGGAAATTTCTGGAATTTTGCCCCAAAATAAGTGGAATTTCTGATTTTGGCCCCAAAATAAGGAGAATTTCTGCCTTTTTGCCCCACAATTAGGGCAATTTCTGCAATTTTGCTCCAAAATACGGGGAATTTCTGCCTTTTTGCCTGAAATAAGGGGAATGCATAACTTTTTGCAATAAAAAAGGGAAATTTCTTCATTTTTGCCCCAAATTAAGAGAAATTTCTGACTTTTTGCTCTGAAATATGTGAAATTTCTGCAATTTTAGCCCAAAATAATGTGAATTTCTGCATTTTTGCCCCAAAATAATGGGAATTTCTGCCTTTTTGCCCTAAAATAAGAAAAATTTTTGCCTTTTTTCTCTGAAATAAGTGAAATTTCTGCAATTTTGCCCAAAATAAGGGAAATTTCAGCAATTTTCCCCATAATAAGGGAAATTTCTGGAATTTTGCCACAAAATAAGGGGAATTTCTGTTTTTTTGCCCCCAAATAAGGGAAATTTCTGCAATTTTGCCCTAAAATAAGGGGAATTTCTGCTTTTTTGCCTCTAAATAAGTGGAATTTCTGTCTTTTTCCCCCAAAACAAAGGGAATTTCTGTCATTTTTGCCCAAAAATAAGGAAAATTTCTGACTTATTACCCTGAAATAAGTGAAATTTCTGCAAATTTGCCCAAATATAAGGGAAATTTCTGCCTTTTTGCCCCCAAATAAGGGAAATTTCAGCCTTTTTACCTCAAAATAAGGGGAATTTCTGAATTTTGGCACAAAATATTAGGAATTTCTGCCTTTTTGCCCCAAAATAAGGAAAATTTCTGTATTTTTCCCTGAAATAAGTGAAATTTCTGCAATTGTGCCCCAACATAAATGAAATTTCTGCAATTTTGCCCCAAAATAAGGAAAATTTCTGGAATTTTGCCCCACAATTAGGGGAATTTCTGCAATTTTGCTCCAAAATACAGGGAATTTCTGCCTTTTTGCCCGAAATAAGGGGATTGCATAACTTTTTGCCATAAAAAAGGGAAATTTCTTCATTTTTGCCCCAAATTAAGGGAAATTTCTGACTTTTTGCCCTGAAATATGTGAAATTTCTGCAATTTTAGCCCAAAATAAGGTGAATTTCTGCCTTTTTGCCCCAAAATAATGGGAATTTCTGCCTTTTTGCCCCAAAATAAGAAAGATTTTTGCCTTTTTTCTCTGCAATAAGTGAAATTTCTGCAATTTTGCCCTAAAATAAGGGAAATTTCTGCAATTCTTCCCCATAATAAGGGAAATTTCTGGAATTTTGCCACAAAATAAGGGGAATTTCTGTTTTTTTGCCCCCAAATAAGGGAAATTTCTGCAATTTTGCCCTAAAATAAGGGGAATTTCTGCTTTTTTGCCTCTAAATAAGTGGAATTTCTGTCTTTTTCCCCCAAAACAAAGGGAATTTCTGTCATTTTTGCCCAAAAATAAGGAAAATTTGTGACTTATTACCCTGAAATAAGTGAAATTTCTGCAAATTTGCCCAAATATAAGGGAAATTTCTGCCTTTTTGCCCCCAAATAAGGGAAATTTCAGCCTTTTTACCTCAAAATAAGGGGAATTTCTGAATTTTGGCACAAAATATTAGGAATTTCTGCCTTTTTGCCCCAAAATAAGGAAAATTTCTGTATTTTTCCCTGAAATAAGTGAAATTTCTGCAATTGTGCCCCAACATAAATGAAATTTCTGCAATTTTGCCCCAAAATAAGGAAAATTTCTGGAATTTTGCCCCACAATTAGGGGAATTTCTGCAATTTTGCTCCAAAATACAGGGAATTTCTGCCTTTTTGCCCGAAATAAGGGGAATGCATAACTTTTTGCCATAAAAAAGGGAAATTTCTTCATTTTTGCCCCAAATTAAGGGAAATTTCTGACTTTTTGCCCTGAAATATGTGAAATTTCTGCAATTTTAGCCCAAAATAAGGTGAAGTTCTGCCTTTTTGCCCCAAAATAATGGGAATTTCTGCCTTTTTGCCCCAAAATAAGAAAGATTTTTGCCTTTTTTCTCTGCAATAAGTGAAATTTCTGCAATTTTGCCCTATTTAAATAAATTTCTGCAATTTTTCCCCATAATAAGGGAAATTTCTGGAATTTTGCCCCAAAATAAGGGGAATTTCTGTTTTTTTGCCCGTAAATAAGGGAAATTTCTGCAATTTTGCCCTAAAATAAGGGGAATTTCTGCTTTTTTGCCTCTAAATAAGTGGAATTTCTGTCTTTTTCCCCTCAAAAAAGGGAATTTCTGTCATTTTTTCCCCAAAATAAGGAAAATTTCTGACTTATTACCCTGAAATAAGTGAAATTTCTGCAATGTTGCCCCAATATAAGGTAAATTTCTTCCTTTTTGCCCCTAAATAAGGGGAATTTCAGCCTTTTTACCTCAAAATAAAGGGAATTTCTGAATTTTGGCACAAAATATTAGGAATTTCTGCCTTTTTGCCCCAAAATAAAAAAATTTCTGTGTTTTTTCCCTGAAATAAGTGAAATTTCTGCAATTTTGCCCCAAAATAAGTAAAACTTCTACAATTTTGCCCCAAAATAAGGGAAATTTCTGGATTTTTGCCCCAAAATAAGTGGAATTTCTGAGTTTGGCCCCAAAATAAGGAGAATTTCTGCCTTTTTGCCCCACAATTAGTGAAATTTCTGCAATTTTGCCCTAAAATAAGGGAAATTTCTGCAATTTTTCCCCATAATAAGGGAAATTTCTGCAATTTTGCTTCAAAATAAGGGGAATTTCTGTTTTTTGCCCCACAATTAGGGAAATTTCTGCAATTTTGCTCCAAAATATTCAGAATTTCTGCCTTTTGCCCCAAAATATGGGGAATTTCTGCCTTTTTGTCCGAAAATAAGAAAAATGCATACCTTTTTGCCCTAAAAAAGGGAAATTTCTTCATTTTTGCTCCAAAATAAGGGGAACTTTTGCCTTTTTGCCTCTTAATAAGTGGAATTTCTGTTTTTTTCCCCCAAAACAAAGAAAATTTCTGTCTTTTTTGCCCCAAAATAAGGAAAATTTTTGACTTATTACTCTGAAATAAGGGAAATTTCTGGAATTTTGCCTCAAACTAAGTGGAATTTCTGAGTTTTTCCCCAAAATAAGGAGAATTTCTGGAATTTTGCCCCACAATTAGGGGAATTTCTGCAATTTTGCACCAAAATACGGGGAATTTCTGCCTTTTTGCCCGAAATAAGGGGAATGCATAACTTTTTGCAATAAAAAAGGGAAATTTCTTCATTTTTGCCCCAAATTAAGGGAAAATTCTGACTTTTTGCTCTGAAATATGTGAAATTTCTGCAATTTTAGCCCAAAATAAGGTGAATTTCTGCATTTTTGCCCCAAAATAATGGGAATTTCTGCCCTTTTGCCCTAAAATAAGAAAAATTTTTGCCTTTTTTCTCTGAAATAAGTGAAATTTCTGCAATTTTGCCCTAAAATAACGGAAATTTCTGCAATTCTTCCCCATATGAAGGGAAATTTCTGGAATTTTGCCACAAAATAAGGGGAATTTCTGTTTTTTTGCCCCCAAATAAGGGAAATTTCTGCAATTTTGCCCTAAAATAAGAAAAATTTCTGCTTTTTTGCCTCTAAATAAGTGGAATTTCTGTCTTTTTCCCCCAAAACAAAGGGAATTTCTGTCATTTTTGCCCAAAAATAAGGAAAAATTCTGACTTATTACCCTGAAATAAGTGAAATTTCTGCAAATTTGCCCAAATATAAGGGAAATTTCTGCCTTTTTGCCCCCAAATAAGGGAAATTTCACCCTTTTTACCTCAAAATAAGGGGAATTTCTGAATTTTGGCACAAAATATTAGGAATTTCTGCCTTTTTGCCCCAAAATAAGGAAAATTTCTGTATTTTTCCCTGAAATAAGTGAAATTTCTGCAATTTTGCCCCAAAATAAGTGAAATTTCTGCAATTTTGCCCCAAAATAAGAGAAATTTCTGGAATTTTGCCCCAAAATAAGTGGAATTTCTGAGTTTTGCCCCAAAATATGGAAAATTTCTGCCTTTTTGTGCCACAATTAGTGAAATTTCTGCAATTTTGCCGTAAAATAAGGGAAATTTCTGCAATTTTTTCTCATAATAAGGGAAATTTCTGCAATTTTGCCCCAAAATAAGGGGAATTTCTGTTTTTTTGCCCCACAATTGGGGAAATTTCTGCAATTTTGTTCAAAAATAAGGGAAATTTCTGCCATTTGACCCAAAATATGGGGAATTTCTGCCTTTTTGTCTTAAAATAAGAAAAATGCATACCTTTTTGCCATAAAAAAGAGAAATTTCTTCATTTTTGCTCCAAAATGAGGGGAACTTTTGCCTTTTTGCCTCTAAATAAGTGGAATTTCTGTCTTTTTCCCCCAAAACAAAGGGAATTTCTGTCTTTTTGCCCCAAAATAAGAAAAATTTCTGACTTATAACCCTGAAATAAGTGAAATTTCTGCAAATTTGCCCCAAAATAAGAAAAATTTCTGCCTTTTTGCCCCCAAATAAGGGGAATTTCAGCCTTTTTATCTCAAAATAAGGGAAATTTCTGCATTTTTACGACAAAATATTAGGAATTTCTGCATTTTTGCCACAAAATATTAGGAATTTCTGCCTTTTTGCCCCAAAATAAGGAAAATTTCTGCTTTTTTCCCGGAAATAAGTGAAATTTCTGCAAATTTGCCCCCAAAAAAGGGAAATTTCTGCCTTTT
Source organism: Micromys minutus (assembly GCF_963924665.1). Lineage (NCBI taxonomy): Eukaryota > Metazoa > Chordata > Mammalia > Rodentia > Muridae > Micromys > Micromys minutus. Next base: position 412,449 of record NW_027667867.1, on the reverse strand, counting down.
GCCCCAAAATAAGGGGACTTTCAGCATTTTACCTCAAAATAAGAAAAATTTCTGATTTTTGCACCAAAATATGGAGAATTTCTGCCTTTTTCCCCAAAATAAGGAAAATTTCTGCCTTTTTTCCCTGAAATAAGTGAAATTTCTGAAATTTTGCCCTATTTAAAGGAAATTTCTGCAATTTTTCCTTATAATAAGGGAAATTTCTGGAATTTTGCCCCAAAATAAGGGGAATTTCTGTTTTTTTGCCCGTAAATAAGGGAAATTTCTGCAATTTTGCCCTAAAATAAGGGGAATTTCTGCTCTTTTGCCTCTAAATAAGTGGAATTTCTGTCTTTTTCCCATCAAAAAAGGGAATTTCTGTCATTTTTGCCCCAAAATAAGGAAAATTTCTGACTTATTACCCTGAAATAAGTGAAATTTCTGCAATTTTGCCCCAATATAAGGGAAATTTCTTCCTTTTTGCCCCCAAATAAGGGGAATTTCAGCCTTTCTACCTCAAAATAAAGGGAATTTCTGAATTTTGGCACAAAATATTAGGAATTTCTGCCTTTTTGCCCCAAAATAAAAAAATTTCTGCCTTTTTTCCCTGAAATAAGTGAAATTTCTGCAATTTTGCCCCAAAATAAGTAAAATTTCTACAATTTTGCCCCAAAATAAGGGAAATTTCTGGAATTTTGCCCCAAAATAAGTGGAATTTCTGATTTTGGCCCCAAAATAAGGAGAATTTCTGCCTTTTTGCCCCACAATTAGGGCAATTTCTGCAATTTTGCTCCAAAATACGGGGAATTTCTGCCTTTTTGCCTGAAATAAGGGGAATGCATAACTTTTTGCAATAAAAAAGGGAAATTTCTTCATTTTTGCCCCAAATTAAGAGAAATTTCTGACTTTTTGCTCTGAAATATGTGAAATTTCTGCAATTTTAGCCCAAAATAATGTGAATTTCTGCATTTTTGCCCCAAAATAATGGGAATTTCTGCCTTTTTGCCCTAAAATAAGAAAAATTTTTGCCTTTTTTCTCTGAAATAAGTGAAATTTCTGCAATTTTGCCCAAAATAAGGGAAATTTCAGCAATTTTCCCCATAATAAGGGAAATTTCTGGAATTTTGCCACAAAATAAGGGGAATTTCTGTTTTTTTGCCCCCAAATAAGGGAAATTTCTGCAATTTTGCCCTAAAATAAGGGGAATTTCTGCTTTTTTGCCTCTAAATAAGTGGAATTTCTGTCTTTTTCCCCCAAAACAAAGGGAATTTCTGTCATTTTTGCCCAAAAATAAGGAAAATTTCTGACTTATTACCCTGAAATAAGTGAAATTTCTGCAAATTTGCCCAAATATAAGGGAAATTTCTGCCTTTTTGCCCCCAAATAAGGGAAATTTCAGCCTTTTTACCTCAAAATAAGGGGAATTTCTGAATTTTGGCACAAAATATTAGGAATTTCTGCCTTTTTGCCCCAAAATAAGGAAAATTTCTGTATTTTTCCCTGAAATAAGTGAAATTTCTGCAATTGTGCCCCAACATAAATGAAATTTCTGCAATTTTGCCCCAAAATAAGGAAAATTTCTGGAATTTTGCCCCACAATTAGGGGAATTTCTGCAATTTTGCTCCAAAATACAGGGAATTTCTGCCTTTTTGCCCGAAATAAGGGGATTGCATAACTTTTTGCCATAAAAAAGGGAAATTTCTTCATTTTTGCCCCAAATTAAGGGAAATTTCTGACTTTTTGCCCTGAAATATGTGAAATTTCTGCAATTTTAGCCCAAAATAAGGTGAATTTCTGCCTTTTTGCCCCAAAATAATGGGAATTTCTGCCTTTTTGCCCCAAAATAAGAAAGATTTTTGCCTTTTTTCTCTGCAATAAGTGAAATTTCTGCAATTTTGCCCTAAAATAAGGGAAATTTCTGCAATTCTTCCCCATAATAAGGGAAATTTCTGGAATTTTGCCACAAAATAAGGGGAATTTCTGGTTTTTTGCCCCCAAATAAGGGAAATTTCTGCAATTTTGCCCTAAAATAAGGGGAATTTCTGCTTTTTTGCCTCTAAATAAGTGGAATTTCTGTCTTTTTCCCCCAAAACAAAGGGAATTTCTGTCATTTTTGCCCAAAAATAAGGAAAATTTGTGACTTATTACCCTGAAATAAGTGAAATTTCTGCAAATTTGCCCAAATATAAGGGAAATTTCTGCCTTTTTGCCCCCAAATAAGGGAAATTTCAGCCTTTTTACCTCAAAATAAGGGGAATTTCTGAATTTTGGCACAAAATATTAGGAATTTCTGCCTTTTTGCCCCAAAATAAGGAAATTTTCTGTATTTTTCCCTGAAATAAGTGAAATTTCTGCAATTGTGCCCCAACATAAATGAAATTTCTGCAATTTTGCCCCAAAATAAGGAAAATTTCTGGAATTTTGCCCCACAATTAGGGGAATTTCTGCAATTTTGCTCCAAAATACAGGGAATTTCTGCCTTTTTGCCCGAAATAAGGGGAATGCATAACTTTTTGCCATAAAAGGAAATTTCTTCATTTTTGCCCCAAATTAAGGGAAATTTCTGACTTTTTGCCCTGAAATATGTGAAATTTCTGCAATTTTAGCCCAAAATAAGGTGAAGTTCTGCCTTTTTGCCCCAAAATAATGGGAATTTCTGCCTTTTTGCCCCAAAATAAGAAAGATTTTTGCCTTTTTTCTCTGCAATAAGTGAAATTTCTGCAATTTTGCCCTATTTAAATAAATTTCTGCAATTTTTCCCCATAATAAGGGAAATTTCTGGAATTTTGCCCCAAAATAAGGGGAATTTCTGTTTTTTTGCCCGTAAATAAGGGAAATTTCTGCAATTTTGCCCTAAAATAAGGGGAATTTCTGCTTTTTTGCCTCTAAATAAGTGGAATTTCTGTCTTTTTCCCCTCAAAAAAGGGAATTTCTGTCATTTTTTCCCCAAAATAAGGAAAATTTCTGACTTATTACCCTGAAATAAGTGAAATTTCTGCAATGTTGCCCCAATATAAGGTAAATTTCTTCCTTTTTGCCCCTAAATAAGGGGAATTTCAGCCTTTTTACCTCAAAATAAAGGGAATTTCTGAATTTTGGCACAAAATATTAGGAATTTCTGCCTTTTTGCCCCAAAATAAAAAAATTTCTGCCTTTTTTCCCTGAAATAAGTGAAATTTCTGCAATTTTGCCCCAAAATAAGTAAAACTTCTACAATTTTGCCCCAAAATAAGGGAAATTTCTGGATTTTTGCCCCAAAATAAGTGGAATTTCTGAGTTTGGCCCCAAAATAAGGAGAATTTCTGCCTTTTTGCCCCACAATTAGTGAAATTTCTGCAATTTTGCCCTAAAATAAGGGAAATTTCTGCAATTTTTCCCCATAATAAGGGAAATTTCTGCAATTTTGCTTCAAAATAAGGGGAATTTCTGTTTTTTGCCCCACAATTAGGGAAATTTCTGCAATTTTGCTCCAAAATATTCAGAATTTCTGCCTTTTGCCCCAAAATATGGGGAATTTCTGCCTTTTTGTCCGAGAATAAGAAAAATGCATACCTTTTTGCCCTAAAAAAGGGAAATTTCTTCATTTTTGCTCCAAAATAAGGGGAACTTTTGCCTTTTTGCCTCTTAATAAGTGGAATTTCTGTTTTTTTCCCCCAAAACAAAGAAAATTTCTGTCTTTTTTGCCCCAAAATAAGGAAAATTTTTGACTTATTACTCTGAAATAAGGGAAATTTCTGGAATTTTGCCTCAAACTAAGTGGAATTTCTGAGTTTTTCCCCAAAATAAGGAGAATTTCTGGAATTTTGCCCCACAATTAGGGGAATTTCTGCAATTTTGCTCCAAAATACGGGGAATTTCTGCCTTTTTGCCCGAAATAAGGGGAATGCATAACTTTTTGCAATAAAAAAGGGAAATTTCTTCATTTTTGCCCCAAATTAAGGGAAAATTCTGACTTTTTGCTCTGAAATATGTGAAATTTCTGCAATTTTAGCCCAAAATAAGGTGAATTTCTGCATTTTTGCCCCAAAATAATGGGAATTTCTGCCCTTTTGCCCTAAAACAAGAAAAATTTTTGCCTTTATTCTCTGAAATAAGTGAAATTTCTGCAATTTTGCCCTAAAATAACGGAAATTTCTGCAATTCTTCCCCATATGAAGGGAAATTTCTGGAATTTTGCCACAAAATAAGGGGAATTTCTGTTTTTTTGCCCCCAAATAAGGGAAATTTCTGCAATTTTGCCCTAAAATAAGAAAAATTTCTGCTTTTTTGCCTCTAAATAAGTGGAATTTCTGTCTTTTTCCCCCAAAACAAAGGGAATTTCTGTCATTTTTGCCCAAAAATAAGGAAAAATTCTGACTTATTACCCTGAAATAAGTGAAATTTCTGCAAATTTGCCCAAATATAAGGGAAATTTCTGCCTTTTTGCCCCCAAATAAGGGAAATTTCAGCCTTTTTACCTCAAAATAAGGGGAATTTCTGAATTTTGGCACAAAATATTAGGAATTTCTGCCTTTTTGCCCCAAAATAAGAAAAATTTCTGTATTTTTCCCTGAAATAAGTGAAATTTCTGCAATTGTGCCCCAACATAAATGAAATTTCTGCAATTTTGCCCCAAAATAAGGAAAATTTCTGGAATTTTGCCCCACAATTAGGGGAATTTCTGCAATTTTGCTTTAAAATACGGGGAATTTCTGCCTTTTTGCCCGAAATAAGGGGAATGCATAACTTTTTGCCATAAAAAAGGGAAATTTCTTCATTTTTGCCCCAAATTAAGGGAAATTTCTGACTTTTTGCCCAGAAATATGTGAAATTTCTGCAATTTTAGCCCAAAATAAGGTGAATTTCTGCCTTTTTGCTCCAAAATAATGGGAATTTCTGCCTTTTTGCCCCAAAATAAGAAAAATTTTTGCCTCTTTTTTCAGCAATAAGTGAAATTTCTGCAATTTTGCCCTAAAATAAGGGAAATTTCTGCAATTCTTCCCCATAATAAGGGAAATTTCTGGAATTTTGCCACAAAATAAGGGGAATTTCTGTTTTTTTGCCCCCAAATAAGGGAAATTTCTGCAATTTTGCCCTAAAATAAGGGGAATTTTTGCTTTTTTGCCTCTAAATAAGTGGAATTTTTGTCTTTTTCCCCCAAAACAAAGGAAATTTCTGTCATTTTTGCCCAAAAATAAGAAAAATTTCTGACTTATTACCCTGAAATAAGTGAAATTTCTGCAATTTTGCCCCAATATAAAGGAAATTTCTGCCTTTTTGCCCCCAAATAAGGGGAATTTCAGCCTTTTTACCTCAAAATAATGGGAATTTCTGAATTTTGGCACAAAATATTAGGAATTTCTGCCTTTTTGCCCCAAAATAAGGAAAATTTCTGTATTTTTCCCTGAAATAAGTGAAATTTCTGCAATTTTGCCCCAAAATAAGTGAAATTTCTGCAATTTTGCCCCAAAATAAGAGAAATTTCTGGAATTTTGCCCCAAAATAAGTGGAATTTCTGAGTTTTGCCCCAAAATAAGGAAAATTTCTGCCTTTTTGTGCCACAATTAGTGAAATTTCTGCAATTTTGCCGTAAAATAAGGGAAATTTCTGCAATTTTTTCTCATAATAAGGGAAATTTCTGCAATTTTGCCCCAAAATAAGGGGAATTTCTGTTTTTTTGCCCCACAATTGGGGAAATTTCTGCAATTTTGTTCAAAAATAAGGGAAATTTCTGCCTTTTGCCCCAAAATATGGGGAATTTCTGCCTTTTTGTCTTAAAATAAGAAAAATGCATACATTTTTGCCATAAAAAAGAGAAATTTCTTCATTTTTGCTCTAAAATGAGAGGAACTTTTGCATTTTTGCCTCTAAATAAGTGGAATTTCTGTCTTTTTCCCCCAAAACAAAGGGAATTTCTGTCTTTTTTGCCCCAAAATAAGGAAAATTTCTGACTTATAACCCTGAAATAAGTAAAATTTCTGCAAATTTGCCCCAAAATAAGAAAAATTTCTGCCTTTTTGCCCCCAAATAAGGGAAATTTCAGCTTTTTATCTCAAAATAAGGGAAATTTCTGCATTTTTGCAACAAAATATTAGGAATTTCTGCATTTTTGCCACAAAATATTAGGAATTTCTGCCTTTTTGCCCCAAAATAAGGAAAATTTCTGCTTTTTTCCCAGAAATAAGTGAAATTTCTGCAAATTTGCCCCCAAAAAAGGGAAATTTCTGCCTTTTGCCCCAAAATAAGGGGAATTTCAGCATTTTACCTCAAAATAAGAAAAATTTCTGATTTTTGCACCAAAATATGGAGAATTTCTGCCTTTTTCCCCAAAATAAGGAAAATTTCTGCCTTTTTTCCCTGAAATAAGTGAAATTTCTGAAATTTTGCCCTATTTAAAGGAAATTTCTGCAATTTTTCCTTGTAATAAGGGAAATTTCTGGAATTTTGCCCCAAAATAAGGGGAATTTCTGTTTTTTTGCCCGTAAATAATGGAAATTTCTGCAATTTTGCCCTAAAATAAGGGGAATTTCTGCTCTTTTGCCTCTAAATAAGTGGAATTTCTGTCTTTTTCCCCTCAAAAAAGGGAATTTCTGTCATTTTTGCCCCAAAATAAGGAAAATTTCTGACTTATTACCCTGAAATAAGTGAAATTTCTGCAATTTTGCCCCAATATAAGGGAAATTTCTTCCTTTTTGCCCCCAAATAAGGGGAATTTCAGCGTTTCTACCTCAAAATAAAGGGAATTTCTGAATTTTGGCACAAAATATTAGGATTTTCTGCCTTTTTGCCCCAAAATAAAAAAATTTCAGCCTTTTTTCCGTGAAATAAGTGAAATTTCTGCAATTTTGCCCCAAAATAAGTAAAATTTCTACAATTTTGCCCCAAAATAAGGGAAATTTCTGGAATTTTGCCCCTAAATAAGTGGAATTTCTGAGTTTGGCCTTAAAGTAAAGAGAATTTCTGCCTTTTTGCCCCACAATTAGGGGAATTTCTGCAATTTTGCTCCAAAATACGGGGAATTTCTGCCTTTTTGCCTGAAATAAGGGGAAGGCATAACTTTTTGCAATAAAAAAGGGAAATTTCTTCATTTTTGCCCCAAATTAAGGGAAATTTCTGACTTTTTGCTCTGAAATATGTGAAATTTCTGCAATTTTAGCCCAAAATAATGTGAATTTCTGCATTTTTGCCCAAAATAATGGGAATTTCTGCCTGTTTGCCCTAAAATAAGAAAAATTTTTGCCTTTTTTCTCTGAAATAAGTGAAATTTCTGCAATTTTGCCCTAAAATAAGGGAAATTTCTGCAATTCTTCCCCATAATAAGGGAAATTTCTGGAATTTTGCCACAAAATAAGGGGAATTTCTGTTTTTTTGCCCCCAAATAAGGGAAATTTCTGCAATTTTGCCCTAAAATAAGGGGAATTTCTGCTTTTTTGCCTCTAAATAAGTGGAATTTCTGTCTTTTTCCCCCAAAACAAAGGGAATTTCTGTCATTTTTGCCCAAAAATAAGGAAAATTTGTGACTTATTACCCTGAAATAAGTGAAATTTCTGCAAATTTGCCCAAATATAAGGGAAATTTCTGCCTTTTTGCCCCCAAATAAGGGAAATTTCAGCCTTTTTACCTCAAAATAAGGGGAATTTCTGAATTTTGGCACAAAATATTAGGAATTTCTGCCTTTTTGCCCCAAAATAAGGAAAATTTCTGTATTTTTCCCTGAAATAAGTGAAATTTCTGCAATTGTGCCCCAACATAAATGAAATTTCTGCAATTTTGCCCCAAAATAAGGAAAATTTCTGGAATTTTGCCCCACAATTAGGGGAATTTCTGCAATTTTGCTCCAAAATACAGGGAATTTCTGCCTTTTTGCCCGAAATAAGGGGAATGCATAACTTTTTGCCATAAAAAAAAGAAATTTCTTCATTTTTGCCCCAAATTAAGAGAAATTTCTGACTTTTTGCCCTGAAATATGTGAAATTTCTGCAATTTTAGCCCAAAATAAGGTGAATTTCTGCCTTTTTGCCCCAAAATAATGGGAATTTCTGCCTTTTTGCCCCAAAATAAGAAAGATTTTTGCCTTTTTTCTCTGCAATAAGTGAAATTTCTGCAATTCTTCCCCATAATAAGGGAAATTTCTGGAATTTTGCCACAAAATAAGGGGAATTTCGGTTTTTTGCCTCCAAATAAGGGAAATTTCTGCAATTTTGCCCTAAAATAAGGGGAATTTCTGCTTTTTTGCCTCTAAATAAGTGGAATTTCTGTCTTTTTCCCCTCAAAAAAGGGAATTTATGTCATTTTTTTCCAAAATAAGGAAAATTTCTGAATTATTACCCTGAAATAATTGAAATTTCTGCAATGTTGCCCCAATAAAAGGTAAATTTCTTCCTTTTTGCCCCCAAATAAGGGGAATTTCAGCCTTTTTACCTCAAAATAAAGGGAATTTCTGAATTTTGGCACAAAATATTAGGAATTTCTGCCTTTTTGCCCCAAAATAAAAAAATTTCTGCCTTTTTTCCCTGAAATAAGTGAAATTTCTGCAATTTTGCCCCAAAATAAGTAAAATTTCTACAATTTTGCCCCAAAATAAGGGAAATTTCTGGATTTTTGCCCCAAAATAAGTGGAATTTCTGAGTTTGGCCCCAAAATAAGGAGAATTTCTGCCTTTTTGCCCCACAATTAGTGAAATTTCTGCAATTTTGCCCTAAAATAAGGGAAATTTCTGCAATTTTTCCCCATAATAAGGGAAATTTCTGCAATTTTGCCTCAAAATAAGGGGAATTTCTGTTTTTTGCCCCACAATTAGGGAAATTTCTGCAATTTTGCCCCAAAATATTCAGAATTTCTGCCTTTTGCCCCAAAATATGGGGAATTTCTGCCTTTTTGTCCGAAAATAAGAAAAATGCATACCTTTTTGCCCTAAAAAAGGGAAATTTCTTCATTTTTGCTCCAAAATAAGGGGAACTTTTGCCTTTTTGCCTCTTAATAAGTGGAATTTCTGTTTTTTTCCCCCAAAACAAAGAAAATTTCTGTCTGTTTTGCCCCAAAATAAGGAAAATTTTTGACTTATTACTCTGAAATAAGGGAAATTTCTGGAATTTTGCCTCAAACTAAGTGGAATTTCTGAGTTTTTCCCCAAAATAAGGAGAATTTCTGGAATTTTGCCCCACAATTAGGGGAATTTCTGCAATTTTGCTCCAAAATACGGGGAATTTCTGCCTTTTTGCCCGAAATAAAAGGAATGCATAACTTTTTGCAATAAAAAAAAGAAATTTCTTCATTTTTGCCCCAAATTAAGGGAAATTTCTGAATTTTGCTCTGAAATATGTGAAATTTCTGCAATTTTAGCCCAAAATAAGGTGAATTTCTGCATTTTGGCCCCAAAATAATGGGAATTTCTGCCTTTTTGCCCTAAAATAAGAAAAAATTTTGCCTTTTTTCTCTGAAATAAGTGAAATTTCTGCAATTTTGCCCTAAAATAAGGAAAATTTCTGCAATTCTTCCCCATATGAAGGGAAATTTCTGGAATTTTGCCACCAAATAAGGGGAATTTCTGTTTTTTTGCCCCTAAATAAGGGAAATTTCTGCAATTTTGCCCTAAAATAAGGGGAATTTCTGCTTTTTTGCCTCTAAATAAGTGGAATTTCTGTCTTTTTCCCCCAAAACAAAGGGAATTTCTGTCATTTTTGCCCAAAAATAAGGGAAATTTCTGCCTTTTGCCCCAAAATATGGGGAATTTCTGCCTTTTTGTCTTACAATAAGAAAAATGCATACCTTTTTGCCATAAAAAAGAGAAATTTCTTCATTTTTGCTCCAAAATAAGGGGAACTTTGCTTTTTTGCCTCTAAATAAGTGGAATTTCTGTCTTTTTCCCCCAAAACAAAGGCAATTTCTGTCTTTTTTGCCCCAAAATAAGGAAAATTTCTGACTTATAACCCTGAAATAAGTGAAATTTCTGCAAATTTGCCCCAAAATAAGAAAAATTTCTGCCTTTTTGCCCCCAAATAAGGGGAATTTCAGCCTTTTTATCTCAAAATAAGGGAAATTTCTGCATTTTTGCAACAAAATATTAGGAATTTCTGCATTTTTGCCACAAACTATTAGGAATTTCTGCCTTTTTGCCCCAAAATAAGGAAAATTTCTGCCTTTTTTCACGGAAATAAGTGAAATTTCTGCAAATTTGCCCCAAAAAAAGGGTAATTTCTGCCTTTTGCCCCAAAATAAGGGGAATTTCAGCAATTTACCTCAAAATAAGAAAAATTTCTGATTTTTGCACCAAAATATGGAGAATTTCTGCCTTTTTCCCCAAAATAAGGAAAATTTCTGCCTTTTTTCCCTGAAATAAGTGAAATTTCTGCAATTTTGCTTCAAAATAAGGGAAATTTCTGCAATTTTGCCCCAAAATAAGGAAAATTTCTGGAATTTTGCCCCACAATTAGGGGAATTTCTGCAATTTTGCTTCAAAATACGGGGAATTTCTGCCTTTTTGCCCAAAATAAGGGGAATGCATACCTTTTTGCCATAAAAAAGGGAAATTTCTTCATTTTTGCCCCAAATTAAGGGAAATTTCTGACTTTTTGCCCTGAAATATGTGAAATTTCTGCAATTTTAGCCCAAAATAAGGTGAATTTCTGCCTTTTTGCCCCAAAATAATGGGAATTTCTGCCTTTTTGCCCCAAAATAAGAACGATTTTTGCCTTTTTTCTCTGAAATAAGTGAAATTTCTGCAATTTTGCCCTATTTAAAAGAAATTTCTGCAATTTTTCCCCATAATAAGGGAAATTTCTGGAATTTTGCCCCAAAATAAGGGGAATTTCTGTTTTTTTGCCCGTAAATAAGGGAAATTTCTGCAATTTTGCCCTAAAATAAGGGGAATTTCTGCTTTTTTGCCTCTAAATAAGTGGAATTTCTGTCTTTTTCCCTTCTAAAAACGGAATTTCTGTCATTTTTTTTCCAAAATAAGGAAAATTTCTGACTTATTACCCTGAAATAAGTGAAATTTCTGCAATGTTGCCCCAATATAAGGTAAATTTCTTCCTTTTTGCCCCCAAATAAGGGGAATTTCAGCCTTTTTTACCTCAAAATAAAGGGAATTTCTGAATTTTGGCACAAAATCTTAGGAATTTCTGCCTTTTTGCCCCAAAATAAAAAAAATTCTGCCTTTTTTCCCTGAAATAAGTGAAATTTCTGCAATTTTGCCCCAAAATAAGTAAAATTTCTACAATTTTGCCCCAAAATAAGGGAAATTTCTGGATTTTTGCCCCAAAATAAGTGGAATTTCTGAGTTTGGCCCCAAAATAAGGAGAATTTCTGCCTTTTTGCCCCACAATTAGTGAAATTTCTGCAATTTTGCCCTAAAATAAGGGAAATTTCTGCAATTTTTCCCCATAATAAGGGAAATTTCTGCAATTTTGCTTCAAAATAAGGGGAATTTCTGTTTTTTGCCCCACAATTAGGGAAATTTCTGCAATTTTGCCCCAAAATAAGGGGAATTTCTGCCTTTTGCCACAAAATATGGGGAATTTCTGCCTTTTTGTCCGAAAATAAGAAAAATGCATACCTTTTTGCCATAAAAAGGGAAATTTCTTCATTTTTGCTCCAAAATAAGGGGAACTTTTGCCTTTTTGCCTCTTAATAAGTGGAATTTCTGTTTTTTCCCCCAAAACAAAGAAAATTTCTGTCTTTTTTGCCCCAAAATAAGGAAAATTTTTGACTTATTACTCTGAAATAAGGGAAATTTCTGGAATTTTGCCTCAAACTAAGTGGAATTTCTGAGTTTTTCCCCAAAATAAGGAGAATTTCTGGAATTTTGCCCCACAATTAGGGGCATTTCTGCAATTTTGCTCCAAAATACGGGGAATTTCTGCCTTTTTGCCCGAAATAAGGGGAATGCATAACTTTTTGCAATAAAAAAGGGAAATTTCTTCATTTTTGCCCCAAATTAAGGGAAATTTCTGACTTTTTGCTCTGAAATATGTGAAATTTCTGCAATTTTAGCCCAAAATAAGGTGAATTTCTGCATTTTTGCCCAAAATAATGGGAATTTCTGCCTTTTTGCCCTAAAATAAGAAAAATTTTTGCCTTTTTTCTCTGAAATAAGTGAAATTTCTGCAATTTTGCCCTAAAATAAGGGAAATTTCTGCAATTCTTCCCCATAATAAGGGAAATTTCTGGAATTTTGCCACAAAATAAGGCGAATTTCTGGTTTTTTGCCCCCAAATAAGGGAAATTTCTGCAATTTTGCCCTAAAATAAGGAAAATTTCTGCTTTTTTGCCTCTAAATAAGTGGAATTTCTGTTTTTCCCCCAAAACAAAGGGAATTTCTGTCATTTTTGCCCAAAAATAAGGAAAATTTCTGACTTATTACCCTGAAATAAGTGAAATTTCTGCAAATTTGCCCAAATATAAGGGAAATTTCTGCCTTTTTGCCCCCAAAACAAAGGGAATTTCTGTCATTTTTGCCCAAAAATAAGAAAAATTTCTGACTTATTACCCTGAAATAAGTGAAATTTCTGCAATTTTGCCCCAATATAAGGGAAATTTCTGCCTTTTTGCCCCCAAATAAGGGAAATTTCAGCCTTTTTACCTCAAAATAAGGGGAATTTCTGAATTTTGGCACAAAATATTAGGAATTTCTGCCTATTTGCCCCAAAATAAGGAAAATTTCTGTATTTTTCCCTGAAACAAGTGAAATTTCTGCAATTGTGCCCCAACATAAATGAAATTTCTGCAATTTTGCCCCAAAATAAGGAAAATTTCTGGAATTTTGCCCCACAATTAGGGGAATTTCTGCAATTTTGCTCCAAAATACGGGGAATTTCTGCCTTTTTGCCCGAAATAAGGGGAATGCATAACTTTTTGCCATAAAAAAGGGAAATTTCTTCATTTTTGCCCCAAATTAAGGGAAATTTCTGACTTTTTGCCCTGAAATATGTGAAATTTCTGCAATTTTAGCCCAAAATAAGGTGAATTTCTTCCTTTTTGCCCCAAAATAATGGGAATTTCTGCCTTTTTGCCCCAAAATAAGAAAAATTTTTGCCTCTTTTCTCAGATATAAGTGAAATTTCTGCAATTTTGCCCTAAAATAAGGGAAATTTCTGCAATTCTTCCCCATAATAAGGGAAATTTCTGGAATTTTGCCACAAAATAAGGGGAATTTCTGTTTTTTGCCCCCAAATAAGGGAAATTTCTGCACTTTTGCCCTAAAATGAGGGGAATTTTTGCTTTTTTGCCTCTAAATAAGTGGAATTTCTGTCTTTTTCCCCCAAAACAAAGGGAATTTCTGTCATTTTTGCCCAAAAATAAGAAAAATTTCTGACTTATTACCCTGAAATAAGTGAAATTTCTGCAATTTTGCCCCAATATAAAGGAAATTTCTGCCTTTTTGCCCCCAAATAAGGGGAATTTCAGCCTTTTTACCTCAAAATAATGGGAATTTCTGAATTTTGGCACAAAATATTAGGAATTTCTGCCTTTTTGCCCCAAAATAAGGAAAATTTCTGTATTTTTCCCTGAAATAAGTGAAATTTCTGCAATTTTGCCCCAAAATAAGTGAAATTTCTGCAATTTTGCCCCAAAATAAGAGAAATTTCTGGAATTTTGCCCTAAAATAAGTGGAATTTCTGAGTTTTGCCCCAAAATAAGGAAAATTTCTGCCTTTTTGCGCCACAATTAGTGAAATTTCTGCAATTTTGCCGTAAAATAAGGGAAATTTCTGCAATTTTTTCTCATAATAAGGGAAATTTCTGCAATTTTGCCCCAAAATAAAGGGAATTTCTGTTGTTTTGCCCCACAATTAGGGAAATTTCTGCAATTTTGTTCAAAAATAAGGGAAATTTCTGCCTTTTGCCCCAAAATATGGGGAATTTCTGCCTTTTTTTCTTAAAATAAGAAAAATGCGTACCTTTTTGCCATAAAAAATAGAAATTTCTTCATTTTTGCTCCAAAATAAGGGGAACTTTTGCCTTTTTGCCTCAAAATAAGTGGAATTTCTGTCTTTTTCCCCCAAAACAAAGGGAATTTCTGTCTTTTTTGCCCCAAAATAAGGAAAATTTCTGACTTATAACCCTGAAATAAGTAAAATTTCTGCAAATTTGCCACAAAATAAGAAAAATTTCTGCATTTTCCCCCAAATAAGGGGAATTTCAGCCTTTTTATCTCAAAATAAGGGAAATTTCTGCATTTTTGCAACAAAATATTAGGAATTTCTGCATTTTTGCCACAAAATATTAGGAATTTTTGCCTTTTTGCCCCAAAATAAGGAAAATTTCTGCTTTTTTCCCGGAAATAAGTGAAATTTCTGCAAATTTGCCCCCAAAAAAGGGAAATTTCTGCCTTTTGCCCCAAAATAAGGGGAATTTCAGCATTTTTCCTCAAAATAAGAAAAATTTCTGATTTTTGCACCAAAATATGGAGAATTTCTGCCTTTTTCCCCAAAATAAGGAAAATTTCTGCCTTTTTTCCCTGAAATAAGTGAAATTTCTGAAATTTTGCCCTATTTAAAAAAAATTTCTGCAATTTTTCCTTATAATAAGGGAAATTTCTGGAATTTTGCCCCAAAATAAGGGGAATTTCTGTTTTTTTGCCCGTAAATAAGGGAAATTTCTGCAATTTTGCCCTAAAATAAGGGGAATTTCTGCTCTTTTGCCTCTAAATAAGTGGAATTTCTGTCTTTTTCCTCTCAAAAAAGGAAATTTCTGTCATTTTTGCCCCAAAATAAGGAAAATTTCTGACTTATTACCCTGAAATAAGTGAAATTTCTGCAATTTTGCCCCAATATAAGGGAAATTTCTTCCTTTTTGCCCCCAAATAAGGGGAATTTCAGCCTTTTTACCTCAAAATAAAGGGAATTTCTGAATTTTGGCACAAAATATTAGGAATTTCTGCCTTTTTGCCCCAAAATAAAAAAATTTCTGCCTTTTTTCCCTGAAATAAGTGAAATTTCTGCAATTTTGCCCCAAAATAAGTAAAATTTCTACAATTTTGCCCCAAAATAAGGGAAATTTCTGGAATTTTGCCCCAAAATAAGTGGAATTTCTGAGTTTGGCCCCAAAGTAAGGAGAATTTCTGCCTTTTTGCCCCACAATTAGGGGAATTTCTGCAATTTTGCTCCAAAATACGGGGAATTTCTGCCTTTTTGCCCGAAATAAGGGGAATGCATAACTTTTTGCAATAAAAAAGGGAAATTTCTTCATTTTTGCCCCAAATTAAGGGAAATTTCTGACTTTTTGCTCTGAAATATGTGAAATTTCTGCAATTTTAGCCCAAAATAAGGTGAATTTCTTCCTTTTTGCCCCAAAATAATGGGAATTTCTGCCTTTTTGCCCTAAAATAAGAAAAATTTTTGCCTTTTTTCTCTGAAATAAGTGAAATTTCTGCAATTTTGCCCTAAAATAAGGGAAATTTCTGCAATTCTTCCCCATAATAAGGGAAATTTCTGGAATTTTGCCACAAAATAAGGGGAATTTCTGTTTTTTTGCCCCCAAATAAGGGAAATTTCTGCACTTTTGCCCTAAAATGAGGGGAATTTTTGCTTTTTTGCCTCTAAATAAGTGGAATTTCTGTCTTTTTCCCCCAAAACAAAGGGAATTTCTGTCATTTTTGCCCAAAAATAAGAAAAATTTCTGACTTATTACCCTGAAATAAGTGAAATTTCTGCAATTTTGCCCCAATATAAAGGAAATTTCTGCCTTTTTGCCCCCAAATAAGGGGAATTTCAGCCTTTTTACCTCAAAATAATGGGAATTTCTGAATTTTGGCACAAAATATTAGGAATTTCTGCCTTTTTGCCCCAAAATAAGGAAAATTTCTGTATTTTTCCCTGAAATAAGTGAAATTTCTGCAATTTTGCCCCAAAATAAGTGAAATTTCTGCAATTTTGCCCCAAAATAAGAGAAATTTCTGGAATTTTGCCCTAAAATAAGTGGAATTTCTGAGTTTTGCCCCAAAATAAGGAAAATTTCTGCCTTTTTGCGCCACAATTAGTGAAATTTCTGCAATTTTGCCGTAAAATAAGGGAAATTTCTGCAATTTTTTCTCATAATAAGGGAAATTTCTGCAATTTTGCCCCAAAATAAAGGGAATTTCTGTTGTTTTGCCCCACAATTAGGGAAATTTCTGCAATTTTGTTCAAAAATAAGGGAAATTTCTGCCTTTTGCCCCAAAATATGGGGAATTTCTGCCTTTTTGTCTTAAAATAAGAAAAATGCGTACCTTTTTGCCATAAAAAATAGAAATTTCTTCATTTTTGCTCCAAAATAAGGGGAACTTTTGCCTTTTTGCCTCAAAATAAGTGGAATTTCTGTCTTTTTCCCCCAAAACAAAGGGAATTTCTGTCTTTTTTGCCCCAAAATAAGGAAAATTTCTGACTTATAACCCTGAAATAAGTAAAATTTCTGCAAATTTGCCACAAAATAAGAAAAATTTCTGCATTTTCCCCCAAATAAGGGGAATTTCAGCCTTTTTATCTCAAAATAAGGGAAATTTCTGCATTTTTGCAACAAAATATTAGGAATTTCTGCATTTTTGCCACAAAATATTAGGAATTTTTGCCTTTTTGCCCCAAAATAAGGAAAATTTCTGCTTTTTTCCCGGAAATAAGTGAAATTTCTGCAAATTTGCCCCCAAAAAAGGGAAATTTCTGCCTTTTGCCCCAAAATAAGGGGAATTTCAGCATTTTTCCTCAAAATAAGAAAAATTTCTGATTTTTGCACCAAAATATGGAGAATTTCTGCCTTTTTCCCCAAAATAAGGAAAATTTCTGCCTTTTTTCCCTGAAATAAGTGAAATTTCTGAAATTTTGCCCTATTTAAAGGAAATTTCTGCAATTTTTCCTTATAATAAGGGAAATTTCTGGAATTTTGCCCCAAAATAAGGGGAATTTCTGTTTTTTTGCCCGTAAATAAGGGAAATTTCTGCAATTTTGCCCTAAAATAAGGGGAATTTCTGCTCTTTTGCCTCTAAATAAGTGGAATTTCTGTCTTTTTCCTCTCAAAAAAGGAAATTTCTGTCATTTTTGCCCCAAAATAAGGAAAATTTCTGACTTATTACCCTGAAATAAGTGAAATTTCTGCAATTTTGCCCCAATATAAGGGAAATTTCTTCCTTTTTGCCCCCAAATAAGGGGAATTTCAGCCTTTTTACCTCAAAATAAAGGGAATTTCTGAATTTTGGCACAAAATATTAGGAATTTCTGCCTTTTTGCCCCAAAATAAAAAAATTTCTGCCTTTTTTCCCTGAAATAAGTGAAATTTCTGCAATTTTGCCCCAAAATAAGTAAAATTTCTACAATTTTGCCCCAAAATAAGGGAAATTTCTGGAATTTTGCCCCAAAATAAGTGGAATTTCTGAGTTTGGCCCCAAAGTAAGGAGAATTTCTGCCTTTTTGCCCCACAATTAGGGGAATTTCTGCAATTTTGCTCCAAAATACGGGGAATTTCTGCCTTTTTGCCCGAAATAAGGGGAATGCATAACTTTTTGCAATAAAAAAGGGAAATTTCTTCATTTTTGCCCCAAATTAAGGGAAATTTCTGACTTTTTGCTCTGAAATATGTGAAATTTCTGCAATTTTAGCCCAAAATAAGGTGAATTTCTTCCTTTTTGCCCCAAAATAATGGGAATTTCTGCCTTTTTGCCCTAAAATAAGAAAAATTTTTGCCTTTTTTCTCTGAAATAAGTGAAATTTCTGCAATTTTGCCCTAAAATAAGGGAAATTTCTGCAATTCTTCCCCATAATAAGGGAAATTTCTGGAATTTTGCCACAAAATAAGGGGAATTTCTGTTTTTTTGCCCCCAAATAAGGGAAATTTCTGCAATTTTGCCCTAAAATAAGGAAAATTTCTGCTTTTTTGCCTCTAAATAAGTGGAATTTCTGTCTTTTCCCCCCAAAACAAAGGGAATTTCTGTCATTTTTGCCCAAAAATAAGGAAAATTTCTGACTTATTACCCTGAAATAAGTGAAATTTCTGCAAATTTGCCCAAATATAAGGGAAATTTCTGCCTTTTTGCCCCCAAATAAGGGAAATTTCAGCCTTTTTACCTCAAAATAAGGGGAATTTCTGAATTTTGGCACAAAATATTAGGAATTTCTGCCTTTTTGCCCCAAAATAAGAAAAATTTCTGTATTTTTCCCTGAAATAAGTGAAATTTCTGCAATTGTGCCCCAACATAAATGAAATTTCTGCAATTTTGCCCCAAAATAAGGAAAATTTCTGGAATTTTGCCCCACAATTAGGGGAATTTCTGCAATTTTGCTCCAAAATACGGGGAATTTCTGCCTTTTTGCCCGAAATAAGGGGAATGCATAACTTTTTGCCATAAAAAAGGGAAATTTCTTCATTTTTGCCCCAAATTAAGGGAAATTTCTGACTTTTTGCCCAGAAATATGTGAAATTTCTGCAATTTTAGCCCAAAATAAGGTGAATTTCTGCCTTTTTGCCCCAAAATAACGGGAATTTCTGCCTTTTTGCCCCAAAATAAGAAAAATTTTTGCCTCTTTTCTCAGCAATAAGTGAAATTTCTGCAATTTTGCCCTAAAATAAGGGAAATTTCTGCAATTCTTCCCCATTATAAGGGAAATTTCTGGAATTTTGCCACAAAATAAGGGGAATTTCTGTTTTTTGCCCCCAAATAAGGGAAATTTCTGCAATTTTGCCCTAAAATAAGGGGAATTTTTGCTTTTTTGCCTCTAAATAAGTGGAATTTTTGTCTTTTTCCTCCAAAACAAAGGGAATTTCTGTCATTTTTGCCCAAAAATAAGAAAAATTTCTGACTTATTACCCTGAAATAAGTGAAATTTCTGCAATTTTGCCCCAATATAAAGGAAATTTCTGCCTTTTTGCCCCCAAATAAGGGGAATTTCAGCCTTTTTACCTCAAAATAAGGGGAATTTCTGAATTTTGGCACAAAATATTAGGAATTTCTGCCTTTTTGCCCCAAAATAAGGAAAATTTCTGTATTTTTCCCTGAAATAACTGAAATTTCTGCAATTTTGCCCCCAAAATAAGTGAAATTTCTGCAATTTTGCCCCAAAATAAGAGAAATTTCTGGAATTTTGCCCCAAAATAAGTGGAATTTCTGAGTTTTGCCCCAAAATAAGAAAAATTTCTGCCTTTTTGTGCCACAATTAGTGAAATTTCTGCAATTTTGCCGTAAAATAAGGGAAATTTCTGCAATTTTTTCTCATAATAAGGGAAATTTCTGCAATTTTGCCCCAAAATAAGGGGAATTTCTGTTTTTTTGCCCCACAATTGGAGAAATTTCTGCAATTTTGTTCAAAAATAAGGGAAATTTCTGCCTTTTGCCCCAAAATATGGGGAATTTCTGCCTTTTTGTCTTAAAATAAGAAAAATGCATACCTTTTTGCCATAAAAAAGAGAAATTTCTTCATTTTTGCTCCAAATTGAGGGGAACTTTTGCCTTTTTGCCTCTAAATAAGTGGAATTTCTGTCTTTTTCCCCCAAAACAAAGGGAATTTCTGTCTTTTTTGCCCCAAAATAAGGAAAATTTCTGACTTATAACCCTGAAATAAGTGAAATTTCTGCAAATTTGCCCCAAAATAAGAAAAATTTCTGCCTTTTGCCCCCAAATAAGGGAAGTTTCAGCCTTTTTATCTCAAAATAAGGGAAATTTCTGCATTTTTGCAACAAAATATTAGGAATTTCTGCATTTTTGCCACAAAATATTAGGAATTTCTGCCTTTTTGCCCCAAAATAAGGAAAATTTCTGCTTTTTTCCCGGAAATAAGTGAAATTTCTGCAAATTTGCCCCCAAAAAAGGGAAATTTCTGCCTTTTGCCTGAAAATAAGGGGAATTTCAGCATTTTACCTCAAAATAAGAAAAATTTCTGATTTTTGCACCAAAATATGGAGAATTTCTGCCTTTTTCCCCAAAATAAGGAAAATTTCTGCCTTTTTTCCCTGAAATAAGTGAAATTTCTGAAATTTTGCCCTATTTAAAAAAAATTTCTGCAATTTTTCCTTATAATAAGGGAAATTTCTGGAATTTTGCCCCAAAATAAGGGGAATTTCTGTTTTTTGCCCGTAAATAATTGAAATTTCTGCAATTTTGCCCTAAAATAAGGGGAATTTCTGCTCTTTTGCCTCTAAATAAGTGGAATTTCTGTCTTTTTCCCCTCAAAAAAGGGAATTTCTGTCATTTTTGCCCCAAAATAAGGAAAATTTCTGACTTATTACCCTGAAATAAGTGAAATTTCTGCAATTTTGCCCCAATATATTGGAAATTTCTTCCTTTTTGCCCCCAAATAAGGGGAATTTCAGCCTTTCTACCTCAAAATAAAGGGAATTTCTGAATTTTGGCACAAAATATTAGGATTTTCTGCCTTTTTACCCCAAAATAAAAAAATTTCTGCCTTTTTTCCCTGAAATAAGTGAAATTTCTGCAATTTTGCCCCAAAATAAGTAAAATTTCTACAATTTTGCCCCAAAATAAGGGAAATTTCTGGAATTTTGCCCCTAAATAAGTGGAATTTCTGAGTTTGGCCCAAAATAAGGAGAATTTCTGCCTTTTTGCCCCACAATTAGGGGAATTTCTGCAATTTTGCTCCAAAATACGGGGAATTTCTGCCTTTTTGCCTGAAATAAGAGAAATGCATAACTTTTTGCAATAAAAAAGGGAAATTTCTTCATTTTTGCCCCAAATTAAGGGAAATTTCTGACTTTTTGCTCTGAAATATGTGAAATTTCTGCAATTTTAGCCCAAAATAAGGTGAATTTCTGCATTTTTGCCCAAAATAATGGGAATTTCTGCCTTTTTGCCCTAAAATAAGAAAAATTTTTGCCTTTTTTCTCTGAAATAAGTGAAATTTCTGCAATTTTGCCCTAAAATAAGGGAAATTTCTGCAATTCTTCCCCATAATAAGGGAAATTTCTGGAATTTTGCCACAAAATAAGGGGAATTTCTGTTTTTTTGCCCCCAAATAAGGGAAATTTCTGCAATTTTGCCCTAAAATAAGAAAAATTTCTGCTTTTTTGCCTCTAAATAAGTGGAATTTCTGTCTTTTTCCCCCAAAACAAAGGGAATTTCTGTCATTTTTGCCCAAAAATAAGGAAAATTTCTGACTTATTACCCTGAAATAAGTGAAATTTCTGCAAATTTGCCCAAATATAAGGGAAATTTCTGCCTTTTTGCCCCCAAATAAGGGAAATTTCAGCCTTTTTACCTCAAAATAAGGGGAATTTCTGAATTTTGGCACAAAATATTAGGAATTTCTGCCTTTTTGCCCCAAAATAAGGAAAATTTCTGTATTTTTCCCTGAAATAAGTGAAATTTCTGCAATTGTGCCCCAACATAAATGAAATTTCTGCAATTTTGCCCCAAAATAAGGAAAATTTCTGGAATTTTGCCCCACAATTAGGGGAATTTCTGCAATTTTGCTCCAAAATACAGGGAATTTCTGCCTTTTTGCCCGAAATAAGGGGAATGCATAACTTTTTGCCATAAAAAAGGGAAATTTCTTCATTTTTGCCCCAAATTAAGGGAAATTTCTGACTTTTTGCCCTGAAATATGTGAAATTTCTGCAATTTTAGCCCAAAAAAGTGAATTTCTGCCTTTTTGCCCCAAAATAATGGGAATTTCTGCCTTTTTTCCCCAAATTAAGAAAAATTTTTGCCTCTTTTCTCAGCAATAAGTGAAATTTCTGCAATTTTGCCCTAAAATAAGGGAAATTTCTGCAATTCTTCCCCATAATAAGGGAAATTTCTGGAATTTTGCCACAAAATAAGGGGAATTTCGGTTTTTTGCCTCCAAATAAGGAAAATTTCTGCAATTTTGCCCTAAAATAAGGGGAATTTCTGCTTTTTTGCCTCTAAATAAGTGGAATTTCTGTCTTTTTCCCCTCAAAAAAGGGAATTTCTGTCATTTTTTTTCCAAAATAAGGAAAATTTCTGAATTATTACCCTGAAATAAGTGAAATTTCTGCAATGTTGCCCCAATAAAAGGTAAATTTCTTCCTTTTTGCCCTCAAATAAGAGGAATTTCAGCCTTTTTACCTCAAAATAAAGGGAATTTCTGAATTTTGGCACAAAATATTAGGAATTTCTGCCTTTTTGCCCCAAAATAAAAAAAATTCTGCCTTTTTTCCCTGAAATAAGTGAAATTTCTGCAATTTTGCCCCAAAATAAGTAAAATTTCTACAATTTTGCCCCAAAATAAGGGAAATTTCTGGATTTTTGCCCCAAAATATGTGGAATTTCTGAGTTTGGCCCCAAAATAAGGAGAATTTCTGCCTTTTTGCCCCACAATTAGTGAAATTTCTGCAATTTTGCCCTAAAATAAGGGAAATTTCTGCAATTTTTCCCCATAATAAGGGAAATTTCTGCAATTTTGCCTCAAAATAAGGGGAATTTCTGTTTTTTGCCCCACAATTAGGGAAATTTCTGCAATTTTGCCCCAAAATAGTCAGAATTTCTGCCTTTTGCCCCAAAATATGGGGAACTTCTGCCTTTTTGTCCGAAAATAAGAAAAATGCATACCTTTTTGCCCTAAAAAAGGGAAATTTCTTCATTTTTGCTCCAAAATAAGGGGAACTTTTGCCTTTTTGCCTCTTAATAAGTGGAATTTCTGTTTTTTTCCCCCAAAACAAAGAAAATTTCTGTCTGTTTTGCCCCAAATATGAGGAAAATTTTTGACTTATTACTCTGAAATAAGGGAAATTTCTGGAATTTTGCCTCAAACTAAGTGGAATTTCTGAGTTTTTCCCCAAAATAAGGAGAATTTCTGGAATTTTGCCCCACAATTAGAGGAATTTCTGCAATTTTGCTCCAAAATACGGGGAATTTCTGCCTTTTTGCCCGAAATAAAAGGAATGCATAACTTTTTGCAATAAAAAAAAGAAATTTCTTCATTTTTGCCCCAAATTAAGGGAAATTTCTGACTTTTTGCTCTGAAATATGTGAAATTTCTGCAATTTTAGCCCAAAATAAGGTGAATTTCTGCATTTTGGCCCCAAAATAATGGGAATTTCTGCCTTTTTGCCCTAAAATAAGAAAAATTTTTGCCTTTTTTCTCTGAAATAAGTGAAATTTCTGGAATTTTGCCCTAAAATAAGGGAAATTTCTGCAATTCTTCCCCATATGAAGGGAAATTTCTGGAATTTTGCCACCAAATAAGGGGAATTTCTGTTTTTTTGCCCCTAAATAAGGGAAATTTCTGCAATTTTGCCCTAAAATAAGGGGAATTTCTGCTTTTTTGCCTCTAAATAAGTGGAATTTCTGTCTTTTTCCCCCAAAACAAAGGGAATTTCTGTCATTTTTGCCCAAAAATAAGGGAAATTTCTGCCTTTTGCCCCAAAATATGGGGAATTTCTGCCTTTTTGTCTTACAATAAGAAAAATGCATACCTTTTTGCCATAAAAAAGAGAAATTTCTTCATTTTTGCTCCAAAATAAGGGGAACTTTTGCTTTTTTGCCTCTAAATAAGTGGAATTTCTGTCTTTTTCCCCCAAAACAAAGGCAATTTCTGTCTTTTTTGCCCCAAAATAAGGAAAATTTCTGACTTATAACCCTGAAATAAGTGAAATTTCTGCAAATTTGCCCCAAAATAAGAAAAATTTCTGCCTTTTTGCCCCCAAATAAGGGGAATTTCAGCCTTTTTATCTCAAAATAAGGGAAATTTCTGCATTTTTGCAACAAAATATTAGGAATTTCTGCATTTTTGCCACAAACTATTAGGAATTTCTGCCTTTTTGCCCCAAAATAAGGAAAATTTCTGCCTTTTTTCACGGAAATAAGTGAAATTTCTGCAAATTTGCCCCAAAAAAGGGTAATTTCTGCCTTTTGCCCCAAAATAAGGGGAATTTCAGCATTTTACCTCAAAATAAGAAAAATTTCTGATTTTTGCACCAAAATATGGAGAATTTCTGCCTTTTTCCCCAAAATAAGGAAAATTTCTGCCTTTTATCCCTGAAATAAGTGAAATTTCTGCAATTTTGCTTCAAAATAAGGGAAATTTCTGCAATTTTGCCCCAAAATAAGTGAAATTTCTGCAATTTTGCCCAAAAATAAGGAAAATTTCTGGAATTTTGCCCCACAATTAGGGGAATTTCTGCAATTTTGCTTCAAAATACGGGGAATTTCTGCCTTTTTGCCCAAAATAAGGGGAATGCATACCTTTTTGCCATAAAAAAGGGAAATTTCTTCATTTTTGCCCCAAATTAAGGGAAATTTCTGACTTTTTGCCCTGAAATATTTGAAATTTCTGCAATTTTAGCCCAAAATAAGGTGAATTTCTGCCTTTTTGCCCCAAAATAATGGGAATTTCTGCCTTTTTGCCCCAAAATAAGAACGATTTTTGCCTTTTTTCTCTGAAATAAGTGAAATTTCTGCAATTTTGCCCTATTTAAAGGAAATTTCTGCAATTTTTCCCCATAATAAGGGAAATTTCTGGAATTTTGACCCAAAATAAGGGGAATTTCTGTTTTTTTGCCCGTAAATAAGGGAAATTTCTGCAATTTTGCCCTAAAATAAGGGGAATTTCTGCTTGTTTGCCTCTAAATAAGTGGAATTTCTGTCTTTTTCCCTTCTAAAAACGGAATTTCTGTCATTTTTTTTCCAAAATAAGGAAAATTTCTGACTTATTACCCTGAAATAAGTGAAATTTCTGCAATGTTGCCCCAATATAAGGTAAATTTCCTCCTTTTTGCCCCCAAATAAGGGGAATTTCAGCCTTTTTACCTCAAAATAAAGGGAATTTCTGAATTTTGGCACAAAATATTAGGAATTTCTGCCTTTTTGCCCCAAAATAAAAAAAATTCTGCCTTTTTTCCCTGAAATAAGTGAAATTTCTGCAATTTTGCCCCAAAATAAGTAAAATTTCTACAATTTTGCCCCAAAATAAGGGAAATTTCTGGATTTTTGCCCCAAAATAAGTGGAATTTCTGAGTTTGGCCCCAAAATAAGGAGAATTTCTGCCTTTTTGCCCCACAATTAGTGAAATTTCTGCAATTTTGCCCTAAAATAAGGGAAATTTCTGCAATTTTTCCCCATAATAAGGGAAATTTCTGCAATTTTGCTTCAAAATAAGGGGAATTTCTGTTTTTTGCCCCACAATTAGGGAAATTTCTGCAATTTTGCCCCAAAATATTCAGAATTTCTGCCTTTTGCCCCAAAATATGGGGAATTTCTGCCTTTTTGTCCGAAATTAAGAAAAATGCATACCTTTTTGCCCTAAAAAAGGGAAATTTCTTCATTTTTGCTCCAAAATAAGGGGAACTTTTGCCTTTTTGCCTCTTAATAAGTGGAATTTCTGTTTTTTCCCCCAAAACAAAGAAAATTTCTGTCTTTTTTGCCCCAAAATAAGGAAAATTTTTGACTTATTACTCTGAAATAAGGGAAATTTCTGGAATTTTGCCTCAAACTAAGTGGAATTTCTGAGTTTTTCCCCAAAATAAGGAGAATTTCTGGAATTTTGCCCCACAATTAGGGGAATTTCTGCAATTTTGCTCCAAAATACGGGGAATTTCTGCCTTTTTGCCCGAAATAAGGGGAATGCATAACTTTTTGCAATAAAAAAGGGAAATTTCTTCATTTTTGCCCCAAATTAAGGGAAATTTCTGACTTTTTGCTCTGAAATATGTGAAATTTCTGCAATTTTAGCCCAAAATAAGGTGAATTTCTGCATTTTTGCCCAAAATAATGGGAATTTCTGCCTTTTTGCCCTAAAATAAGAAAAATTTTTGCCTTTTTTCTCTGAAATAAGTGAAATTTCTGCAATTTTGCCCTAAAATAAGGGAAATTTCTGCAATTCTTCCCCATAATAAGGGAAATTTCTGGAATTTTGCCACAAAATAAGGGGAATTTCTGGTTTTTTGCCCCCAAATAAGGGAAATTTCTGCAATTTTGCCCTAAAATAAGGAAAATTTCTGCTTTTTTGCCTCTAAATAAGTGGAATTTCTGTCTTTTTCCCCCAAAACAAAGGGAATTTCTGTCATTTTTGCCCAAAAATAAGGAAAATTTCTGACTTATTACCCTGAAATAAGTGAAATTTCTGCAAATTTGCCCAAATATAAGGGAAATTTCTGCCTTTTTGCCCCCAAATAAGGGAAATTTCACCCTTTTTACCTCAAAATAAGGGGAATTTCTGAATTTTGGCACAAAATATTAGGAATTTCTGCCTTTTTGCCCCAAAATAAGAAAAATTTCTGTATTTTTCCCTGAAATAAGTGAAATTTCTGCAATTGTGCCCCAACATAAATGAAATTTCTGCAATTTTGCCCCAAAATAAGGAAAATTTCTGGAATTTTGCCCCACAATTAGGGGAATTTCTGCAATTTTGCTCCAAAATACGGGGAATTTCTGCCTTTTTGCCCGAAATAAGGGGAATGCATAACTTTTTGCCATAAAAAAGGGAAATTTCTTCATTTTTGCCCCAAATTAAGGGAAATTTCTGACTTTTTGCCCAGAAATATGTGAAATTTCTGCAATTTTAGCCCAAAATAAGGTGAATTTCTGCCTTTTTGCCCCAAAATAATGGGAATTTCTGCCTTTTTACCCCAAAATAAGAAAAATTTTTGCCTCTTTTCTTAGCAATAAGTGAAATTTCTGCAATTTTGCCCTAAAATAAGGGAAATTTCTGCAATTTTGCCCCAAAATATTCAGAATTTCTGCCTTTTGCCCCAAAATATGGGGAATTTCTGCCTTTTTGTCCGAAAATAAGAAAAATGCATACCTTTTTGCCCTAAAAAAGGGAAATTTCTTCATTTTTGCTCCAAAATAAGGGGAACTTTTGCCTTTTTGCCTCTTAATAAGTGGAATTTCTGTTTTTTCCCCCAAAACAAAGAAAATTTCTGTCTTTTTTGCCCCAAAATAAGGAAAATTTTTGACTTATTACTCTGAAATAAGGGAAATTTCTGGAATTTTGCCTCAAACTAAGTGGAATTTCTGAGTTTTTCCCCAAAATAAGGAGAATTTCTGGAATTTTGCCCCACAATTAGGGGAATTTCTGCAATTTTGCTCCAAAATACGGGGAATTTCTGCCTTTTTCCCCGAAATAAGGGGAATGCATAACTTTTTGCAATAAAAAAGGGAAATTTCTTCATTTTTGCCCCAAATTAAGGGAAATTTCTGACTTTTTGCTCTGAAATATGTGAAATTTCTGCAATTTTAGCCCAAAATAAGGTGAATTTCTGCATTTTTGCCCAAAATAATGGGAATTTTTGCCTTTTTGCCCTAAAATAAGAAAAATTTTTGCCTTTTTTCTCTGAAATAAGTGAAATTTCTGCAATTTTGCCCTAAAATAAGGGAAATTTCTGCAATTCTTCCCCATAATAAGGGAAATTTCTGGAATTTTGCCACAAAATAAGGGGAATTTCTGGTTTTTTGCCCCCAAATAAGGGAAATTTCTGCAATTTTGCCCTAAAATAAGGAAAATTTCTGCTTTTTTGCCTCTAAATAAGTGGAATTTCTGTCTTTTTCCCCCAAAACAAAGGGAATTTCTGTCATTTTTGCCCAAAAATAAGGAAAATTTCTGACTTATTACCCTGAAATAAGTGAAATTTCTGCAAATTTGCCCAAATATAAGGGAAATTTCTGCCTTTTTGCCCCCAAATAAGGGAAATTTCACCCTTTTTACCTCAAAATAAGGGAAATTTCTGGAATTTTGCCACAAAATAAGGGGAATTTCTGTTTTTTTGCCCCCAAATAAGGGAAATTTCTGCAATTTTGCCCTAAAATAAGGGGAATTTTTGCTTTTTTGCCTCTAAATAAGTGGAATTTTTGTCTTTTTCCCCCAAAACAAAGGGAATTTCTGTCATTTTTGCCCAAAAATAAGAAAAATTTCTGACTTATTACCCTGAAATAAGTGAAATTTCTGCAATTTTGCCCCAATATAAAGGAAATTTCTGCCTTTTTGCCCCCAAATAAGGGGAATTTCAGCCTTTTTACCTCAAAATAAGGGGAATTTCTGAATTTTGGCACAAAATATTAGGAATTTCTGCCTTTTTGCCCCAAAATAAGGAAAATTTCTGTATTTTTCCCTGAAATAACTGAAATTTCTGCAATTTTGCACCAAAATAAGTGAAATTTCTGCAATTTTGCCCCAAAATAAGAGAAATTTCTGGAATTTTGCCCCAAAATAAGTGGAATTTCTGAGTTTTGCCCCAAAATAAGGAAAATTTCTGCCTTTTTGTGCCACAATTAGTGAAATTTCTGCAATTTTGCCGTAAAATAAGGGAAATTTCTGCAATTTTTTCTCATAATAAGGGAAATTTCTGCAATTTTGCCCCAAAATAAGGGGAATTTCTGTTTTTTTGCCCCACAATTGGGGAAATTTCTGCAATTTTGTTCAAAAATAAGGGAAATTTCTGCCTTTTGCCCCAAAATATGGGGAATTTCTGCCTTTTTGTTTTAAAATAAGAAAAATGCATACCTTTTTGCCATAAAAAAGAGAAATTTCTTCATTTTTGCTCCAAAATGAGGGGAACTTTTGCCTTTTTGCCTCTAAATAAGTGGAATTTCTGTCTTTTTCCCCCAAAACAAAGGGAATTTCTGTCTTTTTTGCCCCAAAATAAGGAAAATTTCTGACTTATAACCCTGAAATAAGTGAAATTTCTGCAAATTTGCCCCAAAATAAGAAAAATTTCTGCCTTTTTGCCCCCAAATAAGGGAAATTTCAGCCTTTTTATCTCAAAATAAGGGAAATTTCTGCATTTTTGCAACAAAATATTAGGAATTTCTGCATTTTTGCCACAAAATATTAGGAATTTCTGCCTTTTTGCCCCAAAATAAGGAAAATTTCTGCTTTTTTCCCGGAAATAAGTGAAATTTCTGCAAATTTGCCCCCAAAAAAGGGAAATTTCTGCCTTTTGCCCGAAAATAAGGGGAATTTCAGCATTTTACCTCAAAATAAGAAAAATTTCTGATTTTTGCACCAAAATATGGAGAATTTCTGCCTTTTTCCCCAAAATAAGGAAAATTTCTGCCTTTTTTCCCTGAAATAAGTGAAATTTCTGAAATTTTGCCCTATTTAAAAAAAATTTCTGCAATTTTTCCTTATAATAAGGGAAATTTCTGGAATTTTGCCCCAAAATAAGGGGAATTTCTGTTTTTTTGCCCGTAAATAAGGGAAATTTCTGCAATTTTGCCCTAAAATAAGGGGAATTTCTGCTCTTTTGCCTCTAAATAAGTGGAATTTCTGTCTTTTTCCCCTCAAAAAAGGGAATTTCTGTCATTTTTGCCCCAAAATAAGGAAAATTTCTGACTTATTACCCTGAAATAAGTGAAATTTCTGCAATTTTGCCCCAATATAAGGGAAATTTCTTCCTTTTTGCCCCCAAATAAGGGGAATTTCAGCCTTTCTACCTCAAAATAAAGGGAATTTCTGAATTTTGGCACAAAATATTAGGATTTTCTGCATTTTACCCCAAAATAAAAAAATTTCTGCCTTTTTTCCCTGAAATAAGTGAAATTTCTGCAATTTTGCCCCAAAATAAGTAAAATTTCTACAATTTTGCCCCAAAATAAGGGAAATTTCTGGAATTTTGCCCCTAAATAAGTGGAATTTCTGAGTTTGGCCCAAAATAAGGAGAATTTCTGCCTTTTTGCCCCACAATTAGGGGAATTTCTGCAATTTTGCTCCAAAATACGGGGAATTTCTGCCTTTTTGCCTGAAATAAGGGGAATGCATAACTTTTTGCAATAAAAAAGGGAAATTTCTTCATTTTTGCCCCAAATTAAGGGAAATTTCTGACTTTTTGCTCTGAAATATGTGAAATTTCTCCAATTTTAGCCCAAAATAAGGTGAATTTCTGCATTTTTGCCCAAAATAATGGGAATTTCTGCCTTTTTGCCCTAAAATAAGAAAAATTTTTGCATTTTTTCTCTGAAATAAGTGAAATTTCTGCAATTTTGCCCTAAAATAAGGGAAATTTCTGCAATTCTTCCCCATAATAAGGGAAATTTCTGGAATTTTGCCACAAAATAAGGGGAATTTCTGTTTTTTTGCCCCCAAATAAGGGAAATTTCTGCAATTTTGCCCTAAAATAAGGGGAATTTCTGCTTTTTTGCCTCTAAATAAGTGGAATTTCTGACTTTTTCCCCCAAAACAAAGGGAATTTCTGTCATTTTTGCCCAAAAATAAGGAAAATTTCTGACTTATTACCCTGAAATAAGTGAAATTTCTGCAAATTTGCCCAAATATAAGGGAAATTTCTGCCTTTTTGCCCCCAAATAAGGGAAATTTCAGCCTTTTTACCTCAAAATAAGGGGAATTTCTGAATTTTGGCACAAAATATTAGGAATTTCTGCCTTTTTGCCCCAAAATAAGGAAAATTTCTGTATTTTTCCCTGAAATAAGTGAAATTTCTGCAATTGTGCCCCAACATAAATGAAATTTCTGCAATTTTGCCCCAAAATAAGGAAAATTTCTGGAATTTTGCCCCACAATTAGGGGAATTTCTGCAATTTTGCTCCAAAATACAGGGAATTTCTGCCTTTTTGCCCGAAATAAGGGGAATGCATAACTTTTTGCCATAAAAAAGGGAAATTTCTTCATTTTTGCCCCAAATTAAGGGAAATTTCTGACTTTTTGCCCTGAAATATGTGAAATTTCTGCAATTTTAGCCCAAAATAAGGTGAATTTCTGCCTTTTTGCCCCAAAATAATGGGAATTTCTGCCTTTTTGCCCCAAATTAGGAAAAATTTTTGCCTCTTTTCTCAGCAATAAGTGAAATTTCTGCAATTTTGCCCTAAAATAAGGGAAATTTCTGCAATTCTTCCCCATAATAAGGGAAATTTCTGGAATTTTGCCACAAAATAAGGGGAATTTCGGTTTTTTGCCTCCAAATAAAGAAAATTTCTGCAATTTTGCCCTAAAATAAGGGGAATTTCTGCTTTTTTGCCTCTAAATAAGTGGAATTTCTGTCTTTTTCCCCTCAAAAAAGGGAATTTCTGTCATTTTTTTTCCAAAATAAGGAAAATTTCTGAATTATTACCCTGAAATAAGTGAAATTTCTGCAATGTTGCCCCAATAAAAGGTAAATTTCTTCCTTTTGCCCTCAAATAAGAGGATTTTCAGCCTTTTTACCTCAAAATAAAGGGAATTTCTGAATTTTGGCACAAAATATTAGGAATTTCTGCCGTTTTGCCCCAAAATAAAAAAAATTCTGCCTTTTTTCCCTGAAATAAGTGAAATTTCTGCAATTTTGCCCCAAAATAAGTAAAATTTCTACAATTTTGCCCCAAAATAAGGGAAATTTCTGGATTTTTGCCCCAAAATAAGTGGAATTTCTGAGTTTGGCCCCAAAATAAGGAGAATTTCTGCCTTTTTGCCCCACAATTAGTGAAATTTCTGCAATTTTGCCCTAAAATAAGGGAAATTTCTGCAATTTTTCCCCATAATAAGGGAAATTTCTGCAATTTTGCCTCAAAATAAGGGGAATTTCTGTTTTTTGCCCCACAATTAGGGAAATTTCTGCAATTTTGCCCCAAAATAGTCAGAATTTCTGCCTTTTGCCCCAAAATATGGGGAACTTCTGCCTTTTTGTCCGAAAATAAGAAAAATGCATACCTTTTTGCCCTAAAAAAGGGAAATTTCTTCATTTTTGCTCCAAAATAAGGGGAACTTTTGCCTTTTTGCCTCTTAATAAGTGGAATTTCTGTTTTTTTCCCCCAAAACAAAGAAAATTTCTGTCTGTTTTGCCCCAAATATGTGGAAAATTTTTGACTTATTACTCTGAAATAAGGGAAATTTCTGGAATTTTGCCTCAAACTAAGTGGAATTTCTGAGTTTTTCCCCAAAATAAGGAGAATTTCTGGAATTTTGCCCCACAATTAGGGGAATTACTGCAATTTTGCTCCAAAATACGGGGAATTTCTGCCTTTTTGCCCGAAATAAAAGGAATGCATAACTTTTTGCAATAAAAAAAAGAAATTTCTTCATTTTTGCCCCAAATTAAGGGAAATTTCTGACTTTTTGCTCTGAAATATGTGAAATTTCTGCAATTTTAGCCCAAAATAAGGTGAATTTCTGCATTTTGGCCCCAAAATAATAGGAATTTCTGCCTTTTTGCCCTAAAATAAGAAAAATTTTTGCCTTTTTTCTCTGAAATAAGTGAAATTTCTGGAATTTTGCCCTAAAATAAGGGAAATTTCTGCAATTCTTCCCCATATGAAGGGAAATTTCTGGAATTTTGCCACCAAATAAGGGGAATTTCTGTTTTTTTGCCCCTAAATAAGGGAAATTTCTGCAATTTTGCCCTAAAATAAGGGGAATTTCTGCTTTTTTGCCTCTAAATAAGTGGAATTTCTGTCTTTTTCCCCCAAAACAAAGGGAATTTCTGTCATTTTTGCCCAAAAATAAGGGAAATTTCTGCCTTTTGCCCCAAAATATGGGGAATTTCTGCCTTTTTGTCTTACAATAAGAAAAATGCATACCTTTTTGCCATAAAAAAGAGAAATTTCTTCATTTTTGCTCCAAAATAAGGGGAACTTTTGCTTTTTTGCCTCTAAATAAGTGGAATTTCTGTCTTTTTCCCCCAAAACAAAGGCAATTTCTGTCTTTTTTGCCCCAAAATAAGGAAAATTTCTGACTTATAACCCTGAAATAAGTGAAATTTCTGCAAATTTGCCCCAAAATAAGAAAAATTTCTGCCTTTTTGCCCCCAAATAAGGGGAATTTCAGCCTTTTTATCTCAAAATAAGGGAAATTTCTGCATTTTTGCAACAAAATATTAGGAATTTCTGCATTTTTGCCACAAACTATTAGGAATTTCTGCCTTTTTGCCCCAAAATAAGGAAAATTTCTGCCTTTTTTCACGGAAATAAGTGAAATTTCTGCAAATTTGCCCCAAAAAAGGGTAATTTCTGCCTTTTGCCCCAAAATAAGGGGAATTTCAGCATTTTACCTCAAAATAAGAAAAATTTCTGATTTTTGCACCAAAATATGGAGAATTTCTGCCTTTTTCCCCAAAATAAGGAAAATTTCTGCCTTTTTTCCCTGAAATAAGTGAAATTTCTGCAATTTTGCTTCAAAATAAGGGAAATTTCTGCAATTTTGCCCCAAAATAAGTGAAATTTCTGCAATTTTGCCCCAAAATAAGGAAAATTTCTGGAATTTTGCCCCACAATTAGGGGAATTTCTGCAATTTTGCTTCAAAATACGGGGAATTTCTGCCTTTTTGCCCAAAATAAGGGGAATGCATACCTTTTTGCCATAAAAAAGGGAAATTTCTTCATTTTTGCCCCAAATTAAGGGAAATTTCTGACTTTTTGCCCTGAAATATGTGAAATTTCTGCAATTTTAGCCCAAAATAAGGTGAATTTCTGCCTTTTTGCCCCAAAATAATAGGAATTTCTGCCTTTTTGCCCCAAAATAAGAACGATTTTTGCCTTTTTTCTCTGAAATAAGTGAAATTTCTGCAATTTTGCCCTATTTAAAAAAAATTTCTGCAATTTTTCCCCATAATAAGAAAAATTTCTGGAATTTTGCCCCAAAATAAGGGGAATTTCTGTTTTTTTGCCCGTAAATAAGGGAAATTTCTGCAATTTTGCCCTAAAATAAGGGGAATTTCTGCTTTTTTGCCTCTAAATAAGTGGAATTTCTGTCTTTTTCCCTTCTAAAAACGGAATTTCTGTCATTTTTTTTTCCAAAATAAGGAAAATTTCTGACTTATTACCCTGAAATAAGTGAAATTTCTGCAATGTTGCCCCAATATAAGGTAAATTTCTTCCTTTTTGCCCCCAAATAAGGGGAATTTCAGCCTTTTTACCTCAAAATAAAGGGAATTTCTGAATTTTGGCACAAAATATTAGGAATTTCTGCCTTTTTGCCCCAAAATAAAAAAAATTCTGCCTTTTTTCCCTGAAATAAGTGAAATTTCTGCAATTTTGCCCCAAAATAAGTAAAATTTCTACAATTTTGCCCCAAAATAAGGGAAATTTCTGGATTATTGCCCCAAAATAAGTGGAATTTCTGAGTTTGGCCCCAAAATAAGGAGAATTTCTGCCTTTTTGCCCCACAATTAGTGAAATTTCTGCAATTTTGCCCTAAAATAAGGGAAATTTCTGCAATTTTTCCCCATAATAAGGGAAATTTCTGCAATTTTGCTTCAAAACAAGGGGAATTTCTGTTTTTTGCCCCACAATTAGGGAAATTTCTGCAATTTTGCCCCAAAATATTCAGAATTTCTGCCTTTTGCCCCAAAATATGGGGAATTTCTGCCTTTTTGTCCGAAAATAAGAAAAATGCATACCTTTTTGCCCTAAAAAAGGGAAATTTCTTCATTTTTGCTCCAAAATAAGGGGAACTTTTGCCTTTTTGCCTCTTAATAAGTGGAATTTCTGTTTTTTCTTCCAAAACAAAGAAAATTTCTGTCTTTTTTGCCCCAAAATAAGGAAAATTTTTGACTTATTACTCTGAAATAAGGGAAATTTCTGGAATTTTGCCTCAAACTAAGTGGAATTTCTGAGTTTTTCCCCAAAATAAGGAGAATTTCTGGAATTTTGCCCCACAATTAGGGGAATTTCTGCAATTTTGCTCCAAAATACGGGGAATTTCTGCCTTTTTGCCCGAAATAAGGGGAATGCATAACTTTTTGCAATAAAAAAGGGAAATTTCTTCATTTTTGCCCCAAATTAAGGGAAATTTCTGACTTTTTGCTCTGAAATATGTGAAATTTCTGCAATTTTAGCCAAAAATAAGGTGAATTTCTGCATTTTTGCCCAAAATAATAGGAATTTCTGCCTTTTTGCCCTAAAATAAGAAAAATTTTTGCCTTTTTTCTCTGAAATAAGTGAAATTTCTGCAATTTTGCCCTAAAATAAGGGAAATTTCTGCAATTCTTCCCCATAATAAGGGAAATTTCTGGAATTTTGCCACAAAATAAAGGGAATTTCTGGTTTTTTGCCCCCAAATAAGGGAAATTTCTGCAATTTTGCCCTAAAATAAGGAAAATTTCTGCTTTTTTGCCTCTAAATAAGTGGAATTTCTGTCTTTTTCCCCCAAAACAAAGGGAATTTCTGTCATTTTTGCCCAAAAATAAGGAAAATTTCTGACTTATTACCCTGAAATAAGTGAAATTTCTGCAAATTTGCCCAAATATAAGGGAAATTTCTGCCTTTTTGCCCCCAAATAAGGGAAATTTCACCCTTTTTACCTCAAAATAAGGGGAATTTCTGAATTTTGGCACAAAATATTAGGAATTTCTGCCTTTTTGCCCCAAAATAAGGAAAATTTCTGTATTTTTCCCTGAAACAAGTGAAATTTCTGCAATTGTGCCCCAACATAAATGAAATTTCTGCAATTTTGCCCCAAAATAAGGAAAATTTCTGGAATTTTGCCCCACAATTAGGGGAATTTCTGCAATTTTGCTCCAAAATACGGGGAATTTCTGCCTTTTTGCCCGAAATAAGGGGAATGCATAACTTTTTGCCATAAAAAAGGGAAATTTCTTCATTTTTGCCCCAAATTAAGGGAAATTTCTGACTTTTTGCCCTGAAATATGTGAAATTTCTGCTATTTTAGCAAAAAATAAGGTGAATTTCTTCATTTTTGCCCCAAAATAATGGGAATTTCTGCCTTTTTGCCCCAAAATAAGAAAAATTTTTGCCTCTTTTCTCAGATATAAGTGAAATTTCTGCAATTTTGCCCTAAAATAAGGGAAATTTCTGCAATTCTTCCCCATAATAAGGGAAATTTCTGGAATTTTGCCACAAAATAAGGGGAATTTCTGTTTTTTTTGCCCCCAAATAAGTGAAATTTCTGCAATTTTGCCCTAAAATAAGGGGAATTTTTGCTTTTTTGCCTCTAAATAAGTGGAATTTTTGTCTTTTTCCCCCAAAACAAAGGGAATTTCTGTCATTTTTGCCCAAAAATAAGAAAAATTTCTGACTTATTACCCTGAAATAAGTGAAATTTCTGCAATTTTGCCCCAATATAAAGGAAATTTCTGCCTTTTTGCCCCCAAATAAGGGGAATTTCAGCCTTTTTACCTCAAAATAATGGGAATTTCTGAATTTTGGCACATAATATTAGGAATTTCTGCCTTTTTGCCCCAAAATAAGGAAAATTTCTGTATTTTTCCCTGAAATAAGTGAAATTTCTGCAATTTGGCCCCAAAATAAGTGAAATTTCTGCAATTTTGACCCAAAATAAGAGAAATTTCTAGAATTTTGCCCCAAAATAAGTGGAATTTCTGAGTTTTGCCCCAAAATAAGGAAAATTTCTGCCTTTTTGCGCCACAATTAGTGAAATTTCTGCAATTTTGCCGTAAAATAAGGGAAATTTCTGCAATTTTTTCTCATAATAAGGGAAATTTCTGCAATTTTGCCCCAAAATAAGGGGAATTTCTGTTTTTTTGCCCCACCATTAGGGAAATTTCTGCAATTTTGCCAAAAAAGAAGGGAAATTTCTGCCTTTTGCCCCAAAATATGGGGAATTTCTGCCTTTTTGTCTTAAAATAAGAAAAATGCATACCTTTTTGCCATAAAAAAGAGAAATTTCTTCATTTTTGCTCCAAAATAAGGGGAACTTTTGCCTTTTTGCCTCTAAATAAGTGGAATTTCTGTCTTTTTCCCCCAAAACAAAGGGAATTTCTGTCTTTTTTGCCCCAAAATAAGGAAAATTTCTGACTTATAACCCTGAAATAAGTGAAATTTCTGCAAATTTGCCCCAAAATAAGAAAAATTTCTGCCTTTTTGCCCCCAAATAAGGGGAATTTCAGCCTTTTTATCTCAAAATAAGGGAAATTTCTGCATTTTTGCAACAAAATATTAGGAATTTTTGCATTTTTGCCACAAAATATTAGGAATTTCTGCCTTTTTGCCCCAAAATAAGGAAAATTTCTGCTTTTTTCCCGGAAATAAGTGAAATTTCTGCAAATTTGCCCCCAAAAAAGGGAAATTTCTGCCTTTTGCCCCAAAATAAGGGGAATTTCAGCATTTTTCCTCAAAATAAGAAAAATTTCTGATTTTTGCACCAAAATATGGAGAATTTCTGCCTTTTTCCCCAAAATAAGGAAAATTTCTGCCTTTTTTCCCTGAAATAAGTGAAATTTCTGAAATTTTGCCCTATTTAAAGGAAATTTCTGCAATTTTTTCTTATAATAAGGGAAATTTCTGGAATTTTGCCCCAAAATAAGGGGAATTTCTGTTTTTTTGCCCGTAAATAAGGGAAATTTCTGCAATTTTGCCCTAAAATAAGGGGAATTTCTGCTTTTTTGCCTCTAAATAAGTGGAATTTCTGTCTTTTTCCCCTCAAAAAAGGGAATTTCTGTCATTTTTGCCCCAAAATAAGGAAAATTTCTGACTTACTACCCTGAAATAAGTGAAATTTCTGCAATTTTGCCCCAATATAAGGGAAATTTCTTCCTTTTTGCCCCCAAATAAGGGGAATTTCAGCCTTTTTACCTCAAAATAAAGGGAATTTCTGAATTTTGGCACAAAATATTAGGATTTTCTGCCTTTTTGCCCCAAAATAAAAATATTTCTGCCTTTTTTCCCTGAAATAAGTGAAATTTCTGCAATTTTGCCCCAAAATAAGTAAAATTTCTACAATTTTGCCCCAAAATAAGGGAAATTTCTGGAATTTTGTGCCAAAATAAGTGGAATTTCTGAGTTTGGCCCCAAAATAAGGAGAATTTCTGCCTTTTTGCCCCACAATTAGGGGAATTTCTGCAATTTTGCTCCAAAATACGGGGAATTTCTGCCTTTTTGCCAGAAATAAGGGGAATGCATAACTTTTTGCAATAAAAAAGGGAAATTTCTTCATTTTTACCCCAAATTAAGGGAAATTTCTGACTTTTTGCTCTGAAATATGTGAAATTTCTGCAATTTTAGCCCAAAATAAGGTGAATTTCTGCATTTTTGCCCAAAATAATGGGAATTTCTGCCTTTTTGCCCCAAAATAAGAAAAATTTTTGCCTTTTTTCTCTGAAATAAGTGAAATTTCTGCAATTTTGCCCTAAAATAAGGGAAATTTCTGCAATTCTTCCCCATAATAAGGGAAATTTCTGGAATTTTGCCACAAAATAAGGGGAATTTCTGTTTTTTTGCCCCCAAATAAGGGAAATTTCTGCAATTTTGCCCTAAAATAAGAAAAATTTCTGCTTCTTTGCCTCTAAATAAGTGGAATTTCTGTCTTTTTCCCCCAAAACAAAGGGAATTTCTGTCATTTTTGCCCAAAAATAAGGAAAATTTCTGACTTATTACCCTGAAATAAGTGAAATTTCTGCAAATTTGCCCAAATATAAGGGAAATTTCTGCCTTTTTGGCCCCAAATAAAGGAAATTTCAGCCTTTTTACCTCAAAATAAGGGGAATTTCTGAATTTTGGCACAAAATAATAGGAATTTCTGCCTTTTTGACCCAAAATAAGGAAAATTTCTGTATTTTTCCCTGAAATAAGTGAAATTTCTGCAATTGTGCCCCAACATAAATGAAATTTCTGCAATTTTGCCCCAAAATAAGGAAAATTTCTGGAATTTTGCCCCACAATTAGGGGAATTTCTGCAATTTTGCTCCAAAATACGGGGAATTTCTGCCTTTTTGCCCGAAATAAGGGGAATGCATAACTTTTTGCCATAAAAAAGGGAAATTTCTTCATTTTTGCCCCAAATTAAGGGAAATTTCTGACTTTTTGCCATGAAATATGTGAAATTTCTGCAATTTTAGCCCAAAATAAGGTGAATTTCTGCATTTTTGCCCCAAAATAATGGGAATTTCTGCCTTTTTGCCCCAAATTAAGAAAAATTTTTGCCTCTTTTCTCAGCAATAAGTGAAATTTCTGCAATTTTGCCCTAAAATAAGGGAAATTTCTGCAATTCTTCCCCATAATAAGGGAAATTTCTGGA
The DNA here is from genome assembly GCF_963924665.1 of Micromys minutus. Taxonomy (NCBI): domain Eukaryota; kingdom Metazoa; phylum Chordata; class Mammalia; order Rodentia; family Muridae; genus Micromys; species Micromys minutus. Next base: position 373,699 of record NW_027667867.1, on the reverse strand, counting down.
ATTTTGCCACAAAATAAGGGGAATTTCTGTTTTTTGCCCCCAAATAAGGGAAATTTCTGCACTTTTGCCCTAAAATGAGGGGAATTTTTGCTTTTTTGCCTCTAAATAAGTGGAATTTTTGTCTTTTTCCCCCAAAACAAAGGGAATTTCTGTCATTTTTGCCCAAAAATAAGAAAAATTTCTGACTTATTACCCTGAAATAAGTGAAATTTCTGCAATTTTGCCCCAATATAAAGGAAATTTCTGCCTTTTTGCCCCCAAATAAGGGGAATTTCAGCCTTTTTACCTCAAAATAATGGGAATTTCTGAATTTTGGCACAAAATATTAGGAATTTCTGCCTTTTTGCCCCAAAATAAGGAAAATTTCTGTATTTTTCCCTGAAATAAGTGAAATTTCTGCAATTTTGCCCCAAAATAAGTGAAATTTCTGCAATTTTGCCCCAAAATAAGAGAAATTTCTGGAATTTTGCCCCAAAATAAGTGGAATTTCTGAGTTTTGCCCCAAAATAAGGAAAATTTCTGCCTTTTTGCGCCACAATTAGTGAAATTTCTGCAATTTTGCCGTAAAATAAGGGAAATTTCTGCAATTTTTTCTCATAATAAGGGAAATTTCTGCAATTTTGCCCCAAAATAAAGGGAATTTCTGTTTTTTTGCCCCACAATTAGGGAAATTTCTGCAATTTTGTTCAAAAATAAGGGAAATTTCTGCCTTTTGCCCCAAAATATGGGGAATTTCTGCCTTTTTGTCTTAAAATAAGAAAAATGCATACCTTTTTGCCATAAAAAATAGAAATTTCTTCATTTTTGCTCCAAAATAAGGGGAACTTTTGCCTTTTTGCCTCAAAATAAGTGGAATTTCTGTCTTTTTCCCCCAAAACAAAGGGAATTTCTGTCTTTTTTGCCCCAAAATAAGGAAAATTTCTGACTAATAACCCTGAAATAAGTGAAATTTCTGCAAATTTGCCCCAAAATAAGAAAAATTTCTGCCTTTTTGCCCCCAAATAAGGGGAATTTCAGCCTTTTTATCTCAAAATAAGGGAAATTTCTGCATTTTTGCAACAAAATATTAGGAATTTCTGCATTTTTGTCACAAAATATTAGGAATTTCTGCCTTTTTGCCCCAAAATAAGGAAAATTTCTGCTTTTTTCCCGGAAATAAGTGAAATTTCTGCAAATTTGCCCCAAAAAAAGGGAAATTTCTGCCTTTTGCCCCAAAATAAGGGGAATTTCAGCATTTTACCTCAAAATAAGAAAAATTTCTGATTTTTGCACCAAAATATGGAGAATTTCTGCCTTTTTCCCCAAAATAAGGAAAATTTCTGCCTTTTTTCCCTGAAATAAGTGAAATTTCTGCAATTTTGCTTCAAAATAAGGGAAATTTCTGCAATTTTGCCCCAAAATAAGTGAAATTTCTGCAATTTTGCCCCAAAATAAGGAAAATTTCTGGAATTTTGCCCCACAATTAGAGGAATTTCTGCAATTTTGCTTCAAAATACGGGGAATATCTGTCTTTTTGCCCAAAATAAGGGGAATGCATACCTTTTTGCCATAAAAAAGGGAAATTTCTTCATTTTTGCCCCAAATTAAGGGAAATTTCTGACTTTTTGCCCTGAAATATGTGAAATTTCAGCAATTTTAGCCCAAAATAAGGTGAATTTCTGCCTTTTTGCCCCAAAATAATGGGAATTTCTGCCTTTTTGCCCCAAAATAAGAAAAATTTTTGCCTTTTTTCTCTGAAATAACTGAAATTTCTGCAATTTTGCCCTATTTAAAGGAAATTTATGCAATTTTTCCCCATAATAAGGGAAATTTCTGGAATTTTGCCACAAAATAAGGGGAATTTCTGTTTTTTTGCCCGTAAATAAAGGAAATTTCTGCAATTTTGCCCTAAAATAAGGGGAATTTCTGCTCTTTTGCCTCTAAATAAGTGGAATTTCTGTCTTTTTCCCCTCAAAAAAGGGAATTTCTGTCATTTTTGCCCCAAAATAAGGAAAATTTCAGACTTATTACCCTGAAATAAGTGAAATTTCTGCAATTTTGCCCTATTATAAGGGAAATTTCTTCCTTTTTGCCCCCAAATAAGGGGAATTTCAGCCTTTTTACCTCAAAATAAAGGGAATTTCTGAATTTTGGCACAAAATATTAGGATTTTCTGCCTTTTTGCCCCAAAATAAAAAAATTTCTGCCTTTTTTCCCTGAAATAAGTGAAATTTCTGCAATTTTGCCACAAAATAAGTGAAATTTCTTCAATTTTGCCCCAAAATAAGGAAAATTTCTGGAATTTTGCCCCACAATTAGGGGAATTTCTGCAATTTTGCTCCAAAATACGGGGAATTTCTGCCTTTTTGCCCGAAATAAAGGGAATGCATAACTTTTTGCCATAAAAAAGGGAAATTTCTTCATTTTTGCCCCAAATTAAGGGAAATTTCTGACTTTTTGCCATGAAATATGTGAAATTTCTGCAATTTTAGCCCAAAATAAGGTGAATTTCTGCCTTTTTGCCCCAAAATAATCGGAATTTCTGCCTTTTTGCCCCAAATTAAGAAAAATTTTTGCCTCTTTTCTCAGCAATAAGTGAAATTTCTGCAATATTGCCCTAAAATAAGGGAAATTTCTGCAATTCTTCCCCATAATAAGGGAAATTTCTGGAATTTTGCCACAAAATAAGGGGAATTTCTGTTTTTTTGCCCCCAAATAAGGGAAATTTCTGCAATTTTGCCCTAAAATAAGGGGAATTTCTGCTTTTTTGCCTCTAAATAAGTGGAATTTTGTCTTTTTCCCCCAAAACAAAGGGAATTTCTGTCATTTTTGCCCAAAAATAAGAAAAATTTCTGACTTATTACCCTGAAATAAGTAAAATTTCTGCAATTTTGCCCCAATATAAAGGAAATTTCTGCCTTTTTGCCTTCAAATAATGGGAATTTCAGCCTTTTTACCTCAAAATAAGGGGAATTTCTGAATTTTGGCACAAAATATTAGGAATTTCTGCCTTTTTGCCCCAAAATAAGGAAAATTTCTGTATTTTTCCCTGAAATAAGTGAAATTTCTGCAATTTTGCCCAAAATAAGTGAAATTTCTGCAATTTTGCCCCAAAATAAGTGAAATTTCTGCAATTTTGCCCCAAAATAAGAGAAATTTCTGGAATTTTGCCCCAAAATTAGTGGAATTTCTGAGTTTTGCCCCAAAATAAGGAAAATTTCTGCCTTTTTGCGCCACAATTAGTGAAATTTCTGCAATTTTGCCGTAAAATAAGGGAAATTTCTGCAATTTTTTCTCATAATAAGGGAAATTTCTGCAATTTTGCCCCAAAATAAGGGGAATTTCTGTTTTTTTGCCCCACAATTAGGGAAATTTCTGCAATTTTGTTCAAAAATAAGGGAAATTTCTGCCTTTTGCCCCAAAATATAGGGAATTTCTGCCTTTTTGTCTTAAAATAAGAAAAATGCATACCTTTTTGCCATAAAAAAGAGAAATTTCTTCATTTTTGCTCCAAAATAAGGGGAACTTTTGCCTTTTTGCCTCTAAATAAGTGGAATTTCTGTCTTTTTCCCCCAAAACAAAGGGAATTTCTGTCTTTTTTGCCCCAAAATAAGGAAAATTTCTGACTTATAACCCTGAAATAAGTGAAATTTCTGCAAATTTGCCCCAAAATAAGAAAAATTTCTGCCTTTTTGCCCCCAAATAAGGGGAATTTCAGCCTTTTTATCTCAAAATAAGGGAAATTTCTACATTTTTGCAACAAAATATTAGGAATTTCTGCATTTTTGTCACAAAATATTACGAATTTCTGCCTTTTTGCCCCAAAATAAGGAAAATTTCTGCTTTTTTCCCGGAAATAAGTGAAATTTCTGCAAATTTGCCCCCAAAAAAGGGAAATTTCTGCCTTTTGCCCCAAAATAAGGGGAATTTCAGCATTTTACCTTAAAATAAGAAAAATTTCTGATTTTTGCACCAAAATATGGAGAATTTCTGCCTTTTTCCCCAAAATAAGGAAAATTTCTGCCTTTTTTCCCTGAAATAAGTGAAATTTCTGCAATTTTGCTTCAAAATAAGGGAAATTTCTGCCTTTTTTCCCCAAAATAAGTGAAATTTCTGCAATTTTGCCCCAAAATAAGTAAAATTTCTACAATTTTGCCCCAAAATAAGGGAAATTTCTGGAATTTTGCCCCAAAATAAGTGGAATTTCTGAGTTTGGCCCCAAAATAAGGAGAATTTCTGCCTTTTTGCCCCACAATTAGGGGAATTTCTGCAATTTTGCTCCAAAATACGGGGAATTTCTGCCTTTTTGCCCGAAATAAGGGGAATGCATAACTTTTTGCAATAAAAAAGGGAAATTTCTTCATTTTTGCCCCAAATTAAGGGAAATTTCTGACTTTTTGCTCTGAAATATGTGAAATTTCTGCAATTTTAGCCCAAAATAAGGTGAATTTCTGCATTTTTGCCCCAAAATAATGGGAATTTCTGCATTTTTGCCCTGAAATAAGAAAAATTTTTCCCTTTTTTCTCTGAAATAAGTAAAATTTCTGCAATTTTGCCCTAAAATAAGGGAAATTTCTGCAATTCTTCCCCATAATAAGGGAAATTTCTGGAAATTTGCCACAAAATAAGGGGAATTTCTGTTTTTTTGCCCCCAAATAAGGGAAATTTCTGCAATTTTGCCCTAAAATAAGGGGAATTTCTGCTTTTTTGCCTCTAAATAAGTGGAATTTCTGTCTTTTTCCCCCAAAACAAAAGGAATTTCTGTCATTTTTGTCCAAAAATAAGGAAAATTTCTGACTTATTACCCTGAAATAAGTGAAATTTCTGCAAATTTGCCCAAATATAAGGGAAATTTCTGCCTTTTTGCCCCCAAATAAGGGAAATTTCAGCCTTTTTACCTCAAAATAAGGGGAATTTCTGAATTTTGGCACAAAATATTAGGAATTTCTGCCTTTTTGCCCCAAAATAAGGAAAATTTCTGTATTTTTCCCTGAAATAAGTGAAATTTCTGCAATTGTGCCCCAACATAAATGAAATTTCTGCAATTTTGCCCCAAAATAAGGAAAATTTCTGGAATTTTGCCCCACAATTAGGGGAATTTCTGCAATTTTGCTCCAAAATACGGGGAATTTCTGCCTTTTTGCCCGAAATAAGGGGAATGCATAACTTTTTGCCATAAAAAAGGGAAATTTCTTCATTTTTGCCCCAAATTAAGGGAAATTTCTGACTTTTTGCCCAGAAATATGTGAAAGTTCTGCAATTTTAGCCCAAAATAAGGTGAATTTCTGCCTTTTTGCCCCAAAATAATGGGAATTTCTGCCTTTTTGCCCCAAATTAAGAAAAATTTTAGCCTCTTTTCTCAGCAATAAGTGAAATTTCTGCAATTTTGCCCCAAAATAAGTGAAATTTCTGCAATTTTGCCCCAAAATAAGAGAAATTTCTGGAATTTTGCCCAAAATAAGTGGAATTTCTGAGTTTTGCCCCAAAATAAGGAAAATTTCTGCCTTTTTGCGCCACAATTAGTGAAATTTCTGCAATTTTGCCGTAAAATAAGGGAAATTTCTGCAATTTTTTCTCATAATAAGGGAAATTTCTGCAATTTTGCCCCAAAATAAGGGGAATTTCTGTTTTTTTGCCCCACAATTAGGGAAATTTCTGCAATTTTGTTCAAAAATAAGGGAAATTTCTGCCTTTTGCCCCAAAATATGAGGAATTTCTGCCTTTTTGTCTTAAAATAAGAAAAATGCATACCTTTTTGCCATAAAAAAGAGAAATTTCTTCATTTTTGCTCCAAAATAAGGGGAACTTTTGCCTTTTTGCCTCTAAATAAGTGGAATTTCTGTCTTTTTCCCCCAAAACAAAGGGAATTTCTGTCTTTTTTGCCCCAAAATAAGGAAAATTTCTGACTTATAACCCTGAAATAAGTGAAATTTCTGCAAATTTGCCCCAAAATAAGAAAAATTTCTGCCTTTTTGCCCCCAAATAAGGGGAATTTCAGCCTTTTTATCTCAAAATAAGGGAAATTTCTGCATTTTTGCAACAAAATATTAGGAATTTCTGCATTTTTGTCACAAAATATTAGGAATTTCTGCCTTTTTGCCCCAAAATAAGGAAAATTTCTGCTTTTTTCCCGGAAATAAGTGAAATTTCTGCAAATTTGCCCCCAAAAAAGGGAAATTTCTGCCTTTTGCCCCAAAATAAGGGGAATTTCAGCATTTTACCTCAAAATAAGAAAAATTTCTGATTTTTGCACCAAAATATGGAGAATTTCTGCCTTTTTCCCCAAAATAAGGAAAATTTCTGCCTTTTTTCCCTGAAATAAGTGAAATTTCTGCAATTTTGCTTCAAAATAAGGGAAATTTCTGCAATTTTGCCCCAAAATAAGTGAAATTTCTGCAATTTTGCCCCAAAATAAGTAAAATTTCTACAATTTTGCCCCAAAATAAGGGAAATTTCTGGAATTTTGCCCCAAAATAAGTGGAATTTCTGAGTTTGGCCCCAAAATAAGGAGAATTTCTGCCTTTTTGCCCCACAATTAGGGGAATTTCTGCAATTTTGCTCCAAAATACGGGGAATTTCTGCCTTTTTGCCCGAAAGAAGGGGAATGCATAACTTTTTGCAATAAAAAAGGGAAATTTCTTCATTTTTGCCCGAAATTAAGGGAAATTTCTGACTTTTTGCTCTGAAATATGTGAAATTTCTGCAATTTTAGCCCAAAATAAGGTGAATTTCTGCATTTTTGCCCCAAAATAATGGGAATTTCTGCCTTTTTGCCCTGAAATAAGAAAAATTTTTCCCTTTTTTCTCTGAAATAAGTAAAATTTCTTCAATTTTGCTCTAAAATAAGGGAAATTTCTGCAATTCTTCCCCATAATAAGGGAAATTTCTGGAAATTTGCAACAAAATAAGGGGAATTTCTGATTTTTTGCCCCAAAATAAGGGAAATTTCTGCAATTTTGCCCTAAAATAAGGGGAATTTCTGCTTTTTTGCCTCTAAATAAGTGGAATTTCTGTCTTTTTCCCCCAAAACAAAGGGAATTTCTGTCATTTTTGTCCAAAAATAAGGAAAATTTCTGACTTATTACCCTGAAATAAGTGAAATTTCTGCAAATTTGCCCAAATATAAGAGAAATTTCTGCCTTTTTGCCCCCAAATAAGGGAAATTTCAGCCTTTTTACCTCAAAATAAGGGGAATTTCTGAATTTTGGCACAAAATATTAGGAATTTCTGCCTTTTTGCCCCAAAATAAGGAAAATTTCTGTATTTTTCCCTGAAATAAGTGAAATTTCTGCAATTGTGCCCCAACATAAATGAAATTTCTGCAATTTTGCCCCAAAATAAGGAAAATTTCTGGAATTTTGCCCCACAATTAGGGGAATTTCTGCAATTTTGCTCCAAAATACGGGGAATTTCTGCCTTTTTGCCCGAAATAAGGGGAATGCATAACTTTTTGCCATAAAAAAGGGAAATTTCTTCATTTTTGCCCCAAATTAAGGGAAATTTCTGACTTTTTGCCCAGAAATATGTGAAAGTTCTGCGATTTTAGCCCAAAATAGAGTGAATTTCTGCCTTTTTGCCCCAAAATAATGGGAATTTCTGCCTTTTTGCCCCAAATTAAGAAAAATTTTTGCCTCTTTTCTCAGCAATAAGTGAAATTTCTGCAATTTTGCCCTAAAATAAGGGAAATTTCTGCAATTCTTCCCCATAATAAGGGAAATTTCTGGAATTTTGCCACAAAATAAGGGGAATTTCTGTTTTTTTGCCCCCAAATAAGGGAAATTTCTGCAATTTTGCCCTAAAATAAGGGGAATTTCTGCTTTTTTGCCTCTAAATAAGTGGAATTTTTGTCTTTTTCCCCCAAAACAAAGGGAATTTCTGTCATTTTTGCCCAAAAATAAGAAAAATTTGTGACTTATTACCCTGAAATAAGTGAAATTCTGCAATTTTGCCCCAATATAAAGGAAATTTCTGCCTTTTAGCCCCCAAATAAGGGGAATTTCAGCCTTTTTACCTCAAAATAAGGGGAATTTCTGAATTTTGGCACAAAATATTAGGAATTTCTGCCTTTTTGCCCCAAAATCAGGAAAATTTCTGTATTTTTCCCTGAAATAAGTGAAATTTCTGCAATTTTGCCCCAAAATAAGTGAAATTTCTGCAATTTTGCCCCAAAATAAAAGAAATTTCTGGAATTTTGCCCCAAAATAAGTGGAATTTCTGAGTTTTGCCCCAAAATAAGGAAAATTTCTGCCTTTTTGCGCCACAATTAGTGAAATTTCTGCAATTTTGCCATAAAATAAGGGAAATTTCTGCAATTTTTTCTCATAATAAGGGAAATTTCTGCAATTTTGCCACAAAATAAGGGGAATTTCTGTTTTTTTGCCCCACAATTAGGGAAATTTCTGCAATTTTGTTCAAAAATAAGGGAAATTTCTGCCTTTTGCCCCAAAATATGGGGAATTTCTGCCTTTTTGTCTTAAAATAAGAAAAATGCATACCTTTTTGCCATAAAAAAGAGAAATTTCTTCATTTTTGTTCCAAAATAAGGGGAACTTTTGCCTTTTTGCCTCTAAATAAGTGGAATTTCTGTCTTTTTCCCCCAAAACAAAGGGAATTTCTGTCTTTTTTGCCCAAAAATAAGGAAAATTTCTGACTTATAACCCTGAAATAAGTGAAATTTTTGCAAATTTGCCCCAAAATTAGAAAAATTTCTGCCTTTTTGCCCCCAAATAAGGGGAATATCAGCCTTTTTACCTCAAAATAAGGGGAATTTCTGAATTTTGGCACAAAATATTAGGAATTTCTGCCTTTTTGCCCCAAAATAAGGAAAATTTCTGTATTTTTCCCTGAAATAAGTGAAATTTCTGGAATTTTGCCCCAAAATAATTGGAATTTCTGAGTTTTGCCCCAAAATAAGGAAAATTTCTGCCTTTTTGCGCCACAATTAGTGAAATTTCTGCAATTTTGCCGTAAAATAAGGGAAATTTCTGCAATTTTTTCTCATAATAAGGGAAATTTCTGCAATTTTGCCCCAAAATAAGGGGAATTTCTGTTTTTTTGCCCCACAATTAGGGAAATTTCTGCAATTTTGTTCAAAAATAAGGGAAATTTCTGCCTTTTGACCCAAAATATGGGGAATTTCTGCCTTTTTGTCTTAAAATAAGAAAAATGCATACCTTTTTGCCATAAAAAAGAGAAATTTCTTCGTTTTTGCTCCAAAATAAGGGGAACTTTTGCCTTTTTGCTTCTAAATAAGTGGAATTTCTGTCTTTTTCCCCCAAAACAAAGGGAATTTCTGTCTTTTTTGCCCCAAAATAAGGAAAATTTCTGACTTATAACCCTGAAATAAGTGAAATTTCTGCAAATTTGCCCCAAAATAAGAAAAATTTCTGCCTTTTTGCCCCCAAATAAGGGGAATTTCAGCCTTTTTATCTCAAAATAAGGGAAATTTCTGCATTTTTGCAACAAAATATTAGGAATTTCTGCATTTTTGTCACAAAATATTACGAATTTCTGCCTTTTTGCCCCAAAATAAGGAAAATTTCTGCTTTTTTCCCGGAAATAAGTAAAATTTCTGCAAATTTGCCCCAAAAAAAGGGAAATTTCTGCCTTTTGCCCCAAAATAAGGGGAATTTCAGCATTTTACCTTAAAATAAGAAAAATTTCTGATTTTTGCACCAAAATATGGAGAATTTCTGCCTTTTTCCCCAAAATAAGGAAAATTTCTGCCTTTTTTCCCTGAAATAAGTGAAATTTCTGGAATTTTGCTTCAAAATAAGGGAAATTTCTGCAATTTTGCCCCAAAATAAGTGAAATTTCTGCAATTTTGCCCCAAAATAAGGAAAATTTCTGGAATTTTGCCCCACAATTAGGGGAATTTCTGCAATTTTGCTTCAAAATACGGGGAATATCTGCCTTTTTGCCCAAAATAAGGGGAATGCATACCTTTTTGCCATAAAAAAGGGAAATTTCTTCATTTTTGCCCCAAATTAAGGGAAATTTCTGACTTTTTGCCCTGAAATATGTGAAATTTCAGCAATTTTAGCCCAAAATAAGGTGAATTTCTGCCTTTTTGCCCCAAAATAATGGGAATTTCTGCCTTTTTGCCCCAAAATAAGAAAGATTTTTGCCTTTTTTCTCTGAAATAAGTGAAATTTCTGCAATTTTGCCCTATTTAAAGGAAATTTCTGCAATATTTCCCCATAATAAGGGAAATTTCTGGAATTTTGCCCCAAAATAAGGGGAATTTCTGTTTTTTTGCCCCCAAATAAGGGAAATTTCTGCAATTTTGTCCTAAAATAAGGGGAATTTCTGCTTTTTTGCCTCTAAATAAGTGGAATTTCTGTCTTTTTCCCCCAAAACAAAGGGAATTTCTGTCATTTTTGCCCAAAAATAAGGAAAATTTCTGACTTATTTCCCTGAAATAAGTGAAATTTCTGCAAATTTGCCCAAATATAAGGGAAATTTCTGCCTTTTTGCCCCCAAATAAGGGAAATTTCACCCTTTTTACCTCAAAATAAGGGGAATTTCTGAATTTTGGCACAAAATATTAGGAATTTCTGCCTTTTTGCCCCAAAATAAGGATAATTTCTGTATTTTTCCCTAAAATAAGTGAAATTTCTGCAATTGTGCCCCAACATAAATGAAATTTCTGCAATTTTGCCCCAAAATAAGGAAAATTTATGGAATTTTGCCCCACATTTAGGGGAATTTCTGCAATTTTGCTCCAAAATACGGGGAATTTCTGCCTTTTTGCCCGAAATAAGGGGAATGCATAACTTTTTGCCATAAAAAAGGGAAATTTCTTCATTTTTGCCCCAAATTAAGGGAAATTTTTGACTTTTTGCCCTGAAATATGTGAAATTTCTGCAATTTTAGCCCAAAATAAGGTGAATTTTTGCCTTTTTGCCCCAAAATAATGGGAATTTCTGCCTTTTTGCCCCAAATTAAGAAAAATTTTTGCCTCTTTTCTCAGCAATAAGTGAAATTTCTGCAATTTTGCCCTAAAATAAGGGAAATTTCTGCAATTCTTCCCCATAATAAGGGAAATTTCTGGAATTTTGCCACAAAATAAGGGGAATTTCTGGTTTTTGCCCCCAAATAAGGGAAATTTCTGCACTTTTGCCGTAAAATAAGGGGAATTTTTGCTTTTTTGCCTCTAAATAAGTGGAATTTTTGTCTTTTTCCTCCAAAACAAAGGGAATTTCTTTCATTTTTGCCCAAAAATAAGAAAAATTTCTGACTTATTACCCTGAAATAAGTGAAATTTCTGCAATTTTGCCCCAATATAAAGGAAATTTCTGCCTTTTTGCCCCCAAATAAGGGGAATTTCAGCCTTTTTACCTCAAAATAAGGGGAATTTCTGAATTTTGGTACAAAATATTAGGAATTTCTGCCTTTTTGCCCCAAAATCAGGAAAATTTCTGTATTTTTCCCTGAAATAAGTGAAATTTCTGCAATTTTGCCCGAAAATAAGTGAAATTTCTGCAATTTTGCCCCAAAATAAGAGAAATTTCTGGAATTTTGCCCCAAAATAAGTGAATTTCTGAGTTTTGCCCCAAAATAAGGAAAATTTCTGCCTTTTTGCGCCACAATTAGTGAAATTTCTGCAATTTTGCCGTAAAATAAGGGAAATTTCTGCAATTTTTTCTCATAATAAGGGAAATTTCTGCAATTTTGCCACAAAATAAGGGGAATTTCTGTTTTTTTGCCCCACAATTAGGGAAATTTCTGCAATTTTGTTCAAAAATAAGGGAAATTTTTGCCTTTTGCCCCAAAATATGGGGAATTTCTGCCTTTTTGTCTTAAAATAAGAAAAATGCATACCTTTTTGCCATAAAAAAGAGAAATTTCTTCATTTTTGCTCCAAAATAAGGGGAACTTTTGCCTTTTTGCCTCTAAATAAGTGGAATTTCTGTCTTTTTCCCCCAAAACAAAGGGAATTTCTGTCTTTTTTGCCCCAAAATAAGGAAAATTTCTGACTTATAACCCTGAAATAAGTGAAATTTCTGCAAATTTGCCCAAAATAAGAAAAATTTCTGCCTTTTTTCCCCCAAATAAGGGGAATTTCAGCCTTTTTATCTCAAAATAAGGGAAATTTCTGCATTTTTGCAACAAAATATTAGGAATTTCTGCATTTTGTCACAAAATATTAGGAATTTCTGCCTTTTTGCCCCAAAATAAGGAAAATTTCTGCTTTTTTCCCGGAAATAAGTGAAATTTCTGCAAATTTGCCCCAAAAAAAGGGAAATTTCTGCCTTTTGCCCCAAAATAAGGGGAATTTCAGCATTTTACCTCAAAATAAGAATAATTTCTGATTTTTGCACCAAAATATGGAGAATTTCTGCCTTTTTGCCCCAAAATAAGGAAAATTTCTGCCTTTTTTCCCTGAAATAAGTGAAATTTCTGCAATTTTGCTTCAAAATAAGGGAAATTTATGCAATTTTGCCCCAAAATAAGTGAAATTTCTGCAATTTTGCCCCAAAATAAGGAAAATTTCTGGAATTTTGCCCCACAATTAGAGGCATTTCTGCAATTTTGCTTCAAAATACGGGGAATATCTGTCTTTTTGCCCAAAATAAGGGGAATGCATACCTTTTTGCCATAAAAAAGGGAAATTTCTTCATTTTTGCCCCAAATTAAGGGAAATTTCTGACTTTTTGCCCTGAAATATGTGAAATTTCAGCAATTTTAGCCCAAAATAAGGTGAATTTCTGCATTTTTGCCCCAAAATAATGGGAATTTCTGCCTTTTTGCCCCAAAATAAGAAAAATTTTTGCCTTTTTTCTCTGAAATAAGTGAAATTTCTGCAATTTTGCCCTATTTAAAGGAAATTTCTGCAATTTTTCCCCATAATAAGGGAAATTTCTGGAATTTTGCCCCAAAATAAGGGGAATTTCTGTTTTTTTGCCCGTAAATAATGGAAATCTCTGCAATTTTGCCCTAAAATAAGGGGAATTTCTGCTCTTTTGCCTCTAAATAAGTGGAATTTCTGTCTTTTTCCCCTCAAAAAAGGGAATTTCTGTCATTTTTGCCCCAAAATAAGGAAAATTTCAGACTTATTACCCTGAAATGAGTGAAATTTCTGCAATTTTGCCCCAATATAAGGGAAATTTCTTCCTATTTGCCCCCAAATAAGGGGAATTTCAGCCTTTTTACCTCAAAATAAAGGGAATTTCTGAATTTTGGCACAAAATATTAGGATTTTCTGCCTTTTTGCCCCAAAATAAAAAAATTTCTGCCTTTTTTCCCTGAAATAAGAGAAATTTCTGCAATTTTGCCCCAAAATAAGTAAAATTTCTACACTTTTGCCCCAAAATAAGGGAAGTTTCTGGAATTTTGCCCCAAAATAAGTGGAATTTCTGATTTTGGCCCCAAAATAAGGAGAATTTCTGCCTTTTTGCCCCACAATTAGGGGAATTTCTGCAATTTTGCTCCAAAATACGGGGAATTTCTGCCTTTTTGCCCGAAATAAGGGGAATGCATAACTTTTTGCAATAAAAAAGGGAAATTTCTTCATATTTGCCCCAAATTAAGGGAAATTTCTGTCTTTTTGCTCTGAAATATGTGAAATTTCTGCAATTTTAGCCCAAAATAAGGTGAATTTCTGCCTTTTTGCCCCAAAATAATGGGAATTTCTGCCTTTTTGCCCTAAAATAAGACAAATTTTTGCCTTTTTTCTCTGAAATAAGTGAAATTTCTGCAATTTTGTCCTAAAATAAAGGAAATTTCTGCAATTCTTCCCCATAATAAGGGAAATTTCTGGAATTTTGCCACAAAATAAGGGGAATTTCTGTTTTTTTGCCCCCAAATAAGGGAAATTTCTGCAATTTTGCCCTAAAATAAGGGGAATTTCTGCTTTTTGCCTCTAAATAAGTGGAATTTCTGTCTCTTTCCCCCAAAACAAAGGGAATTTCTGTCATTTTTGCCCAAAATAAGGAAAATTTCTGACTTATTACCCTGAAATAAGTGAAATTTCTGCAAATTTGCCCAAATATAAGGGAAATTTCTGCCTTTTTGCCCCCAAATAAGGGGAATTTCAGCCTTTTTACCTCAAAATAAGGGGAATTTCTGAATTTTGGCACAAAATATTAGGAATTTCTGCCTTTTTGCCCCAAAATAAGGAAAATTTCTGTATTTTTCCCTGAAATAAGTGAAATTTCTGCAATTGTGCCCCAACATAAATGAAATTTCTGCAATTTTGCCTCAAAATAAGGAAAATTTCTGGAATTTTGCCCCACAATAAGGGGAATTTCTGCAATTTTGCTCCAAAATACGGGGAATTTCTGCCTTTTGCCCGAAATAAGGGGAATGCATAACTTTTTGCCATAAAAAAGGGAAATTTCTTCATTTTTGCCCAAAATTAAGGGAAATTTCTGACTTTTTGCCCTGAAATATGTGAAATTTTTGCAATTTTAGCCCAAAATAAGGTGAATTTCTGCCTTTTTGCCCCAAAATAATGGGAATTTCTGCCTTTTTGCCCTAAAATAAGACAAATTTTTGCCTTTTTTCTCTGAAATAAGTGAAATTTCTGCAATTTTGTCCTAAAATAAAGGAAATTTCTGCAATTCTTCCCCATAATAAGGGAAATTTCTGGAATTTTGCCACAAAATAAGGGGAATTTCTGTTTTTTTGCCCCCAAATAAGGGAAATTTCTGCAATTTTGCCCTAAAATAAGGGGAATTTTTGCTTTTTGCCTCTAAATAAGTGGAATTTTTGTCTTTTTCCCCAAAAACAAAGGGAATTTCTGTCATTTTTGCCCAAAAATAAGAAAAAATTCTTACTTATTACCCTGAATTAAGTGAAATTTCTGCAATTTTGCCCCAATATAAAGGAAATTTCTGCCTTTTTGCCCCCAAATAAGGGGAATTTCAGCCTTTTTACCTCAAAATAAGGGGAATATCTGAATTTTGGCACAAAATATTAGGAATTTCTGCCTTTTTGCCCCAAAATAAGGAAAATTTCTGTATTTTTCCCTGAAATAAGTGAAATTTCTGCAATTTTGCCCCAAAATAAGTGAAATTTCTGCAATTTTGCCCCAAAATAAGAGAAATTTCTGGAATTTTGCCCCAAAATAAGTGGAATTTCTGAGTTTTGCCCCAAAATATGGAAAATTTCTGCCTTTTTGCGCCACAATTAGTGAAATTTCTGCAATTTTGCCGTAAAATAAGGGAAATTTCTGCAATTTTTTCTCATAATAAGGGAAATTTCTGCAATTTTGCCCCAAAATAAGGGGAATTTCTGTTTTTTTGCCCCACAATTGGGGAAATTTCTGCAATTTTGTTCAAAAATAAGGGAAATTTCTGCCTTTTGCCCCAAAATATGGGGAATTTCTGCTTTTTGTCTTAAAATAAGAAAAATGCATACCTTTTTGCCATAAAAAAGAGAAATTTCTTCATTTTTGCTCCAAAATGAGGGGAACTTTTGCCTTTTTGCCTCTAAATAAGTGGAATTTCTGTCTTTTTCCCCCAAAACAAAGGGAATTTCTGTCTTTTTTGCCCCAAAATAAGGAAAATTTCTGACTTATAACCCTGAAATAAGTGAAATTTCTGCAAATTTGCCCCAAAATAAGAAAAATTTCTGCCTTTTTGCCCCCAAATAAGGGGAATTTCAGCCTTTTTATCTCAAAATAAGGGAAATTTCTGCATTTTTGCGACAAAATATTAGGAATTTCTGCATTTTTGCCACAAAATATTAGGAATTTCTGCCTTTTTGCCCCAAAATAAGGAAAATTTCTGTATTTTTCCCTGAAATAAGTGAAATTTCTGCAATTGTGCCCCAACATAATTGAAATTTCTGCAATTTTGCCTCAAAATAAGGAAAATTTCTGGAATTTTGCCCCACAATTAGGGGATTTCTGCAATTTTGCTCCAAAATACGGGGAATTTCTGCCTTTTTGCCCGAAATAAGGGGAATGCATAACTTTTTGCCATAAAAAAGGGAAATTTCTTCATTTTTGCCCCAAATTAAAAGAAATTTCTGACTTTTTGCCCTGAAATATGTGAAATTTTTGCAATTTTAGCCCAAAATAAGGTGAATTTCTGCCTTTTTGCCCCAAAATAATGGGAATTTCTGCCTTTTTGCCCCAAAATAAGAAAAATTTTTGCCTCTTTTCTCAGCAATAAGTGAAATTTCTGCAATTTTGCCCTAAAATAAGGGAAATTTCTGCAATTCTTCCCCATAATAAGGGAAATTTCTGGAATTTTGCCACAAAATAAGGGGAATTTCTGTTTTTTTGCCCCCAAATAAAGGAAATTTCTGCAATTTTGCCCTAAAATAAGGGGAATTTCTGCTTTTTTGCCTCTAAATAAGTGGAATTTTTGTCTTTTTCCCCCAAAACAAAGGGAATTTCTGTCATTTTTGCCCAAAAATAAGAAAAATTTCTGACTTATTACCCTGAAATAAGTCAAGTTTCTGCAATTTTGCCCGAATATAAAGGAAATTTCTGCCTTTTTGCCCCCAAATAAGGGGAATTTCAGCCTTTTTACCTCAAAATAATAGGAATTTCTGAATTTTGGCACAAAATATTAGGAATTTCTGCCTTTTTGCCCCAAAATAAGGAAAATTTCTGCCTTTTTTCCTGGAAATAAGTGAAATTTCTGCAAATTTGCCCCAAAAAAAGGGAAATTTCTGCCTTTTGCCCCCAAATAAGGGGAATTTCAGCATTTTTCCTCAAAATAAGGGAAATTTCTGATTTTTGCACCAAAATATGGAGAATTTCTGCCTTTTTGCCCCAAAATAAGGAAAATTTCTGCCTTTTTTCCCTGAAATAAGTGAAATTTCTGCAATTTTGCTCCAAAATAAGTGAAATTTCTGCAATTTTGCCACAAAATAAGGAAAATTTCTGGAATTTTGCCCCACAATTAGGGGAATTTCTGCAATTTTGCTCCAAAATACGGGGAATTTCTGCCTTTTTGCCCAAAATAAGGAAAATGCATACCTTTTTGCCATAAAAAAGGGAAAATTCTTCATTTTTGCCCCAAATTAAGGGAAATTTCTGAATTTTTGCCCTGAAATATGTTAAATTTCTGCAATTTTAGCCCAAAATAAGGTGAATTTCTGCCTTTTTGCCCCAAAATAATGGGAATTTCTGCCTTTTTGCCCCAAAATAAGAAAAATTTTTGCCTTTTTTCTCTGAAATAACTGAAATTTCTGCAATTTTGCCCTAAAATAAGGAAAATTTCTGCAATTTTTTCCCATAATAAGGGAAATTTCTGGAATTTTGCCACAAAATAAGGGGAATTTCTGTTTTTTGCCCCACAATTCGGGAAATTTCTGCAATTTTGCCCCAAAATAAGGGGAATTTCTGCAATTTTTCCCCATAATAAGGGAAATTTCTGGAATTTTGCCACAAAATAAGGGGAATTTCTGTTTTTTTGCCCCCAAATAAAAGAAATTTCTGCAATTTTGCCCTAAAATAAGGGGAATTTCTACTTTTTTGCCTCTAAATAAGTGGAATTTCTGTCTTTTTCCCCAAAACAAAGGGAATTTCTGTCATTTTTACCCCAAAATAAGGAAAATTTCTGACTTATTACCCTGAAATAAGTGAAATTTCTGCAATTTTGTGCCAATATAAGGGAAATTTCTGCGTTTTTGCCCCCAAATAAAGGGAATTTCAGCCTTTTTACCTCAAAATAAGGGGAATTTCTTAATTTTGGCACATAATATTAGGAATTTCTGCCTTTTTGCCCCAAAATAAAACAAATTTCTGTCTTTTTTCCCTGATATAAGTGAAATTTCTGCAATTTTGCCACAAAAATAGGGAAATTTCTGCCTTTTGCCCCAAAATAAGGGGAATTTCAGCATTTTACCTCAAAATAAGGGGAATTTCTGCCTTTTTGCCCCAAAATAAGGAAAATTTCTGCCTTTTTTCCCTGAAATAAGTAAAATTTTTGCAATTTTGCCCCAAAATAAGTGAAAATTTTGCAATTTTGGCCCAAAATAAGTGAAATTTATGCAATTTTGCCCCAAAATAAGAAAAATTTCTGGAATTTTGCCCCACACTTAGGGAAATTTCTGCAATTTTGCTCCAAAATACGGGGAATTTCTGCCTTTTTGCCCGAAATAAGGGGAATGCATACCTTTGTGCCATAAAAAAGGGAAATTTCTTCATTTCTGCCCCAAATTAAGGGAAATTTCTGACTTCTTGCCCTGAAATATGTGAAATTTCTGCAATTTTAGCCCAAAATAAGGTGAATTTCTCCCTTTTTGCCCCAAAGTAATGGGAATTTCTGCGTTTTTGCCCCAAAATAAAAAAATTTTTGCCTTTTTTCTCTGAAATAAGTGAAATTTCTGCAATTTTGCCCTAAAATAAGGGAAATTTCTGCAATTTTTCCCCATAATAAGGGAAATTTCTGGAATTTTGCCACAAAATAAAAAAAATTTCTGTTTTTTGCCCCCAAATAAGGGATATTTCTGCAATTTTGCCCTAAAATAAGGGGAATTTCTGCTTTTTTGCCTCTAAATAAGTGGAATTTCTGTCTTTTTCCCCCAAAACAAAGGGAATTTCTGTCATTTTTGCCCCAAAATAAGGGGAATATCTGTTATTTGCCCCACAATTAGGGAAATTTCTGCAATTTTGCCCCCAAATAAGGGAAATTTCTGCCTTTTGCCCCAAAATATGGGGAATTTCTGCCTTTTTGTCTGAAAATAAGAAGAATGCATACCTTTTTGCCATAAAAAGGGAAATTTCTTCATTTTTGCTCCAAAATAAGGGGAACTTTTGCCTTTTTGCCTCTAAATAAGTGGAATTTCTGTCTTTTTCCCCCAAAACAAAGGGAATTTCTGTCTTTTTGCCCCAAAATAAGGAAAATTTCTGACTTATAACCCCGAAATAAGTGAAATTTCTGCAAATTTGCCCCAAAATAAGAAAAATTTCTGCCTTTTTGCCTCCAAATAAGGGGAATTTCAGCCTTTTTTTCTCAAAAAAAGGGAATTTTCTGCATTTTTGCAACAAAATATTAGGAATTTCTGCATTTTTGCCACAAAATATTAGGAATTTCTGCCTTTTTGCCCCAAAATAAGGAAAATTTCTGCCTTTTTTCCTGGAAATAAGTGAAATTTCTGCAAATTTGCCCCCAAAAAAGGGAAATTTCTGCCTTTTGCCCCAAAATAAGGGGAATTTCAGCATTTTTCCTCAAAATAAGGGAAATTTCTGATTTTTGCACCAAAATATGGAGAATTTCTGCCTTTTTGCCCCAAAATAAGGAAAATTTCTGCCTTTTTTCCCTGAAATAAGTGAAATTTCTGCAATTTTGCTCCAAAATAAGTGAAATTTCTGCAATTTTGCCACAAAATAAGGAAAATTTCTGGAATTTTGCCCCACAATTAGGGGAATTTCTGCAATTTTGCTCCAAAATACGGGGAATTTCTGCCTTTTTGCCCAAAATAAGGAAAATGCATACCTTTTTGCCATAAAAAAGGGAAAATTCTTCATTTTTGCCCCAAATTAAGGGAAATTTCTGAATTTTTGCCCTGAAATATGTTAAATTTCTGCAATTTTAGCCCAAAATAAGGTGAATTTCTGCCTTTTTGCCCCAAAATAATGGGAATTTCTGCCTTTTTGCCCCAAAATAAGAAAAATTTTTGCCTTTTTTCTCTGAAATAACTGAAATTTCTGCAATTTTGCCCTAAAATAAGGAAAATTTCTGCAATTTTTTCCCATAATAAGGGAAATTTCTGGAATTTTGCCACAAAATAAGGGGAATTTCTGTTTTTTGCCCCACAATTCGGGAAATTTCTGCAATTTTGCCCCAAAATAAGGGGAATTTCTGCAATTTTTCCCCATAATAAGGGAAATTTCTGGAATTTTGCCACAAAATAAGGGGAATTTCTGTTTTTTTGCCCCCAAATAAAAGAAATTTCTGCAATTTTGCCCTAAAATAAGGGGAATTTCTACTTTTTTGCCTCTAAATAAGTGGAATTTCTGTCTTTTTCCCCAAAACAAAGGGAATTTCTGTCATTTTTACCCCAAAATAAGGAAAATTTCTGACTTATTACCCTGAAATAAGTGAAATTTCTGCAATTTTGTGCCAATATAAGGGAAATTTCTGCGTTTTTGCCCCCAAATAAAGGGAATTTCAGCCTTTTTACCTCAAAATAAGGGGAATTTCTTAATTTTGGCACATAATATTAGGAATTTCTGCCTTTTTGCCCCAAAATAAAACAAATTTCTGTCTTTTTTCCCTGATATAAGTGAAATTTCTGCAATTTTGCCACAAAATAAGAAAAATTTCTAAAATTTTGCCCCAAAATAAGGGAAATTTCTGGAATTTTGCCCCAAAATAAGTGGAATTTCTGAGTTTGGCCCCAAAATAAGGAGAATTTCTGCCTTTTTGCCCCACAATTAGTGAAATTTCTGCAATTTTGCCCTAAAATAAGGGAAATTTCTGCAATTTTTCCCCATAATAAGGGAAATTTCTGCAATTTTGCTTCAAAATAAGGGGAATTTCTGTTTTTTGCCCCACAATTAGGGAAATTTCTGCAATTTTGCCCCAAAATATTCAGAATTTCTGCCTTTTGCCCCAAAATATGGGGAATTTCTGCCTTTTTGTCCGAAAATAAGAAAAATGCATACCTTTTTTCCCTAAAAAAGGGAAATTTCTTCATTTTTGCTCCAAAATAAGGGGAACTTTTGCCTTTTTGCCTCCTAATAAGTGGAATTTCTGTTTTTTTCCCCCAAAACAAAGAAAATTTCTGTCTTTTTTGCCCCAAAATAAGGAAAATTTCTGACTTATTACCATGAAATAAGTGAAATTTCTGCAAATTTGCCCCAAAAATAGGGAAATTTCTGCCTTTTGCCCCAAAATAAGGGGAATTTCAGCATTTTACCTCAAAATAAGGGGAATTTCTGCCTTTTTGCCCCAAAATAAGGAAAATTTCTGCCTTTTTTCCCTGAAATAAGTAAAATTTTTGCAATTTTGCCCCAAAATAAGTGAAAATTTTGCAATTTTGGCCCAAAATAAGTGAAATTTATGCAATTTTGCCCCAAAATAAGAAAAATTTCTGGAATTTTGCCCCACACTTAGGGAAATTTCTGCAATTTTGCTCCAAAATACGGGGAATTTCTGCCTTTTTGCCCGAAATAAGGGGAATGCATACCTTTGTGCCATAAAAAAGGGAAATTTCTTCATTTCTGCCCCAAATTAAGGGAAATTTCTGACTTCTTGCCCTGAAATATGTGAAATTTCTGCAATTTTAGCCCAAAATAAGGTGAATTTCTCCCTTTTTGCCCCAAAGTAATGGGAATTTCTGCGTTTTTGCCCCAAAATAAAAAAATTTTTGCCTTTTTTCTCTGAAATAAGTGAAATTTCTGCAATTTTGCCCTAAAATAAGGGAAATTTCTGCAATTTTTCCCCATAATAAGGGAAATTTCTGGAATTTTGCCACAAAATAAAAAAAATTTCTGTTTTTTGCCCCCAAATAAGGGATATTTCTGCAATTTTGCCCTAAAATAAGGGGAATTTCTGCTTTTTTGCCTCTAAATAAGTGGAATTTCTGTCTTTTTCCCCCAAAACAAAGGGAATTTCTGTCATTTTTGCCCCAAAATAAGGGGAATATCTGTTATTTGCCCCACAATTAGGGAAATTTCTGCAATTTTGCCCCCAAATAAGGGAAATTTCTGCCTTTTGCCCCAAAATATGGGGAATTTCTGCCTTTTTGTCTGAAAATAAGAAGAATGCATACCTTTTTGCCATAAAAAGGGAAATTTCTTCATTTTTGCTCCAAAATAAGGGGAACTTTTGCCTTTTTGCCTCTAAATAAGTGGAATTTCTGTCTTTTTCCCCCAAAACAAAGGGAATTTCTGTCTTTTTGCCCCAAAATAAGGAAAATTTCTGACTTATAACCCCGAAATAAGTGAAATTTCTGCAAATTTGCCCCAAAATAAGAAAAATTTCTGCCTTTTTGCCTCCAAATAAGGGGAATTTCAGCCTTTTTTTCTCAAAAAAAGGGAATTTTCTGCATTTTTGCAACAAAATATTAGGAATTTCTGCATTTTTGCCACAAAATATTAGGAATTTCTGCCTTTTTGCCCCAAAATAAGGAAAATTTCTGCCTTTTTTCCTGGAAATAAGTGAAATTTCTGCAAATTTGCCCCCAAAAAAGGGAAATTTCTGCCTTTTGCCCCAAAATAAGGGGAATTTCAGCATTTTTCCTCAAAATAAGGGAAATTTCTGATTTTTGCACCAAAATATGGAGAATTTCTGCCTTTTTGCCCCAAAATAAGGAAAATTTCTGCCTTTTTTCCCTGAAATAAGTGAAATTTCTGCAATTTTGCTCCAAAATAAGTGAAATTTCTGCAATTTTGCCACAAAATAAGGAAAATTTCTGGAATTTTGCCCCACAATTAGGGGAATTTCTGCAATTTTGCTCCAAAATACGGGGAATTTCTGCCTTTTTGCCCAAAATAAGGAAAATGCATACCTTTTTGCCATAAAAAAGGGAAAATTCTTCATTTTTGCCCCAAATTAAGGGAAATTTCTGAATTTTTGCCCTGAAATATGTTAAATTTCTGCAATTTTAGCCCAAAATAAGGTGAATTTCTGCCTTTTTGCCCCAAAATAATGGGAATTTCTGCCTTTTTGCCCCAAAATAAGAAAAATTTTTGCCTTTTTTCTCTGAAATAACTGAAATTTCTGCAATTTTGCCCTAAAATAAGGAAAATTTCTGCAATTTTTTCCCATAATAAGGGAAATTTCTGGAATTTTGCCACAAAATAAGGGGAATTTCTGTTTTTTGCCCCACAATTCGGGAAATTTCTGCAATTTTGCCCCAAAATAAGGGGAATTTCTGCAATTTTTCCCCATAATAAGGGAAATTTCTGGAATTTTGCCACAAAATAAGGGGAATTTCTGTTTTTTTGCCCCCAAATAAAAGAAATTTCTGCAATTTTGCCCTAAAATAAGGGGAATTTCTACTTTTTTGCCTCTAAATAAGTGGAATTTCTGTCTTTTTCCCCAAAACAAAGGGAATTTCTGTCATTTTTACCCCAAAATAAGGAAAATTTCTGACTTATTACCCTGAAATAAGTGAAATTTCTGCAATTTTGTGCCAATATAAGGGAAATTTCTGCGTTTTTGCCCCCAAATAAAGGGAATTTCAGCCTTTTTACCTCAAAATAAGGGGAATTTCTTAATTTTGGCACATAATATTAGGAATTTCTGCCTTTTTGCCCCAAAATAAAACAAATTTCTGTCTTTTTTCCCTGATATAAGTGAAATTTCTGCAATTTTGCCACAAAAATAGGGAAATTTCTGCCTTTTGCCCCAAAATAAGGGGAATTTCAGCATTTTACCTCAAAATAAGGGGAATTTCTGCCTTTTTGCCCCAAAATAAGGAAAATTTCTGCCTTTTTTCCCTGAAATAAGTAAAATTTTTGCAATTTTGCCCCAAAATAAGTGAAAATTTTGCAATTTTGGCCCAAAATAAGTGAAATTTATGCAATTTTGCCCCAAAATAAGAAAAATTTCTGGAATTTTGCCCCACACTTAGGGAAATTTCTGCAATTTTGCTCCAAAATACGGGGAATTTCTGCCTTTTTGCCCGAAATAAGGGGAATGCATACCTTTGTGCCATAAAAAAGGGAAATTTCTTCATTTCTGCCCCAAATTAAGGGAAATTTCTGACTTCTTGCCCTGAAATATGTGAAATTTCTGCAATTTTAGCCCAAAATAAGGTGAATTTCTCCCTTTTTGCCCCAAAGTAATGGGAATTTCTGCGTTTTTGCCCCAAAATAAAAAAATTTTTGCCTTTTTTCTCTGAAATAAGTGAAATTTCTGCAATTTTGCCCTAAAATAAGGGAAATTTCTGCAATTTTTCCCCATAATAAGGGAAATTTCTGGAATTTTGCCACAAAATAAAAAAAATTTCTGTTTTTTGCCCCCAAATAAGGGATATTTCTGCAATTTTGCCCTAAAATAAGGGGAATTTCTGCTTTTTTGCCTCTAAATAAGTGGAATTTCTGTCTTTTTCCCCCAAAACAAAGGGAATTTCTGTCATTTTTGCCCCAAAATAAGGGGAATATCTGTTATTTGCCCCACAATTAGGGAAATTTCTGCAATTTTGCCCCCAAATAAGGGAAATTTCTGCCTTTTGCCCCAAAATATGGGGAATTTCTGCCTTTTTGTCTGAAAATAAGAAGAATGCATACCTTTTTGCCATAAAAAGGGAAATTTCTTCATTTTTGCTCCAAAATAAGGGGAACTTTTGCCTTTTTGCCTCTAAATAAGTGGAATTTCTGTCTTTTTCCCCCAAAACAAAGGGAATTTCTGTCTTTTTGCCCCAAAATAAGGAAAATTTCTGACTTATAACCCCGAAATAAGTGAAATTTCTGCAAATTTGCCCCAAAATAAGAAAAATTTCTGCCTTTTTGCCTCCAAATAAGGGGAATTTCAGCCTTTTTTTCTCAAAAAAAGGGAATTTTCTGCATTTTTGCAACAAAATATTAGGAATTTCTGCATTTTTGCCACAAAATATTAGGAATTTCTGCCTTTTTGCCCCAAAATAAGGAAAATTTCTGCCTTTTTTCCTGGAAATAAGTGAAATTTCTGCAAATTTGCCCCCAAAAAAGGGAAATTTCTGCCTTTTGCCCCAAAATAAGGGGAATTTCAGCATTTTTCCTCAAAATAAGGGAAATTTCTGATTTTTGCACCAAAATATGGAGAATTTCTGCCTTTTTGCCCCAAAATAAGGAAAATTTCTGCCTTTTTTCCCTGAAATAAGTGAAATTTCTGCAATTTTGCTCCAAAATAAGTGAAATTTCTGCAATTTTGCCACAAAATAAGGAAAATTTCTGGAATTTTGCCCCACAATTAGGGGAATTTCTGCAATTTTGCTCCAAAATACGGGGAATTTCTGCCTTTTTGCCCAAAATAAGGAAAATGCATACCTTTTTGCCATAAAAAAGGGAAAATTCTTCATTTTTGCCCCAAATTAAGGGAAATTTCTGAATTTTTGCCCTGAAATATGTTAAATTTCTGCAATTTTAGCCCAAAATAAGGTGAATTTCTGCCTTTTTGCCCCAAAATAATGGGAATTTCTGCCTTTTTGCCCCAAAATAAGAAAAATTTTTGCCTTTTTTCTCTGAAATAACTGAAATTTCTGCAATTTTGCCCTAAAATAAGGAAAATTTCTGCAATTTTTTCCCATAATAAGGGAAATTTCTGGAATTTTGCCACAAAATAAGGGGAATTTCTGTTTTTTGCCCCACAATTCGGGAAATTTCTGCAATTTTGCCCCAAAATAAGGGGAATTTCTGCAATTTTTCCCCATAATAAGGGAAATTTCTGGAATTTTGCCACAAAATAAGGGGAATTTCTGTTTTTTTGCCCCCAAATAAAAGAAATTTCTGCAATTTTGCCCTAAAATAAGGGGAATTTCTACTTTTTTGCCTCTAAATAAGTGGAATTTCTGTCTTTTTCCCCAAAACAAAGGGAATTTCTGTCATTTTTACCCCAAAATAAGGAAAATTTCTGACTTATTACCCTGAAATAAGTGAAATTTCTGCAATTTTGTGCCAATATAAGGGAAATTTCTGCGTTTTTGCCCCCAAATAAAGGGAATTTCAGCCTTTTTACCTCAAAATAAGGGGAATTTCTTAATTTTGGCACATAATATTAGGAATTTCTGCCTTTTTGCCCCAAAATAAAACAAATTTCTGTCTTTTTTCCCTGATATAAGTGAAATTTCTGCAATTTTGCCACAAAATAAGAAAAATTTCTAAAATTTTGCCCCAAAATAAGGGAAATTTCTGGAATTTTGCCCCAAAATAAGTGGAATTTCTGAGTTTGGCCCCAAAATAAGGAGAATTTCTGCCTTTTTGCCCCACAATTAGTGAAATTTCTGCAATTTTGCCCTAAAATAAGGGAAATTTCTGCAATTTTTCCCCATAATAAGGGAAATTTCTGCAATTTTGCTTCAAAATAAGGGGAATTTCTGTTTTTTGCCCCACAATTAGGGAAATTTCTGCAATTTTGCCCCAAAATATTCAGAATTTCTGCCTTTTGCCCCAAAATATGGGGAATTTCTGCCTTTTTGTCCGAAAATAAGAAAAATGCATACCTTTTTTCCCTAAAAAAGGGAAATTTCTTCATTTTTGCTCCAAAATAAGGGGAACTTTTGCCTTTTTGCCTCCTAATAAGTGGAATTTCTGTTTTTTTCCCCCAAAACAAAGAAAATTTCTGTCTTTTTTGCCCCAAAATAAGGAAAATTTCTGACTTATTACCATGAAATAAGTGAAATTTCTGCAAATTTGCCCCAAAAATAGGGAAATTTCTGCCTTTTGCCCCAAAATAAGGGGAATTTCAGCATTTTACCTCAAAATAAGGGGAATTTCTGCCTTTTTGCCCCAAAATAAGGAAAATTTCTGCCTTTTTTCCCTGAAATAAGTAAAATTTTTGCAATTTTGCCCCAAAATAAGTGAAAATTTTGCAATTTTGGCCCAAAATAAGTGAAATTTATGCAATTTTGCCCCAAAATAAGAAAAATTTCTGGAATTTTGCCCCACACTTAGGGAAATTTCTGCAATTTTGCTCCAAAATACGGGGAATTTCTGCCTTTTTGCCCGAAATAAGGGGAATGCATACCTTTGTGCCATAAAAAAGGGAAATTTCTTCATTTCTGCCCCAAATTAAGGGAAATTTCTGACTTCTTGCCCTGAAATATGTGAAATTTCTGCAATTTTAGCCCAAAATAAGGTGAATTTCTCCCTTTTTGCCCCAAAGTAATGGGAATTTCTGCGTTTTTGCCCCAAAATAAAAAAATTTTTGCCTTTTTTCTCTGAAATAAGTGAAATTTCTGCAATTTTGCCCTAAAATAAGGGAAATTTCTGCAATTTTTCCCCATAATAAGGGAAATTTCTGGAATTTTGCCACAAAATAAAAAAAATTTCTGTTTTTTGCCCCCAAATAAGGGATATTTCTGCAATTTTGCCCTAAAATAAGGGGAATTTCTGCTTTTTTGCCTCTAAATAAGTGGAATTTCTGTCTTTTTCCCCCAAAACAAAGGGAATTTCTGTCATTTTTGCCCCAAAATAAGGGGAATATCTGTTATTTGCCCCACAATTAGGGAAATTTCTGCAATTTTGCCCCCAAATAAGGGAAATTTCTGCCTTTTGCCCCAAAATATGGGGAATTTCTGCCTTTTTGTCTGAAAATAAGAATGCATACCTTTTTGCCATAAAAAGGGAAATTTCTTCATTTTTGCTCCAAAATAAGGGGAACTTTTGCCTTTTTGCCTCTAAATAAGTGGAATTTCTGTCTTTTTCCCCCAAAACAAAGGGAATTTCTGTCTTTTTGCCCCAAAATAAGGAAAATTTCTGACTTATAACCCCGAAATAAGTGAAATTTCTGCAAATTTGCCCCAAATTAAAAAAAAATTCTGCCTTTTTGCCTCCAAATAAGGGGAATTTCAGCCTTTTTTTCTCAAAAAAAAAGAATTTTCTGCATTTTTGCAACAAAATATTAGGAATTTCTGCATTTTTGCCACAAAATATTAGGAATTTCTGCCTTTTTGCCCCAAAATAAGGAAAATTTCTGCCTTTTTTCCTGGAAATAAGTGAAATTTCTGCAAATTTGCCCCAAAAAAAGGGAAATTTCTGCCTTTTGCCCCAAAATAAGGGGAATTTCAGCATTTTTCCTCAAAATAAGGGAAATTTCTGATTTTTGCACCAAAATATGGAGAATTTCTGCCTTTTTGCCCCAAAATAAGGAAAATTTCTGCCTTTTTTCCCTGAAATAAGTGAAATTTCTGCAATTTTGCTCCAAAATAAGTGAAATTTCTGCAATTTTGCCACAAAATAAGGAAAATTTCTGGAATTTTGCCCCACAATTAGGGGAATTTCTGCAATTTTGCTCCAAAATACGGGGAATTTCTGCCTTTTTGCCCAAAATAAGGAAAATGCATACCTTTTTGCCATAAAAAAGGGAAAATTCTTCATTTTTGCCCCAAATTAAGGGAAATTTCTGAATTTTTGCCCTGAAATATGTTAAATTTCTGCAATTTTAGCCCAAAATAAGGTGAATTTCTGCCTTTTTGCCCCAAAATAATGGGAATTTCTGCCTTTTTGCCCCAAAATAAGAAAAATTTTTGCCTTTTTTCTCTGAAATAACTGAAATTTCTGCAATTTTGCCCTAAAATAAGGAAAATTTCTGCAATTTTTTCCCATAATAAGGGAAATTTCTGGAATTTTGCCACAAAATAAGGGGAATTTCTGTTTTTTGCCCCACAATTCGGGAAATTTCTGCAATTTTGCCCCAAAATAAGGGGAATTTCTGCAATTTTTCCCCATAATAAGGGAAATTTCTGGAATTTTGCCACAAAATAAGGGGAATTTCTGTTTTTTTGCCCCCAAATAAAAGAAATTTCTGCAATTTTGCCCTAAAATAAGGGGAATTTCTACTTTTTTGCCTCTAAATAAGTGGAATTTCTGTCTTTTTCCCCAAAACAAAGGGAATTTCTGTCATTTTTACCCCAAAATAAGGAAAATTTCTGACTTATTACCCTGAAATAAGTGAAATTTCTGCAATTTTGTGCCAATATAAGGGAAATTTCTGCGTTTTTGCCCCCAAATAAGGGGAATTTCAGCCTTTTTACCTCAAAATAAGGGGAATTTCTTAATTTTGGCACATAATATTAGGAATTTCTGCCTTTTTGCCCCAAAATAAAACAAATTTCTGTCTTTTTTCCCTGAAATAAGTGAAATTTCTGCAATTTTGCCACAAAATAAGAAAAATTTCTAAAATTTTGCCCCAAAATAAGGGAAATTTCTGGAATTTTGCCCCAAAATAAGTGGAATTTCTGAGTTTGGCCCCAAAATAAGGAGAATTTCTGCCTTTTTGCCCCACAATTAGTGAAATTTCTGCAATTTTGCCCTAAAATAAGGGAAATTTCTGCAATTTTTCCCCATAATAAGGGAAATTTCTGCAATTTTGCTTCAAAATAAGGGGAATTTCTGTTTTTTGCCCCACAATTAGGGAAATTTCTGCAATTTTGCCCCAAAATATTCAGAATTTCTGCCTTTTGCCCCAAAATATGGGGAATTTCTGCCTTTTTGTCCGAAAATAAGAAAAATGCATACCTTTTTTCCCTAAAAAAGGGAAATTTCTTCATTTTTGCTCCAAAATAAGGGGAACTTTTGCCTTTTTGCCTCCTAATAAGTGGAATTTCTGTTTTTTTCCCCCAAAACAAAGAAAATTTCTGTCTTTTTTGCCCCAAAATAAGGAAAATTTCTGACTTATTACCATGAAATAAGTGAAATTTCTGCAAATTTGCCCCAAAAATAGGGAAATTTCTGCCTTTTGCCCCAAAATAAGGGGAATTTCAGCATTTTACCTCAAAATAAGGGGAATTTCTGCCTTTTTGCCCCAAAATAAGGAAAATTTCTGCCTTTTTTCCCTGAAATAAGTAAAATTTTTGCAATTTTGCCCCAAAATAAGTGAAAATTTTGCAATTTTGGCCCAAAATAAGTGAAATTTATGCAATTTTGCCCCAAAATAAGAAAAATTTCTGGAATTTTGCCCCACACTTAGGGAAATTTCTGCAATTTTGCTCCAAAATACGGGAAATTTCTGCCTTTTTGCCCGAAATAAGGGGAATGCATACCTTTGTGCCATAAAAAAGGGAAATTTCTTCATTTCTGCCCCAAATTAAGGGAAATTTCTGACTTCTTGCCCTGAAATATGTGAAATTTCTGCAATTTTAGCCCAAAATAAGGTGAATTTCTCCCTTTTTGCCCCAAAGTAATGGGAATTTCTGCGTTTTTGCCCCAAAATAAAAAAATTTTTGCCTTTTTTCTCTGAAATAAGTGAAATTTCTGCAATTTTGCCCTAAAATAAGGGAAATTTCTGCAATTTTTCCCCATAATAAGGGAAATTTCTGGAATTTTGCCACAAAATAAAAAAAATTTCTGTTTTTTGCCCCCAAATAAGGGATATTTCTGCAATTTTGCCCTAAAATAAGGGGAATTTCTGCTTTTTTGCCTCTAAATAAGTGGAATTTCTGTCTTTTTCCCCCAAAACAAAGGGAATTTCTGTCATTTTTGCCCCAAAATAAGGGGAATATCTGTTATTTGCCCCACAATTAGGGAAATTTCTGCAATTTTGCCCCCAAATAAGGGAAATTTCTGCCTTTTGCCCCAAAATATGGGGAATTTCTGCCTTTTTGTCTGAAAATAAGAAGAATGCATACCTTTTTGCCATAAAAAGGGAAATTTCTTCATTTTTGCTCCAAAATAAGGGGAACTTTTGCCTTTTTGCCTCTAAATAAGTGGAATTTCTGTCTTTTTCCCCCAAAACAAAGGGAATTTCTGTCTTTTTGCCCCAAAATAAGGAAAATTTCTGACTTATAACCCCGAAATAAGTGAAATTTCTGCAAATTTGCCCCAAATTAAGAAAAATTTCTGCCTTTTTGCCTCCAAATAAGGGGAATTTCAGCCTTTTTTTCTCAAAAAAAAAGAATTTTCTGCATTTTTGCAACAAAATATTAGGAATTTCTGCATTTTTGCCACAAAATATTAGGAATTTCTGCCTTTTTGCCCCAAAATAAGGAAAATTTCTGCCTTTTTTCCTGGAAATAAGTGAAATTTCTGCAAATTTGCCCCAAAAAAAGGGAAATTTCTGCCTTTTGCCCCAAAATAAGGGGAATTTCAGCATTTTTCCTCAAAATAAGGGAAATTTCTGATTTTTGCACCAAAATATGGAGAATTTCTGCCTTTTTGCCCCAAAATAAGGAAAATTTCTGCCTTTTTTCCCTGAAATAAGTGAAATTTCTGCAATTTTGCTCCAAAATAAGTGAAATTTCTGCAATTTTGCCACAAAATAAGGAAAATTTCTGGAATTTTGCCCCACAATTAGGGGAATTTCTGCAATTTTGCTCCAAAATACGGGGAATTTCTGCCTTTTTGCCCAAAATAAGGAAAATGCATACCTTTTTGCCATAAAAAAGGGAAAATTCTTCATTTTTGCCCCAAATTAAGGGAAATTTCTGAATTTTTGCCCTGAAATATGTTAAATTTCTGCAATTTTAGCCCAAAATAAGGTGAATTTCTGCCTTTTTGCCTCAAAATAATGGGAATTTCTGCCTTTTTGCCCCAAAATAAGAAAAATTTTTGCCTTTTTTCTCTGAAATAACTGAAATTTCTGCAATTTTGCCCTAAAATAAGGAAAATTTCTGCAATTTTTTCCCATAATAAGGGAAATTTCTGGAATTTTGCCACAAAATAAGGGGAATTTCTGTTTTTTGCCCCACAATTCGGGAAATTTCTGCAATTTTGCCCCAAAATAAGAAGAATTTCTGCAATTTTTCCCCATAATAAGGGAAATTTCTGGAATTTTGCCACAAAATAAGGGGAATTTCTGTTTTTTTGCCCCCAAATAAAAGAAATTTCTGCAATTTTGCCCTAAAATAAGGGGAATTTCTACTTTTTTGCCTCTAAATAAGTGGAATTTCTGTCTTTTTCCCCAAAACAAAAGGAATTTCTGTCATTTTTACCCCAAAATAAGGAAAATTTCTGACTTATTACCCTGAAATAAGTGAAATTTCTGCAATTTTGTGCCAATATAAGGGAAATTTCTGCGTTTTTGCCCCCAAATAAGGGGAATTTCAGCCTTTTTACCTCAAAATAAGGGGAATTTCTTAATTTTGGCACATAATATTAGGAATTTCTGCCTTTTTGCCCCAAAATAAAACAAATTTCTGTCTTTTTTCCCTGAAATAAGTGAAATTTCTGCAATTTTGCCACAAAATAAGAAAAATTTCTAAAATTTTGCCCCAAAATAAGGGAAATTTCTGGAATTTTGCCCCAAAATAAGTGGAATTTCTGAGTTTGGCCCCAAAATAAGGAGAATTTCTGCCTTTTTGCCCCACAATTAGTGAAATTTCTGCAATTTTGCCCTAAAATAAGGGAAATTTCTGCAATTTTTCCCCATAATAAGGGAAATTTCTGCAATTTTGCTTCAAAATAAGGGGAATTTCTGTTTTTTGCCCCACAATTAGGGAAATTTCTGCAATTTTGCCCCAAAATATTCAGAATTTCTGCCTTTTGCCCCAAAATATGGGGAATTTCTGCCTTTTTGTCCGAAAATAAGAAAAATGCATACCTTTTTTCCCTAAAAAAGGGAAATTTCTTCATTTTTGCTCCAAAATAAGGGGAACTTTTGCCTTTTTGCCTCCTAATAAGTGGAATTTCTGTTTTTTTCCCCCAAAACAAAGAAAATTTCTGTCTTTTTTGCCCCAAAATAAGGAAAATTTCTGACTTATTACCATGAAATAAGTGAAATTTCTGCAAATTTGCCCCAAAAATAGGGAAATTTCTGCCTTTTGCCCCAAAATAAGGGGAATTTCAGCATTTTACCTCAAAATAAGGGGAATTTCTGCCTTTTTGCCCCAAAATAAGGAAAATTTCTGCCTTTTTTCCCTGAAATAAGTAAAATTTTTGCAATTTTGCCCCAAAATAAGTGAAAATTTTGCAATTTTGGCCCAAAATAAGTGAAATTTATGCAATTTTGCCCCAAAATAAGAAAAATTTCTGGAATTTTGCCCCACACTTAGGGAAATTTCTGCAATTTTGCTCCAAAATACGGGAAATTTCTGCCTTTTTGCCCGAAATAAGGGGAATGCATACCTTTGTGCCATAAAAAAGGGAAATTTCTTCATTTCTGCCCCAAATTAAGGGAAATTTCTGACTTCTTGCCCTGAAATATGTGAAATTTCTGCAATTTTAGCCCAAAATAAGGTGAATTTCTCCCTTTTTGCCCCAAAGTAATGGGAATTTCTGCGTTTTTGCCCCAAAATAAAAAAATTTTTGCCTTTTTTCTCTGAAATAAGTGAAATTTCTGCAATTTTGCCCTAAAATAAGGGAAATTTCTGCAATTTTTCCCCATAATAAGGGAAATTTCTGGAATTTTGCCACAAAATAAAAAAAATTTCTGTTTTTTGCCCCCAAATAAGGGATATTTCTGCAATTTTGCCCTAAAATAAGGGGAATTTCTGCTTTTTTGCCTCTAAATAAGTGGAATTTCTGTCTTTTTCCCCCAAAACAAAGGGAATTTCTGTCATTTTTGCCCCAAAATAAGGGGAATATCTGTTATTTGCCCCACAATTAGGGAAATTTCTGCAATTTTGCCCCCAAATAAGGGAAATTTCTGCCTTTTGCCCCAAAATATGGGGAATTTCTGCCTTTTTGTCTGAAAATAAGAAGAATGCATACCTTTTTGCCATAAAAAGGGAAATTTCTTCATTTTTGCTCCAAAATAAGGGGAACTTTTGCCTTTTTGCCTCTAAATAAGTGGAATTTCTGTCTTTTTCCCCCAAAACAAAGGGAATTTCTGTCTTTTTGCCCCAAAATAAGGAAAATTTCTGACTTATAACCCCGAAATAAGTGAAATTTCTGCAAATTTGCCCCAAATTAAGAAAAATTTCTGCCTTTTTGCCTCCAAATAAGGGGAATTTCAGCCTTTTTTTCTCAAAAAAAAAGAATTTTCTGCATTTTTGCAACAAAATATTAGGAATTTCTGCATTTTTGCCACAAAATATTAGGAATTTCTGCCTTTTTGCCCCAAAATAAGGAAAATTTCTGCCTTTTTTCCTGGAAATAAGTGAAATTTCTGCAAATTTGCCCCAAAAAAAGGGAAATTTCTGCCTTTTGCCCCAAAATAAGGGGAATTTCAGCATTTTTCCTCAAAATAAGGGAAATTTCTGATTTTTGCACCAAAATATGGAGAATTTCTGCCTTTTTGCCCCAAAATAAGGAAAATTTCTGCCTTTTTTCCCTGAAATAAGTGAAATTTCTGCAATTTTGCTCCAAAATAAGTGAAATTTCTGCAATTTTGCCACAAAATAAGGAAAATTTCTGGAATTTTGCCCCACAATTAGGGGAATTTCTGCAATTTTGCTCCAAAATACGGGGAATTTCTGCCTTTTTGCCCAAAATAAGGAAAATGCATACCTTTTTGCCATAAAAAAGGGAAAATTCTTCATTTTTGCCCCAAATTAAGGGAAATTTCTGAATTTTTGCCCTGAAATATGTTAAATTTCTGCAATTTTAGCCCAAAATAAGGTGAATTTCTGCCTTTTTGCCTCAAAATAATGGGAATTTCTGCCTTTTTGCCCCAAAATAAGAAAAATTTTTGCCTTTTTTCTCTGAAATAACTGAAATTTCTGCAATTTTGCCCTAAAATAAGGAAAATTTCTGCAATTTTTTCCCATAATAAGGGAAATTTCTGGAATTTTGCCACAAAATAAGGGGAATTTCTGTTTTTTGCCCCACAATTCGGGAAATTTCTGCAATTTTGCCCCAAAATAAGAAGAATTTCTGCAATTTTTCCCCATAATAAGGGAAATTTCTGGAATTTTGCCACAAAATAAGGGGAATTTCTGTTTTTTGCCCCCAAATAAAAGAAATTTCTGCAATTTTGCCCTAAAATAAGGGGAATTTCTACTTTTTTGCCTCTAAATAAGTGGAATTTCTGTCTTTTTCCCCAAAACAAAAGGAATTTCTGTCATTTTTACCCCAAAATAAGGAAAATTTCTGACTTATTACCCTGAAATAAGTGAAATTTCTGCAATTTTGTGCCAATATAAGGGAAATTTCTGCGTTTTTGCCCCCAAATAAGGGGAATTTCAGCCTTTTTACCTCAAAATAAGGGGAATTTCTTAATTTTGGCACATAATATTAGGAATTTCTGCCTTTTTGCCCCAAAATAAAACAAATTTCTGTCTTTTTTCCCTGAAATAAGTCAAATTTCTGCAATTTTGCCACAAAATAAGAAAAATTTCTAAAATTTTGCCCCAAAATAAGGGAAATTTCTGGAATTTTGCCCCAAAATAAGTGGAATTTCTGAGTTTGGCCCCAAAATAAGGAGAATTTCTGCCTTTTTGCCCCACAATTAGTGAAATTTCTGCAATTTTGCCCTAAAATAAGGGAAATTTCTGCAATTTTTCCCCATAATAAGGGAAATTTCTGCAATTTTGCTTCAAAATAAGGGGAATTTCTGTTTTTTGCCCCACAATTAGGGAAATTTCTGCAATTTTGCCCCAAAATATTCAGAATTTCTGCCTTTTGCCCCAAAATATGGGGAATTTCTGCCTTTTTGTCCGAAAATAAGAAAAATGCATACCTTTTTTCCCTAAAAAAGGGAAATTTCTTCATTTTTGCTCCAAAATAAGGGGAACTTTTGCCTTTTTGCCTCTTAATAAGTGGAATTTCTGTTTTTTTCCCCCAAAACAAAGAAAATTTCTGTCTTTTTTGCCCCAAAATAAGGAAAATTTCTGACTTATTACCATGAAATAAGTGAAATTTCTGCAAATTTGCCCCCAAAATAGGGAAATTTCTGCCTTTTGCCCCAAAATAAGGGGAATTTCAGCATTTTACCTCAAAATAAGGGGAATTTCTGCCTTTTTGCCCCAAAATAAGGAAAATTTCTGCCTTTTTTCCCTGAAATAAGTAAAATTTTTGCAATTTTGCCCCAAAATAAGTGAAAATTTTGCAATTTTGGCCCAAAATAAGTGAAATTTATGCAATTTTGCCCCAAAATAAGAAAAATTTCTGGAATTTTGCCCCACACTTAGGGAAATTTCTGCAATTTTGCTCCAAAATACGGGGAATTTCTGCCTTTTTGCCCGAAATAAGGGGAATGCATACCTTTGTGCCATAAAAAAGGGAAATTTCTTCATTTCTGCCCCAAATTAAGGGAAATTTCTGACTTATTGCCCTGAAATATGTGAAATTTCTGCAATTTTAGCCCAAAATAAGGTGAATTTCTCCCTTTTTGCCCCAAAGTAATGGGAATTTCTGCGTTTTTGCCCCAAAATAAAAAAATTTTTGCCTTTTTTCTCTGAAATAAGTGAAATTTCTGCAATTTTGCCCTAAAATAAGGGAAATTTCTGCAATTTTTCCCCATAATAAGGGAAATTTCTGGAATTTTGCCACAAAATAAAAAAAATTTCTGTTTTTTGCCCCCAAATAAGGGATATTTCTGCAATTTTGCCCTAAAATAAGGGGAATTTCTGCTTTTTTGCCTCTAAATAAGTGGAATTTCTGTCTTTTTCCCCCAAAACAAAGGGAATTTCTGTCATTTTTGCCCCAAAATAAGGGGAATATCTGTTATTTGCCCCACAATTAGGGAAATTTCTGCAATTTTGCCCCCAAATAAGGGAAATTTCTGCCTTTTGCCCCAAAATATGGGGAATTTCTGCCTTTTTGTCTGAAAATAAGAAGAATGCATACCTTTTGCCATAAAAAAGGGAAATTTCTTCATTTTTGCTCCAAAATAAGGGGAACTTTTGCCTTTTTGCCTCTAAATAAGTGGAATTTCTGTCTTTTTCCCCCAAAACAAAGGGAATTTCTGTCTTTTTGCCCCAAAATAAGGAAAATTTCTGACTTATAACCCCGAAATAAGTGAAATTTCTGCAAATTTGCCCCAAATTAAGAAAAATTTCTGCCTTTTTGCCTCCAAATAAGGGGAATTTCAGCCTTTTTTTCTCAAAAAAAGGGAATTTTCTGCATTTTTGCAACAAAATATTAGAAATTTCTGCATTTTTGCCACAAAATATTAGGAATTTCTGCCTTTTTGCCCCAAAATAAGGAAAATTTCTGCCTTTTTTCCTGGAAATAAGTGAAATTTCTGCAAATTTGCCCCAAAAAAAGGGAAATTTCTGCCTTTTGCCCCAAAATAAGGGGAATTTCTACTTTTTTGCCTCTAAATATGTGGAATTTCTGTCTTTTTCCCCATAACAAAGAGAATTTCTGTCATTTTTACCCCAAAATAAGGAAAATTTCTGAATTATTATCCTGAAATAAGTGAAATTTCTGCAATTTTGTCCCAATATAAGGGAAATTTCTGCGTTTTTGCCCCCAAATAAAAGAAATTTCAGCCTTTTTACCTCAAAATAAGGGGAATTTCTTAATTTTGGCACAAAATATTAGGAATTTCTGCCTTTTTGCCCCAAAATAAAACAAATTTCTGTCTTTTTTTCTCTGAAATAAGTGAAATTTCTGCAATTTTGCCACAAAATAAGTAAAATTTCTACAATTTTGCCCCAAAATAAGGGAAATTTCTGGAATTTTGCCCCAAAATAAGTGGAATTTCTGAGTTTGGCCCCAAAATAAGGAGAATTTCTGCCTTTTTGCCCCACAATTAGTGAAATTTCTGCAATTTTGCCCTAAGATAAGGGAAATTTATGCAATTTATCCCCATAATAAAGGAAATTCTGCAATTTTGCTTCAAAATAAGGGGAATTTCTGTTTTTTGCCCCACAATTAGGGAAATTTCTGCAATTTTGCCCCCAAATAAGGGGAATTTCTGCCTTTTGCTCCAAAATATGGGGAATTTCTGCCTTTTCGTCTGAAAATAAGAAAAATGCATACCTTTTTGCCATAAAAAAGGGAAATTTCTTCTTTTTTGCTCCAAAATAAGAAGAACTTTTGCCTTTTTGCCTCTAAATAACTGGAATTTCTGTTTTTTTCCTCCAAAACAAAGAGAATTTCTGATTTTGGCCCCAAAATAAGGAAAATTTCTGACTTATTACCATGAAATAAGTGAAATTTCTGCAAATTTGCCCCAAAAAAAGGGAAATTTCTGCCTTTTGCCTTAAAATAAGAAAAATTTTTGCCTTTTTTCTCTGAAATAAGTGAAATTTCTGCAATTTTGCCCTAAAATAAGGGAAATTTCTGCAATTTTTCCCCATAATAAGGGAAATTTCTGGAATTTTGCCACAAAATAAGGGGAATTTCTGTTTTTTTGCCCCCAAATAAGGGAAATTTCTGCAATTTTGCCCTAAAATAAGGGGAATTTCTGCTTTTTTGCCTCTAAATAAGTCGAATTTCTGTCTTTTTCCCCCAAAACAAAGGGAATTTCTGTCATTTTTGCCCCAAAATAAGTAAAATTTCTGACTATTACCCTGAAATAAGTGAAATTTCTGCAATTTTGCCCCAATATAAGGGAAATTTCTGCCTTTTTACCCCCAAATAAGGGGAATTTCAGCCTTTTTACCTCAAAATAAGGGGAATTTCTGAATTTTGGCACAAAATATTAGGAATTTCTCTTTTTTTGCCCCAAAATAAAAAAAAAATTCTGCTTTTTTCCCTGAAATAAGTGAATTTTCTGCAATTTTGCCCCAAAATAAGTACAATTTCTGCAATTTTGCCCCAAAATAAGGGAAATTTCTGGAATTTTGCCCCAAAATAAGTGGAATTTCTGAGTTTTCCCCAAAAATAAGGAGAATTTCTGCCTTTTTGCGCCACAATTAGTGAAATTTCTGCAATTTTGCCGTAAAATAAGGGAAATTTCTGCAATTTTTCCTCATAATAAGGGAAATTTCTGCAATTTTGCCCCAAATAAGGGGAATTTTGTTTTTTGCCCCACAATTAGGGAAATTTCTGCAATTTTGCCAAAAAATAAGGGAAATTACTGCCTTTTCCCCCAAAATATGGGGAATTTCTGCCTTTTTGTCTGAAAATAAGAAGATTGCATAACTTTTTGCCATAAAAAAGAGAAATTTCTTCATTTTTGCTTTAAAATAAGGGGAACTTTTGCCTTTTTGCCTTTAAATAAGTGAAATTTCTGTCTTTTTCCCCCAAAACAAAGGGAATTTCTGTCTTTTTTGCCCCAAAATAAGGAAAATTTCTGACTTATAACCCTGAAATAAGTGAAATTTCTGCAAATTTGCCACAAAATAAGAAAAATTTCTGCCTTTTTGCCCCCAATAAGGGGAATTACAGCCTTTTTATTTCAAAATAAGGGAAATTTCTGCAATTTTGCAACAAAATATTAGGAATTTCTGCCTTTTTGCCCCAAAATAAGAAAAATTTCTGCCTTTTTTTCGGAAATAAGTGAAATTTCTGCAAATTTGCCCCAAAAAAAGGGAAATTTCTGCCTTTTGCCCCAAAAAAAGGGGAATTTCAGCATTTTACCTCAAAATAAGGGAAATTTCTGATTTTTGCAACAAAATATGGAGAATTTCTGCCTATTTGCCCCAAAATAAGGAAAATTTCTACCTATTTTCCCTGAAATAAGTGAAATTTCTGCAATTTTGCCCCAAAATAAGTGAAATTTCTGCAATTTTGCCCCAAAATAAGGAAAATTTCTGGAATTTTGCCCCACAATTAGGGGAAATTCTGCAATTTTGCTCCAAAATACGGGGAATTTCTGCCTTTTTGCCCGAAATAAGGGGAATGCATACCTTTTTGCCATAAAAAAGGGAAATTTCTTCCTTTTTGCCCCAAATTAAGGGAAATTTCTGACTTCTTGCCTTGAAATATGTGAAATTTCTGCAATTTTAGCCCAAAGTAAGGTGAATTTCTGCCTTTTTGCCCCAAAGTAATGGGAATTTCTGCCTTTTTGCCCCAAAATAAAAAAAATTTTTCCTTTTTTCTCTGAAATAAGTGAATTTTCTGCAATTTTGCCCTAAAATAAGGGAAATTTCTGCAATTTTTCCCCATAATAAGGGAAATTTCTGGAATTTTACCACAAAATAAGGGGAATATCTGTTTTTGTGCCCGTAAATAAGGGAAATTTCTGCAATTTTGCCCTAAAATAAGGGGAATTTCTGCATTTTGCCTCTAAATAAGTGGAATTACTGTCTTTTTCCCCCAAAACAAAGGGAATTCTGTCATTTTTTCCCCCAAAATAAGGAAAATTTCTGACTTATTACCCTGAAATAAGTGAAATTTCTGCAATTTTGCCCCAATATGGGAAATTTCTTTTTTTTTTGCCCCCAAATAAGGGAAATTTCAGCCTTTTTACCTCTAAATAAAGGGAATTTCTGAATTTTGGCACAAAATATTAGGAATTTCTGCCTTTTTGCCCCAAAATAAAAAAATTTCTGCCTTTTTTCCCTAAAATAAGTGAAATTTCTGCAATTTTGCCCCAAAATAAGTAAAATTTCTACAATTTTGCCCCAAAATAAGGGAAATTTCTGGAATTTTGCTCCAAAATAAGTGGAATTTCTGAGTTTGGCCCCAAAATAAGGAGAATTTCTGCCTTTTTGCGCCACAATTAGTGAAATTTCTGCAATTTTGCCGTAAAATAAGGGAAATTTCTGCAATTTTTCCTCATAATAAGGGAAATTTCTGCAATTTTGCCCCAAAATAAGGGGAATTTCTGTTTTTTGCCCCACCATTAGGGAAATTTCTGCAAATTTGCCAAAAAATAAGGGAAATTTCGGCCTTTTGCCCCAAAATATGGGGAATTTCTGCCTTTTTGTCTGAAAATAAGAAGAATGCATAACTTTTTGCCATAAAAAAGAGAAATTTCTTCATTTATCTTTAAAATAAGGGGAACTTTTGCCTTTTTGCCTCTAAATAAGTGAAATTTCTGTCTTTTTCCCCCAAAACAAAGGGAATTTCTGTCTTTTTTGCCCCAAAATAAGGAAAACTTCTGACTTATAACCCTGAAATAAGTGAAATTTCTGCAAATTTGCCCCAAAATAAGAAAAATTTCTGCCTTTTTGCCCCCAAATAAGGAAAATTTCAGCCTTTTTATTTCAAAATAAGGGAAATTTCTGCATTTTTGCAACAAAATATTAGGAATTTCTGCCTTTTTGCCCCAAAATAAGAAAAATTTCTGCCTTTTTTTTCGGAAATAAGTGAAATTTCTGCAAATTTGCCCCAAAAAAGGGAAATTTCTGCCTTTTGCCCCCAAAAAAAGGGGAATTTCAGCATTTTACCTCAAAATAAGGGAAATTTCTGATTTTTGCAACAAAATATGGAGAATTTCTGCATTTTTGCCCCAAAATAAGGAAAATTTCTTCCTATTTTCCCTGAAATAAGTGAAATTTCTGCAATTTTGCCCCAAAATAAGTGAAATTTCTGCAATTTTGCCCCAAAATAAGGAAAATTTCTGGAATTTTGCCCCACAATTAGGGGAAATTCTGCAATTTTGCTCCAAAATACGGGGAATTTCTGCCTTTTTGCCCGAAATAAGGGGAATGCATACCTTTTTGCCATAAAAAAGGGAAATTTCTTCATTTTTGCCCCAAATTAAGGGAAATTTCTGACTTCTTGCCTTGAAATATGTGAAATTTCTGCAATTTTAGCCCAAAGTAAGGTGAATTTCTGCCTTTTTGCCCCAAAGTAATGGGAATTTCTGCCTTTTTGCCCCAAAATAAAAAAAATTTTTCCTTTTTTCTCTGAAATAAGTGAATTTTCTGCAATTTTGCCCTAAAATAAGGGAAATTTCTGCAATTTTTCCCCATAATAAGGGAAATTTCTGGAATTTTGCCACAAAATTAGGGGAATTTCTGTTTTTTTGCCCGTAAATAAGGGAAATTTCTGCAATTTTGCCCTAAAATAAGGGGAATTTCTGCATTTTGCTCTAAATAAGTGGAATTACTGTCTTTTTCCCCCAAAACAAAGGGAATTTCTGTCATTTTTGCCCCAAAATAAGGAAAATTTCTGACTTATTACCCTGAAATAAGTGAAATTTCTGCAATTTTGCCCCAATATAAGGGAAATTTCTTCCTTTTTGCCCCCAAATAAGGGAAATTTCAGCCTTTTTACCTCAAAATAAAGGGAATTTCTGAATTTTGGCACAAAATATTAGGAATTTCTGCCTTTTTGCCCCAAAATAAAAATATTTCTGCCTTTTTTCCCTAAAATAAGTGAAATTTCTGCAATTTTGCCCCAAAATAAGGAAAATTTCTGGAATTTTGCCCCACAATTAGGGGAAATTCTGCAATTTTGCTCCAAAATACGGTTAATTTCTGCCTTTTTGCCCGAAATAAGGGGAATGCATACCTTTTTGCCATGAAAAAGGGAAATTTCTTCATTTTTGCCCCAAATTAGGGGAAATTTCTGACTTTTTGCCCTGAAATATGTGAAATTTCTGCAATTTTAGCCCAAAATAAGGTGAATTTCTGCCTTTTTGTCCCAAAATAATGGGAATTTCTGCCTTTTAGCCCCAAATAAAAAAAATTTTTGCCTTTTTTCTCTGAAATAAGTGAAATTTCTGCAATTTTGCCCTAAAATAAGGGAAATTTCTGCCTTTTGCCCCAAAATATGGGGAATTTCTGCTTTTTTGTCTGAAAATAAGAAGAATGCATAACTTTTTTTCCATAAAAAAGGGAAATTTCTTCATTTTTGCTCCAAAATAAGGGGAACTTTAGCCTTTTTGCCTCTAAATAAGTGGAATTTCTGTCTTTTCCCCCCAAAACAAAGGGAATTTCTTTTTTTTTGCTCCAAAATAAGGAAAATTTCTGACGTATAACCCTGAAATAAGTGAAATTTCTGCAAATTTGCCCCAAAATAAGAAAAATTTCTGCCTTTTTGCCCCCAAATAAGGGGAATTTCAGCCTTTTTATCTCAAAATAAGGGAAATTTCTGCATTTTTGCAACAAAATATTAGGAATTTTTGCATTTTTGCCACAAAATACTAGGAATTTCTTCATTTTTGCCCCAAAATTAGAAAAATTTCTGCCTTTTTTCCCGGAAATAAGTGAAATTTCTGCAAATTTGCCCCAAAAAAAGGGAAATTTCTGCCTTTTGCCCCATAATAAGGGGAATTTCAGCATTTTACCTCAAAATAAGGGAAATTTCTAATTTTTGCACCAAAATATGGAGAATTTCTGCCTTTTTGCCCCAAAATAAGGAAAATTTCTGCCTATTTTCCCTGAAATAAGTCAAATTTCTGCAATTTTGCCCCAAAATAAGTGAAATTTCTGCAATTTTGCGCCAAAATAAGAAAAATTTCTGGAATTTTGCCCCACAATTAGGAGAATTTCTGCAATTTTGCTCTAAAATACGGGGAATTTCTGCCTTTTATCCCGAAATAAAGGGAATGCATACCTTTTTGCCATAAAAAAGGGAAATTTCTTCATTTTTGCCCCAAATTAAGGGAAATTTCTGACTTTTTGCCCTGAAATATGTGAAATTTCTGCAATTTTAGCCCAAAATAAGGTGAATTTCTGCCTTTTTGTTTTAAAATAATGGGAATTTCTGCCTTTTTGCCCCAAAATAAGAATAAATTTTGCCTTTTTTCTCTGAAATAAGTGAAATTTCTGCAATTTTGCCCTAAAATAAGGGAAATTTCTGCAATTTTTCCCCATAATAAGGGAAATTTCTGGAATTTTGCCACAAAATAAGGGTAATTTCTGTTTTTTTGCCCCCTAATAAGGGAAATTTCTGCAATTTTGCCCCAAAATAAGGGGAATTTTTGCTTTTTGCCTCTAAATAACTGGAATTTCTGTCTTTTTCCCCCAAAACAAAGGGAATTTCTGTCATTTTTGCCCCAAAATAAGGAAAATTTCTGACTTATTACACTGAAATAAGTGAAATTTCTGCACTTTTTCCCCAATATAAGGGAAATTTCTGTCTTTTTGCCCCCAAATAAGGGGAATGTCAGCCTTTTTACCTCAAAATAAGGGAATTTCTGAATTTTGGCACAAAATATTAGGAATTTCTGCCTTTTTGCCCCAATATAAGGAAAATTTCTGTTTTTTCCTGAAATAAGTGAAATTTCTGCAATTTTGCCCCAAAATAAGTAAAATTTCTGCAATTTTGCCCCAAAATAAGGGAAATTTCTGGAATTTTGCCCCAAAATAAGTGGAATTTCTGAGTTTTGCCCCAAAATAAGGAGAATTTCTGACTTTTAGCGCCACAATTAGTGAAATTTCTGCAATTTTGCCGTAAAATAAGGGAAATTTCTGCAATTTTTCCTCATAATAAGGGAAATTTCTGCAATTTTGCCCCAAAATAAGGGGAATTTCTGTTTTTTGCCCCACAATTAGGGAAATTTCTGCAATTTTGCCCAAAAATAAGGGAAATTTCTGCCGTGTGCCCCAAAATATGGGGAATTTCTGCCTTTTTGTCTGAAAATAAGAAGAATGCATACCTTTTTGCCATAAAAAAGGGAAATTTCTTCATTTTTGCTCCTAAATAAGGGGAACTTTTGCCTTTTTGCCTCTAAATAAGGGAATTTCTGTCCTTTTCCCCCAAAACAAAGGCAATTTCTGTCTTTTTTGCACCAAAATAAGGAAAATTTCTGACTTATAACCCTGAAATAAGTGAAATTTCTGCAAATTTGCCCCAAAATAAGAAATATTTCTGCCT
This sequence comes from Micromys minutus, assembly GCF_963924665.1. Lineage (NCBI taxonomy): Eukaryota > Metazoa > Chordata > Mammalia > Rodentia > Muridae > Micromys > Micromys minutus. Next base: position 329,685 of record NW_027667867.1, on the reverse strand, counting down.
TTTTGGCCCTAAATAAAGGGAATTTCAGCCTTTTTATCTCAAAATAAGGGAAATTTCTGCATTTTTGCAACAAAATATTAGGAATTTTTGCATTTTTGCCACAAAATATTAGGAATTCCTGCCTTTTTGCCGCAAAATAAGGAAAATTTCTGCCTTTTTTCCTGGAAATAAGTGAAATTTCTGCAAATTTGCCCCCAAAAAAGGGAAATTTCTGCCTTTTGCCCCAAAATAAGGGGAATTTCAGCATTTTACCTCAAAATAAGGGAAATTTCTGATTTTTGCCCCAAAATATGGAGAATTTCTGCCTTTTTCCCCAAAATAAGGAAAATTTCTGCCTTTTTTCCCTGAAATAAGTGAAATTTCTGCAATTTTGCACCAAAATTAGTGAAATTTCTGAAATTTTGCCCCAAAATAAGTAAAATTTCTGCAATTTTGCCCCAAAATAAGGGAAATTTCTGGAATTTTTCCCCAAATTAAGTGGAATTTCTGAGTTTTGCTTCAAAATAAGGAGAATTTCTGCCTTTTTGCGCCACAATTAGTGAAATTTCTGCAATTTTGCCGTAAAATAAGGGAAATTTCTGCAATTTTTCCTCATAATAAGGGAAATTTCTGCAATTTTGCCCCAAAATAAGGGGAATTTCTGTTTTTGTCCCACAATTAGGGAAATTTCTGCAATTTTGCCCAAAAATAAGGGAAATTTCTGATTTTTGCACCAAAATATGGAGAATTTCTGCCTTTTTCCCTAAAATAAGGAAAATTTCTGCCTTTTTTCCCTGAAATAAGTGAAATTTCTGCAATTTTGCCTCAAAATATGTGAAATTTCTGCAATTTTGCCCCAAAATAAGGAAAATTTCTGGAATTTTGCCCCACAATTAGGGGAATTTCTGCAATTTTGCTTCAAACTACGGGGAATTTCTGCCTTTTTGCCCAAAATAGAGGGAATGCATACCTTTTTGCCATAAAAAAGGGAAATTTCTTCATTTTTACCCCAAATTAAGGGAAATTTCAGAATTTTTGCACTGAAATATGTGAAATTTCTGCAATTTTAGCCTAAAATAAGGTGAATTTCTGCCTTTTTGCCCCAAAATAATGGGAATTTCTGCCTTTTTGCCCCAAAATAAGAAAAATTTTTGCCTTTTTTCTCTGAAATAACTGAAATTTCTGCAATTTTGCCCTAAAATAAGGGATTTCTGCAATTTTTTCCCATAATAAGGGAAATTTCTAGAATTTTGCCACAAAATAAGGGGAATTTCTGTTTTTTTGCTCCCAAATAAGGGAAATTTCTGCAATTTTGCCCTAAAATAAGGAGAATTTCTGCTTTTTTGCCTCTAAATAAGTGGAATTTCTGTCTTTTTCCCCCAAAACAAATGGAATTTCTGTCATTTTCGCCCCAAAATAAGGAAAATTTCTGACTTATTACCCTGAAATAGGTGAAATTTCTGCAATTTTGCCCCAAAATAAGAAAAATTTCTGCCTTTTTGCCCCTAAATAAGGGGAATTTCAGCCTTTTTATTTCAAAATAAGGGAAACATCTGCATTTTTGCAACAAAATATTAGGAATTTCTGCATTTTTGCCACAAAATATTAGGAATTTCTGCTTTTGCCCCAAAATAAGGAAAAATTTATGCCTTTTTTTGCTGAAATAAGTGAAATTTCTGCAATTTTGCCCCAAAATAAGTGAAATTTCTGCAATTTTGCCCCAAAATAAAGAAAATTTCTCGAATTTTGCCCCACAATTAGGGGAATTTCTGCCATTTTGCTCCAAAATACGGGGAATTTCTGCCTTTTTGCCCAAAATAAGGGGAATGCATACCTTTTTGCCATAAAAATAGGAAATTTCTTCATTTTTGCCCCAATTTGAGGGAAATTTCTGACTTTTTGCCCTTAAATATGTGATATTTCGGCAATTTTAGCCCAAAATAAGGTGAATTTCTGCCTTTTAGCCCCAATAAATTGGGAATTTCTGCATTTTTGCACCAAAATAAGAAAAATTTTTGCCTTTTTTCTCTGAAATAAGTGAAATTTCTGCAATTTTGCCCTAAAATAAGGGAAATTTCTGAAATTTTTCCCCATAATAAGGGAAATTTCTGCAATTTTGCCACAAAATAAGGGGAATTTCTGTTTTTTGCCCCACAATTAGGGAAATTTCTGCAATTTTGCCCCAAAATAAGGAGAATTTCTGCCTTTTGCCCCAAAATATGGGGAATTTCTGCCTTTTTGTCTGAAAATAAGAAAAATGCATACCTTTTTGCCATAAAAAAGAGAAATTTCTTCATTTTTGCTCCAAAATAAGGGGAACATTTGCCTTTTTGCCTCTAAATCAGAGGAATTTCTGGTTTTTTTTCCCCAAAACAAAGAGAATTTCTGTCTTTTTTGCCCCAAAATAAAAAAAATTTCTGACTTATTACCATGAAATAAGTGAAATTTCTGCAAATTTGTCCCAAAAATAGGAAAATTTCTGCCTTTTGGCCCAAAATAAGTAAAATTTCAGCATTTTCCCTCAAAATAAGGGGAATTTCTGCCTTTTTGCCCCAAAATAAGGAAAATTTCTGCCTTTTTTCTCTGAAATAAGTGAAATTTCTGCAATTTTGCCTTAAAATAAGTGAAATTTCAGCAATTTTGCCCCAAAATAAGGGAAATTTCTGCAATTTTTCCCCAAAAAAAGTGGAATTTCTGAGTTTTTTTCAAAAATAAGGAGAATTTCTGCATTTTTGCCCCACAATTAGGGGAATTTCTGCAATTTTGCTCCAAAATACGGGGAATTTCTGCTTTTTTGCCCGAAAATAAAGGGAATGCATACCTTTTTGCCATAAAAAAGGGAAATTTCTTCATTTTTGCCACAAATTAAGGGAAATTTCTGCCTTTTTGCCCTGAAATATGTGAAATTTCTGCAATTTTAGCCTAAAATAAGGTGAATTTCTGCCTTTTTGCCCCAAAATAATGGGAATTTCTGCCTTTTTGCTCCAAAATAAGAAAAATTTTTGCCTTTTTTCTCTGAAATAAGTGAAATATCTGCAATTTTGTCCTATTTAAAGGAAATTTCTGCAATTTTTCCCCATAATAAGGGAAATTTCTGGAATTTTGCCCCAAAATAAGAGGAATTTATGTTTTTGTGCCCCCAAATAAGGGAAATTTCTGCAATTTTTTCCTAAAATAAGGGGAATTTCTGCTTTTTTGCCTCTAAATAAGTGGAATTTCTGTCTTTTTCCCCCAAAACAAAGGGAATTTCTATCATTTTTGCCCCAAAATAAGGAAAATTTCTGACTTATTACTCTGAAATAAGTGAAATTTCTGCAATTTTGCCCCAATATAAAGCAAATTTCTGCCTTTTTGCCCCCAAATAAGGGGAATTTCAGCCTTTTTACCTCAAAATAAGGGGAATTTCTGAATTTTGGCACAAAATATTAGGAATTTCTGCTTTTTTGCCCCAAAATAAGGAAAATTTCTGCTTTTTTCCCTGAAATAAGTGAAATTTCTGCAATTTTGCCCCAAAATAAGTAAAATTTCTGCAATTTTGCCCCAAAATAAGGGAAATTTCTGGAATTTTGCCCCAAAATAAGTGGAATTTCTGAGTTTTGCCCCAAAATAAGGAGAATTTCTGCATTTTTGCGCCACAATTAGTGAAATTTCTGCAATTTTGCCGTAAAATAAGAGAAATTTCTGCAATTTTTCCTCATAATAAGGGAAATTTCTGCAATTTTGCCCCAAAATAAGGGGAATTTCTTTTTTTTGCCCCACAATTAAAGAAATTTCTGCAATTTTGCCCAAAAATAATGGGAATTTCTGCTTTTTTGCCTCTAAATAAGTGGAATTTCTGTCTTTTTGTCTGAAAATAAGAAGAATGCATACCTTTTTGCCATAAAAAAGGGAAATTTCTTCATTTTTGCTCCAAAATAAGGGGAACTTTTGCCTTTTTGCCTCTAAATAAGTGGAATTTCTGTCCTTTTTTCCCCAAACAAAGGCAATTTCTGTCTTTTTTGCCCCAAAATAAGGAAAATTTCTGTCTTATAACCCTGAAATAAGTGAAATTTCTGCAAATTTGCCCCAAAATAAGAAAAATTTCTGCCTTTTTGCCACCAAGTAAGGGGAATTTCAGTTTTTTTATCTCAAAATAAGGGAAATTTCTGCATTTTTGCAACAAAATATTAGGAATTTCTGCATTTTTGCCACAAAATATTAGGAATTCCTGCCTTTTTGGCACAAAATAAGGAAAATTTCTGCCTTTTTTCCCGGAAATAAGTGAAATTTCTGCAAATTTGCCCCCAAAAAAAGGGAAATTTCTGCCTTTTGCCCCAAAATCAGGGGAATTTCAGCATTTTACCTCAAAATAAGGGAAATTTCCTGTTTTTGCACCAAAATATGGAAAATTTCTGCCTTTTTGCCCCAAAATAAGGAAAATTTCTGCCTTTTTTCCCTGAAATAAGTGAAATTTCTGATTTTTGCCCCAAAATAAGTAAAATTTCTACAATTTTGCCCTAATATAAGGAAAATTTCTGGAATTTTGCCCCACAATTAGGGGAATTTCTGCAATTTTGCTCCAAAATACAGGGAATTTCTGCCTTTTTGCCCAAAATAAGGGGAATGCATACCTTTGGGCCATAAAAAAGGGAAATTTCTTCATTTTTGCCCCAAATTAAGGGAAATTTTTGACTTTTTGCCCTGAAATATGTGAAATTTCTGCAATTTTAGCCCAAAATAAGGTGAATTTCTGCCTTTTTGACCCAAAATAATGGGAATTTCTGCCTTTTTGCCCCAAAATAAGAAAAATTTTTGCCTTTTTTCTCTGAAATAAGTGAAATTTCGGCAATTTTGCCCTAACATAAGGGAAATTTCTGCAATTTTTCCCAATAATAAGGGAAATTTCTGGAATTTTGCCACAAAATAAGGGGAATTTCTGTTTTTTTGCTCCCAAAAAAGGGAAATTTCTGCAATTTTGCCCTAAAATAAGGGGAATTTCTGCCTTTTTGCCCGAAATAAGGGGAATGCATACCGTTTTGCCATAAAAAAAAGAAATTTCTTCATTTTTGCCCCAAATTAAGGGAAATTTCTGACTTATTACCCTGAAATAAGTGAAATTTCTGCAATTTTTCCCCAATATAATGGAAATTTCTGCCTTTTTGCTCACAAATAAGGGGAATTTCAGCCTTTTTACCTCAAAATAAGGGGAATTTCTGAATTATGGCACAAAATATTAGGAATTTCTGCCTTTTTGCCCCAAAATAATTAAAATTTCTGCTTTTTTCCCTGAAATAATTGAAATTTCTGCAATTTTGCCCCAAAATAAGTAAAATTTCTGCAATTTTGCCCTAAAATAAGGAAAATTTCTGCAATTTTTCCCCATAATAAGGGAAATTTCTGGAATTTTTCCACAAAATAAGGGGAATTTCTGTTTTATGCCCCACAATTAGGGAAATTTCTGCAATTTTGCCCCAAAATAATGGGAATCTCTGCCTTTTGCCCCAAAATATGGGGAATTTCTTATTTTTGTCCGAAAATAAGAAAAATGCATACCTTTTTGCCATAAAAAAGGGAAATTTCTTCATTTTTACTCCAAAATAAGGGGAACTTTTGCCTTTTTGCCTCTAAATAAGTGGAATTTCTGTTTTTTCCCCCAAAACAAAGAGAATTTCTGTCTTTTTGCCCCAAAATAAGGAAAATTTCTGATGTATAACCCTGAAATAAGTGAAATTTCTGCAAATTTGCCCCAAAAATAGGGAAATGTCTGCCTTTTGCCCCAAAATAAGGGGAATTTCAGCATTTTACCTCAAAATAAGTGGAATTTCTGCATTTTTGCCACAAAATATGGAGAATTTCTGCCTTTTTGCCCCAAAATAAGGAAAATTTCTGCCTATTTTTCCTGAAATAAGTGAAATTTCTGCAATTTTGCCCCAAAATAAGTGAAATTTCTGCAATTTTGCCCCAAAATAAGGAAAATTTCTGGAATTTTGCCCCACAATTAGGGGAAATTCTGCAATTTTGCTCCAAAATACGGGGAATTTCTGCCTTTTTGCCCAAAATAAGGGGAATGCATACCTTTTTGCCATAAAAAAGGAAAATTTCTTCATTTTTGCCCCAAATTAAAGGAAATTTCTGACTTTTTGCCCTGAAATATGTGAAATTTCTGCAATTTTAGCCCAAAATAAGGTGAATTTCTGCCTTTTTGTCCCAAAATAATGGGAATTTCTGCCTTTTAGCCCCAAATAAGAAAAATTTTTGCCTTTTTTCTCTGAAATAAGTGAAATTTCTGCAATTTTGCCCAAAAATAAGGGAAATTTCTGCCTTTTGCCCCAAAATATGGGGAATTTCTGCTTTTTTGTCTGAAAATAAGAAGAATGCATAACTTTTTTGCCATAAAAAAGGGAAATTTCTTCATTTTTGCTCCAAAATAAGGGGAACTTTTGCCTTTTTGCCTCTAAATAAGTGGAATTTCTGTCCTTTTCCCTCAAAACAAAGGCAATTTCTGTCTTTTTTGCCCCAAAATAAGGAAAATTTCTGACTTATAACCCTGAAATAAGTGAAATTTCTGCAAATTTGCCCCAAAATAAGAAATATTTCTGCCTTTTTGGCCCTAAATAAAGGGAATTTCAGCCTTTTTTCTCAAAATAAGAGAAATTTCTGCATTTTTGCAACAAAATATTAGGAATTTCTGCATTTTTGCCACAAAATATTAGGAATTCCTGCTTTTTTGCCGCAAAATAAGGAAAATTTCTGCCTTTTTTCCTGGAAATAAGTGAAATTTCTGCAAATTTGCCCCCAAAAAAGGGAAATTTCTGCCTTTTGCCCCAAAATAAGGGGAATTTCAGCGTTTTACCTCAAAATAAGGGAAATTTCTGATTTTTGCCCCAAAATATGGAGAATTTCTGCCTTTTTCCCCAAAATGAGGAAAATTTCTGCCTTTTTTCCCTGAAATAAGTGAAATTTCTGCAATTTTGCACCAAAATAAATGAAATTTCTGAAATTTTGCCCCAAAATAAGTAAAATTTCTGCAATTTTGCCCCAAAATAAGGGAAATTTCTTGAATTTTTCCCCAAATTAAGTGGAATTTCTGAGTTTTGCCTAAAATAAGAAGAATTTCTGCCCTTTTGCGCCACAATTAGTGAAATTTCTGCAATTTTGCCGTAAAATAAGGGAAATTTCTGCAATTTTTCCTCATAATAAGGGAAATTTCTGCAATTTTGCCCCAAAATAAGGGGAATTTCTGTTTTTGTCCCACAATTAGGGAAATTTCTGCAATTTTGCCCAAAAATAAGGGAAATTTCTGATTTTTGCACCAAAATATGGAGAATTTCTGCCTTTTTCCCCAAAATAAGGAAAATTTCTGCCTTTTTTCCCTGAAATAAGTGAAATTTCTGCAATTTTGCCCCAAAATAAGTGAAATTTCTGCAATTTTGCCCCAAAATAAGGAAAATTTCTGGAATTTTGCCCCACAATTAGGGGAATTTCTGCAATTTTGCTCCAAAATACGGGGAATTTCTGCCTTTTTGCCCAAAATAGAGGGAATGCATACCTTTTTGCCATAAAAAAGGAAAATTTCTTCATTTTTGCCCCAAATTAAGGGAAATTTCAGAATTTTTGCACTGATATATGTTAAATTTCTGCAATTTTAGCCCAAAATAAGGTGAATTTCTGCCTTTTTGACCCAAAATAATGGGAATTTCTGCCTTTTTGCCCCAAAATAAGAAAAATTTTTGCCTTTTTTATCTGAAATAAGTGAAATTTCGGCAATTTTGCCCTAACATAAGGGAAATTTCTGCAATTTTTCCCAATAATAAGGGAAATTTCTGGAATTTTGCCACAAAATAAGGGGAATTTCTGTTTTTTTGCTCCCAAAAAAGGGAAATTTCTGCAATTTTGCCCTAAAATAAGGGGAATTTCTGCCTTTTTGCCCGAAATAAGGGGAATGCATACCGTTTTGCCATAAAAAAAAGAAATTTCTTCATTTTTGCCCCAAATTAAGGGAAATTTCTGACTTATTACCCTGAAATAAGTGAAATTTCTGCAATTTTTCCCCAATATAATGGAAATTTCTGCCTTTTTGCTCACAAATAAGGGGAATTTCAGCCTTTTTACCTCAAAATAAGGGGAATTTCTGAATTATGGCACAAAATATTAGGAATTTCTGCCTTTTTGCCCCAAAATAATTAAAATTTCTGCTTTTTTCCCTGAAATAATTGAAATTTCTGCAATTTTGCCCCAAAATAAGTAAAATTTCTGCAATTTTGCCCTAAAATAAGGAAAATTTCTGCAATTTTTCCCCATAATAAGGGAAATTTCTGGAATTTTTCCACAAAATAAGGGGAATTTCTGTTTTATGCCCCACAATTAAGGAAATTTCTGCAATTTTGCCCCAAAATAATGGGAATCTCTGCCTTTTGCCCCAAAATATGGGGAATTTCTTATTTTTGTCCGAAAATAAGAAAAATGCATACCTTTTTGCCATAAAAAAGGGAAATTTCTTCATTTTTACTCCAAAATAAGGGGAACTTTTGCCTTTTTGCCTCTAAATAAGTGGAATTTCTGTTTTTTCCCCCAAAACAAAGAGAATTTCTGTCTTTTTGCCCCAAAATAAGGAAAATTTCTGATGTATAACCCTGAAATAAGTGAAATTTCTGCAAATTTGCCCCAAAAATAGGGAAATGTCTGCCTTTTGCCCCAAAATAAGGGGAATTTCAGCATTTTACCTCAAAATAAGGGGAATTTCTGCATTTTTGCCACAAAATATGGAGAATTTCTGCCTTTTTGCCCCAAAATAAGGAAAATTTCTGCCTATTTTTCCTGAAATAAGTGAAATTTCTGCAATTTTGCCCCAAAATAAGTGAAATTTCTGCAATTTTGCCCCAAAATAAGGAAAATTTCTGGAATTTTGCCCCACAATTAGGGGAAATTCTGCAATTTTGCTCCAAAATACGGGGAATTTCTGCCTTTTTGCCCAAAATAAGGGGAATGCATACCTTTTTGCCATAAAAAAGGAAAATTTCTTCATTTTTGCCCCAAATTAAAGGAAATTTCTGACTTTTTGCCCTGAAATATGTGAAATTTCTGCAATTTTAGCCCAAAATAAGGTGAATTTCTGCCTTTTTGTCCCAAAATAATGGGAATTTCTGCCTTTTAGCCCCAAATAAGAAAAATTTTTGCCTTTTTTCTCTGAAATAAGTGAAATTTCTGCAATTTTGCCCAAAAATAAGGGAAATTTCTGCCTTTTGCCCCAAAATATGGGGAATTTCTGCTTTTTTGTCTGAAAATAAGAAGAATGCATAACTTTTTTGCCATAAAAAAGGGAAATTTCTTCATTTTTGCTCCAAAATAAGGGGAACTTTTGCCTTTTTGCCTCTAAATAAGTGGAATTTCTGTCCTTTTCCCTCAAAACAAAGGCAATTTCTGTCTTTTTTGCCCCAAAATAAGGAAAATTTCTGACTTATAACCCTGAAATAAGTGAAATTTCTGCAAATTTGCCCCAAAATAAGAAATATTTCTGCCTTTTTGGCCCTAAATAAAGGGAATTTCAGCCTTTTTTCTCAAAATAAGAGAAATTTCTGCATTTTTGCAACAAAATATTAGGAATTTCTGCATTTTTGCCACAAAATATTAGGAATTCCTGCTTTTTTGCCGCAAAATAAGGAAAATTTCTGCCTTTTTTCCTGGAAATAAGTGAAATTTCTGCAAATTTGCCCCCAAAAAAGGGAAATTTCTGCCTTTTGCCCCAAAATAAGGGGAATTTCAGCGTTTTACCTCAAAATAAGGGAAATTTCTGATTTTTGCCCCAAAATATGGAGAATTTCTGCCTTTTTCCCCAAAATGAGGAAAATTTCTGCCTTTTTTCCCTGAAATAAGTGAAATTTCTGCAATTTTGCACCAAAATAAATGAAATTTCTGAAATTTTGCCCCAAAATAAGTAAAATTTCTGCAATTTTGCCCCAAAATAAGGGAAATTTCTTGAATTTTTCCCCAAATTAAGTGGAATTTCTGAGTTTTGCCTAAAATAAGGAGAATTTCTGCCCTTTTGCGCCACAATTAGTGAAATTTCTGCAATTTTGCCGTAAAATAAGGGAAATTTCTGCAATTTTTCCTCATAATAAGGGAAATTTCTGCAATTTTGCCCCAAAATAAGGGGAATTTCTGTTTTTGTCCCACAATTAGGGAAATTTCTGCAATTTTGCCCAAAAATAAGGGAAATTTCTGATTTTTGCACCAAAATATGGAGAATTTCTGCCTTTTTCCCCAAAATAAGGAAAATTTCTGCCTTTTTTCCCTGAAATAAGTGAAATTTCTGCAATTTTGCCCCAAAATAAGTGAAATTTCTGCAATTTTGCCCCAAAATAAGGAAAATTTCTGGAATTTTGCCCCACAATTAGGGGAATTTCTGCAATTTTGCTCCAAAATACGGGGAATTTCTGCCTTTTTGCCCAAAATAGAGGGAATGCATACCTTTTTGCCATAAAAAAGGGAAATTTCTTCATTTTTGCCCCAAATTAAGGGAAATTTCAGAATTTTTGCACTGATATATGTTAAATTTCTGCAATTTTAGCCTAAAATAAGGTGAATTTCTGCCTTTTTGCCCCAAAATAATGGGAATTTCTGCCTTTTTGCCCCAAAATAAGAAAAATTTTTGCCTTTTTTCTCTGAAATAACTGAAATTTCTGCAATTTTGCCCTAAAATAAGGGAAATTTCTGCAATTTTTTCCCATAAGGGAAATTTCTAGAATTTTGCCACAAAATAAGGGGAATTTCTGTTTTTTTGCTCCCAAATAAGGGAAATTTCTGCAATTCTGCCCTAAAATAAGGGGAATTTCTGCTTTTTTGCCTCTAAATAAGTGGAATTTCTGTCTTTTTCCCCCAAAACAAAGGGAATTTCTGTCATTTTCGCCCCAAAATAAGGAAAATTTCTGACTTATTACCCTGAAATAGGTGAAATTTCTGCAATTTTGCCCCAAAATAAGAAAAATTTCTGCCTTTTTGCCCCTAAATAAGGGGAATTTCAGCCTTTTTATTTCAAAATAAGGGAAATATCTGCATTTTTGCAACAAAATATTAGGAATTTCTGCTTTTGCCCCAAAATAAGGAAAAATTTATGCCTTTTTTTCCTGAAATAAGTGAAATTTCTGCAATTTTGCCCCAAAATAAGTGAAATTTCTGCAATTTTGCCCCAAAATAAAGAAAATTTCTCGAATTTTGCCCCACAATTAGGGGAATTTCTGCCATTTTGCTCCAAAATACGGGTAATTTCTGCCTTTTTGCCCAAAATAAGGGGAATGCATACCTTTTTGCCATAAAAATAGGAAATTTCTTCATTTTTGCCCCAATTTGAGGGAAATTTCTGACTTTTTGCCCTGAAATATGTGAAATTTCTGCAATTTTAGCCCAAAATAAGGGAAATTTCTGCAATTTTTCCCCATAATAAGGGAAATTTCTGCAATTTTGCCACAAAATAAGGGGAATTTCTGTTTTTTGCCCCACAATTAGGGAAATTTCTGCAATTTTGCCCCAAAATAAGGAGAATTTCTGCCTTTTGCCCCAAAATATGGGGAATTTCTGCCTTTTTGTCTGAAAATAAGAAAAATGCATACCTTTTTGCCATAAAAAAGGGAAATTTCTTCATTTTTGCTCCAAAATAAGGGGAACATTTGCCTTTTTGCCTCTAAATTAGAGGAATTTCTGGTTTTTTTTCCCCAAAACAAAGAGAATTTCTGTCTTTTTTGCCCCAAAATAAAAAAAATTTCTGACTTATTACCATGAAATAAGTGAAATTTCTGCAAATTTGTCCCAAAAATAGGAAAATTTCTGCCTTTTGCCCCAAAATAAGTAAAATTTCAGCATTTTCCCTCAAAATAAGGGGAATTTCTGCCTTTTTGCCCCAAAATAAGGAAAATTTCTGCCTTTTTTCTCTGAAATAAGTGAAATTTCTGCAATTTTGCCTAAAAATAAGTGAAATTTCGGCAATTTTGCCCCAAAGTAAGGGAAATTTCTGCAATTTTGCCCCAAAATAAGTGGAATTTCTGAGTTTTTTTCAAAAATAAGGAGAATTTCTGCATTTTTGCCCCACAATTAGGGGAATTTCTGCAATTTTGCTCCAAAATACGGGGAATTTCTGCCTTTTTGCCCGAAAATAAAGGGAATGCATACCTTTTTGCCATAAAAAAGGGAAATTTCTTCATTTTTGCCACAAATTAAGGGAAATTTCTGCCTTTTTGCCCTGAAATATGTGAAATTTCTGCAATTTTAGCCCAAAATAAGGTGAATTTCTGCCTTTTTGCCCCAAAATAATGGGAATTTCTGCCTTTTTGCCCCAAAATAAGAAAAATTTTTGCCTTTTTTCTCTGAAATAACTGAAATTTCTGCAATTTTGCCCTATTTAAAGGAAATTTCTGCAATTTTTCCCCATAATAAGGGAAATTTCTGCAATTTTGCCCAAAAATAAGGGAAATTTCTGATTTTTGCACCAAAATATGGAGAATTTCTGCCTTTTTCCCCAAAATAAGGAAAATTTCTGCCTTTTTTCCCTGAAATAAGTGAAATTTCTGCAATTTTGCCCCAAAATAAGTGAAATTTCTGCAATTTTGCCCCAAAATAAGGAAAATTTCTGGAATTTTGCCCCACAATTAGGGGAATTTCTGCAATTTTGCTCCAAAATACGGGGAATTTCTGCCTTTTTGCCCAAAATAGAGGGAATGCATACCTTTTTGCCATAAAAAAGGAAAATTTCTTCATTTTTGCCCCAAATTAAGGGAAATTTCAGAATTTTTGCACTGATATATGTTAAATTTCTGCAATTTTAGCCCAAAATAAGGTGAATTTCTGCCTTTTTGACCCAAAATAATGGGAATTTCTGCCTTTTTGCCCCAAAATAAGAAAAATTTTTGCCTTTTTTCTCTGAAATAAGTGAAATTTCGGCAATTTTGCCCTAACATAAGGGAAATTTCTGCAATTTTTCCCAATAATAAGGGAAATTTCTGGAATTTTGCCACAAAATAAGGGGAATTTCTGTTTTTTTGCTCCCAAAAAAGGGAAATTTCTGCAATTTTGCCCTAAAATAAGGGGAATTTCTGCCTTTTTGCCCGAAATAAGGGGAATGCATACCGTTTTGCCATAAAAAAAAGAAATTTCTTCATTTTTGCCCCAAATTAAGGGAAATTTCTGACTTATTACCCTGAAATAAGTGAAATTTCTGCAATTTTTCCCCAATATAATGGAAATTTCTGCCTTTTTGCTCACAAATAAGGGGAATTTCAGCCTTTTTACCTCAAAATAAGGGGAATTTCTGAATTATGGCACAAAATATTAGGAATTTCTGCCTTTTTGCCCCAAAATAATTAAAATTTCTGCTTTTTTCCCTGAAATAATTGAAATTTCTGCAATTTTGCCCCAAAATAAGTAAAATTTCTGCAATTTTGCCCTAAAATAAGGAAAATTTCTGCAATTTTTCCCCATAATAAGGGAAATTTCTGGAATTTTTCCACAAAATAAGGGGAATTTCTGTTTTATGCCCCACAATTAAGGAAATTTCTGCAATTTTGCCCCAAAATAATGGGAATCTCTGCCTTTTGCCCCAAAATATGGGGAATTTCTTATTTTTGTCCGAAAATAAGAAAAATGCATACCTTTTTGCCATAAAAAAGGGAAATTTCTTCATTTTTACTCCAAAATAAGGGGAACTTTTGCCTTTTTGCCTCTAAATAAGTGGAATTTCTGTTTTTTCCCCCAAAACAAAGAGAATTTCTGTCTTTTTGCCCCAAAATAAGGAAAATTTCTGATGTATAACCCTGAAATAAGTGAAATTTCTGCAAATTTGCCCCAAAAATAGGGAAATGTCTGCCTTTTGCCCCAAAATAAGGGGAATTTCAGCATTTTACCTCAAAATAAGGGGAATTTCTGCATTTTTGCCACAAAATATGGAGAATTTCTGCCTTTTTGCCCCAAAATAAGGAAAATTTCTGCCTATTTTTCCTGAAATAAGTGAAATTTCTGCAATTTTGCCCCAAAATAAGTGAAATTTCTGCAATTTTGCCCCAAAATAAGGAAAATTTCTGGAATTTTGCCCCACAATTAGGGGAAATTCTGCAATTTTGCTCCAAAATACGGGGAATTTCTGCCTTTTTGCCCAAAATAAGGGGAATGCATACCTTTTTGCCATAAAAAACGAAAATTTCTTCATTTTTGCCCCAAATTAAAGGAAATTTCTGACTTTTTGCCCTGAAATATGTGAAATTTCTGCAATTTTAGCCCAAAATAAGGTGAATTTCTGCCTTTTTGTCCCAAAATAATGGGAATTTCTGCCTTTTAGCCCCAAATAAGAAAAATTTTTGCCTTTTTTCTCTGAAATAAGTGAAATTTCTGCAATTTTGCCCTAAAATAAGGGAAATTTCTGCCTTTTGCCCCAAAATATGGGGAATTTCTGCTTTTTTGTCTGAAAATAAGAAGAATGCATAACTTTTTTGCCATAAAAAAGGGAAATTTCTTCATTTTTGCTCCAAAATAAGGGGAACTTTTGCCTTTTTGCCTCTAAATAAGTGGAATTTCTGTCCTTTTCCCTCAAAACAAAGGCAATTTCTGTCTTTTTTGCCCCAAAATAAGGAAAATTTCTGACTTATAACCCTGAAATAAGTGAAATTTCTGCAAATTTGCCCCAAAATAAGAAATATTTCTGCCTTTTTGGCCCTAAATAAAGGGAATTTCAGCCTTTTTTCTCAAAATAAGAGAAATTTCTGCATTTTTGCAACAAAATATTAGGAATTTCTGCATTTTTGCCACAAAATATTAGGAATTCCTGCTTTTTTGCCGCAAAATAAGGAAAATTTCTGCCTTTTTTCCTGGAAATAAGTGAAATTTCTGCAAATTTGCCCCCAAAAAAGGGAAATTTCTGCCTTTTGCCCCAAAATAAGGGGAATTTCAGCGTTTTACCTCAAAATAAGGGAAATTTCTGATTTTTGCCCCAAAATATGGAGAATTTCTGCCTTTTTCCCCAAAATAAGGAAAATTTCTGCCTTTTTTCCCTGAAATAAGTGAAATTTCTGCAATTTTGCACCAAAATAAATGAAATTTCTGAAATTTTGCCCCAAAATAAGTAAAATTTCTGCAATTTTGCCCCAAAATAAGGGAAATTTCTTGAATTTTTCCCCAAATTAAGTGGAATTTCTGAGTTTTGCCTAAAATAAGGAGAATTTCTGCCTTTTTGCGCCACAATTAGTGAAATTTCTGCAATTTTGCCGTAAAATAAGGGAAATTTCTGCAATTTTTCCTCATAATAAGGGAAATTTCTGCAATTTTGCCCCAAAATAAGGGGAATTTCTGTTTTTGTCCCACAATTAGGGAAATTTCTGCAATTTTGCCCAAAAATAAGGGAAATTTCTGATTTTTGCACCAAAATATGGAGAATTTCTGCCTTTTTCCCTAAAATAAGGAAAATTTCTGCCTTTTTTCCCTGAAATAAGTGAAATTTCTGCAATTTTGCCTCAAAATATGTGAAATTTCTGCAATTTTGCCCCAAAATAAGGAAAATTTCTGGAATTTTGCCCCACAATTAGGGGAATTTCTGCAATTTTGCTTCAAACTACGGGGAATTTCTGCCTTTTTGCCCAAAATAGAGGGAATGCATACCTTTTTGCCATAAAAAAGGGAAATTTCTTCATTTTTACCCCAAATTAAGGGAAATTTCAGAATTTTTGCACTGAAATATGTGAAATTTCTGCAATTTTAGCCTAAAATAAGGTGAATTTCTGCCTTTTTGCCCCAAAATAATGGGAATTTCTGCCTTTTTGCCCCAAAATAAGAAAAATTTTTGCCTTTTTTCTCTGAAATAACTGAAATTTCTGCAATTTTGCCCTAAAATAAGGGATTTCTGCAATTTTTTCCCATAATAAGGGAAATTTCTAGAATTTTGCCACAAAATAAGGGGAATTTCTGTTTTTTTGCTCCCAAATAAGGGAAATTTCTGCAATTTTGCCCTAAAATAAGGAGAATTTCTGCTTTTTTGCCTCTAAATAAGTGGAATTTCTGTCTTTTTCCCCCAAAACAAATGGAATTTCTGTCATTTTCGCCCCAAAATAAGGAAAATTTCTGACTTATTA
Organism: Micromys minutus; assembly: GCF_963924665.1. NCBI lineage: Eukaryota > Metazoa > Chordata > Mammalia > Rodentia > Muridae > Micromys > Micromys minutus. Next base: position 313,624 of record NW_027667867.1, on the reverse strand, counting down.
CCCTGAAATAGGTGAAATTTCTGCAATTTTGCCCCAAAATAAGAAAAATTTCTGCCTTTTTGCCCCTAAATAAGGGGAATTTCAGCCTTTTTATTTCAAAATAAGGGAAACATCTGCATTTTTGCAACAAAATATTAGGAATTTCTGCATTTTTGCCACAAAATATTAGGAATTTCTGCTTTTGCCCCAAAATAAGGAAAAATTTATGCCTTTTTTTGCTGAAATAAGTGAAATTTCTGCAATTTTGCCCCAAAATAAGTGAAATTTCTGCAATTTTGCCCCAAAATAAAGAAAATTTCTCGAATTTTGCCCCACAATTAGGGGAATTTCTGCCATTTTGCTCCAAAATACGGGGAATTTCTGCCTTTTTGCCCAAAATAAGGGGAATGCATACCTTTTTGCCATAAAAATAGGAAATTTCTTCATTTTTGCCCCAATTTGAGGGAAATTTCTGACTTTTTGCCCTTAAATATGTGATATTTCGGCAATTTTAGCCCAAAATAAGGTGAATTTCTGCCTTTTAGCCCCAATAAATTGGGAATTTCTGCATTTTTGCACCAAAATAAGAAAAATTTTTGCCTTTTTTCTCTGAAATAAGTGAAATTTCTGCAATTTTGCCCTAAAATAAGGGAAATTTCTGAAATTTTTCCCCATAATAAGGGAAATTTCTGCAATTTTGCCACAAAATAAGGGGAATTTCTGTTTTTTGCCCCACAATTAGGGAAATTTCTGCAATTTTGCCCCAAAATAAGGAGAATTTCTGCCTTTTGCCCCAAAATATGGGGAATTTCTGCCTTTTTGTCTGAAAATAAGAAAAATGCATACCTTTTTGCCATAAAAAAGAGAAATTTCTTCATTTTTGCTCCAAAATAAGGGGAACATTTGCCTTTTTGCCTCTAAATCAGAGGAATTTCTGGTTTTTTTTCCCCAAAACAAAGAGAATTTCTGTCTTTTTTGCCCCAAAATAAAAAAAATTTCTGACTTATTACCATGAAATAAGTGAAATTTCTGCAAATTTGTCCCAAAAATAGGAAAATTTCTGCCTTTTGGCCCAAAATAAGTAAAATTTCAGCATTTTCCCTCAAAATAAGGGGAATTTCTGCCTTTTTGCCCCAAAATAAGTAAAATTTCTGCCTTTTTTCTCTGAAATAAGTGAAATTTCTGCAATTTTGCCTTAAAATAAGTGAAATTTCAGCAATTTTGCCCCAAAATAAGGGAAATTTCTGCAATTTTTCCCCAAAAAAAGTGGAATTTCTGAGTTTTTTTCAAAAATAAGGAGAATTTCTGCATTTTTGCCCCACAATTAGGGGAATTTCTGCAATTTTGCTCCAAAATACGGGGAATTTCTGCTTTTTTGCCCGAAAATAAAGGGAATGCATACCTTTTTGCCATAAAAAAGGGAAATTTCTTCATTTTTGCCACAAATTAAGGGAAATTTCTGCCTTTTTGCCCTGAAATATGTGAAATTTCTGCAATTTTAGCCTAAAATAAGGTGAATTTCTGCCTTTTTGCCCCAAAATAATGGGAATTTCTGCCTTTTTGCTCCAAAATAAGAAAAATTTTTGCCTTTTTTCTCTGAAATAAGTGAAATATCTGCAATTTTGTCCTATTTAAAGGAAATTTCTGCAATTTTTCCCCATAATAAGGGAAATTTCTGGAATTTTGCCCCAAAATAAGAGGAATTTATGTTTTTGTGCCCCCAAATAAGGGAAATTTCTGCAATTTTTTCCTAAAATAAGGGGAATTTCTGCTTTTTTGCCTCTAAATAAGTGGAATTTCTGTCTTTTTCCCCCAAAACAAAGGGAATTTCTATCATTTTTGCCCCAAAATAAGGAAAATTTCTGACTTATTACTCTGAAATAAGTGAAATTTCTGCAATTTTGCCCCAATATAAAGCAAATTTCTGCCTTTTTGCCCCCAAATAAGGGGAATTTCAGCCTTTTTACCTCAAAATAAGGGGAATTTCTGAATTTTGGCACAAAATATTAGGAATTTCTGCTTTTTTGCCCCAAAATAAGGAAAATTTCTGCTTTTTTCCCTGAAATAAGTGAAATTTCTGCAATTTTGCCCCAAAATAAGTAAAATTTCTGCAATTTTGCCCCAAAATAAGGGAAATTTCTGGAATTTTGCCCCAAAATAAGTGGAATTTCTGAGTTTTGCCCCAAAATAAGGAGAATTTCTGCATTTTTGCGCCACAATTAGTGAAATTTCTGCAATTTTGCCGTAAAATAAGAGAAATTTCTGCAATTTTTCCTCATAATAAGGGAAATTTCTGCAATTTTGCCCCAAAATAAGGGGAATTTCTTTTTTTTGCCCCACAATTAAAGAAATTTCTGCAATTTTGCCCAAAAATAATGGGAATTTCTGCTTTTTTGCCTCTAAATAAGTGGAATTTCTGTCTTTTTGTCTGAAAATAAGAAGAATGCATACCTTTTTGCCATAAAAAAGGGAAATTTCTTCATTTTTGCTCCAAAATAAGGGGAACTTTTGCCTTTTTGCCTCTAAATAAGTGGAATTTCTGTCCTTTTTTCCCCAAACAAAGGCAATTTCTGTCTTTTTTGCCCCAAAATAAGGAAAATTTCTGTCTTATAACCCTGAAATAAGTGAAATTTCTGCAAATTTGCCCCAAAATAAGAAAAATTTCTGCCTTTTTGCCACCAAGTAAGGGGAATTTCAGTTTTTTTATCTCAAAATAAGGGAAATTTCTGCATTTTTGCAACAAAATATTAGGAATTTCTGCATTTTTGCCACAAAATATTAGGAATTCCTGCCTTTTTGGCACAAAATAAGGAAAATTTCTGCCTTTTTTCCCGGAAATAAGTGAAATTTCTGCAAATTTGCCCCCAAAAAAAGGGAAATTTCTGCCTTTTGCCCCAAAATCAGGGGAATTTCAGCATTTTACCTCAAAATAAGGGAAATTTCCTGTTTTTGCACCAAAATATGGAAAATTTCTGCCTTTTTGCCCCAAAATAAGGAAAATTTCTGCCTTTTTTCCCTGAAATAAGTGAAATTTCTGATTTTTGCCCCAAAATAAGTAAAATTTCTACAATTTTGCCCTAATATAAGGAAAATTTCTGGAATTTTGCCCCACAATTAGGGGAATTTCTGCAATTTTGCTCCAAAATACAGGGAATTTCTGCCTTTTTGCCCAAAATAAGGGGAATGCATACCTTTGGGCCATAAAAAAGGGAAATTTCTTCATTTTTGCCCCAAATTAAGGGAAATTTTTGACTTTTTGCCCTGAAATATGTGAAATTTCTGCAATTTTAGCCCAAAATAAGGTGAATTTCTGCCTTTTTGACCCAAAATAATGGGAATTTCTGCCTTTTTGCCCCAAAATAAGAAAAATTTTTGCCTTTTTTCTCTGAAATAAGTGAAATTTCGGCAATTTTGCCCTAACATAAGGGAAATTTCTGCAATTTTTCCCAATAATAAGGGAAATTTCTGGAATTTTGCCACAAAATAAGGGGAATTTCTGTTTTTTTGCTCCCAAAAAAGGGAAATTTCTGCAATTTTGCCCTAAAATAAGGGGAATTTCTGCCTTTTTGCCCGAAATAAGGGGAATGCATACCGTTTTGCCATAAAAAAAAGAAATTTCTTCATTTTTGCCCCAAATTAAGGGAAATTTCTGACTTATTACCCTGAAATAAGTGAAATTTCTGCAATTTTTCCCCAATATAATGGAAATTTCTGCCTTTTTGCTCACAAATAAGGGGAATTTCAGCCTTTTTACCTCAAAATAAGGGGAATTTCTGAATTATGGCACAAAATATTAGGAATTTCTGCCTTTTTGCCCCAAAATAATTAAAATTTCTGCTTTTTTCCCTGAAATAATTGAAATTTCTGCAATTTTGCCCCAAAATAAGTAAAATTTCTGCAATTTTGCCCTAAAATAAGGAAAATTTCTGCAATTTTTCCCCATAATAAGGGAAATTTCTGGAATTTTTCCACAAAATAAGGGGAATTTCTGTTTTATGCCCCACAATTAGGGAAATTTCTGCAATTTTGCCCCAAAATAATGGGAATCTCTGCCTTTTGCCCCAAAATATGGGGAATTTCTTATTTTTGTCCGAAAATAAGAAAAATGCATACCTTTTTGCCATAAAAAAGGGAAATTTCTTCATTTTTACTCCAAAATAAGGGGAACTTTTGCCTTTTTGCCTCTAAATAAGTGGAATTTCTGTTTTTTCCCCCAAAACAAAGAGAATTTCTGTCTTTTTGCCCCAAAATAAGGAAAATTTCTGATGTATAACCCTGAAATAAGTGAAATTTCTGCAAATTTGCCCCAAAAATAGGGAAATGTCTGCCTTTTGCCCCAAAATAAGGGGAATTTCAGCATTTTACCTCAAAATAAGTGGAATTTCTGCATTTTTGCCACAAAATATGGAGAATTTCTGCCTTTTTGCCCCAAAATAAGGAAAATTTCTGCCTATTTTTCCTGAAATAAGTGAAATTTCTGCAATTTTGCCCCAAAATAAGTGAAATTTCTGCAATTTTGCCCCAAAATAAGGAAAATTTCTGGAATTTTGCCCCACAATTAGGGGAAATTCTGCAATTTTGCTCCAAAATACGGGGAATTTCTGCCTTTTTGCCCAAAATAAGGGGAATGCATACCTTTTTGCCATAAAAAAGGAAAATTTCTTCATTTTTGCCCCAAATTAAAGGAAATTTCTGACTTTTTGCCCTGAAATATGTGAAATTTCTGCAATTTTAGCCCAAAATAAGGTGAATTTCTGCCTTTTTGTCCCAAAATAATGGGAATTTCTGCCTTTTAGCCCCAAATAAGAAAAATTTTTGCCTTTTTTCTCTGAAATAAGTGAAATTTCTGCAATTTTGCCCAAAAATAAGGGAAATTTCTGCCTTTTGCCCCAAAATATGGGGAATTTCTGCTTTTTTGTCTGAAAATAAGAAGAATGCATAACTTTTTTGCCATAAAAAAGGGAAATTTCTTCATTTTTGCTCCAAAATAAGGGGAACTTTTGCCTTTTTGCCTCTAAATAAGTGGAATTTCTGTCCTTTTCCCTCAAAACAAAGGCAATTTCTGTCTTTTTTGCCCCAAAATAAGGAAAATTTCTGACTTATAACCCTGAAATAAGTGAAATTTCTGCAAATTTGCCCCAAAATAAGAAATATTTCTGCCTTTTTGGCCCTAAATAAAGGGAATTTCAGCCTTTTTTCTCAAAATAAGAGAAATTTCTGCATTTTTGCAACAAAATATTAGGAATTTCTGCATTTTTGCCACAAAATATTAGGAATTCCTGCTTTTTTGCCGCAAAATAAGGAAAATTTCTGCCTTTTTTCCTGGAAATAAGTGAAATTTCTGCAAATTTGCCCCCAAAAAAGGGAAATTTCTGCCTTTTGCCCCAAAATAAGGGGAATTTCAGCGTTTTACCTCAAAATAAGGGAAATTTCTGATTTTTGCCCCAAAATATGGAGAATTTCTGCCTTTTTCCCCAAAATGAGGAAAATTTCTGCCTTTTTTCCCTGAAATAAGTGAAATTTCTGCAATTTTGCACCAAAATAAATGAAATTTCTGAAATTTTGCCCCAAAATAAGTAAAATTTCTGCAATTTTGCCCCAAAATAAGGGAAATTTCTTGAATTTTTCCCCAAATTAAGTGGAATTTCTGAGTTTTGCCTAAAATAAGGAGAATTTCTGCCCTTTTGCGCCACAATTAGTGAAATTTCTGCAATTTTGCCGTAAAATAAGGGAAATTTCTGCAATTTTTCCTCATAATAAGGGAAATTTCTGCAATTTTGCCCCAAAATAAGGGGAATTTCTGTTTTTGTCCCACAATTAGGGAAATTTCTGCAATTTTGCCCAAAAATAAGGGAAATTTCTGATTTTTGCACCAAAATATGGAGAATTTCTGCCTTTTTCCCCAAAATAAGGAAAATTTCTGCCTTTTTTCCCTGAAATAAGTGAAATTTCTGCAATTTTGCCCCAAAATAAGTGAAATTTCTGCAATTTTGCCCCAAAATAAGGAAAATTTCTGGAATTTTGCCCCACAATTAGGGGAATTTCTGCAATTTTGCTCCAAAATACGGGGAATTTCTGCCTTTTTGCCCAAAATAGAGGGAATGCATACCTTTTTGCCATAAAAAAGGAAAATTTCTTCATTTTTGCCCCAAATTAAGGGAAATTTCAGAATTTTTGCACTGATATATGTTAAATTTCTGCAATTTTAGCCCAAAATAAGGTGAATTTCTGCCTTTTTGACCCAAAATAATGGGAATTTCTGCCTTTTTGCCCCAAAATAAGAAAAATTTTTGCCTTTTTTATCTGAAATAAGTGAAATTTCGGCAATTTTGCCCTAACATAAGGGAAATTTCTGCAATTTTTCCCAATAATAAGGGAAATTTCTGGAATTTTGCCACAAAATAAGGGGAATTTCTGTTTTTTTGCTCCCAAAAAAGGGAAATTTCTGCAATTTTGCCCTAAAATAAGGGGAATTTCTGCCTTTTTGCCCGAAATAAGGGGAATGCATACCGTTTTGCCATAAAAAAAAGAAATTTCTTCATTTTTGCCCCAAATTAAGGGAAATTTCTGACTTATTACCCTGAAATAAGTGAAATTTCTGCAATTTTTCCCCAATATAATGGAAATTTCTGCCTTTTTGCTCACAAATAAGGGGAATTTCAGCCTTTTTACCTCAAAATAAGGGGAATTTCTGAATTATGGCACAAAATATTAGGAATTTCTGCCTTTTTGCCCCAAAATAATTAAAATTTCTGCTTTTTTCCCTGAAATAATTGAAATTTCTGCAATTTTGCCCCAAAATAAGTAAAATTTCTGCAATTTTGCCCTAAAATAAGGAAAATTTCTGCAATTTTTCCCCATAATAAGGGAAATTTCTGGAATTTTTCCACAAAATAAGGGGAATTTCTGTTTTATGCCCCACAATTAAGGAAATTTCTGCAATTTTGCCCCAAAATAATGGGAATCTCTGCCTTTTGCCCCAAAATATGGGGAATTTCTTATTTTTGTCCGAAAATAAGAAAAATGCATACCTTTTTGCCATAAAAAAGGGAAATTTCTTCATTTTTACTCCAAAATAAGGGGAACTTTTGCCTTTTTGCCTCTAAATAAGTGGAATTTCTGTTTTTTCCCCCAAAACAAAGAGAATTTCTGTCTTTTTGCCCCAAAATAAGGAAAATTTCTGATGTATAACCCTGAAATAAGTGAAATTTCTGCAAATTTGCCCCAAAAATAGGGAAATGTCTGCCTTTTGCCCCAAAATAAGGGGAATTTCAGCATTTTACCTCAAAATAAGGGGAATTTCTGCATTTTTGCCACAAAATATGGAGAATTTCTGCCTTTTTGCCCCAAAATAAGGAAAATTTCTGCCTATTTTTCCTGAAATAAGTGAAATTTCTGCAATTTTGCCCCAAAATAAGTGAAATTTCTGCAATTTTGCCCCAAAATAAGGAAAATTTCTGGAATTTTGCCCCACAATTAGGGGAAATTCTGCAATTTTGCTCCAAAATACGGGGAATTTCTGCCTTTTTGCCCAAAATAAGGGGAATGCATACCTTTTTGCCATAAAAAAGGAAAATTTCTTCATTTTTGCCCCAAATTAAAGGAAATTTCTGACTTTTTGCCCTGAAATATGTGAAATTTCTGCAATTTTAGCCCAAAATAAGGTGAATTTCTGCCTTTTTGTCCCAAAATAATGGGAATTTCTGCCTTTTAGCCCCAAATAAGAAAAATTTTTGCCTTTTTTCTCTGAAATAAGTGAAATTTCTGCAATTTTGCCCTAAAATAAGGGAAATTTCTGCCTTTTGCCCCAAAATATGGGGAATTTCTGCTTTTTTGTCTGAAAATAAGAAGAATGCATAACTTTTTTGCCATAAAAAAGGGAAATTTCTTCATTTTTGCTCCAAAATAAGGGGAACTTTTGCCTTTTTGCCTCTAAATAAGTGGAATTTCTGTCCTTTTCCCTCAAAACAAAGGCAATTTCTGTCTTTTTTGCCCCAAAATAAGGAAAATTTCTGACTTATAACCCTGAAATAAGTGAAATTTCTGCAAATTTGCCCCAAAATAAGAAATATTTCTGCCTTTTTGGCCCTAAATAAAGGGAATTTCAGCCTTTTTTCTCAAAATAAGAGAAATTTCTGCATTTTTGCAACAAAATATTAGGAATTTCTGCATTTTTGCCACAAAATATTAGGAATTCCTGCTTTTTTGCCGCAAAATAAGGAAAATTTCTGCCTTTTTTCCTGGAAATAAGTGAAATTTCTGCAAATTTGCCCCCAAAAAAGGGAAATTTCTGCCTTTTGCCCCAAAATAAGGGGAATTTCAGCGTTTTACCTCAAAATAAGGGAAATTTCTGATTTTTGCCCCAAAATATGGAGAATTTCTGCCTTTTTCCCCAAAATAAGGAAAATTTCTGCCTTTTTTCCCTGAAATAAGTGAAATTTCTGCAATTTTGCACCAAAATAAATGAAATTTCTGAAATTTTGCCCCAAAATAAGTAAAATTTCTGCAATTTTGCCCCAAAATAAGGGAAATTTCTTGAATTTTTCCCCAAATTAAGTGGAATTTCTGAGTTTTGCCTAAAATAAGGAGAATTTCTGCCTTTTTGCGCCACAATTAGTGAAATTTCTGCAATTTTGCCGTAAAATAAGGGAAATTTCTGCAATTTTTCCTCATAATAAGGGAAATTTCTGCAATTTTGCCCCAAAATAAGGGGAATTTCTGTTTTTGTCCCACAATTAGGGAAATTTCTGCAATTTTGCCCAAAAATAAGGGAAATTTCTGATTTTTGCACCAAAATATGGAGAATTTCTGCCTTTTTCCCCAAAATAAGGAAAATTTCTGCCTTTTTTCCCTGAAATAAGTGAAATTTCTGCAATTTTGCCCCAAAATAAGTGAAATTTCTGCAATTTTGCCCCAAAATAAGGAAAATTTCTGGAATTTTGCCCCACAATTAGGGGAATTTCTGCAATTTTGCTCCAAAATACGGGGAATTTCTGCCTTTTTGCCCAAAATAGAGGGAATGCATACCTTTTTGCCATAAAAAAGGGAAATTTCTTCATTTTTGCCCCAAATTAAGGGAAATTTCAGAATTTTTGCACTGATATATGTTAAATTTCTGCAATTTTAGCCTAAAATAAGGTGAATTTCTGCCTTTTTGCCCCAAAATAATGGGAATTTCTGCCTTTTTGCCCCAAAATAAGAAAAATTTTTGCCTTTTTTCTCTGAAATAACTGAAATTTCTGCAATTTTGCCCTAAAATAAGGGAAATTTCTGCAATTTTTTCCCATAAGGGAAATTTCTAGAATTTTGCCACAAAATAAGGGGAATTTCTGTTTTTTTGCTCCCAAATAAGGGAAATTTCTGCAATTCTGCCCTAAAATAAGGGGAATTTCTGCTTTTTTGCCTCTAAATAAGTGGAATTTCTGTCTTTTTCCCCCAAAACAAAGGGAATTTCTGTCATTTTCGCCCCAAAATAAGGAAAATTTCTGACTTATTACCCTGAAATAGGTGAAATTTCTGCAATTTTGCCCCAAAATAAGAAAAATTTCTGCCTTTTTGCCCCTAAATAAGGGGAATTTCAGCCTTTTTATTTCAAAATAAGGGAAATATCTGCATTTTTGCAACAAAATATTAGGAATTTCTGCTTTTGCCCCAAAATAAGGAAAAATTTATGCCTTTTTTTCCTGAAATAAGTGAAATTTCTGCAATTTTGCCCCAAAATAAGTGAAATTTCTGCAATTTTGCCCCAAAATAAAGAAAATTTCTCGAATTTTGCCCCACAATTAGGGGAATTTCTGCCATTTTGCTCCAAAATACGGGTAATTTCTGCCTTTTTGCCCAAAATAAGGGGAATGCATACCTTTTTGCCATAAAAATAGGAAATTTCTTCATTTTTGCCCCAATTTGAGGGAAATTTCTGACTTTTTGCCCTGAAATATGTGAAATTTCTGCAATTTTAGCCCAAAATAAGGGAAATTTCTGCAATTTTTCCCCATAATAAGGGAAATTTCTGCAATTTTGCCACAAAATAAGGGGAATTTCTGTTTTTTGCCCCACAATTAGGGAAATTTCTGCAATTTTGCCCCAAAATAAGGAGAATTTCTGCCTTTTGCCCCAAAATATGGGGAATTTCTGCCTTTTTGTCTGAAAATAAGAAAAATGCATACCTTTTTGCCATAAAAAAGGGAAATTTCTTCATTTTTGCTCCAAAATAAGGGGAACATTTGCCTTTTTGCCTCTAAATTAGAGGAATTTCTGGTTTTTTTTCCCCAAAACAAAGAGAATTTCTGTCTTTTTTGCCCCAAAATAAAAAAAATTTCTGACTTATTACCATGAAATAAGTGAAATTTCTGCAAATTTGTCCCAAAAATAGGAAAATTTCTGCCTTTTGCCCCAAAATAAGTAAAATTTCAGCATTTTCCCTCAAAATAAGGGGAATTTCTGCCTTTTTGCCCCAAAATAAGGAAAATTTCTGCCTTTTTTCTCTGAAATAAGTGAAATTTCTGCAATTTTGCCTAAAAATAAGTGAAATTTCGGCAATTTTGCCCCAAAGTAAGGGAAATTTCTGCAATTTTGCCCCAAAATAAGTGGAATTTCTGAGTTTTTTTCAAAAATAAGGAGAATTTCTGCATTTTTGCCCCACAATTAGGGGAATTTCTGCAATTTTGCTCCAAAATACGGGGAATTTCTGCCTTTTTGCCCGAAAATAAAGGGAATGCATACCTTTTTGCCATAAAAAAGGGAAATTTCTTCATTTTTGCCACAAATTAAGGGAAATTTCTGCCTTTTTGCCCTGAAATATGTGAAATTTCTGCAATTTTAGCCCAAAATAAGGTGAATTTCTGCCTTTTTGCCCCAAAATAATGGGAATTTCTGCCTTTTTGCCCCAAAATAAGAAAAATTTTTGCCTTTTTTCTCTGAAATAACTGAAATTTCTGCAATTTTGCCCTATTTAAAGGAAATTTCTGCAATTTTTCCCCATAATAAGGGAAATTTCTGCAATTTTGCCCAAAAATAAGGGAAATTTCTGATTTTTGCACCAAAATATGGAGAATTTCTGCCTTTTTCCCCAAAATAAGGAAAATTTCTGCCTTTTTTCCCTGAAATAAGTGAAATTTCTGCAATTTTGCCCCAAAATAAGTGAAATTTCTGCAATTTTGCCCCAAAATAAGGAAAATTTCTGGAATTTTGCCCCACAATTAGGGGAATTTCTGCAATTTTGCTCCAAAATACGGGGAATTTCTGCCTTTTTGCCCAAAATAGAGGGAATGCATACCTTTTTGCCATAAAAAAGGAAAATTTCTTCATTTTTGCCCCAAATTAAGGGAAATTTCAGAATTTTTGCACTGATATATGTTAAATTTCTGCAATTTTAGCCCAAAATAAGGTGAATTTCTGCCTTTTTGACCCAAAATAATGGGAATTTCTGCCTTTTTGCCCCAAAATAAGAAAAATTTTTGCCTTTTTTCTCTGAAATAAGTGAAATTTCGGCAATTTTGCCCTAACATAAGGGAAATTTCTGCAATTTTTCCCAATAATAAGGGAAATTTCTGGAATTTTGCCACAAAATAAGGGGAATTTCTGTTTTTTTGCTCCCAAAAAAGGGAAATTTCTGCAATTTTGCCCTAAAATAAGGGGAATTTCTGCCTTTTTGCCCGAAATAAGGGGAATGCATACCGTTTTGCCATAAAAAAAAGAAATTTCTTCATTTTTGCCCCAAATTAAGGGAAATTTCTGACTTATTACCCTGAAATAAGTGAAATTTCTGCAATTTTTCCCCAATATAATGGAAATTTCTGCCTTTTTGCTCACAAATAAGGGGAATTTCAGCCTTTTTACCTCAAAATAAGGGGAATTTCTGAATTATGGCACAAAATATTAGGAATTTCTGCCTTTTTGCCCCAAAATAATTAAAATTTCTGCTTTTTTCCCTGAAATAATTGAAATTTCTGCAATTTTGCCCCAAAATAAGTAAAATTTCTGCAATTTTGCCCTAAAATAAGGAAAATTTCTGCAATTTTTCCCCATAATAAGGGAAATTTCTGGAATTTTTCCACAAAATAAGGGGAATTTCTGTTTTATGCCCCACAATTAAGGAAATTTCTGCAATTTTGCCCCAAAATAATGGGAATCTCTGCCTTTTGCCCCAAAATATGGGGAATTTCTTATTTTTGTCCGAAAATAAGAAAAATGCATACCTTTTTGCCATAAAAAAGGGAAATTTCTTCATTTTTACTCCAAAATAAGGGGAACTTTTGCCTTTTTGCCTCTAAATAAGTGGAATTTCTGTTTTTTCCCCCAAAACAAAGAGAATTTCTGTCTTTTTGCCCCAAAATAAGGAAAATTTCTGATGTATAACCCTGAAATAAGTGAAATTTCTGCAAATTTGCCCCAAAAATAGGGAAATGTCTGCCTTTTGCCCCAAAATAAGGGGAATTTCAGCATTTTACCTCAAAATAAGGGGAATTTCTGCATTTTTGCCACAAAATATGGAGAATTTCTGCCTTTTTGCCCCAAAATAAGGAAAATTTCTGCCTATTTTTCCTGAAATAAGTGAAATTTCTGCAATTTTGCCCCAAAATAAGTGAAATTTCTGCAATTTTGCCCCAAAATAAGGAAAATTTCTGGAATTTTGCCCCACAATTAGGGGAAATTCTGCAATTTTGCTCCAAAATACGGGGAATTTCTGCCTTTTTGCCCAAAATAAGGGGAATGCATACCTTTTTGCCATAAAAAAGGAAAATTTCTTCATTTTTGCCCCAAATTAAAGGAAATTTCTGACTTTTTGCCCTGAAATATGTGAAATTTCTGCAATTTTAGCCCAAAATAAGGTGAATTTCTGCCTTTTTGTCCCAAAATAATGGGAATTTCTGCCTTTTAGCCCCAAATAAGAAAAATTTTTGCCTTTTTTCTCTGAAATAAGTGAAATTTCTGCAATTTTGCCCTAAAATAAGGGAAATTTCTGCCTTTTGCCCCAAAATATGGGGAATTTCTGCTTTTTTGTCTGAAAATAAGAAGAATGCATAACTTTTTTGCCATAAAAAAGGGAAATTTCTTCATTTTTGCTCCAAAATAAGGGGAACTTTTGCCTTTTTGCCTCTAAATAAGTGGAATTTCTGTCCTTTTCCCTCAAAACAAAGGCAATTTCTGTCTTTTTTGCCCCAAAATAAGGAAAATTTCTGACTTATAACCCTGAAATAAGTGAAATTTCTGCAAATTTGCCCCAAAATAAGAAATATTTCTGCCTTTTTGGCCCTAAATAAAGGGAATTTCAGCCTTTTTTCTCAAAATAAGAGAAATTTCTGCATTTTTGCAACAAAATATTAGGAATTTCTGCATTTTTGCCACAAAATATTAGGAATTCCTGCTTTTTTGCCGCAAAATAAGGAAAATTTCTGCCTTTTTTCCTGGAAATAAGTGAAATTTCTGCAAATTTGCCCCCAAAAAAGGGAAATTTCTGCCTTTTGCCCCAAAATAAGGGGAATTTCAGCGTTTTACCTCAAAATAAGGGAAATTTCTGATTTTTGCCCCAAAATATGGAGAATTTCTGCCTTTTTCCCCAAAATAAGGAAAATTTCTGCCTTTTTTCCCTGAAATAAGTGAAATTTCTGCAATTTTGCACCAAAATAAATGAAATTTCTGAAATTTTGCCCCAAAATAAGTAAAATTTCTGCAATTTTGCCCCAAAATAAGGGAAATTTCTTGAATTTTTCCCCAAATTAAGTGGAATTTCTGAGTTTTGCCTAAAATAAGGAGAATTTCTGCCTTTTTGCGCCACAATTAGTGAAATTTCTGCAATTTTGCCGTAAAATAAGGGAAATTTCTGCAATTTTTCCTCATAATAAGGGAAATTTCTGCAATTTTGCCCCAAAATAAGGGGAATTTCTGTTTTTGTCCCACAATTAGGGAAATTTCTGCAATTTTGCCCAAAAATAAGGGAAATTTCTGATTTTTGCACCAAAATATGGAGAATTTCTGCCTTTTTCCCCAAAATAAGGAAAATTTCTGCCTTTTTTCCCTGAAATAAGTGAAATTTCTGCAATTTTGCCCCAAAATAAGTGAAATTTCTGCAATTTTGCCCCAAAATAAGGAAAATTTCTGGAATTTTGCCCCACAATTAGGGGAATTTCTGCAATTTTGCTCCAAAATACGGGGAATTTCTGCCTTTTTGCCCAAAATAGAGGGAATGCATACCTTTTTGCCATAAAAAAGGGAAATTTCTTCATTTTTGCCCCAAATTAAGGGAAATTTCAGAATTTTTGCACTGATATATGTTAAATTTCTGCAATTTTAGCCTAAAATAAGGTGAATTTCTGCCTTTTTGCCCCAAAATAATGGGAATTTCTGCCTTTTTGCCCCAAAATAAGAAAAATTTTTGCCTTTTTTCTCTGAAATAACTGAAATTTCTGCAATTTTGCCCTAAAATAAGGGAAATTTCTGCAATTTTTTCCCATAATAAGGGAAATTTCTAGAATTTTGCCACAAAATAAGGGGAATTTCTGTTTTTTTGCTCCCAAATAAGGGAAATTTCTGCAATTCTGCCCTAAAATAAGGGGAATTTCTGCTTTTTTGCCTCTAAATAAGTGGAATTTCTGTCTTTTTCCCCCAAAACAAAGGGAATTTCTGTCATTTTCGCCCCAAAATAAGGAAAATTTCTGACTTATTACCCTGAAATAGGTGAAATTTCTGCAATTTTGCCCCAAAATAAGAAAAATTTCTGCCTTTTTGCCCCTAAATAAGGGGAATTTCAGCCTTTTTATTTCAAAATAAGGGAAATATCTGCATTTTTGCAACAAAATATTAGGAATTTCTGCTTTTGCCCCAAAATAAGGAAAAATTTATGCCTTTTTTTCCTGAAATAAGTGAAATTTCTGCAATTTTGCCCCAAAATAAGTGAAATTTCTGCAATTTTGCCCCAAAATAAAGAAAATTTCTCGAATTTTGCCCCACAATTAGGGGAATTTCTGCCATTTTGCTCCAAAATACGGGTAATTTCTGCCTTTTTGCCCAAAATAAGGGGAATGCATACCTTTTTGCCATAAAAATAGGAAATTTCTTCATTTTTGCCCCAATTTGAGGGAAATTTCTGACTTTTTGCCCTGAAATATGTGAAATTTCTGCAATTTTAGCCCAAAATAAGGGAAATTTCTGCAATTTTTCCCCATAATAAGGGAAATTTCTGCAATTTTGCCACAAAATAAGGGGAATTTCTGTTTTTTGCCCCACAATTAGGGAAATTTCTGCAATTTTGCCCCAAAATAAGGAGAATTTCTGCCTTTTGCCCCAAAATATGGGGAATTTCTGCCTTTTTGTCTGAAAATAAGAAAAATGCATACCTTTTTGCCATAAAAAAGGGAAATTTCTTCATTTTTGCTCCAAAATAAGGGGAACATTTGCCTTTTTGCCTCTAAATTAGAGGAATTTCTGGTTTTTTTTACCCAAAACAAAGAGAATTTCTGTCTTTTTTGCCCCAAAATAAAAAAAATTGCTGACTTATTACCATGAAATAAGTGAAATTTCTGCAAATTTGTCCCAAAAATAGGAAAATTTCTGCCTTTTGCCCCAAAATAAGTAAAATTTCAGCATTTTCCCTCAAAATAAGGGGAATTTCTGCCTTTTTGCCCCAAAATAAGGAAAATTTCTGCCTTTTTTCTCTGAAATAAGTGAAATTTCTGCAATTTTGCCTAAAAATAAGTGAAATTTCGGCAATTTTGCCCCAAAGTAAGGGAAATTTCTGCAATTTTGCCCCAAAATAAGTGGAATTTCTGAGTTTTTTTCAAAAATAAGGAGAATTTCTGCATTTTTGCCCCACAATTAGGGGAATTTCTGCAATTTTGCTCCAAAATACGGGGAATTTCTGCCTTTTTGCCCGAAAATAAAGGGAATGCATACCTTTTTGCCATAAAAAAGGGAAATTTCTTCATTTTTGCCACAAATTAAGGGAAATTTCTGCCTTTTTGCCCTGAAATATGTGAAATTTCTGCAATTTTAGCCCAAAATAAGGTGAATTTCTGCCTTTTTGCCCCAAAATAATGGGAATTTCTGCCTTTTTGCCCCAAAATAAGAAAAATTTTTGCCTTTTTTCTCTGAAATAACTGAAATTTCTGCAATTTTGCCCTATTTAAAGGAAATTTCTGCAATTTTTCCCCATAATAAGGGAAATTTCTGGAATTTTGCCCCAAAATAAGAGGAATTTCTGTTTTTTTGCCCCCAAATAAGGGAAATTTCTGCAATTTTCTCCTAAAATAAGGGGAATTTCTGCTTTTTTGCCTCTAAATAAGTGGAATTTCTGTCTTTTTCCCCCAAAACAAAGGGAATTTCTATCATTTTTGCCCCAAAATAAGGAAAATTTCTGACTTATTACCCTGAAATAAGTGAAATTTCTGCCTTTTTGCCCCCAAATAAGGGGAATTTCAGCCTTTTTACCTCAAAATAAGGGGAATTTCTGAATTTTGGCACAAAATATTAGGAATTTCTGCTTTTTTGCCCAAAATAAGGAAAATTTCTGCTTTTTTCCCTGAAATAAGTGAAATTTCTGCAATTTTGCCCCAAAATAAGTAAAATTTCTGCAATTTTGCCTCAAAATAAGGGAAATTTCTGGAATTTTGCCCCAAAATAAGTGGAATTTCTGAGTTTTGCCCCAAAATAAGGAGAATTTCTGCATTTTTGCGCCACAATTAGTGAAATTTCTGCAATTTTGCCGTAAAATAAAAGAAATTTCTGCAATTTTTTCTCATAATAAGGGAAATTTCTGCAATTTTGCCCCAAAATAAGGGGAATTTCTTTTTTTGCCCCACAATTAAAGAAATTTCTGCAATTTTGCCCAAAAATAAGGGGAATTTCTGCTTTTTTGCCTCTAAATAAGTGGAATTTCTGTCTTTTTGTCTGAAAATAAGAAGAATGCATACCTTTTTGCCATAAAAAAGGGAAATTTCTTCATTTTTGCTCCAAAATAAGGGGAACTTTTGCCTTTTTGCCTCTAAATAAGTAGAATTTCTGTCCTTTTCCCCCAAAACAAAGAAAATTTCTGTCTTTTTTGCCCAAAAATAAGGAAAATTTCTGACTTATACCCTGAAATAAGTGAAATTTCTGCAAATTTGCCCCAAAATAAGAAAAATTTCTTCCTTTTTGCCTTCAAATAAGAGGAATTTCAGCCTTTTTATCTCAAAATAAGGGAAATTTCTGCATTTTTGCAACAAAATATTAGGAATTTCTGCATTTTTGCCACAAAATATTAGGAATTTCTGACTTTATGCCCCAAAATAAGGAAAATTACTGCCTTTTTTCCCGGAAATAAGTGAAATGTTTGCAAATTTGACCCAAAAAAAAGGGAAATTTCTGCCTTTTGCCCCAAAATAAGGGGAATTTCAGCATTTTACCTCAAAATAAGGGAAATTTCTGATTTTTGCACCAAAATATGGAGAATTTCTGCCTTTTTGCCAAAAAATGAGGAAAATTTCTGCCTTTTTTCCCTGAAATAAGTAAAATTTCTGAAATTTTGCCCCAAAATAAGTGAAATTTCTGCAATTTTGCCCCAAAATAAGGAAAATTTCTGGAATTTTGCCCCACAATTAGGGGAATTTCTGCAATTTTGCTACAAAATACGAGGAATTTCTGCCTTTTTGCCCGAAATAAGGGGAATGCATACCTTTATGCCGTAAAAAAAGAGAAATTTCTTCATTTTTGCCCCAAATTAAGGGAAATTTCTGACTTTTTGCCCTGAAATATGTGAAATTTCTGCAATTTTAGCCCAAAATAAAGTGAATTTCTGCCTTTTTGCCCCAAAATAATGGGAATTTCTGCCTTTTTGCCCCAAAATAAGAAAAAATTTTTGCCTTTTTTCTCTGAAATAAGTGAAATTTCTGCAATTTTGCCCTAAAATAAGGGAAATTTCTGCAATTTTTCCCCATAATAAGGGAAATTTCTGGAATATTGCCACAAAATAAGGGGAATTTCTGTTTTTTTGCCCCCAAATAAGGGAAATTTCTGCAACTTTGCCCAAAAATAAGGGGAATTTCTGCTTTTTGCCTCTAAATAAGTGGAATCTCTGTCTTTTTCCCCCAAAACAAAGGGAATTTCTGTCATTTTTGCCCCAAAATAAGGAAAATTTCTGACTTATACCCTGAAATAAGTGAAATTTCTGCAATTTTGCCCTAAAATAAGGGGAATTTCTGCTTTTTTGCCTCTAAATAAGTGGAATTTCTGTTTTTTTCCCCCAAAACAAAGAGAATTTCTGTCTTTTTTGCCCCAAAATAAAGAAAATTTCTGACGTATAACCCTGAAATAAGTGAAATTTTTGCAAATTTGCCCCAAAAATAGGTAACTTTCTGCCTTTTGCCCCAAAATATGGGGAATTTCAGCATTTTACCTCAAAATAAGGGGAATTTCTGCATTTTTGCCACAAAATATTAGGAATTTCTGCCTTTTTGCCCCAAAATAAGGAAAATTTCTGCCTTTTTTCCCTGAAATAAGTGAAATTTCTGCAATTTTGCCCCAAAATAAGTGAAATTTCTGCAATTTTGCCCCAAAATAATAGAAATTTTTGCAATTTTGCCCCAAAATAAGTGGAATTTCTTAGTTTTTCCCCAAAATAAAGAGAATTTCTGCCTTTTTGCCCCACAATTAGGAGAATTTCTGCAATTTTGCTCCAAAATACGGGGAATTTCTGCCTTTTTGCCCGAAATAAGGGGGATGCATACCTTTTTGCCATAAAAAAGGGAAATTTCTTCATTTTTGCCCCAAATTAAGGGAAATTTCTGACTTTTTGCCCTGAAATATGTGAAATTTCTGCAATTTTAGCCCAAAATAAGGTAAATTTCTGCTTTTTTGCCCCAAAATAATGGGAATTTCTGCCTTTTTGCCCCAAAATAAGAAAAATTTTTGCCTTTTTTCTCTGAAATAAGTGAAATTTCTGCAATTTTGCCCTATTTAAAGGAAATTTCTGCAATTTTTCCCCATAATAAGGGAAATTTCTGGAATTTTGCCCCATAATAAGGGGAATTTCTGTTTTTTGCCCCCAAATAAGGGAAATTTCTGCAATTTTGCCCTAAAATAAGGGGAATTTCTGCTTTTTTGCCTCTAAATAAGTGGAATTTCTGTCTTTTTCCCCCAAAACAAAGGGAATTTCTATCATTTTTGCCCCAAAATAAGGAAAATTTCTGACTTATTACCCTGAAATAAGTGAAATTTCTGCAATTTTGCCCCAATATAAGGAAAATTTCTGCCTTTTTGCCCCCAAATAAGGGGAATTTCAGCCTTTTTACCTCAAAATAAGGGGAATTTCTGAATTTTGGCACAAAATATTAGGAATTTCTGCTTTTTTGCCCCAAAATAAGGAAAATTTCTGCTTTTTTCCCTGAAATAAGTGAAATTTCTGCAATTTTGCTTCAAAATAAGTAAAATTTCTGCAATTTTGCCCCAAAATAAGGGAAACTTCTGGAATTTTGCCCCAAAATAAGTGGAATTTCTGAGTTTTGCCCCAAAATAAGGAGAATTTCTGCATTTTTGCGCCACAATTAGTGAAATTTCTGCAATTTTGCCGTAAAATAAGAGAAATTTCTGCAATTTTTCCTCATAATAAGGGAAATTTCTGCAATTTTGCCCCAAAATAAGGGGAATTTCTTTTTTTTGCCCCACAATTAAAGAAATTTCTGCAATTTTGCCCAAAAATAAGGGGAATTTCTGCTTTTTTGCCTCTAAATAAGTGGAATTTCTGTCTTTTTGTCTGAAAATAAGAAGAATGCATACCTTTTTGCCATAAAAAAGGAAAATTTCTTCATTTTTGCTCCAAAAGAAGGGGAACTTTTGCCTTTTTGCCTCTAAATAAGTGGAATTTCTGTCCTTTTCCCCCAAAACAAAGGCAATTTCTGTCTTTTTTGCCCCAAAATAAGGAAAATTTCTGACTTATAACCCTGAAATAAGTGAAATTTCTGCAAATTTGCCCCAAAATAAGAAAAATTTCTGCCTTTTTGCCCCCAAATAAGGAGAATTTCAGCCTTTTTATCTCAAAATAAGGGAAATTTCTGCATTTTTGCAACAAAATATTAGGAATTTCTGCATTTTTTGCCACAAAATATTAGGAATTTCTGCCTTTTTGGCCCAAAATAAGGAAAATTTCTGCCTTTTTTCCCGGAAATAAGTGAAATTTCTGCAAATTTGCCTCCCAAATAGGGAAATTTCTGCCTTTTGCCCCAAAATAAGGGGAATTTCAGCATTTTACCTCAAAATAAGGGACATTTCCTATTTTTGCACCAAAATATGGAAATTTCTGCCTTTTTGCCCCAAAATAAGGAAAATTTCTGCCTTTTTTCCCTGAAATAAGTGAAATTTCTGCAATTTTGCCCCAAAATAAGTGAAATTTCTGCAATTTTGCCCTAAAATAAGGAAAATTTCTGGAATTTTGCCCCACAATTAGGGGAATTTCTGCAATTTTGCTTCAAAATACAGGGAATTTCTGCCTTTTTGCCCAAAATAAGGGGAATGCATACCTTTGTGCCATAAAAAAGGGAAATTTCTTCATTTTTGCCCCAAATTAAGGGAAATTTTTGACTTTTTGCCCTGAAATATGTGAAATTTCTGCAATTTTAGCGCAAAATAAGGTGAATTTCTGCCTTTTTGCCTCAAAATAAGAAAAATTTTTGCCTTTTTTCTCTGAAATAAGTGAAATTTCTGCAATTTTGCCCTAAAATAAGGGAAATTTCTGCAATTTTTCTCCATAATAAGGGACATTTCTGCAATTTTGCCACTAAATAAGGGGAATTTCTGTTTTTTGCCCCACAATTAGGGAAATTTCTGCAATTTTGCCCCAAAATAAGGAGAATTTCTGCCTTTTGCCCCAAAATATGGGGAATTTCTGCCTTTTTGTCCAAAAATAAGAAAAATGCATACTATTTTGCCATTAAAAAGGGAAATTTCTTCATTTTTGCTCCAAAATAAGGGGAACTTTTGCCTTTTTGCCTCTAAATAAGAGGAATTTCTGTTTTTTTTTCCTCAAAACAAAGAGAATTTCTGCCTTTTTGCCCCAAAATAAGAAAAATTTCTGACTTTTTACCATGAAATAAGTGAAATTTCTGCAAATTTGTCCCAAAAATAGGAAAATTTCTGCCTTTTGCCCCAAAATAAGGAAAATTTCAGCATTTTACCTCAAAATAAGAGGAATTTCTGCATTTTTGCTACAAAATATTAGGAATTTCTGCTTTTGCCCCAAAATAAGAAAAATTTCTGCCTTTTTTCCCTGAAATAAGTAAAATTTCTGCAATTTTGCCCCAAAATAAGGGAAATATCTGGAATTTTTCCCCAAATTAAGTGGAATTTCTGAGTTGTGCCCCAAAATAAGGAGAATTTCTGCCTTTTTGCGCCACAATTAGTGAAATTTCTGCAATTTTGCCATAAAATAAGGGAAATTTCTTCAATTTTTCCCCATAATAAGGGAAATTTCTGGAATTTTGCCCCAAAATAAGGGGAATTTCTGGTTTTTTGCCCCCAAATAAGGGAAATTTCTGCAATTTTGCCCAAAAATAAGGGGAATTTCTGCTTTTTTGCCTCTAAATAAGTGGAATTTCTGTCTTTTTGTCTGAAAATAAGAAGAATGCATACCTTTTTGCCATAAAAAAAGGAAATTTCTTCATTTTTGCTCCAAAATAAGGGGAACTTTTGCCTTTTTGCCTCTAAATAAGTGGAATTTCTGTCTTTTTCCCCAAAACAAAGGCAATTTCTGTCTTTTTTGCCCCAAAATAAGAAAAATTTCTGACTTATAGCCCTGAAATAAGTGAAATTTCTGCAAATTTGCCCCAAAATAAGAAAAATTTCTGCCTTTTTGCCCCCAAATAAGGGGAATTTCAGCCTTTTTATCTCAAAATAAGGGAAATTTCTGAATTTTTGCAACAAAATATTAGGAATTTCTGCCTTTTTGCCCCAAAATAAGGAAAATTTCTGCTTTTTTTCCCGGAAATAAGTGTAATTTCTGCAAATTTGCCCCAAAAAAGGGAAATTTCTGCCTTTTGCCCCAAAATATGGGGAATTTCAGCATTTTACCTCAAAATAAGAGAAATTTCTGATTTTTGCACCAAAATATGGAGAATTTCTGCCTTTTTGCCCCAAAATAAGGAAAATTTCTGCCTTTTTTCCCTGAAATAAGTGAAATTTCTGCAATTTTGCCCCAAAATAAGTGAAATTTCTGCAATTTTGCCCCAAAATAAGGGAAATTTCTGGAATTTTGCCGCACAATTAGGGGAATTTCTGCAATTTTGCTCCAAAATACAGGGAATTTCTGCCTTTTTGTCCGAAATAAGGGGAATGCATACCTTTTTGCCATAAAAAAGAGAAATTTCTTCATTTTTGCCCCAAATTAATGGAAATTTCTGCCTTTTTGCCCTGAAATATGTGAAATTTCTGCAATTTTAGCCCAAAATAAGGTGAATTTCTGCCTTTTTGCCCCAAAATAATGGGAATTTCTGCCTTTTTGCCCCAAAATAAGAAAAATTTGTGCCTTTTTTCTCTGAAATAAGTGAAATTTCTGCAATTTTGCCCGAAAATAAGGGAAATTTCTGCAATTTTTCCCCATAATAAGGGAAATTTCTGGTATTTTGCCACAAAATAAGGGGAATTTCTGTATTTTTGCCCCCAAATAAGGGAAATTTCTGCAATTTTGCCCTAAAATAAAGGGAATTTCTGCTTTTTTGCCTCCAAATAAGTGGAATTTCTGTCTTTTTCCCCCAAAACAAAGGGAATTTCTGTCATTTTTGCCCCAAAATAAGGAAAATTTCTGACTTATTACCCTGAAATAAGTGAAATTTCTGCAAATTTGCCCCAAAAAAAGGGAAATTTCTGCCTTTTGCCCCAAATAAGGGGAATTTCAGCATTTTACCTCAAAATAAGGGAAATTTCTGATTTTTGCACCAAAATATGGAGAATTTCTGCCTTTTTGCCCCAAAATAAGGAAAATTTCTCCCTTTTTTTCTCTAAAATAAGTGAAATTTCTGCAATTTTGCACCAAAATAAGGGAAATTTCTGCATTTTTGCCTCCATATAAGGGGAATTTCAGCCTTTTTACCTCAAAATAAGGGAAATTTCTGCATTTTTGCAACAAAATATTAGGAATTTCTGCATTTTTGCCACAAAATATTAGGAATTTCTGCATTTTTGCCCCAAAATAAGGAAAATTTCTGCCTTTTTTTCCTGAAATAAGTGAAATTTCTGCAATTTTGCCTCAAAATAAGGGAAATTTCTGCAATTTTGCCCCAAAATAAGTGGAATTTCTGAGTTTTGTCCAAAAATAAGGAGAATTTCTGCATTTTTGCCCCACAATTAGGGGAATTTCTGCAATTTTGCTCCAAAATATGGGGAATTTCTGCCTTTTTGCCTGAAAATAAGGGGAATGCATACCTTTTTGCCATAAAAAAGGGAAATTTCTTCACTTTTGCCCCAAATTAAGGGAAATTTCTGCCTTTTTGCCCGGAAATATGTGAAATTTCTGCAATTTTAGCCCAAAATAAGGTGAATTTCTGCCTTTTTGCCCCAAAATAATGAGAATTTCTGCCCTTTTGCCCCAAAATAAGAAAAATTATTGCTTTTTTTTCTCTGAAATAAATGAAATTTCTGCAATTTTGCCCTAAAATAAAAGAAATTTCTGCAATTTTCCCCCATAATAAAGATAATTTCTGGAATTTTGCCCAAAAATAAGGAGAATTTCTGTTTTTTTGCCCCCAAATAAGGGAAATTTCTGCAATTTTGTTCTAAAATAGGGGGAATTTCTGCTATTTTGCCTCTAAATAAGTGGAATTTCTGTCTTATTCCCCCAAAACAAAGGGAATTTCTTTCATTATTGCCCCAAAATAAGGAAAATTTCTGACTTATTACCCTGAAATAATTGAAATTTCTGCAATTTTGCCCCAATATAAGGGAAATTTCTGCCTTTTTGACCCCAAATAAGGGGAATTTCAGCCTTTTTACCTCAAAATAATAGGAATTTCTGAATTTTGGCACTAAACATTAGGAATTTCTGCCTTTTTGCCCCAAAATAAGGAAAATTTCTGCCTTTTTTCCCTGAAATAAGTGAAATTTCTGCAATTTTGTCCCAAAATAAGTAAAATTTCTGCAATTTTTCTTCAAAATAAAGAAAATTTCTGGAATTTTGCCCCAAAATAAGTGGAATTTCTGAGTTTTGCCCCAAAATATGGAGGATTTCTGCCTTTTTGCCCCACAATTAGTGTAATTTCTACAATTTTGCCCTAATTTAAGGGTAATTTCTGCAATTTTTCCCATAATAAGGGAAATTTCTGAAATTTTGCTTCAAAATAAAGGGGAAATTCTGTTTTTTGCCCCACAATTAGTGAAATTTCTGCAATTTTGCCCCAAAATAAGGAAAATCTCTGGAATTTTGCCCCAAAATAAGTGGAATTTCTGAGTTTTGCCCCAAATAAGGAGAATTTCTGCCTTTTTGCCCCACAATTAGGGAAATTTCTGCAATTTTGCTCCAAAATACGGGGAATTTCTGCCTTTTTGCCGGAAAACAAGGGGAATGCGTAACTTTTTGCCATAAAAAATGGAAATTTCTTCATTTTTGCCCCAAATTAATGGAAATTTCTGCCTTTTTGCCCTGAAATATGTGAAATTTCTTCAATTTTAGTCCAAAATAAGGTGAATTTCAGCCTTTTTGCCCCAAAATAATGGGAATTTCTGCCTTTTTGCCGCAAAATAAGAAAAATTTTTTCCTTTTTTCTCTGAAATAAGTGAAATTTCTGCAATTTTGCCCTAAAATAAGGCAAATTTCTGCAATTTTTTTCCATAATAAGGGAAATTTCTGGAATTTTGCCACAAAATAAAGGGAATTTCTGTTTTTTTGCCCCCAAATAAGGAAAATTTCTGCAATTTTGCCCTATAATAGGGGGAATTTCTGCTTTTTTGCCTCTAAATAAGTGGAATATCTGTCTTTTTCCCCCAAAACAAAGGGAATTTCTGTCATTTTTGCCCCAAAATAAGGAAAATTTCTGACTTATTACCCTGAAATAAGTGAAATTTCTGCAATTTTGTCCCAATATAAGGGAAATTTCTGCCTTTTTGCCCCCAAATAAGGGGAATTTCAGCCTTTTTACCTCAAAATAAGTGGAATTTCTGAATTTTGGCACCAAATATTGGGAATTTCTGCCTTTTTGCCCCAAAATAAAAAAAAATTCTGCCTTTTTTCCCTGAAATAAGTGAAATTTCTGAAATTTTGCCCCAAAATAAGAAAAATTTCTGGAATTTTGCCCCAAAATAAGTGGAATTTCTGAGTTTTGCCCCAAAATATGGAGGATTTCTAACTTTTTGCCCCACAATTAGTGAAATTTCTACAATTTTGCCCTAAAATAAGGGAAATTTCTGCAATTTTTCCCCATAATAAGGGAAATTTCTGCAATTTTGCTTTAAAATAAGGGAAATTTCTGTTTTTTGCCACACAATTAGTAAAATTTCTGCAATTTTGCCCCAAAATAAGGAAAATCTCTGGAATTTTGCCCCAAAATAAGTGGAATTTCTGAGTTTTGCCCCAAATTAGAAGAATTTCTGCCTTTTTGCCCCACAATTAGGGATATTTCTGCAATTTTGCTCCAAAATACGGGGAATTTCTGCCTTTTTGCCCGAAAATAAAGAGAATGCATAACTTTTTGCCATAAAAAATGGAAATTTCTTCATTTTTGCCCCAAATTAATGGAAATTTCTGCCTTTTTGCCCTGAAATATGTGAAATTTCTTCAATTTTAGCCCAAAATAAGGTGAATTTCTGCCATTTTGCCCCAAAATAATGGGAATTTCTGCCTTTTTGCCCCAAAATAAGAAAAATTTGTGCCTTTTTTCTCTGAAATAAGTGAAATTTCTGCAATTTTGCCCTAAAATAAGGGAAATTTCTGCAATTTTTTTCCATAATACGGGAAATTTCTGGAAATTTGCCACAAAATAAAGGGAATTTCTGTTTTTTTGCCCCCAAATAAGGGAAATTTCTGCAATTTTGCCCTAAAATAAGGGGAATTTCTGCTTTTTTGCCTCTAAATAAGTGGAATTTCTGTCTTTTTCCCCCAAAACAAAGGGAATTTCTGTCATTTTGGCCCCAAAATAAGGAAAATTTCTGACCTATTACCCTAAAATAAGTGAAATTTCTGCAATTTTGTCCCAATATATGGGAAATTTCTGCCTTTTTGCCCCCAAATAAGGGGAATTTCAGCCATTTTACCTCAAAATAAGGGGAATTTCTGAATTTTGGCACCAAATATTAGGAATTTCTGCATTTTTGCCCCAAAATAAAAAAATATTCTGCCTTTTTTCCCTGAAATAAGTGAAATTTCTGCAATTTTGCCCCAAAATAAGGGAAATTTCTGGAATTTTGCCCCAAAATAAGTGGAATTTCTGAGTTTTGCCCCAAAATAAGGAGAATTTCTGCCTTTTGCCCCACAATTAGTGAAATTTCTGCAATTTTGCCCTAAAATAAAGGAAATTTCGGCAATTTTTCCCCATAATAAGGGAAAGTTCTGCAATTTTGCTTCAAAATAAGGGGAATTTCTGTTTTTTGTCCCACAATTTGGGAAATTTCTGCAATTTTGTACTAAAATAAGGGAAATTTCTGCAATTTTTTCCATAATAATGGAAATTTCTGCAATTTTGTTTCAAAATAAGGGGAATTTCTGCCTTTTGCCCCAAAATATGGGGAATTTCTGCCTTTTTGTCTGAAAATAAGAAGAATGCATACCTTTTTGCCATAAAAAAGGGAAATTTCTTCATTTTTGCTCAAAAATAAGGGGACCTTTTGCCTTTTTGCCTCTAAATAAGTGGAATTTCTGTCTTTTTTCCCAAAAACAAAGGGAATTTCTCTTTTTTTGCCCCAAAATAAGGAAAATTTCTGACTTATAACACTGAAATAAGTGAAATTTCTGCAAATTTGGCCCAAAATAAGAAAAATTTCTGCCTTTTTGCCCCCAAATAAGGGGAATTTCAGCCTTTTTGCCTCCAAATAGGGGAAATTTCTGCATTTTTGCAACAAAATATTAGGAATTTCTGCATTTTTGCCACAAAATATTAGGAATTTCTGCCTTTTTCCCCAAAATAAGGAAAATTTCTGCATTTTTTTCCATGAAATAAGTGAAATTTCTGCAATTTTGCCCCAAAATTAGTGAAATTTCTGCAATATTGCCCCAAAATAAAAGAAATTTCTGCAATTTTGCCCCAAAATAAGTGGAATTTCTGAATTTTGCCCCAAGATAAAGAGAATTTCTGCCTTTTGCCCCACAATTAGGGGAATTTATGCAATTTTGCTCCAAAATACAAGGAATTTCTGCCTTTTTGCCTGAAAATAAAGAGAATGCATACCTTTTTGCCATAAAAAAGGGAAATTTCTTCATTTTTTCCACAAATTAAGGGAAATTTCTGCCTTTTTGCCCTGAAATATGTAAAATTTCTGAATATTTACCCCAAAATAAGGTGAATTTCTGCCTTTTTGCCCCAAAATAATGGGAAATTCTTCCATTTTGCTCCAAAATAAGAAAAATTTTTGCATTTTTCTCTGAAATAAGTGAAATTTCTGAAATTTTGCCCTAAAATAAGGGAAATTTCTGCAATGTTTTCCCATAATAAAGATAATTTCTGGAATTTTGTCCCAAAATAAGGGAATTTCTTTTTTTTGCCCCCAAATAAGGAAAATTTCTGCAATTTTGCTCAAAAATAAGGGGAATTTCTGCTTTTTGCCTCTAAATAAGTGGAATTTCTGTCTTTTTCGCCCAAAACAAAGGGAATTTCTGTCATTTTTTCCCCAAAATAAGGAAAATTTCTGACTTATTACCCTGAAATAAGTGAAATTTCTGCAATTTTGCCCCAATATAAGGAAAATTTCTGCGTTTTTGCCCCCAAATAAGGAGAATTTCAGCCTTTTTACCTCAAAATAAGGGGAATTTCTGAATTTCGGCACAAAATATTAGGAATTTCTGCCTTTTTGCCCCAAAATAAAAAAAAAATTTCTGCCTTTTTTCCCTGAAATAAGTGAAATTTCTGCAATTTTGCCCTATAATAATTAAAATTTCTGCAATTTTGCCCCAAAATAAGGGAAATTTCTAGAATTTTGACCCAAAATAATTGGAATTTCTGAGTTTTTTTCCAAAAAAAAGAAGAATTTCTGCCTTTTTGCCCCACAATTAGTGAAATTTCTGCAATTTTGCCCTAAAATAAGGGAAATATCTGCAATTTTTCCCCATAATAAGGGAAATTTCTGCAATTTTGCTTCAAAATAAGGGGAATTTCTGTTTTTTGCCCCAAAATCAGGGAAATTTCTGCAATTTTGCCCCAAAATAAGGGGAATTTCTGCCTTTTGCCCCAAAATATGGGGAATTTCTGCCTTTTTGTCCGAAAATAAGAATGCATATCTTTTTGCCATAAAAAAGGGAAATTTCTTCATTTTTGCTCCAAAATAAGGGGAACTTTTGCCTTTTTGCTTCTAAATAAGTGGAATTTCTCTTTTTTTCCCCCAAAACAAAGAGAATTTCTGTCTGTTTTGCCCCAAAATAAGGAAAATTTCTGACTTATTACCCTGAAATAAGTGAAATTTCTGCAAATTTGCCCCAAAAATAGGGAAATTTCTGCCTTTTGCCCAAAAATAAAAGGAATTTCAGCATTTTACCTCAAAATAAGGGAAATTTCTGAATTTTGCACCAAAATATGGAGAATTTCTACCTTTTTGCACCAAAATAAGAAAAATTTCTGCTGTTTTTCCCTGAAATAAGTGAAGTTTCTGCAATTTTGTCCCAAAATATGAAAAATTTCTGCATTTTGGCACCACAATTAGGGAAATTTCTGCAATTTTGCTCCAAAATACAGAGAATTTCTGCCTTTTTGCCTGAAAATAAGGGGAATGCATACCTTTTTGCCATAAAAAAGGGAAATTTTTTCATTTTTGCCCCAAATTAAGAGAAATTTCTGACTTTTTGCCCTGAAATATGTGAAATTTCTGCAATTTTAGCCCAAAATAAGGTGAATTTCTGCCTTTTTGCCCCAAAATAATGGGAATTTCTGCATTTTTGCTCCAAAATAAGAAAAATTTTTGCTTTTTTTCTCTGAAATAAGTGAAATTTCTGCATTTTTGCCCTAAAATAAAAGAAATTTCTGCAATTTTTCCTTATAATATAGGAAATTTCTGGAATTTTGCCTTAAAATAAGGGGAATTTCTGTTTTTTTGCCCCTAAATAAGAAAAATTTCTGCAATTTTGCCCTAAATTAAGGGGAATTTCTGCTTTTTTGCCTCTAAATAAGTGGAATTTCTGTCTTTTTCCCCCAAAACAAAGGGAATTTCTATCGTTATTGCCCCAAAATAAGGAAAATTTCTGACTTATTACCCTGAAATAAGTGAAATTTCTGCCATTTTGCCCCAATATAAGAGAAATTTCTGCTTTTTTGCCCCCAAATAAGGTGAATTTCAGCCTTTTTACCTCAAAATAAGGGGAATTTCTGAATTTTTGCACAAAATATTAGGAATTTCTGCATTTTTGCCCCAAAATAAGGACAATTTCTGCCTTTTTCCCTGAAATAAGTGAAATTTCTGCAATTTTCCCCCAAAATAAGTAAAATTTCTGAAATTTTGCCCCAAAATAAGGAAAATTTCTGGAATTTTGCTTCAAAATAAGTGGAATTTCTGAGTTTTGCCCCAAAATAAGGAGAATTTCTGCCTTTTTGCCCACAATTAGTGAAATTTCTTCAATTTTGCCCTAAAATAAGAGAAATTTCTGCAATTTTTCCCCATAATAAGGGAAATTTCTGCAATTATGCTTCAAAATAATGGGAATTTCTGTTTTTTGCCCCACAATTAGGGAAATTTCTGCAATTTTGCTCCGAAATAAAAGGAATTTCTGCCTTTTGTCCTAAGATATGGGGAATTTCTGTCTTTTTGTCCGAAAATAAGAAGAATGCATACCTTTTTGCCATAAAAAAGGGAAATTTCTTCATTTTTTTCTCCAAAATAAGGGGAACTTTTGCCTTTTTGCCTCTAAATAAGTGGAATTTCTGTCTTTTTCCCCCAAAACAAAGGGAATTTCTGTCTTTTTTGCACCAAAATAAGGAAAATTTCTGACTTTTTACCCTGAATTAAGTGAAATTTCTGCAAATTTGCCCCAAAATAAGAAAAAATTCTGCCTTTTTGTTTCCAAATATGGGGAATTTCTGCCTTTTTACCTCAAAATAAGGGAAATTTCTGCATTTTTGCAACAAAATATTAGGAATTTCTGCATTTTTGCCACAAAATATTAGGAATTTCTGCCTTTTTGCCCCAAAATAAGGAAAATTTCTGCTTTTTTTACCTGAAATAAGTAAAATTTCTGAAATTTTGCCCCAAAATAAGTGAAATTTCTGCAATTTTGCCCCAAAATAAGGAAAATTTCTGGAATTTTGCTTCAAAATAAGTGGAATTTCTGAGTTTTGCCCCAAAATAAAGAGAATTTCTGCCTTTTTGCCCTACAATTAGGGGAATTTCTGCAATTTTGCTCCAAAATACTGGGAATTTCTGCTTTTTTGCCTGAAAATAAGGGGAATGCATACCTTTTTGCCATAAAAAAGGGAAATTTTTTCATTTTTGCCCCAAATTAAGAGAAATTTCTGCCTTTTTGCCCTGAAATATGTGAAATTTCTGCAATTTTAGCCCAAAATAAGGTGAATTTCTGCCTTTTTGCCCCAAAATAATGGGAATTTCTGCCTTTTTGCTCCAAAATAAGAAAAATTTTTGCTTTTTTTCTCTGAAATAAGTGAAATTTTTGCATTTTTGCCCTTAAATAAAATAAATTTCTGCAATTTTTCCTTATAATATAGGAAATTTCTGGAATTTTGCCTTAAAATAAGGGGAATTTCTGTTTTTTGCCCCACAATTAGAGGAATTTCTGCAATTTTGCTCCAAAATACGGGGAATTTCTGCCTTTTTGCCTGAAAATAAGGGGAATGCATACCTTTGTGCCATAAAAAAGGGAAATTTCTTCATTTTTGCCCCAAATTAATGGAAATTTCTGCCTTTTTGCCCTGAAATATGTGAAATTTCTGCAATTTTAGCCCAAAATAAAGTGAATTTCTGCCTTTTTGCCCCATAATAAGAAAAATTTTTGCTTTTTTTCTCTGAAATAAGTGAAATTTCTGCAATTTTGCCCTAAAATAAAAGAAATTTCTGCAATTTTTCCCCATAATAAAGGAAATTTCTGAAATTTTGCCCCAAAATAAGAAGAATTTCTGTTTTTTTGCCCCCAAATAAGGGAAATGTCTGCAATTTTGCCCTAAAATAAGGGGAATTTCTGCTTTTTTGCCTCTAAATAAGTGGAATTTCTGTCTTTTTCCCCCAAAACAAAGGGAATTTCTGTCATTTTTGCCCAAAAATAAAGAAAATTTCTGACTTATTACCCTGAAATACGTGAAATTTGTGCAAATTTGCCCCAAAATAAGGGAAAATTCTGCCTTTTTGCCCCCAAATATGGGGAATTTCAGCCTTTTTACCTCAAAATAAGGGAAATTTCTTCATTTTTGCCACAAAATATTAGAAATTTCTTCTTTTTTGCCACAAAATATTAGGAATTTCTGCCTATTTGCCCCAAAATAAGGAAAATTTCTGCTTTTTTTCCCTGAAATATAAAATTTCTGCAATTTTGCCCCAAAATAAGTGAAATTTCTGCAATTTTGCCTTAAAATAAGTAAAATTTCTGCAATTTTCTCCCAAAATAAGGGAAATTTCTGGAATTTTGCTTCAAAATAAGTGGAATTTCTGAGATTTGCCCCAAAATAAGGAGAATTTCTGCCTTTTTGCCCCACAATTAAGGGAATTTCTGCAATTTTGCTCCAAAATACGGGGAATTTCTGCCTTTTTGCCTGAAAATAAGGGGAATGCATACCTTTTTGCCATAAAAAAGGGAAATTTCTTTATTTTTGCCCCAAATTAAGGGAAATTTCTGCCTTTTTGCCCTGAAATATGTGAAATTTCTGCAATTTTAGCCCAAAATAAAGTGAATTTCTGCCTTTTTGCCCCAAAATAAGAAAAATTTTTGCGTTTTTTCTCTGAAATAAGTGAAATTTCTGCAATTTTGCCCTAAAATAAGGGAAATTTCTGCAATTCTTCCCCATAATAAGGGAAATTTCTGGAATTTTGCTCCAAAATAAGAAGAATTTCTGTTTTTTTGCCCCCAAATAAAGGAAATTTCTGCAATTTTGCCCTAAAATAAGGGGAATTTCTGCTTTTTTGCCTCTAAATAAGTGGAATTTCTCTTTTTCCCCCAAAACAAAGGGAATTTCTGTCATTTTTGCCCAAAAATAAAGAAAATTTCTGACTTATTACCCTGAAATAAGTGAAATTTCTGCAATTTTGCCCCAATATAAGAGAAATTTCTGCCTTTTTGCCCCCAAATAAGGGGAAATTCAGCCCTTTTACCTCAAAATAAGGGGAATTTCTGAATTTTGGCACAAAATATAAGGAATTTCTGCTTTTTTGCCCCAAAATAAAGAAAATTTCTGCCTTTTTTCCCTGAAATAAGTGAAATTTCTGCAATTTTCCCCCAAAATAAGTAAAATTTCTGAAATTTTGCCACAAAATAAGGAAAATTTCTGGAATTTTGCTTCAAAATAAGTGGAATTTCTGAGTTTTGCCCCAAAATAAGGAGAATTTCTGCCTTTTTGCCCACAATTAGTGAAATTTCTGCAATTTTGCCCTAAAATAAGAGAAATTTCTGCAATTTTCCCCATAATAAGGGAAATTTCTGCAATTTTGCTTCAAAATAAGGGGAATTTCTGTTTTTTGCCCCACAATTAGGGAAATTTCTGCAATTTTGCTCCAAAATAAAAGGAATTTCTGCCTTTTGTCCAAAAATAGGAAAAATGCATACCTTTTTGCCATAAAAAAGGGAAATTTCTTCATTTTTGCTTTAAAATAAGGGGAACTTTTGCCTTTTTGCCTCTAAATAAGTGGAATATCTGTTATTTTTTTTCCAAAACAAAGAGAATTTCTGTCTTTTTTGCCCCAAAATAAGGAAAATTTGTGACTTATTACCCTGAAATAAGTGAAATTTCTGCAAATTTGTCTCAAAAATAAGAAAATTTCTGCCTTTTTCCCAAAAATAAGGGGAATTTCAGCATTTTATCTCAAAATAAGGGAAATTTCTGATTTTTGCACCAAAATATGGAGAATTTCTGCTTTTTTACACCAAAATAAGGAAAATTTCTGCCTTTTTTCCTTGAAATGAGAGAAATTTCTGCAATTTTGCCCCAAAAAAAGAAGAATTTCTGCCTTTTTGCCCCACAATTAGGGGAATTTTTGCAATTTTGCTACAAAATACAAGGAATTTCTGCCTTTTTGCCCGAAATAAGGAGAATGCATAACTTTTTGCCATAAAAAAGAGAAATTTCATCATTTTTGCCCAAAATTAAGGGAAATTTCTGCCTTTTTCCTTGAAATATGTGAAATTTCTGTAATTTTAGCCCAAAATAAGGTGAATTTCTGCCTTTTTGCCCCAAAATAATGGGAATTTCTGCATTTGCCCCAAAATAAGAAAAATTTTTGCTTTTTTTCTCTGAAATAAGTGAAATTTCTGCAATTTTGCCTTAAAATAAAAGAAATTTCTGCAATTTTTTCCCATAATAAAGGAAATTTCTGGAATTTTGCCTTAAAATAAAAGGAATTTCTTTTTTTTGCCCCCAAATAAGGGAAATTTCTGCAATTTTGCCCTAAATTAAAAGGAATGTCTGCTTTTTTGCCTCTAAATTAGAGGAATTTCTGTCTTTTTTTTTTCAAAACAAAGGGAATTTCTGTCTTTTTTGCACCAAAATAAAAAAAAATTTCTGACTTATTACACTGAAATAAGTGAAATTTCTGCAAATTTGCCCCAAAATAAGGAAAATTTCTACCTTTTTGCCTCCAAATATGGGGAATTTCAGCCTTTTTACATCAAAATAAGGGAAATTTCTGCATTTTTGCAACAAAATATTAAAAATTTCTGCATTTTTCCCACAAAATATTAGAAATTTCTGCCTTTTTGCCCCAAAATAAGGAAAATTTCTGCCTTTTTTTTCCCTGAAATAAGTGGAATTTCTGCAATTTTGCCCCAAAATATGTGAAATTTCTGCAATTTTGCCCCAAAATAAGGGAAATTTCTGGAATTTTGCCCCAAAATAAGTGGAATTTCTGAGTTTTGCCCCAAAATAAGGAGAATTTCTGCCTTTTTGCCCCACAATTAGGGGAATTTCTGCAATTTTGCTCCAAAATACGGGGAATTTCTGCCTTTTTGCCCGAAAATAAGGGGAATGCATACCTTTTTGCCATAAAAAAGGGAAATTTCTTCATTTTTGCCCCAAATTAAGGGAAATTTCTGCCTTTTTGCCCTGAAATATGAGAAATTTCTGCAATTTTAGCCCAAAATAAGGTGAATTTCTGCCTTTTTGCCCCAAAATAATGGAAATTTCTGCATTTTTGCCCCAAAATAAGAAAAATTTTTGCTTTTTTTCCTGAAATAAGTGAAATTTCTGCAATTTTGCCCTAAAATAAAAGAAATTAATATAATTTTTCCCCATAATAAAGGAAATTTCTGGAAGTTTACCCCAAAATAAGAAGAATTTCTGTTTTTTTGCCCCCAAATAAGAGAAATTTCTGCAATTTTGCCCTAAATTAAGGGGAATTTCTGCTTTTTTGCCTCTAAATAAGTGGAATTTCTGTCTTCTTACTCCAAAACAAAGGGAATTTCTGTCATTTTTGCCTCAAAATAAGGAAAATTTCTGACTTATTACACTGAAATAAGTGAAATTTCTGCAATTTTGCCCCAATATAAGGGAAATTTCTGCCTTTTTGCCCCCAAATAAGGGTAATTTCAGCCTTTTTACCTCAAAATAAGGGGAATTTCTGAATTTTGGCACAAAATATTAGGAATTTCTGCCTTTTTGCCCCAAAATAAGGAAAATTTCTGCCTTTTTTCCCTGAAATAAGTGAAATTTCTGCAATTTTGCCCCAAAATAAGTAAAATTTCTGCAATTTTGCCCCAAAATAAGAAAAATTTCTGGAATTTTGTCCCAAAATAAGTGGAATTTCTGAGTTTTGCCCCAAAATAAAGAGAATTTCTGCCTTTTTGCCCACAATTAGTGAAATTTCTGCAATTTTGCCCTAAAATAAGAGAAATTGCTGCAATTTTTCCCAATAATAAAAAAATTTTCTGCAATTTTGCTTCAAAATAAAAGGAATTTCTGCCTTTTGTCCTAAAATATGGGGAATTTCTGCCTTTTTGTCCGAAAATAAGAAGAATGCATACCTTTTTGCCATAAAAAAGGGAAATTTCTTTATTTTTGCTCCAAAATAAGAGGAACTTTTGCTTTTTGCCTCTAAATAAGTGGAATTTCTGTCTTTTTCCCCCAAAACAAAGGGAATTTCTGTCTTTTTTGCACCAAAATAAGAAAAGTTTCTGACTTTTTACACTGAAATAAGTGAAATTTCTGCAAATTTGCCCCAAAATAAGGGAAATTTCTGCCTTTTTGCCTCCAAATATGGGGAATTTCAGCCTTTTTACCTCAAAATGAAAAAAATTTCTGCATTTTTGCAACAAAATATTAGGAATTTCTGCATTTTTGCTACAAAATATTAGGAATTTTTGCCTTTTAGCCCCAAAATAAGGAAAATTTCTGCCTTTTTTTCCCTGAAATAAGTGAAATTTCTGCAATTTTGCCCCAAAATATGTGAAATTTCTGCAATTTTGCCCCAAAATAAGGGAAATTTCTGGAATTTTGCCCCAAAATAAGTGGAATTTCTGAGTTTTGCCCCAAAATAAGGGGAATTTCTGCCTTTTTGCCCCACAATTAGGGGAATTTCTGCAATTTTGCTCCAAAATACGGGGAATTTCTGCCTTTTTGCCCGAAAATAAGGAAAATGCATACCTTTTTGCCATAAAAAAGGAAAATTTCTTCAGTTTTGCCCCAAATTAAGGGAAATTTCTGCCTTTTTGCCCTGAAATATGTGAAATTTCTGCAATTATAGCCCAAAATAAGGTGAATTTCTGCCTTTTTGCCCCAAAATAATGGAAATTTCTGCCTTTTTGCTCCAAAATAAGAAAAATTTTTGCTTTTTTTCTCTGAAATAAGTGAAATTTCTGCAATTTTGCCCTAAAATAAAAGAAATTTCTGCAATTTTTCCCCATAATAAAGGAAATTTCTGGAATTTTGCTCCAAAATAAGAAGATTTTCTGTTTTTTTGCCCCAAAATAAGGGAAATTTCTGCAATTTTGCCCTAAATTAAGGGGAATTTCTGCTTTTTTGCCTCTAAATAAGTGGAATTTGTATCTTTTTCCCCCAAAACAAAGGGAATTTCTGTCATTTTTGCCCCAAAATAAGGAAAATTTCTGACTTATTACCCTGAAATAAGTGAAATTTCTGCAATTTTGCCCCAATATAAAGGAAATTTCTGCCTTTTTGCCCCCAAATAAGGTGAATTTCAGACTTTTTACCTCAAAATAAGGGGAATTTCTGAATTTTGGCACAAAATATTAGGAATTTCTGCATTTTTGCCCCAAAATAAGGACAATTTCTGCCTTTTTTCCCTGAAATAAGTGAAATTTCTGCAATTTTGCCCCAAAATAAGTAAAATTTCTGAAATTTTGCCCCAAAATAAGGAAAATTTCTGGAATTTTGGCCCAATATAAGTGGAATTTCTGAGTTTTGCCCCAAAATAAGGAGAATTTCTGCCTTTTTGCCCACAATTAGTTAAATTTCTGCAATTTTGCCCTAAAATAAGAGAAATTTCTGCAATTTTTCTCCATAATAAGGGAAATTTCTGCAATTTTGCTTCAAAATAAGGGGAATTTCTGTTTTTTGCCCCAAAATTAGGGAAATTTCTGCAATTTTGCTCCAAAATAAAAGGAATTTCTGCCTTTTGTCCTAAAATATGGGGAATTTCTGCCTTTTTGTCCGAAAATAAGAAGAATGCATACCTTTTTGCCATAAAAAAAAGAAATTTCTTCATTTTTGCTCCAAAATAAGGGGAACTTTTGCTTTTTGCCTCTAAATAAGTGGAATTTCTGTCTTTTTCCCCCAAAACAAAAAGAATTTCTGTCTTTTTTGCACCAAAATAAGGAAAATTTCTGACTTTTTACCCTGAAATAAGTGAAATTTCTGCAAATTTGTCTCAAAAATAAGAAAATTTCTGCCTTTTTCCCAAAAATAAGGGGAATTTCAGCATTTTATCTCAAAATAAGGGAAATTTCTGATTTTTGCACCAAAATATGGAGAATTTCTGCTTTTTTACACCAAAATAAGGAAAATTTCTGCCTTTTTTCCTTGAAATGAGAGAAATTTCTGCAATTTTGCCCCAAAAAAAGAAGAATTTCTGCCTTTTTGCCCCACAATTAGGGGAATTTTTGCAATTTTGCTACAAAATACAAGGAATTTCTGCCTTTTTGCCCGAAATAAGGAGAATGCATAACTTTTTGCCATAAAAAAGAGAAATTTCATCATTTTTGCCCAAAATTAAGGGAAATTTCTGCCTTTTTCCTTGAAATATGTGAAATTTCTGTAATTTTAGCCCAAAATAAGGTGAATTTCTGCCTTTTTGCCCCAAAATAATGGGAATTTCTGCATTTGCCCCAAAATAAGAAAAATTTTTGCTTTTTTTCTCTGAAATAAGTGAAATTTCTGCAATTTTGCCTTAAAATAAAAGAAATTTCTGCAATTTTTTCCCATAATAAAGGAAATTTCTGGAATTTTGCCTTAAAATAAAAGGAATTTCTTTTTTTTGCCCCCAAATAAGGGAAATTTCTGCAATTTTGCCCTAAATTAAAAGGAATGTCTGCTTTTTTGCCTCTAAATTAGAGGAATTTCTGTCTTTTTTTTTTCAAAACAAAGGGAATTTCTGTCTTTTTTGCACCAAAATAAAAAAAATTTCTGACTTATTACCCTGAAATAAGTGAAATTTCTGCAAATTTGCCCCAAAATAAGGAAAATTTCTACCTTTTTGCCTCCAAATATGGGGAATTTCAGCCTTTTTACATCAAAATAAGGGAAATTTCTGCATTTTTGCAACAAAATATTAAAAATTTCTGCATTTTTCCCACAAAATATTAGAAATTTCTGCCTTTTTGCCCCAAAATAAGGAAAATTTCTGCCTTTTTTTTCCCTGAAATAAGTGGAATTTCTGCAATTTTGCCCCAAAATATGTGAAATTTCTGCAATTTTGCCCCAAAATAAGGGAAATTTCTGGAATTTTGCCCCAAAATAAGTGAAATTTCTGAGTTTTGCCCCAAAATAAGGAGAATTTCTGCCTTTTTGCCCCACAATTAGGGGAATTTCTGCAATTTTGCTCCAAAATACGGGGAATTTCTGCCTTTTTGCCCGAAAATAAGGGGAATGCATACCTTTTTGCCATTAAAAAGGGAAATTTCTTCATTTTTGCCCCAAATTAAGGGAAATTTCTGCCTTTTTGCCCTGAAATATGAGAAATTTCTGCAATTTTAGCCCAAAATAAGGTGAATTTCTGCCTTTTTGCCCCAAAATAATGGGAATTTCTGCATTTTTGCCCCAAAATAAGAAAAATTTTTGCTTTTTTTCCTGAAATAAGTGAAATTTCTGCAATTTTGCCCTAAAATAAAAGAAATTAATATAATTTTTCCCCATAATAAAGGAAATTTCTGGAAGTTTACCCCAAAATAAGAAGAATTTCTGTTTTTTTGCCCCCAAATAAGAGAAATTTCTGCAATTTTGCCCTAAATTAAGGGGAATTTCTGCTTTTTTGCCTCTAAATAAGTGGAATTTCTGTCTTCTTACTCCAAAACAAAGGGAATTTCTGTCATTTTTGCCTCAAAATAAGGAAAATTTCTGACTTATTACACTGAAATAAGTGAAATTTCTGCAATTTTGCCCCAATATAAGGGAAATTTCTGCCTTTTTGCCCCCAAATAAGGGTAATTTCAGCCTTTTTACCTCAAAATAAGGGGAATTTCTGAATTTTGGCACAAAATATTAGGAATTTCTGCCTTTTTGCCCCAAAATAAGGAAAATTTCTGCCTTTTTCCCCTGAAATAAGTGAAATTTCTGCAATTTTGCCCCAAAATAAGTAAAATTTCTGCAATTTTGCCCCAAAATAAGAAAAATTTCTGGAATTTTGTCCCAAAATAAGTGGAATTTCTGAGTTTTGCCCCAAAATAAAGAGAATTTCTGCCTTTTTGCCCACAATTAGTGAAATTTCTGCAATTTTGCCCTAAAATAAGAGAAATTGCTGCAATTTTTCCCAATAATAAAAAAAATTTCTGCAATTTTGCTTCAAAATAAAAGGAATTTCTGCCTTTTGTCCTAAAATATGGGGAATTTCTGCCTTTTTGTCCGAAAATAAGAAGAATGCATACCTTTTTGCCATAAAAAAGGGAAATTTCTTTATTTTTGCTCCAAAATAAGAGGAACTTTTGCTTTTTGCCTCTAAATAAGTGGAATTTCTGTCTTTTTCCCCCAAAACAAAGTGAATTTCTGTCTTTTTTGCACCAAAATAAGAAAAGTTTCTGACTTTTTACACTGAAATAAGTGAAATTTCTGCAAATTTGCCCCAAAATAAGGGAAATTTCTGCCTTTTTGCCTCCAAATATGGGGAATTTCAGCCTTTTTACCTCAAAATGAAAAAAATTTCTGCATTTTTGCAACAAAATATTAGGAATTTCTGCATTTTTGCTACAAAATATTAGGAATTTTTGCCTTTTAGCCCCAAAATAAGGAAAATTTCTGCCTTTTTTTCCCTGAAATAAGTGAAATTTCTGCAATTTTGCCCCAAAATATGTGAAATTTCTGCAATTTTGCCCCAAAATAAGGGAAATTTCTGGAATTTTGCCCCAAAATAAGTGGTATTTCTGAGTTTTGCCCCAAAATAAGGGGAATTTCTGCCTTTTTGCCCCACAATTAGGGGAATTTCTGCAATTTTGCTCCAAAATACGGGGAATTTCTGCCTTTTTGCCCGAAAATAAGGAAAATGCATACCTTTTTGCCATAAAAAAGGAAAATTTCTTCAGTTTTGCCCCAAATTAAGGGAAATTTCTGCCTTTTTGCCCTGAAATATGTGAAATTTCTGCAATTATAGCCCAAAATAAGGTGAATTTCTGCCTTTTTGCCCCAAAATAATGGAAATTTCTGCCTTTTTGCTCCAAAATAAGAAAAATTTTTGCTTTTTTTCTCTGAAATAAGTGAAATTTCTGCAATTTTGCCCTAAAATAAAAGAAATTTCTGCAATTTTTCCCCATAATAAAGGAAATTTCTGGAATTTTGCTCCAAAATAAGAAGATTTTCTGTTTTTTTGCCCCAAAATAAGGGAAATTTCTGCAATTTTGCCCTAAATTAAGGGGAATTTCTGCTTTTTTGCCTCTAAATAAGTGGAATTTGTATCTTTTTCCCCCAAAACAAAGGGAATTTCTGTCATTTTTGCCCCAAAATAAGGAAAATTTCTGACTTATTACCCTGAAATAAGTGAAATTTCTGCAATTTTGCCCCAATATAAAGGAAATTTCTGCCTTTTTGCCCCCAAATAAGGTGAATTTCAGACTTTTTACCTCAAAATAAGGGGAATTTCTGAATTTTGGCACAAAATATTAGGAATTTCTGCATTTTTGCCCCAAAATAAGGACAATTTCTGCCTTTTTTCCCTGAAATAAGTGAAATTTCTGCAATTTTGCCCCAAAATAAGTAAAATTTCTGAAATTTTGCCCCAAAATAAGGAAAATTTCTGGAATTTTGGCCCAATATAAGTGGAATTTCTGAGTTTTGCCCCAAAATAAGGAGAATTTCTGCCTTTTTGCCCACAATTAGTTAAATTTCTGCAATTTTGCCCTAAAATAAGAGAAATTTCTGCAATTTTTCTCCATAATAAGGGAAATTTCTGCAATTTTGCTTCAAAATAAGGGGAATTTCTGTTTTTTGCCCCAAAATTAGGGAAATTTCTGCAATTTTGCTCCAAAATAAAAGGAATTTCTGCCTTTTGTCCTAAAATATGGGGAATTTCTGCCTTTTTGTCCGAAAATAAGAAGAATGCATACCTTTTTGCCATAAAAAAAAGAAATTTCTTCATTTTTGCTCCAAAATAAGGGGAACTTTTGCTTTTTGCCTCTAA
The DNA here is from genome assembly GCF_963924665.1 of Micromys minutus. Classification (NCBI taxonomy): domain Eukaryota; kingdom Metazoa; phylum Chordata; class Mammalia; order Rodentia; family Muridae; genus Micromys; species Micromys minutus. The sequence continues at coordinate 272,569 of NW_027667867.1, read as the reverse complement.
ATAAGTGGAATTTCTGTCTTTTTCCCCCAAAACAAAAAGAATTTCTGTCTTTTTTGCACCAAAATAAGGAAAATTTCTGACTTTTTACCCTGAAATAAGTGAAATTTCTGCAAATTTGCCCCAAAATAAGGGAAATTTCTGCCTTTTTGCCCCCAAATATGGGGAATTTCAGCCTTTTTACCTCAAAATAAGGGAAATTTCTGCATTTTTGCAACAAAATATTAGGAATTTCTGCATTTTTGCCACAAAATATTAGGAATTTCTGCCTTTTTGCCCCAAAATAAGGAAAATTTCTGCTTTTTTTCCCTGAAATAAGTGAAATTTCTGCAATTTTGCCCAAAAATAAGTGAAATTTCTGCAATTTTGCCCCAAAATAAGTGAAATTTCTGCAATTTTGCCCCAAAATAAGGGAAATTTCTGGAATTTTGCCCCAAAATAAGTGGAATTTCTGAGTTTTGCCCCAAAATAAGGAGAATTTCTGCCTTTTTGCCCCACAATTAGGGGAATTTCTGTAATTTTGCTCCAAAATACGGGGAATTTCTACCTTTTTGCCTGAAAATAAGGGGAATGCATATATTTTTGCCATAAAAAAGGGAAATTTCTTCATTTTTGCCCCAAATTAAGGGAAATTTCTGCCTTTTTGCCCTGAAATATGTGAAATTTCTGCAATTTTAGCCCAAAATAAAGTGAATTTCTGCCTTTTTGCCCCAAAATAAGAAAAATTTTTGCTTTTTTTCTCTGAAATAAGTGAAATTTCTGCAATTTTGCCCTAAAATAAAAGAAATTAATGCAATTATTCCCCATAATAAAGGAAATTTCTGGAAGTTTGCCCCAAAATAAGAAGAATTTCTGTTTTTTTGCCCCCAAATAAGGGAAATTTCTGCAATTTTTCCCTAAAATAAGGGGAATTTCTGCTTTTTTGCCTCTAAATAAGTGGAATTTCTGTCTTTTTCCCACAAAACAAAGAGAATTTCTGTCATTTTTGCCCCAAAATAAGGAAAATTTCTGACTTATTACCCTGAAATAAGTGAAATTTTTGCAATTTTGCCCCAATATAAGAGAAATTTCTGCCTTTTTGCCCCCAAATAAGGGGAATTTCAGCATTTTTACCTCAAAATAAGGGGAATTTCTGAATTTTGGCACAAAATATTAGGAATTTCTGCCTTTTTGCCCCAAATAAAGACAATTTCTGACTTTTTTCCCTGAAATAAGTGAAATTTCTGCAATTTTGCCCCAAAATAAGTAAAATTTCTGCAATTTTGCCCCAAAATAAGGAAAATTTTTGTAATTTTTCCCCAGAATAAGTGGAATTTCTGAGTTTTGCCCCAAAATAAGGAGAATTTCTGCCTTTTTGCCCACAATTAGTGAAATTTCTGCAATTTTGCCCTAAAATAAGAGAAATTTCTGCAATTTTTCCCCATAATAAGGGAAATTTCTGAAATTTTGCTTCAAAATAAGGGGAATTTCTGTTTTTTTTCCCCACAATTAGGGAAATTTCTGCAATTTTGCTCCAAAATAAAAGAAATTTCTGCCTTTTGTCCTAAAATATGGGGAATTTCTGCCTTTTTGTCCGAAAATAAGAAGAATGCATACCTTTTTGCCATAAAAAAGGGAAATTTCTTCATTTTTGCTCAAAAAAATAAGGGGAACTTTTTGTTTTTGCCTCTAAATAGGTGGAATTTCTGTCTTTTTCCCCCAAAACAAAGGGAATTTCTGTCTTTTTTGCACCAAAATAAGGAAAATTTCTGACTTTTTACCCTGAAATAAGTGAAATTTCTGCAAATTTGCCCCAAAATAAGGGAAATATCTGCCTTTTTGCCCCCAAATATGGGGAATTTCAGCCTTTTTACCTCAAAATAATGGAAATTTCTGCATTTTTGCGACAAAATATTAGGAATTTGTGCATTTTTGCCACAAAATATTAGGAATTTCTGCCTTTTTGCCCCAAAATAAGAAAAAATTTCTGCTTTTTTTCCCTGAAATAAGTTAAATTTCTGCAATTTTGCCCAAAAATAAGTGAAATTTCTGCAATTTTGCCCCAAAATAAGTGAAATTTCTGCAATTTTGCCCCAAAATAAGGGAAATTTCTGGAATTTTGCCCCAAAATAAGTGGAATTTCTGAGTTTTGCCCCAAAATAAGGAGAATTTCTGCCTTTTTGTTCCACAATTAGGGGAATTTCTGCAATTTTGCTCCAAAATACGGGGAATTTCTGCCTTTTTGCCTGAAAATAAGGGGAATGCATACCTTTGTGCCATAAAAAAGGGAAATTTCTTCATTTTTGCCCCAAATTAAGGGAAATTTCTGCCTTTTTGCCCTGAAATATGTGAAATTTCTGCAATTTTAGCCCAAAATAAAGTGAATTTCTGCCTTTTTGCCCCAAAATAAGAAAAATTTTTGCTTTTTTTCTCTGAAATAAGTGAAATTTCTGCAATTTTGCCCTAAAATAAAAGAAATTTCTGCAATTTTTCCCCATAATAAAGGAAATTTCTGGAATTTTGCCCCAAAATAAGAAGAATTTCTGTTTTTTTGCCCCCAAATAAGGGAAATTTCTGCAATTTTGCCCTAAAATAAGGGGAATTTCTGCTTTTTTGCCTCTAAATAAGTGGAATTTCTGTCCTTTTTCCCAAAACAAAGGGAATTTCTTTCATTTTTGCCCCAAAATAAGGAAAATTTCTGACTTATTACCCTGAAATAAGTGAAATTTCTGCAATTTTGCCCCAATATAAGGGAAATTTCTGCCTTTTTGCCCCCAAATAAGGGGAATTTCAGCCTTTTTACCTCAAAATAAGGGGAATTTCTGAATTTTGGCACAAAATATTAGGAATTTCTGCCTTTTTGCCCCAAAATAAGAAAAATTTCTGCATTTTTTCCCTGAAATAAGTGAAATTTCTGCAATTTTGCCCCAAAATAAGTAAAATTTCTGCAATTTTGCCCCAAAATAAGGAAAATTTCTGGAATTTTGCCCCAAAATAAGTGGAATTTCTGAGTTTTGTCTCAAAATAAGGAGAATTTCTGCCTTTTTGCCCACAATTAGTGAAATTTCTGCAATTTTGCCCCATAATAAGGGGAATTTCTGCAATTTTGCTTCAAAATAAGGGGAATTTCTGTTTTTTGCCCCACAATTAGGGAAATTTCTGCAATTTTGCTCCAAAATAAAAGTAATTTCTGCCTTTTGTTCTAAAATATGGGGAATTTCTGCCTTTTTGTCCGAAAATAAGAAGAATGCATACGTTTATGCCATAAAAAAGGGAAATTTCTTCATTTTTGCTCCAAAATAAGGGGAACTTTTGCTTTTTGCCTCTAAATAAGTGGAATTTCTGTCTTTTTCCCCCAAAACATAGTGAATTTCTGTCTTTTTTGCACCAAAATAAGGAAAATTTCTGACTTTTTACCCTGAAATAAGTGAAATTTCTGCAAATTTGCCCCAAAATAAGGGAAATTTCTGCATTTTTGCCCACAAATATGGGGAATTTCAGCCTTTTTACCTCAAAATAAGGGAAATTTCTGCATTTTTGCAACAAAATATTAGGAATTTCTGCATTTTTGCCACAAATATTAGGAATTTCTGCCTTTTTGCCCCAAAATAAGTGAAATTTCTGCAATTTTGCCCTAAAATAAAAAAAATTAATGCAATTTTTCCCCATAATAAAGGAAATTTCTGGAAGTTTGCCCCAAAATAAGAAGAATTTCTGTTTTTTTGCCCCCAAATAAGGGAAATTTCTGCAATTTTTTCCTAAAATAAGGGGAATTTCTACTTTTTTGCCTCTAAATAAGTGGAATTTCTGTCTTTTTCCCCCAAAAACAAAGGGAATTTCTGTCATTTTTGCCCCAAAATAAGGAAAATTTCTGACTTATTATCCTGAAATAAGTGAAATTTCTGCAATTTTGCCCCAATATAAGGGAAATTTCTGCCTTTTTGCCCACAAATAAGGGGAATTTCAGCCTTTTTACCTCAAAATAAGGGGAATTTCTGAATTTTGGCACAAAATATTAGGAATTTCTGCCTTTTTGCCCCAAATAAGGACAATTTCTGCCTTTTTTCCCTGAAATAAGTGAAATTTCTGCAATTTTGCCCCAAAATAAGTAAAATTTCTGCAATTTTGCCCCAAAATAAGGAAAATTTCTGTAATTTTGCCCCAAAATAAGTGGAATTTCTGAGTTTTGCCCCAAAATAAGGAGAATTTCTGCCTTTTTGCCCACAATTAGTGAAATTTCTGCAATTTTGCCCTAAAATAAGAGAAATTTCTGCAATTTTTCCCCATAATAAGGGAAATTTCTGAAATTTTGCTTCAAAATAAGGGGAATTTCTGTTTTTTTTCCCCACAATTAGGGAAATTTCTGCAATTTTGCTCCAAAATAAAAGGAATTTCTGCCTTTTGTCCTAAAATATGGGGAATTTCTGCCGTTTTGTCCGAAAATAAGAAGAATGCATACCTTTTTGCCATAAAAAAGGGAAATTTCTTCATTTTTGCTCCAAAATAAGGGGAACTTTTGGTTTTTGCCTCTAAATAAGTGGAATTTCTGTCTTTTTCCCCCAAAACAAAGGGAATTTCTGTCTTTTTTGCACCAAAATAAGGAAAATTTCTGACTTTTTACCCTGAAATAAGTGAAATTTCTGCAAATTTGCCCCAAAATAAGGGAAATTTCTGCATTTTTGCCCCCAAATATAAGGAATTTCAGCCTTTTTACCTCAAAATAATGGAAATTTCTGCATTTTTGCAACAAAATATTAGGAATTTGTGCATTTTTGCCACAAAATATTAGGAATTTTGCCTTTTTGCCCCAAAATAAGAAAAAATTTCTGCTTTTTTTCCCTGAAATAAGTTAAATTTCTGCAATTTTGCCCAAAAATAAGTGAAATTTCTGCAATTTTGCCCCAAAATAAGTGAAATTTCTGCAATTTTGCCCCAAAATAAGGGAAATTTCTGGAATTTTGCCCCAAAATAAGTGGAATTTCTGAGTTTTGCCCCAAAATAAGGAGAATTTCTGCCTTTTTGCCCCACAATTAGGGGAATTTCTGCAATTTTGCTCCAAAATACGGGGAATCTCTGCCTTTTTGCCTGAAAATAAGGGGAATGCATACCTTTGTGCCATAAAAAAGGGAAATTTCTTCATTTTTGCCCCAAATTAAGGGAAATTTCTGCCTTTTTGCCCTGAAATATGTGAAATTTCTGCAATTTTAGCCCAAAATAAAGTGAATTTCTGCCTTTTTGCCCCAAAATAAGAAAAATTTTTGCTTTTTTTCTCTGAAATAAGTGAAATTTCTGCAATTTTGCCCTAAAATAAAAGAAATTTCTGCAATTTTTCCCCATAATAAAGGAAATTTCTGCAATTTTGCCCTAAAATAAGGGGAATTTCTGCTTTTTTGCCTCTAAATAAGTGGAATTTCTGTCTTTTTCCCCAAAACAAAGGGAATTTCTGTCATTTTTGCCCCAAAATAAGGAAAATTTCTGACTTATTACCCTGAAATAAGTGAAATTTCTGAAATTTTGCCCCAATATAAGGGAAATTTCTGCCTTTTTGCCCCCAAATAAGGGGAATTTCAGCCTTTTTACCTCAAAATAAGGGGAATTTCTGAATTTTGGCACAAAATATTAGGAATTTCTGCCTTTTTGCCCCAAAATAAGAAAAATTTCTGCATTTTTTTCCCTGAAATAAGTGAAATTTCTGCAACTTTGCCCCAAAATAAGTAAAATTTCTGCAATTTTGCCCCAAAATAAGGAAAATTTCTGGAATTTTGCCCCAAAATAAGTGGAATTTCTGAGTTTTGCCCCAAAATAAGGAGAATTTCTGCCTTTTTGCCCACAATTAGTGAAATTTCTGCTATTTTGCCCCATAATAAGGGGAATTTCTGCAATTTTGCTTCAAAATAAGGGGAATTTCTGTTTTTTGCCCCACAATTAGGGAAATTTCTGCAATTTTGCTCCAAAATAAAAGTAATTTCTGCCTTTTGTTCTAAAATATGGGGAATTTCTGCCTTTTTGTCTGAAAATAAGAAGAATGCATACCTTTATGCCATAAAAAAGGGAAATTTCTTCATTTTTGCTCCAAAATAAGGGGAACTTGTGCTTTTTGCCTCTAAATGAGTGGAATTTCTGTCTTTTTCCCCCAAAACAAAGGGAATTTCTGTCTTTTTTGCACCAAAATAAGGAAAATTTCTGACTTTTTACCCTGAAATAAGTGAAATTTCTGCAAATTTGCCCCAAAATAAGAGAAATTTCTGCATTTTTGTCCCCAAATATGGGGAATTTCAGCCTTTTTACCTCAAAATAAGGGGAATTTCTGCATTTTTGCAACAAAATATTAGGAATTTCTGCATTTTTGCCACAAAATATTAGGAATTTCTGCCTTTTTTCCCTGAAATAAGTGAAATTTCTGCAATTTTGCCCCAAAATAAGTGAAATTTCTGCAATTTTGCCCCAAAATAAGGAAAATTTCTGGAATTTTGCCCCAAAATAAGTCGAATTTCTGAGTTTTGCCCCAAAATAAGGAGAATTTCTGCCTTTTTGCCCCACAAGTAGGGGAATTTCTGCAATTTTGCTCCAAAATACGGGGAATTTCTGCCTTTTTGCCTGAAAATAAGGGGAATGCATAACTTTTTGCCATAAAAAAGGGAAATTTCACCATTTTTGCCCCAAATTAAGGGAAATTTCTGCCTTCTTGCCCTGAAATATGTGAAATTTCTGCAATTTTATCCCAAAATAAAGTGAATTTCTGCCTTTTTGCCCCAAAATAATGGGAATTTCTGCTTTTGCCCCAAAATAAGAAAAATTTTTGCTTTTTTCTCTGAAATAAGTGAAATTTCTGCAATTTTGCCCAAAAATAAGGAAAATTTCTGCAATTTTTTTCTCATAATAAGGGAAATTTTTGCAATTTTGCCCCAAAATAAGAGGAATTTCTGTTTTTTGCCCCCAAATAAGAGAAATTTCTGCAATTTTGCCCTAAAATAAGAGGAATTTCTGCCTTTTGCCCCCAAAAAAGAGAGTTTCTGCATTTTTGCCCCAATATAAAGAAAATTACTGCATTTTTTACCACAAAATTAGGTGAATTTCTTCAATTTTGCTTCAAAATACGAGAATTTTCTGCCTTTTTTGCCGAAAATAAAGGGGAATTTCTGCCTTTTTGCCCCAAAATTAGGAGAATTTCTGCAATTTTGCTCCAAAATACGGGGAATTTCTGCCTTTTTTCCCGAAAATAAAGGGCATGTATACCTTTTTGCCATAAAAAAAGGGAAATTTCTTCATTTTTGCCCCAAAATAAGGGGATTATCCGCCTTTTTTACTAAAAATAAGTGCAATTTCTGCCTTTTCCCCAAAAATAAATGAAATTTCTGTTTTTGGCCTCAAAATAAGGGGAATTTCTGAATTTTTGCCCAAAAATAAGAGAAATTTCAGCCTTTTTACCTCAAAATAAGGGGAATTTCTGCCTTTATGCCCCAAAAATATGGGGAATTTCCGCCTTTTTGCCCCAAAATAAGTAAAATTTCTGCAATTTTGTACCAAAATAAAAGAAATTTCTGCCTTTTTGCCCCAAAATAAGAAAATTTCTGCCTTTTTTCTGAAATAAGTGAAATTTCTGCAATTTTGCCCCAAAATAAGGGAAATTTCGGCAATTTTGCCCAAATGTAAAAGGAAATTTCTGCAATTTTGACCCAAAATAAGGGGAATTTCTTACTTTTTGCTCATGAAAAAAGGAGATTTTCTGTCTTTTTGCCCCAAAATAAGGAGAATTTCTGCCTTTTTGCCCAAAAATTATGAGAATTTCTGCAATTTTGCTTCAAAATACGGGGAATTTCTGCCTTTTAGCCCCAAAATAAAGGGAATTTCTGCATTTTCCCCCAATATTTAGGGAATTTCTGCATTTTACCTCTAAATAAGGGGAATTTCTGCATTTTACCTCAAAATAAGAAGAATTTCTGCATTTTGCCCCAAAATATGGGAAATTTTTGCCTTTTTGTTCCAAAATAAGGAAAATTTCTTCAATTTTGTACCATAATAAAAGAAATTTCTGCTTTTTGCCCCAAAAATATGGGGAATTTCTGCCTTTTTGCCCCAAAATAAGGAAAATTTCTGCAATTTTGTACCAAAATAAAAGAAATTTCTGCCTTTTTACCCGAAAATAAGAAAATTTCTGCCTTTTTTGTGAAATAAGTGAAATTTCTGCAATTTTGCCCCAAAATAAGGGAAATTTTGGCAATTTTGCCCAAATGTAAAGGAAATTTCTGCCTTTTTGCCCCAAAATAAGGGGAATTTCAGCCTTATTACCTCAAAATAAGGGAAATTTCTACCTTTTTGCCACAAAATATAAGGAATTTCTGCCTTTTTGCCCCAAAATAAAAAACATTTCTGTAATTTTTCCCCAAAATAAGGGGAATTTCTCCCTTTTTGCCCCAAAATAAAGGAAATTTCAGCCTTTTTACCTAAAAATAAGTGAAATTTCTGTAATTTTGCCCCAAATAAGGGAAATTTCTGCAACTTTGCCCCAAAATGAGGGACATTCCTGCAATTTTGCCCCAAAATAAAGGAAATTTCTGGAATTTTGCTCCAAAGTAAGGGGAATTGCGGATTTTGGCCCCAAAATAAAGGGAATTTCTGCCTTTTGCCCCAAAATTAGGAGAATTTCTGCAATTTTGCTCCAAAATACGGGGAATTTCTGCCTTTTTGCCCGAAAATAAGAAGAATGCATACCTTTTTGCCATAAAAAAAGGGAAATTTTTTCATTATTGCTCCAAAATAAGGGGAATTTCTGCCTTTTTGCCTCTAAATAAGTGAAATTTCTGTCTTATTCCCCCAAGACAAAAAAAATTTCTGTCTTTTTTGCCCCCAAATAAGGGGAATTTCTCACTTATTACTCTGAAATAAGTGAAATTTCTGCAATTTTACCCCAAAATAAAAGTAATTTCTGCCTTTTTGCCCCCAAATAAGGGAAATTTCAGCCTTTTTACCTCAAAATAAGGGGAATTTCTGCATTTTTCCCACAAAATATTAGGAATTTCTGCCTTTTTGCACCAAAATAAGGAAAATTTCTTTCTTTTTTCTCTGAAATAAGTGAAATTTCTGAAATTTTGCCCCAAAATAAGTGAAATTTCTGCAATTTTCCCCAAAATAAGGGAAATTTCTGCCTTTTTGCCCTGAAATATGTGAAATTTCTTCAATTTTACCCGAAAATTGGGTGAATTTCTGCCTTTTTGCCCCAAAATAATGGGAATTTCTGCCTTTTTGCCCCAAAATAAGAAAAATTTTTGCTTTTTTTCTCTGAAATAAGTGAAATTTCTGCAATTTTGCCCTAAAATACGGGAAATTACTGCAATTTTTTTCTCATAATAAGGGAAAATCTGCAATTTTGCTCCAAAATAAGGGGAATTTCTGTTTATTGCCCCCAAATAAGAGAAATTTCTGCAATTTTGCCCTAAAATAAGGGGAATTTCTGCCTTATTACCTCAAAATGAGGGAAATTTCTGCATTTTTGCCACAAAATATAAGGAATTTCTGCATTTTTACCCAAAAATAAGGAAAATTTCTGCAATTTTGCCCCAAAATAAGGGGAATTTCTCTCTTTTGCCCCAAAATAAAAAAAATTTCAGCCTTTTTACCTGAAAATAAGTGAAATTTCTGCAATTTTGCCCCAAATAAAAAAAATTTCTGCAATTTTGCCCCAAAATAAGGTAAATTCCTGCAATTTTGCCCCAAAATAAAAAAATTTCTGCCTTTTTGACCCCAAGTAAGGGAACTTTCAGCCTTTTTACCTCAAAATAAGGGGAATTTCTGCATTTTTGCCACAAAATATTAGGAATATCTGACTTTTTGCCCCAAAAGAAGGAAAATTTCTGCCTTTTTTCCCTGAAATAAGTGAAATTTCTGCAATTTTGCCCCAAAATAAGTGAAATTCCTGCAAATTTTGCCCAAAAATAAAAGAAATTTCTGGAATTTTGCCCCAAAATAAGTGAAATTTCTGAGTTTTGCCCTAAAATAAGGAGAATTTCTGTCTTTTTGCCCCAACATATAGAGAATTTCTGCCTTTTTGGCCCACAATTAGGGGAATTTCTGCAATTTTGCTCCAAAATACGGGGATTTTCTGCATTTTTGCCCAAAAATAAGGGGAATGCATACATTTTTGCCATAAAAAAGAGAAATTTCTTTATTTTTGCTCCCAAATAAGGGGAATTTCTGCCTTATTGCCTCTAAATAAGTGGAATTTCTGTCTTTTTCCCCCAAAACAAAGGGAATTTCTGTCTTTTTTGCCCCAAAATAAAGAAAATTTCTGACTTATTACCCTAAAATAAGTGAAATTTCTGCAATTTTGCCCCAAAATAGGGGAAATTTCTGCCTTTTTGCCCTGAAATATGTGAAATTTCTGCAATTTTAGCCCAAAATAAGGTGAATTTCTGCCTTTTTGCCCCTAAATAATGGGAATTTCTGCCTTTTTGCCCCAAAATAAGAAAAATTTTTGCTTTTTTTCTCTGAAATAAGTGAAATTTCTGCAATTTTGCCCTAAAATAAGGGAAATTTCTGCAATTTTTCTTCATAATAAGGGAAATTTCTGCAATTTTACCCCAAAATAAGGGGAATTTTTGTTTTTTGCCCCCAAATAAAAGAAATTTCTGCAATTTTGCCCTATAATAAGGGGAATTTCTGCCTTTTGCCCCAAAATAAGGAGAATTTCTTCCTTTTTGCCCCAAAATAAAGAAAATTACTGTATTTTTTACCCCAAAATCAGGTGAATTTCTGCAATTTTGCTCCAAAATACGGGGATTTTCTGCCTTTTTCGCCGAAAATAACGCGAATTTTTGCCATTTTGCCACAAAATAAGTGAAATTTCTGCAGTTTTACCCCAAAATACAAGGAATTTCTGCCTTTTTGCCCCAAAATTAGGGGAATTTCTGCAATTTTGCTCCAAAATACAAGGAATTTCTCCCTTTAAGCCCGAAAATAAAGGGAATGTATACCTTTTTGCCATAAAAAAAGGAAATTTCTTTATTTTTGTTCCAAAATAAAAGGATTTTCCGCCTTTTTGACTCAAAATAAGTGCAATTTCTGCCTTTTCCCCAAAAATAAACGAAATTTCTGTCTTTTTACCCCAAAATAGGGGGAATTTCTGATATTTTGCCCAAAAATAAGAGAAATATCAGCCTTTTTACCTCAAAATAAGGGGAATTTCTGCCTTTTTGCCTCAAAATAAGGGGAATTTCTGCCTTTCTGCCCCAAAATATGGGGAATTTCTGCCTTTTTGCCCCAAAATAAGAATAATTTCTGCAATTTTGTACCAAAATAAAAGAAATTTCTGCCTTTTTGCCCCAAAATAAGAAAATTTCTGCCTTTTTTCTGAAATAAGTGAAATTTCTGCAATTTTTCCCCAAAATAAGGGAAATTTCTGAAATTTTGCCCAAATGTAAAGGAAATTTCTGCATTTTTGCCCCAATATAAAAGGAATTTCTTACTTTTTGCCCGAAAATTATGAGAATTTCTGCAATTTTGCTTCAAAATACAGGGAATTTCTGCCTTTTAGCCCCAAAATAAAGGGAATTTCTGCATTTCCCCCCAATATTTGGGGAATTTCTGCATTTTACCTCTAAATAAGGAAAATTTCTGCATTTTACTAAAAATATGAAGAATTTCTGCCTTTTGCCCCAAAATATGAGGAATTTCTGCCTTTTTGTTCCAAAATAAGGAAAATTTCTTCAATTTTGTACCATAATAAAAGAAATTTCTGCTTTTTGCCCCAAAACAAGGGGAATTTCTGACTTTTTACCCTGAAATAAATGAAATTTCTGCAATTTTGCCCGAAAATAAGGGAAATTTGTGCCTTTTTGCCCCAAAATATAGGCAATTTCTGCGTTTTGCCCCAAAATATGGGGAATTTCAGGATTTTACCTCAAAATAAGGGGAATTTCAGCCTTTTTGCACCAAAATATGGAGAATTTCTGCCTTTTTGCCCCAAAATAAAGGGAATTTCTGCATTTTTGCACCAATATTAGGAGAATTTCTCCCATTTTGCTCCAAAATACGGGTCATTTCTGCCTTTTTCCCCGAAATTAAGTGGAATTTCTGCCTTTTTGTCCCGAAATAAGTGAAATTTCTTCAATTTTAGCCAAAAATTATGGATTTCATCTTTTTGCCCCAAAATAAAAAAATTTCCACCATTTTGCCCAGAAATATTTGAAATTTCTGCAATTTTACCCCAAAATAAGGGGAATTTCTGCCTTTTTGCCCCAAAATAAGGGGAATTTCAGCCTTATTACCTCAAAATGAGGGAAATTTCTGCCTTTTTGCCCCAAAATATAAGGAATTTCTGTCTTTTTGCCCCAAAATAAGGAAAATTTCTGCAATTTTGCCCCAAAATAAGAGGAATTTCTCTCTTTTTGCCCCAAAATAAAAGAAATTTCAGCCTTTTTACCTGAAAATAAGTGAAATTTCTGCAATTTTTCCCCAAATAAAGGAAATTTCTGCAATTTTGCCCCAAAATAAGGTAAATTCCTGAAATTTTGCCCGAAAATAAAAAAAATTTCTGCCTTTTTGCCCCCAAATAAGAGAAATTTCAACCTTTTTACCTCAAAATAAAAGGAATTTCTGCATTTTTACCAAAAAATATTAGGAATTTCTGACTTTTTGCCCCAAAATAAGGAAAATTTCTGCCTTTTTTTCTGAAATAAGTGAAATTTCTGCAATTTTGCCCCAAAATAAGTGAAATTTCTGCAATTTTGCCCCAAAATAAAATAACTTTCTAGAATTTTGCCCTAAACTAAGTGGAATTTCTGACTTTTGCCCTAAAATAAGGAGAATTTCTGTCTTTTTGCCCCAACATATAGAGAATGTCTGCCTTTTTGCCCCACAATTAGGGGAATTTCTACAATTTTGCTCCAAAATACGAGGAATTTCTGCCTTTTTGCCCAAAAATAAGGGGAATGCATACCTTTTTGCCCTAAAAATGGGAAATTTCTTCATTTTTGCTCCAAAATAAGGGGAATTTCTGCCTTTTTGCCTCTAAATAAGTGGAATTTCTGTCTTTTTCCCCCAAAACAAAGGGAATTTCTGTCTTTTTTGCCCCAAAATAAGGAAAATTTCTGACTTATTACCCTGAAATAAGTGAAATTTTTGCAATTTTGCCCCAAAATAAGGGAAATTTCTGCCTTTTGCCCTGAAATATGTGAAATTTCTGCAATTTTAACCCAAAATAAGGTGAAGTTCTGCCTTTTTGCCCCAAAATAATGGGAATTTCTGCCTTTGCCCCAATATAAGAAAAATTTTTGCTTTTTTTCTCTGAAATAAGTAAAATTTCTGCAATTTTGCCCTAAAATAAGGGAAATTTCTGCAATTTTTCCCCATAATAAGGAAAATTTCTGCAATTTTGCCCCAAAATAAGGAAAATTTCTGTTTTTTGCCCCAAATAAAAGAAATTTCTGCAATATTGCCCTAAAATAAGGGGAATTTCTGCCTTTTACCCTAAAATAAGAAGAATTTCTGCCTTTTTAACCCAAAATTAAGAAAATTACTGTATTTTTTACCCCAAAATTAGGTGAATTTCTTCAATTTTGCTCCAAAATATGGGGATTTTCTGCTTTTTCACCGAAAATAAGGGGAATTTTTGCCATTTTGCTGCAAAATAAGTGAAATTTCTGCAGTTTTACCCCAAAATACAGGGAATTTCTGCATTTTTGCCCCAAAATTAGAAGAATTTCTGCAATTTTGCTCCAAAATATGGGGAATTTCTGCCTTTTTGCCTGAAAATAAAGGTAATGTATACCTTTTTGCCATAATAAAGGGAAATTTCTTTATTTTTGTTTTAAAATAAGGGGATTTTCCGCCTTTTTGACTCAAAATAAGTGCAATTTCTGCCTTTTCTCCAAAAATAAACAAAATTTCTGTCTTTTTGCCTCAAACTAAGGGGAATTTCTGACTTTTTGCCCAAAAATAAGGGAAATTTCAGCCTTTTTACCTCAAAATAAAGGGAATTTCTGCCTTTTTGCCACAAAATATGGGGAATTTCTGCCTTTTTGCCCCAAAATAAGAAAAATTTCTGCAATTTTGTACCAAAATAAAAGAAATTTCTGCCTTTTTGCCCCAATATATAAAAATTTTTATCTTTTTTCTGAAATAAGTGAAATTTCTGCAATTTTGCCACAAACTAAGGGAAATTTCTGCAATTTTGCCCAAATGTAAAGGAAATTTCTGCAATTTTGCCCCAAAATAAGGGAAATTTCTGACTTTTTGCTCCCGAAGAAAGATTTTCTGTCTTTTTGCCCCAAAATAAGGAGAATTTCTGCCTTTTTGCCCGAAAATTATGAGAATTTCTGCAATTTTGCTTCAAAATATGGGGATTTTCTGCCTTTTAGCCCCAAAATAAAGGGAATTTCTGCATTTTTCCCCAATATTTGGGGAATATCTGCATTTTACCTCAAAATAAGAAGAATTTCTTCCTTTTGCCCCAAAATATGGGGAATTTCTGCCTTTTTTCCAAATAAGGAATATTTCTTCAATTTTGTACCATAATAAAAGAAATTTCTGCTTTTTGCCCCAAAATATGGGGAATTGCTGACTTTTTGCCCTGAAATAAATGAAATTTCTGCAATTTTGCCCGAAAATAAAGGAAATTTGTGCCTTTTTGCCCCCAAATGAGGGGAATTTCTGCCTTTTGCCCCAAAATATGGGGAATTTCAGGATTTTACCTCAAAATAAGGGGAATTTCAGCCTTTTTGCACCAAAATATGAAGAATTTCTGCCTTTTTGCCCCAAAATAAAGGGAATTTCTGCATTTTTGCACCAATATTAGGGTAATTTCTGCCATTTTGCACCAAAATACGGGTCATTTCTGCCTTTTTGCCCGAAATTAAGTGGAATTTCTGCCTTTTGGTCCCGAAATAAGTGAAATTTCTTCAATTTTAGCCAAAAATTAGAAATTTCATTTTTTACCCCAAAATAAGGGAAATTTCTGCCATTTTGCCCTGAAATATTTGAAATTTCTTCAATTTTACCCCAAAATAAGGGGAATTTCTGCCTTTTAGCCCCCAAATAAGGGGAATTTCAGCCTTATTACCTCAAAATAAGGGAAATTTCTGCCTTTTGCCCGAAAATATCAAAAATTTCTGCCTTTTTGCCCCAAAATAAGGAAAATTTCTGCAATTTTGCCCCAAAATAATGGAATTTCTCTCTATTTGCCACAAAATAAAAGAAATTTCAGGCTTTTTACCTGAAAATAAGTGAAATTTCTGCAATTTTGCCCCAAATAAAGGAAATTTCTGCAATTTTGCCCAAAAATAAGGTAAATTCCTGCAATTTTGCCCCAAAATAAAAAAAAATTCTGCCTTTTTGCCCCCAAATAAAGGAAATTTCAGCCTTTTTACCTCAAAATAAAGGGAATTTCTGCATTTTTGCCACAAAATATTAGGAATTTCTGAGTTTTTGCCCCAAAATGAGAAAAATTTCTGCCTTTTTTCCCTGAAATAAGTGAAATTTCTGCAATTTTGCCCCAAAATAAGGGAAATTTCTGCAATTTTGCCCCAAAATAAAATGAATTTCTGGAATTTTGTCCCAAAATAAGTGGAATTTCTGACTTTTGCCCTAAAATAAGGAGAATTTCTGTCTTTTTGCCCCAACATATAGAGAATTTCTGCATTTTTGCCCCACAATTAGGGGAATTTCTGCAATTTTGCTCCAAAATACGGGGAATTTCTGCCTTTTTGCCCAAAAATAAAAGGAATGCATACCTTTTTGCAATAAAAATGGGAAATTTCTTCATTTTTGCTCCAAAATAAGGGGAATTTCTCTATTTTTGCCTCTAAATAAGTGGAATTTCTGTCTTTTTCCCCAAAAACAAAGGGAATTTCTGTCTATTTTGCCCCAAAATATAGAAAATTTCTGATTTATTACCCTGAAATAAGTGAAATTTTTGCAATTTTGCCCCAAAATAAGGGAAATTTCTGCCTTTTTGCCCTGAAATATGTGAAATTTCTGCAATTTTAGCACAAAATAAGGTGAATTTCTGCCTTTTTGCCCCAAAATAATGGGAATTTCTGCCTTTTTGCCCCAATATAAAAAAAAATTTTGCTTTTTTTCTCTGAAATAAGTAAAATTTCTGCAATTTTGCCCTAAAATAAGGAAAATTTCTGCAATTTTTCCCCATAATAAGGGAAATTTCTGCAATATTGCCCCAAAATAAGGTAAATTTCTGTATTTTGCCCCCAAATAAAAGAAATTTCTGCAATTTTCCCCTAAAATAAGGGGAATTTCTGCATTTTACCCCGAAATAAGAAGAATTTCTGCCTTTTTAACCCAAAATAAAGAAAATTACTGTATTTTTTACCCCAAAATTAGGTGAATTTCTGCAATTTTGCTCCAAAATACGGGGATTTTCTGCTTTTTCGACGAAAATAAGGGGAATTTCTGCCATTTTGCCACAAAATAAGTGAAATTTCTGCAGTTTTACCCCAAAATACGGGGAATTTCTGCATTTTTGCCCCAAAATTAGGGGAATTTCTGCAATTTTGCTCCAAAATACGGGGAATTTCTGCCTTTTTGCCTGATAATAAAGGGAATGTATACCTTTTTGCCATAAAAAAAGGGAAATTTCTTTATTTTTGCTCCAAAATAAGGGGATTTTCCGCCATTTTGACTCAAAATAAGTGCATTTTCTGCCTTTTCCCCCAAAATAAACGAAATTTCTGTTATTTGCCTCAAAATAAGGGAAATTTCTGACTTTTTGCCCGAAAATAAGGGAAATTTCAGCCTTTTTACCTCAAAATAAGGGGAATTTCTGACTTTTTGCCCCAAAATATGGGGAATTTCTGCCTTTTTGCCCCAAAATAAGAAAAATTTCTGCAATTTTGTACCAAAATAAAAGAAATTTCTGCCTTTTTGCCCCAAAATAAGAAAATTTCTGCCTTTTTTCTGAAATAAGTGAAATTTCTGCAATTTTGCCCCCAAATAAGGGAAATTTCTGCAATTTTGCCCAAATGTAAAGGAAATTTCTGCAATTTTGCCCCAAAATAAAAGGATTTTCTGACTTTTTGCTCCCGAAAAAAGGAGATTTTCTGTCTTTTTGCCCCAAAATAAAGAGAATTTCTGCCTTTTTGCCCGAAAATTATGAGAATTTCTGCAATTTTGCTTCAAAATATGGGGAATTTCTGCCTTTTAGCCCCAAAATAAGGGGATTTTCTGCCTTTTGCCCCAAAATATGGGTAATTTCAGCATTTTACCTCAAAATAAGGGGAATTTCAGCCTTTTTGCACCAAAATATAGAGAATTTCTGCCTTTTTGCCCAAAAATAAAGGGAATTTCTGCATTTTTGCACCAATATTAGGGGAATTTCTGCAATTTTGCTCCAAAATACGGGTCATTTCTGCCTTTTTGCCCGAAATTAAGTGGAATTTCTGCCTTTTTGTCCCGAAATAAGTGAAATTTCTTCAATTTTAGCCAAAAATTAGGGATTTCATCATTTTGCCCCAAAATAAGGAAAATTTCTGCTATTTTCCCCTGAAATATTTGAAATTTCTGCAATTTTACCCCAAAATAAGGGGAATTTCTGCCTTTTTGCCCCAAAATAAGGGGAATTTCAGCCTTATTACCTCAAAATAAGGGAAATTTCTGCTTTTTGCCACAAAATATAAGGAATTTCTGACTTTTTACCCTGGAATAAATGAAATTTCTGCAATTTTGCCCGAAAATAAGGGCAATTTGTGCCTTTTTGCCTCAAAATGAGGGGAATTTCTGCCTTTTGCCCCAAAATATAGGGAATTTCAGCATTTTACCCCAAAATAGGTGAATTTTTTCCTTTTTGCCCCAAAATAATGGGAATTTCTGCCTTTTTGCCCCAAAATAAGAAAAATTTTTGCTTTTTTTCTCTGAAATAAGTGAAATTTCTGCAATTTTGCCCTAAAATAAGGGAAATTTCTGAAATTTTTCCCCATAATAAGGGAAATTTCTGCAATTTTTCTTCAAAATAAAAGGAATTTCTGTTTTTGCCCCCAAATAAGGGAAATTTCTGCAATTTTGCCCTAAAATAAGGGGAATTTCTGCCTTTTGCCCCAAAATAAGGAGAATTTCTGCCTTTTTGTCACAAAATAAAGAAAATTACTGTATTTTTTACCCCAAAATTAGGTGAATTTCTGCAATTTTGCTCCAAAATACGGAGACTTAGTGCCATATTCGACGAGAATAAGGGAAATTTCTGCTATTTTGCCGCGAAATTACTGAAATTTCTGCAGTTTTAACCCAAAATAAGGGGAATTTCTGCCTTTTGCCCCAAAATAAGGAGAATTTCTGCCTTTTTGTCACAAAATAAAGAAAATTACTGTAGTTTTTACCCCAAAATTAGGTGAATTTCTGCAGTTTTGCTCCAAAATACGGAGACTTAGTGGCATATTCGCCGAGAATAAGGGAAATTTCTGCCATTTTGCCGCAAAATTACTGAAATTTCTGCAGTTTTAACCCAAAATAAGGGGAATTTCTGCCTTTTTGCCCGAAAATTAGGGGAATTTCTGCAATTTTGCTCCAAAATACGGGGAATTTCTGCCTTTTTGCACGAAAATAAAGGGAATGTATAGCTTTTTCCATAAAAAAGAGAAATTTCTTTATTTTTGCCCCAAAATAAGGGGATTTTCCGCCTTTTTAACTCAAAATGAGTGCAATTTCTGCCTTTTCCCCAAAAATAAACCAAATTTCTGTCTTTTTGCCCCAATATAAGATGAATTTCTGACTTTTTGTCCGAAAATAAGGGGAATTTCAGCCTTTTTACCTCAAAATAAAGGGAATTTCTGCCTTTTTGCCCCTAAATATGGGGAATTTCTGCCTTTTTCCCCAAAATAAGAAAAATTTCTGCAATTTCGTACCAAAATAAAAGAAATTTCTGCCTTTTTGCCCCAAAATAAGAAAATTTCTGCATTTTTTCTGAAATAAGTGAAATTTCTGCAATTTTCCCCCAAAATAAGGGAAATTTCTGCAATTTTGCCCCAAAATAAAATAAATTTCTGGAATTTTGTCCCAAAATAAGTGGAATTTCTGACTTTTGCCCTAAAATAAGGAGAATTTCTGTCTTTTTGCCCCAACATGTAGAGAATTTCTGCATTTTTGCCCCACAATTAGGGGAATTTCTGCAATTTTGCTCCAAAATACGGGGAATTTCTGCCTTTTTGCCCAAAAATAAAAGGAATGCATACCTTTTTGCAATAAAAATGGGAAATTTCTTCATTTTTGCTCCAAAATAAGGGGAATTTCTCTATTTTTGCCTCTAAATACGTGGAATTTCTGTATTTTTCCCCAAAAACAAAGGGAATTTCTGTCTATTTTGCCCCAAAATATAGAAAATTTCTGATTTATTACCCTGAAATAAGTGAAATTTTTGCAATTTTGCCCCAAAATAAGGGAAATTTCTGCCTTTTTGCCCTGAAATATGTGAAATTTCTGCAATTTTAGCACAAAATAAGGTGAATTTCTGCCTTTTTGCCCCAAAATAATGAAAATTTCTGCCTTTTTGCCCCAATATAAAAAAAATTTTTGCTTTTTTTCTCTGAAATAAGTAAAATTTCTGCAATTTTGCCCTAAAATAAGGAAAATTTCTGCAATTTTTCCCCATAATAAGGGAAATTTCTGCAATATTGCCCCAAAATAAGGGAAATATCTGTATTTTGCCCCCAAATAAAAGAAATTTCTGCAATTTTCCCCTAAAATAAGGGGAATTTCTGCATTTTACCCCGAAATAAGAAGAATTTCTGCCTTTTTAACCCAAAATAAAGAAAATTACTGTATTTTTTACCCCAAAATTAGGTGAATTTCTGCAATTTTGCTCCAAAATACGGGGATTTTCTGCTTTTTCGCCAAAAATAAGGGGAATTTCTGCCATTTTGCCACAAAATAAGTGAAATTTCTGCAGTTTTACCCCAAAATACGGGGAATTTCTGCATTTTTGCCCCAAAATTAGGGGAATTTCTGCAATTTTGCTACAAAATACGGGGAATTTCTTCCTTTTTGCCTGATAATGAAGGGAATGTATACCTTTTTGCCATAAAAAAGGGAAATTTCTTTATTTTTGCTCCAAAATAAGGGGATTTTCCGCCATTTTGACTCAAAATAAGTGCAATTTCTGCCTTTTCCCCAAAAATGAACGAAATTTCTGTTTTTTGCCTCAAAATAAGGGAAATTTCTGACTTTTTGCCTGAAAAAAAGGGAAATTTCAGCCTTTTTACCTCAAAATAAGGGGAATTTCTGCCTCTTTGCCCCAAAATATGGGGAATTTCTGCCTTTTTGCCCCAAAATAAGAAAAATTTCTGCAATTTTGTACCAAAATAAAAGAAATTTCTGCCTTTTTGCCCCAAAATAAGAAAATTTCTGCCTTTTTTCTGAAATAAGTGAAATTTCTTCAATTTTGCCCCAAAATAAGGGGATTTTCTGCCTTTTGCCCCAAAATATGGGTAATTTCAGCATTTTACCTCAAAATAAGGGGAATTTCAGCCTTTTTGCACCAAAATATAGAGAATTTCTGCCTTTTTGCCCAAAAATAAAGGGAATTTCTGCATTTTTGCACCAATATTAGGGGAATTTCTGCAATTTTGCTCCAAAATACGGGTCATTTCTGCCTTTTTGCCCGAAATTAAGTGGAATTTCTGCCTTTTTGTCCCGAAATAAGTGAAATTTCTTCAATTTTAGCCAAAAATTAGGGATTTCATCATTTTGCCCCAAAATAAGGAAAATTTCTGCTATTTTCCCCTGAAATATTTGAAATTTCTGCAATTTTACCCCAAAATAAGGGGAATTTCTGCCTTTTTGCCCCAAAATAAGGGGAATTTCAGCCTTATTACCTCAAAATAAGGGAAATTTCTGCTTTTTGCCACAAAATATAAGGAATTTCTGACTTTTTACCCTGAAATAAATGAAATTTCTGCAATTTTGCCCGAAAATAAGGGAAATTTGTGCCTTTTTGCCTCAAAATGAGGGGAATTTCTGCCTTTTGCCCCAAAATATAGGGAATTTCAGCATTTTACCCCAAAATAAGGTGAATTTTTTCCTTTTTGCCCCAAAATAATGGGAATTTCTGCCTTTTTGCCCCAAAATAAGAAAAATTTTTGCTTTTTTTCTCTGAAATAAGTGAAATTTCTGCAATTTTGCCCTAAAATAAGGGAAATTTCTGAAATTTTTCCCCATAATAAGGGAAATTTCTGCAATTTTTCTTCAAAATATAAGGAATTTCTGTTTTTTGCCCCCAAATAAGGGAAATTTCTGCAATTTTGCACTAAAATAAGGGGAATTTCTGCCTTTTGCCCCAAAATAAGGAGAATTTCTGCCTTTTTGTCACAAAATAAAGAAAATTACTGTATTTTTTACCCCAAAATTAGGTGAATTTCTGCAATTTTGCTCCAAAATACGGAGACTTAGTGCCATATTCGACGAGAATAAGGGAAATTTCTGCCATTTTGCCGCGAAATTACTGAAATTTCTGCAGTTTTAACCCAAAATAAGGGGAATTTCTGCCCTTTTGCCCCAAAATTAGGGGAATTTCTGCAATTTTGCTCTAAAATACGGGGAATTTCTGCCTTTTTGCACGAAAATAAAGGAATGTATAGCTTTTTCCATAAAAAAGAGAAATTTCTTTATTTTTGCCCCAAAATAAGGGGATTTTCCGCCTTTTTAACTGAAAATGAGTGCAATTTCTGCCTTTTCCCCCAAAATAAACCAAATTTCTGTCTTTTTGCCCCAATATAAGATGAATTTCTGACTTTTTGTTCGAAAATAAGGGGAATTTCAGCCTTTTTACCTCAAAATAAGGGGAATTTCTGCCTTTTTGCCCCAAAATATGGGGAATTTCTGCCTTTTTGCCCCAAAATAAGAAAAATTTCTGCAATTTTGTACCAAAATAAAAGAAATTTCTGCCTTTTTGCCCCAAAATAAGAAAATTTCTGCCTTTTTTCTGAAATAAGTGAAATTTCTGCAATTTTGCCCCCAAATAAGGGAAATTTCTGCAATTTTGCCCAAATGTAAAGGAAATTTCTGCAATTTTGCCCCAAAATAAAAGGAATTTCTGACTTATTGCTCCCGAAAAAAGGAGATTTTCTGTCTTTTTGCCCCAAAATAAAGAGAATTTCTGCCTTTTTGCCCGAAAATTATGAGAATTTCTGCAATTTTGCTTCAAAATACGGGGAATTTCTGCCTTTTAGCCCCAAAATAAGGGGATTTTCTGCCTTTTGCCCCAAAATATGGGTAATTTCAGCATTTTACCTCAAAATAAGGGGAATTTCAGCCTTTTTGCACCAAAATATAGAGAATTTCTGCCTTTTTGCCCAAAAATAAAGGGAATTTCTGCATTTTTGCACCAATATTAGGGGAATTTCTGCAATTTTGCTCCAAAATACGGGTCATTTCTGCCTTTTTGCCCGAAATTAAGTGGAATTTCTGCCTTTTTGTCCCGAAATAAGTGAAATTTCTTCAATTTTAGCCAAAAATTAGGGATTTCATCTTTTTGCCCCAAAATAAGGAAAATTTCTGCTATTTTCCCCTGATATATTAGAAATTTCTGCAATTTTACCCCAAAATAAGGGGAATTTCTGCCTTTTTGCCCCAAAATAAGGGGAATTTCAGCCTTATTACCTCAAAATAAGGGAAATTTCTGCTTTTTGCCACAAAATATAAGGAATTTCTGACTTTTTACCCTGAAATAAATGAAATTTCTGCAATTTTGCCCGAAAATAAGGGAAATTTGTGCCTTTTTGCCTCAAAATGAGGGGAATTTCTGCCTTTTGCCCCAAAATATAGGGAATTTCAGCATTTTACCCCAAAATAAGGTGAATTTTTTCCTTTTTGCCCCAAAATAATGGGAATTTCTGCCTTTTTGCCCCAAAATAAGAAAAATTTTTGCTTTTTTTCTCTGAAATAAGTGAAATTTCTGCAATTTTGCCCTAAAATAAGGGAAATTTCTGCAATTTTTCCCCATAATAAGGGAAATTTCTGCAATTTTTCTTCAAAATAAAAGGAATTTCTGTTTTTTGCCCCCAAATAAGGGAAATTTCTGCAATTTTGCCCTAAAATAAGGGGAATTTCTGCCTTTTGCCCCAAAATAAAGAGAATTTCTGCCTTTTTGTCACAAAATAAAGAAAATTACTGTATTTTTTACCCCAAAATTAGGTGAATTTCTGCAATTTTGCTCCAAAATACAAAGACTTAGTGCCATATTCGCCGAGAATAAGGAAAATTTCTGCCATTTTGCCGCGAAATTACTGAAATTTCTGCAGTTTTAACCCAAAATAAGGGGAATTTCTGCCTTTTTGCCCCAAAATTAGGGGAATTTCTGCAATTTTGCTCCAAAATACGGGGAATTTCTGCCTTTTTGCACGAAAATAAAGGGAATGTATAGTTTTTTCCATAAAAAAGAGAAATTTCTTTATTTTTGCCCCAAAATAAGGGGATTTTCCACCTTTTTAACTCAAAATAAGTGCAATTTCTGCCTTTTCCCCAAAAATAAACCAAATTTCTGTCTTTTTGCCCCAATATAAGATGAATTTCTGACTTTTTGTCCAAAAATAAGGGGAATTTCAGCCTTTTTACCTCAAAATAAAGGGAATTTCTGCCTTTTTGCCCCTAAGTATGGGGAATTCCTGCCGTTTTCCCCAAAATAAGAAAAATTTCTGCAATTTCGTACCAAAATAAAAGAAATTTCTGCCTTTTTGCCCAAAAATAAGAAAATTTCTGCATTTTTTCTGAAATAAGTGAAATTTCTGCAATTTTGCCCCAAAATAAGGGAAATTTCTGCAATTTTGCCCAAATGTAAAAAAAAATTTCTGCAATTTTGACCCAAAATACGGGGAATTTCTGACATTTTGCCCCCGAAAAAAGGAGATTTTCTGTCTTTTTGCCCCAAAATAAGGAGAATTTCTGTATTTTTGCCCCACAATTAGGGGAATTTCTGCAATTTTGCTTCAAAATACGGGGAATTTCTGCCTTTTAGCCCCAAAATAAAGGGAATTTCTGCATTTTCCCCCAATATTTGGGGAATTTCTGCATTTTACCTCTAAATAAGAGGAATTTCTGCATTTTACTTCAAAATAAGAAGAATTTCTGCCTTTTGCCCCAAAATATGGGGAATTTCTGCCTTTATGTTCCAAAATAAGGAAAATTTCTTCAATTTTGTACCATAATAAAAAAAATTTCTGCTTTTTGCCCCAAAATAAGGGGAATTTCTGACTTTTTACCCTGAAATAAATGAACTTTCTGCAATTTTGCCCAAATATAAGTGAAATTTGTGCCTTTTTGACGCAAAATGAGGGGAATTTCTGCCTTTTGCCCCAAAATATGGGGAATTTCAGGATTTTACCTCAAAATAAGGGGAATTTCAGCCTTTTTGCACCAAAATATGGAGAATTTCTGCATTTTTCCCCAAAATAAAGGAAATTTCTACATTTTTGCACCAATATTATGGGAATTTCTGCAATTCTGCTCCAAAATACGGGTCATTTCTGCCTTTTTGCCCAAAATTAAATGGAATTTCTGCCTTTTTGTCCCGAAATAAGTGAAATTTCTTCAATTTTAGCCAAAAATTAGGGATTTCATCTTTTTGCCCCAAAATAAGGAGAATTTCATCCATTTTGCCCTGAAATATTTGAAATTTCTGTAATTTTACCCCAAAATAAGGGGAATTTCTGCCTTTTTGCCCCAAAATAAGAATTTCAGCCTTATTACCTCAAAATAAGGGGAATTTCTGACTTTTTGCCTTAAAATATAAGAAATTTCTGCCTTTTTGCCCCAAAATAAGAAAAATTTCTGCAATTTTTGTCGCAAAATAAGGGGTATTTCTCCCTTTTTGCCCCAAAATAAAGGAAATTTCAGCCTTTTTTTCTGAAAATAAGTGAAATTTCTGCAATTTTGCCCCAAATAAGAGAAATTTCTGCAATTTTGCCAGAAAATAAGGTAAATTCCTGCAATTTTGCCTTAAAATAAAGGAAATTTCTGGAATTTTGCCCCAAAATAAGGGGAATTTCTGATTTTTGCCCCAAAATAAAGGGAATTACTGCTTTTTGCCCCAAAATTAGGGGAATTTCTGCAATTTTGCTTCAAAATACGGGGAATTTCTGCATTTTTGCCCGAAAATAAGGGGAATGCATAACTTTTTGCCATAAAAAAGGGAAATTTTTACATTTTTGCTCCAAAATAAGGGAAATTTCTGCCTTTTTGCCTCTAAATAAGTGGAATTTCTGTCTTTTTCCCCCAAAACAAAGGGAACTTCTGTCTTTTTTGCCCCAAAATAAGGATAATTTCTGACTTATTACCCTGAAATAAGTGAAATTTCTGCAATTTTGCCCCAAAATAAGGGAAATTTCTGCCTTTTTGCCCCCAAATAAGGGAAATTTCAGCCTTTTTACCTCAAAATAAGGGGAATTTCTGCATTTTTGCCACAAAATATTAGGAATTTCAGCTTTTTTGCCCCAAAATAAGGAAAATTTCTGCCTTTTTTCCCTGAAATAAGTGAAATTTCTGCAATTTTGTCCCAAAATAAGTGAAATTTCTGCAATTTTGCCCCTAAATATGGGAAATTTCTGGAATTTTGCCCCAAAATAAGTGGAATTTCTGAGTTTTGCACCAAAATAAGGAGAATTTCTGTTTTTTTGTCCCTACATATAGAGAATTTTTGCCTTTTTGCCCCACCATTAGGGAAATTTCTGCAATTTTGCTCCAAAATACAGGGAATTTCTGCCTTTTTGCCCGAAAATAAGGGGAATGCATAACTTTTTGTCATAAAAAAGGGAAATTTCTTCATTTTTGCTCCAAAATAAGGGGAATTTCTGCCTTTTTGCCTCTAAATAAGTGGAATTTCTGTCTTTTTCCCCCAAAACAAAGAGAATTTTTGTCTTTTTTGCTCCAAAATGAGGAAAATTTCTGACTTATTACCCTGAAAAGTGAAATTTCTCCACTTTTGCCCCAAAATAAGGGAAATTTCTGCCTTTTTGCCCTGAAATATGAGAAATTTCTGCAATTTTAGCCCAAAATAAAGTGAATTTCTGCATTTTTGCCCCAAAATAATGAAAATTTCTGTCTTTTTCCCCCAAAACAAAGGGAATTTCTGGTTTTTTGCCCCAAAATGAGGAAAATTTCTGACTTATTACCTTAAAAAAAGTGAAATTTCTGCAATTTTGCCCCAAAATAAGGAAAATTTCTGCCTTTTTGCCCTTACATAAGGAAAATTTCAGCCTTTTTACCTCAAAATAAGGGGAATTTCTGCATTTTTGCCACAAAATATTAGGAATTTCTGCCTTTTGCCTCAAAATAAAGAAAATTTCTGCCTTTTTTCCTGAAATAAGTGAAATTTCTGCAATTTTGCCTCAAAATAAGTGAAATATCTGCAATTTTGCCCCAAAATAAGAAAAATTTCTGCAATTTTGTTCCATATTAAGAGGAATTTCTCCCTTTTTGCCCCAAAATAAAGAAAATTTCAGCCTCTTTACCTGAAAATAAGTGAAATTTCTGCAATTTTGCCCCTACTAAGGGGAATTTCTGACTTTTTACCCGGAAATAAATGAAATTTCTGCAATATTGCTCAAAATAAGGGGAATTTCTGCCTTTTTGCCCAAAATATGGGGAATTTCAGCATTTTACCTCCAAATAAGGGGAATTTCTGCCTTTTGCCACAAAATATGGGGAATGTCTGCCTTATTGCCCTCAAATGAGGGAAATTTCTTCTTTTCTGCCCCAATTAACGAGACTTTCTGCCTTTTTTGCCACAAAGTAAAGGAAATTTCTGCCTTTTTGCCCCAAAATAAAAGAAATTTCAGCCTTTTTACCTCCAAATAAAGGGAATTTCTGCCTTTTGCACCAAAATATAGGGAATTTCTATCTTTTTGTTCAAAAATAAGGAAAATTTCTTCAATTTTGTGCCAAAATAATAGAAATTTCTGCTTTTTGCCCCAAAATAATAGGAATTTCTGACTTTGCCCTGAAATAAATGAAATTTCTGCAATTTTGCCCGAAAATAAGAAAAATTTGTGCCTTTTTGCCACAAAATGAGGGGAATTTCTGCCTATTTGCCACAAAATAAGAAAAATTTCTGCAATTCTATAACAAAATAAAAGAAATTTCTACAATTTTGCTTCAAAATAAAAAAAATTTCTGCAATTTTGCCCCAAAATAAGGTAAATTCCTGCAATTTTGCCCCAAAATAAAGGAAATTTCTGGAATTTTGCCCCAAAGTAAGGGGAATTTCTGATTTTTGCCCCAAAATGAAGGGAATTTCTGCCTTTTGCCCCAAAATTAGGGGAATTTCTGCAATTTTGCTTCAAAATACGGAAAATTTCTGCCTTTTTGCCCGAAAATAAGGGGAATGCATACCTTTTTGCAATAAAAAAGGGAAATTTCTTCATTTTTGCTCCAAAATAAGGGGAATTTCTGCCTTTTTGCCTCTAAATAAGTGGAATTTCTGTCTTTTTCCACCAAAACAAAGGGAATTTCTGTCTTTTTTGGCCCAAAATAAGGGGAATTTCTGACTTATTACCCTGAAATAAGTGAAATTTCTGCAATTTTGCCCCAAAATAAGGGAAATTTCTGCCTTTTTGCCCCCAAATAAGGGGAATTTCAGCCTTTTTACCTCAAAATAAGGGGAATTTCTGCATTTTTTCCACAAATTATTAGGAATTTCTGCCTTTTTGCCCCAAAATAAGAAAAATTTCTGCCTTTTTTCCCTGAAATAAGTGAAATTTCTTCAATTTTGCCCCAAAATAAGTGAAATTTCTGCAATTTTGCCCCAAAATAAGTGGAATTTCTGAGTTTTGTCCCAAAATAAGGAGAATTTCTGTCTTTTTGCCCCAACATATAGGGAATTTCTGCCTTTTTGCACCAAGATTAGGAAAGTTTCTGCAATTTTGCTTCAAAATACAGGAAATTTCTGCCTCTTTTCCCGAAAATAAGGGGAACTTCTGCCTTTTTGCCCCAAATGAAGAAAATTTCTGCATTTTTGCCCCAATATTAGGGGAATTTCTGCAATTTTGCTTCAAAATAGGGGAATTTCTTATTTTTTCCGTGAAATTTAGGGGATTTTCTGCCTTTTTCCCCCAAACAAAGGAAATTTCTGCAATTTTATCCCAAAATAAGGGGAATTTCTGCCTTTTTGCCTTAAAATAAGGGGAATTTCTGCCTTTTTGCCCTAAAATATGTGAAATTTCTGCAATTTTACCCCAAAATAAGGTGAATTTCTGCCTCTTTGCCCCAAAATAATGGGAATTTCTGCCTTTTTGCCCCAAAATAAGAAAAATTCTTGCCTTTTTTTCTCTGAAATAAGTGAAATTTCTGCAATTTTGCCCGAAAATAAGGGGAATTTCTGTTTTTTGCTTTTAAATAATGGAAATTTCTGCAATTTTGCTCTAAAATAAGATGAATTTCTGCCTTTTGCCCCAAATTAAGGGCAATTTCTGCCATTTTGCCCAAAAATAAAGAAAATTACTGCATTTTATACCCCAAAAATTAGGTGAATTAATGCAATTTTGCTCCAAAATGCGGGGATTTTTTGCCTTTTTCGCCGAAAAGAAGGAGAATTTCTGCTATTTTGCCTCGAAATAAGTGAAATTTCTGCAGTTTTACCCAAAAATAAGAAGAATTTCTGCCTTTTTGCCCCAAAATTAGGGGAATTTCTGCAATTTTGCTCCAAAATACGGGGAAATTCTGCCTTTTAGCCCGAAAATAATGGGAATGTATACCTTTTTGCCATAAAAAAGGGAAATTTCTTCACTTTTGCCCCAAAATAAGGGGATTTTCCGCCTTTTTGACTCCAAATAAGTGCAATTTCTGCCTTTTCCCCAAAAATAAATGGAATTTCTGTATTTTTGCCCCAAAATAATGGGAATTTGTGACTTTTTGCCCTGAAATAAGTGAAATTTCTAAAATTTGTCCCCAAAATAATGGAAATGTCTGCTTTTTGCCCCAAAATGAAGGAAATTTCTGCCTTTTGCCCCAAAATAAAGGGAATTTCAGGATTTTTACCTCAAAATAAGGGAAATTTCTTCCTTTTTGTCCCAAAATATGAGGAATTTCTAATTTTTTGCCAAAAATAAGGAAAATTTCTTTAATTTTGTACCAAAATAAAAGAAATTACTGCCTTTTTGACCGAAAATAAGGGGAATTTCTGCCTTTTTGCCCTCAAATATGTGAAATTTCTGCAATTTTACCGCAAACTAAGGTGAATTTCTGCCTTTTTGCCCCAAAATAAGAAAAATTTTTGCTTTTTTTTCTGAAATAAGTGAAATTTCTGCAATATTGCCCTAAAATAAGGGAAATTTCTGCACTTTTTCCCTATAATAAGGATATTTTCTGCAATTTTGCCCCAAAATAAGAGGAATTTCTGTTTTTTGCCCCCAAATAAGGGAAATTTCTGCAATTTTGCCCTAAAATAAGGGGAATTTCTGCCTTACGCCCCAAAATAAGAAGAATTTCTGCCTTTTTGCCCCAAAAGAAAGAAAATTACTGTATTTTTATCTCAAAATTAGGTGGATTTCTGCAATTTTGCTCCAAAATACGGGGAATTTCTGCCTTTTTGCGCGAAAATAAAGGGAATATATAACTTTTGCAATAAAAAAAGGAAAATTTCTTCATTTTTGAACCAAAATAAGGGGATTTTACGCCTTTTTGACTCAAAATAAGTGCAATTTCTGCCTTTTCCCCAAAAATAAACAAAATTTCTGTCGTTTTGCCCAAAAATAAGTGTAATTTCTGACTTTTTGCCCCCAAATAAGGGGAATTTCAGCCTTTTTACCTCAAAATAAGGGGAATTTCTGCATTTTTGCCACAAAATATTAGTAATTTCTGCCTTTTTGCCCCAAAATAAGGAAAATTTCTGCCTTTTTTCCCTAAAATAAGTGAAATTTCTGCAATTTTGCCCCAAAATAGGTGAAATTTCTGCAATTTTGCCCCAAAATAAGTGAAATTTTTCCAATTTTGCCCCAAAATAAGAGAAATTTCTGGAATTTTGCCCCAAAATAAGTGGAATTTCTGAGTTTTGCCCCAAAATAAGGAGAATTTCTGTCTTTTTGCCCCAACATATAGGGAATTTCTACCTTTTTGCCCCAATATTAGCTGAGTTTCTGCAATTTTGCTTCAAAATACAGGGAATTTCTGCCTCTTTTCCCGAAAATAAGGGGAACTTCTGCCCTTTTGAGCATTTTTGCCCCAATATTAAGGGAATTTCTGCAATTTTGCTCCAAAATAGGAAAATTTCTGCCTTTTTGCCCCAAAATAATGGGAATTTCTGCCTTTTTCCCTGAAATATTTGAAATTTCTGCAATTTTACCCCAAAATAAGGGGAATTTCTGCCTTTTTGCCCCAAAATATGGGGAATTTCAGCCTTATTACCTCAAAATAAGGTGAATTTCTGCCTTTTTGCCCCAAAATAAGGGAAATTTCTCATTTTTGCCCCAAAATAAAGGAAATTTCAGCCTTTTTACCTGAAAATGAGTGAAATATCTGCAATTTTGCCCCAAATAAGGGAAATTTCTGCAATTTTGCCACAAAATAAAGGAAATTTCTGGAATTTTGGCCCAAAATTAAAAGAATTTCTGATTTTTGCCCCAAAGTAAAAAGAGTTTCTGCCTTTTGCCCCAAAATTAGGGGAATTTCTGCAATTTTGCTCCAAAATACGGGAAATTTCTGCCTTTTTGCCCGAAAATAAGGGGAATGCATACCTTTTTGCCATAAAAAGGGAAATTTCTTTATTTATGCTCCCAAATAAGGAGAATTTCTGCCTTTTTGCCTCTAAATAAGTGGAATTTCTGTCTTTTTCCACCAAAACAAAGGGAATTTCTGTCTTTTTTGCCCCAAAATAAAGGGAAATTCTGACTTATTACCCTGAAATAAGTGAAATTTCTCCAATTTTGCCCCAAAATAAGGGAAATTTCTGCCTTTTTGCCCCCAATAAAGGGGAATTTCAGCCTTTTTACCTCAAAATAAGGGGAATTTCTGCATTTTTGCCACAAAATATTAGGAATTTCTGCCTTTTTGCCCCAAAATAAGGAAAATTTCTGCCTTTTTTTCCTGAAATAATTAAAATTTCTGCAATTTTGCCCCAAAATAAGTGAAATTTCTGCAATTTTGCCCCAAATAAGAGAATATTCTGGAATTTTGCCCCAAAATAAGTGGAATTTCTGAGTTTTGCCCCAAAATAAGGAGAATTTCTGTCTTTTTGCCCCAACATATAGGGAATTTCTGCCTTTTTGCCCCAAGATTAGGGGAGTTTCTGCAATTTTGCTTCAAAATACAGGGAATTTCTCCTTCTTTTCCCGAAAATAAGGGGAACTTCTGACTTTTTGTGCATTTTTGCCCCAATATTAGGGGAATTTCTGCAATTTTGCTTCAAAAAACAAGGAATTTCTGCCTTTTTGCCTGAAATTAATGGGATTTTCTGCCTTTTTGCCCCCAAACAAAGGAAATTTCTGCAATTTTATCCCAAAATAAGGGAAATTTCTGCCTTTTTGCCTTAAAATAAGGGGAATTTCTGCCTTTTTGCCCTGAAATATGTGAAATTTCTGCAATTTTACTCCAAAATAAGGTGAATTTCTGCCTCTTTGCCCCAAAATAATGGGAATTTTTGCATTTTTGCCCCAAAATAAGAAAAATTTTTGTTTTTTTTCTCTGAAATAAGTGAAATTTCTGCAATTTTGTCCTAAAATAAGGGAAATTTCTGCAATTTTTCCCCATAATAAGGGAAATTTCTGCAATTTTGCCCGAAAATAAGAAGAATTTCTGTTTTTTGCTTCCAAATAAGGGAAATTTCAGCAATTTTGCTCTAAAATAAGGGGAATTTCTGCCTTTTGCCCCGAATTAAAGGAAATTTCTGCCATTTTACCCTAAAATAAAGAAAATTACTGCATTTTATACCCCAAAAATTAGGTGAATTACTGCAATTTTGCTCCAACATACGGGGATTTTCTGCCTTTTTCGCTGAAAATAAGGGGAATATCTGCCATTTTGCCACGAAATAAGTAAAATTTCTGCAGTTTTACCCGAAAATAAGAAGAATTTCTGCCTTTTTGCCTCTAAATTAGTGGAATTTCTGCAATTTTGCTCCAAAATACAGGGAATTTCTGCTTTTTTGCCCGAAAATAAACAGAATGTATAACTTTTTGCCATAAAAAAAGGAAATTTCTTCACTTTTGCCCCAAAATAAGGGGATTTTCCGCCTTTTTGACTCCAAATAAGTGCAATTTATGCCTTTTCTCCAAAAATAACCCGAATTTCTGTCTTTTTGCTCCAAAATAAGGGGAATTTCTGTCTCTTTCCCCCAAAACAAAGGGAATTTCTGTCTTCTTTGCGCCAAAATAAGGAAAATTTCTGCAATTGTGCCCCAAAATAAGGGGTAGTTCTCCCTTTTAGCCCCAAAATATAGAAAATTTCACCCTTTTTACCTGAAAATAAGTGAAATTTCTGCAATTTTGCCCATATAAAGGAAATTTCTGCAATTTTGCCCCAAAATAAGGTAAATTCCTGCAATTTTGCCCCAAAATAAAGGAAATTTCTGGAATTTTGCCCCAAAGTAAGGAGAATTTCTGATTTTTGCCCCAAAATAAAGGGAATTTCTGACTTTTGGCCCAAAATTAGGGGAATTTCTGCAATTTTGCTCCAAAATACGGAGAATTTCTGCCTTTTTGCCTGAAAACAAGGGGAATGCATATCTTTTTGCCATAAAAAAAAGGGAAATTTCTTCATTTTTGCTTCAAAATAAGGGGAATTTCTGCCTTTTTGCCTCTAAATAAGTGGAATTTCTGTCTTTTTCCCCCAAAACAAAAGGAATTTCTGTCTTTTTTGCCCCAAAATAAGGGGAATTTCTGAGTTATTACCCAGAAATAAGTGAAATTTCTGCAATTTTGCCCCAAAATAAGGGAAATTTCTGCCTTTTTGCCCCCAAATAAGGGGAATTTAAGCCTTTTTACCTCAAAATAAGGGGAATTTCTGCATTTTTGCCACAAAATATTAGGAATTTCTGCCTTTTTGCCACAAAATAAAAAAAATTTCTGCCTTTTTTCCCTGAAATAAGTGAAATTTCTGCAATGTTACCCAAAAATAAGTAAAATTTCTGCAATTTTGCCCCAAAATAAGGGAAATTTCTGCCTTTTTTCCTTGAAATATGTAAAATTTCTGCAATTTTAGCCCAAAATAAGGTGAATTTCTGCCTCTTTGCGCCAAAATAATGGGAATTTCTGCATTTGCCCAAAAATAAGAAAAATTTTGCTTTTTTCTCTGAAATTAGTGAAATTTCTGCAATTTTGCCCTAAAATAAAGGAAATTTCTGCAATTTTTCCCCATAATAAGGGAAATTTCTTCAATTTTGCCCCAAAATAAGGAAAATTTCTGTGTTTTGCCCCCAAATAAGGGAAATTTCTGCAATTTTGCCATAAAATAAAGGGAATTTCTGCCTTTTGCCCCAAAATAAGTAGAACTTCTGCCTTTTTGCCCCAAAATAAAGAAAATTACTGTATTTTTTACCCGAAAATTAGGTGAATTACTGCAATTTTGCTCCAAAATATGGGGATTTTCTACCTTTTTGTTCGAAAATAAAGGGAATGTATATCTTTTTGCCATAAAAAAGGGAAATTTTTTCACTTCTGCCTCAAAATAAGGGGATTTTCCGCCTTTTTGACTCAAAATAAGTGCAATTTCTGCCTTTTCCCCAAAAATAAACGAAATTTCTGTCTTTTTGTCTCAAAATAAGGGGAATTTCTGACTCTTTGCCCGAAAATAAGGGGAATTTCAGCCTTTTTACCTCAAAATAAGGTAAATTTCTGCATTTTTGCCTCAAAATATGGGGAATTTCTGCCTTTTTGCCCCAAAATACAAAAAATTTCTGCAATTTTGTACCAAAATAAAAGAAATTTCTGCCTTTTTGCCCCAAATAAGAAAATTTCTGCCTTTTTTCTGAAATAAGTGAAATTTCTGAAATTTTGCCCCAAAATAAGTGAAATTTCTGTAGTTTTGCACCAAAATAAGAGAATTTTCTGGAATTTTACCCCAAAATAAGGGGAATTTCTGAGTTTTGCCCCAAAATAAGGAGAATTTCTGTCTTTTTGCCCCAACATATAGGGAATTTCAGCTTTTTTGCCCCAAGATTAGGGGAGTTTCTGCAATTTTGCTTCAAAATACAGGGAATTTCGGCCTCTTTTCCCAAAAATAAGGGGAACTTCTGCCTTTTTGTGCATTTTTGCCCCAATATTAGGGGAATTTCTGCAATTTTGCTCCAAAATACGGGGAATTTCTGCCTTTTTGCCTGAAATTAAGGGAATTTTCTGCCTTTTTGCCCCCAAACAAAAGAAATTTCTGCAATTTTATCCCAAAATAAGAGGAATTTCTGCCTTTTTGCCTTAAAATAAGGGGAATTTCTGCCTTTTTGCCCTGAAATATGTGAAATTTCTGCAATTTTACCCCAAAATAAGGTGAATTTCTACCTCTTTGCCCCAAAATAATGGGAATTTCTTCCTTTTTGCCCCAAAATAAGAAAAATTTTTGCTTTTTTTTCTCTAAAATAAGTGAAATTTCTGCAATTTTGCCCTAAAATAAGGGAAATTTCTGCAATTTTTCTTCATAATAAGGGAAATTTCTGCAATTTTGCCCGAAAATAAGGGGAATTTCTGTTTTTTGCTTCCAAATAAGGGAAATTTCTGCACTTTTGCTCTAAAATAAGGGGAATTTCTGCCTTTTGCTTCGAATTAAGAGAAATTTCTGCCATTTTGACCAAAAATAAAGAAAATTACTGCATTTTATACCCCAAAAATTAGGTGAATTACTGCAATTTTGCTCCAAAATACGGGGATTTTCTGCCTTTTTCGCAGAAAATAAAGGGAATTTCTGCCATTTTGCCGCGAAATAAGTGAAATTTCTGCAGTTTTACCCGAAAATAAGAAGAATTTCTCCCTTTTTGCCCCTAAATTAGGGGAATTTCTGCAATTTTGCTCCAAAATACAGGGAATTTCTGCCTTTTTGCCCGAAAATAAAGAGAATGTATACCTTTTTGCCATAAAAAAAGGAAATTTCTTCACTTTTGCCCCAAAAAAAAGGGGATTTTTCCGCCTTTTTGAATCCAAAAAAGTGCAATTTCTGCCTTTTCCCCAAAAATAAATGGAATTTCTGTCTTTTTGCTCCAAAATAAGAGAAATTTCTGACTTTTTGCCCTGAAATAAGTGAAATTTCTAAAATTTTTTCCCAAAATAAGGGAAATGTCTGCTTTTTGCCCCAAAATAAGGGGAATTTCTGCCTTTTTGCCCCAAAATAAAGAGAATTTCAGCCTTTTTACCTCAAAATAAGGGGAATTTCTGCCTTTTTGCCCCAAAATATGGGGAATTTCTGCTTTTTTGCCCCAAAATAAAGAAAATTATTGTATTTTTACCCCAAAATTTGGTGAATTTCTGCAATTTTGCTCCAAAATACGGAGATTTTCTGCCTTTTTCGCCGAAAATAAGGGGAATTTCTGCCATTTTGCCGCGTAATAAGTGAAATTTCTGCAGTTTTACTCCAAAATAAGGGGAATGTCTGCCTTTTTGCCCCAAAATTAAAGGAATTTCTGCAATTTTGCCCAAAAATTAGGGGAATTTCTGTCTATTTGCCCGAACATAAAAGGAATGTATACCTTTTGCCTTAAAAAAGGGATATTTCTTCATTTTTGACCCAAAACAAGGAGATTTTCCGCCTTTTTGACTCAAAATAAGTGCAATTTTTGCCTTTTCCCCAAAAATAAATGAAATTTCTGTCTTTTTGCCCCAAAATAAGGGGAATTTCTGACTTTTTGCCCCAAAATAAGGGGAATTTCAGCCTTTTTAACCTCAAAATAAGAGGAATTTCTGCCTTTTTGCCCCAAAATATAAGGAATTTCTGACTTGTTGCTTCAAAATAAGAAAAATTTCTGCAATTTTGTACCAAAATAAAAGAAATTTCTGCCTTTTTGCCACAAAATAAGAAAATTTTTGCCTGTTTTCCCTGAAATAAGTAAAATTTCTGCAATTTTGCCCCAAAATAAGGGAAATTTCAGCAATTTTGTCCCAATGTATAGGAAATTTCTGCAATTTTGACCCAAAATAAGGGGAATTTCTGACTGTTTGCTCCCGAAAATAGGAGGTTTTCTGTCTTTTTGCCCCAAAATAAGTAGAATTTCTGCCTTTTTTCCCCAAAATAAAGAAAATTTCTTCCTTTTTTCACTGAAATAAGTGAAATTTCTGCAATTTTGCCCCAAAAGAAGGGAAATTTCTGGAATTTTGCCCCAAAATAAGTGGAATTTCTGAGTTTTGCCCTAAAATAAGGAGAATTTCTGTCTTTTTGCCCCAACATATAGAGAATATCTGCCTTTTTGCCCCACAATTAGGGGAATTTCTGCAATTTTGCTCCAAAATACGGGGAATTTCTGCCTTTTTGTCCAAAAATAAGGGGAATGCATACCTTTTTGCCATAAAAAGGGGAAATTTCTTCATTTTTGCTCCAAAATAAAAGGAATTTCTGCATTTTTGCCTCTAAATAAGTGGAATTTCTGATTTTAACCCAAAACAAAGGGAATTTCTTTCTTTTTTGCCCCAAAATAAAGAAAATTTCTGACTTTTTACCCTGAAATATATGAAATTTCTGCAATTTTGCCTTAAAATAAGGGAAATTTCTGCTTTTTTGCCCTGAAATATGTGAAATTTCTGCAATTTAAGCCCAAAATAAGGTGAATTTCATTCTTTTTGCCCCAAAATAAGAAAAATTTTTGCTTTTTTCTCTGAAATAAGTGAAATTTCTGCAATTTTGCCCTAAAATTAGGGAAATTTCTGCAATTTTTCCCCATAATAAGGGAAATTTCTGCAATTTTGCCCTAAAATAAGGGGAATTTCTGACTTTTGCCCCAAAATAAGGAGAATTTCTGTCTTTTTGCCGTAAAATATAAGGAATTTATGCCTTTTTGCCCCACAATTAGGGGAATTTCTGCAATTTTGCTCCAAAATACGAAGAATTTCTGCCTTTTTGCCTGAAAATAAAGTAAATGTATACCTTTTTGCCTTAAAACAGGAAATTTCTTTATTTTTGCCCCAAAATAAGGGGATTTTCTGCCTTTTTGACTCAAAATAAGTGCAATTTCTGCCTTTTCCCCAAAAATAAACATAATTTTTGTCTTTTTGCCCCAAAATAAAGGGAATTTTTGACTTTTTGCCCGAAAATAAGGGGAATTTCAGCCTTTTTACTTCAAAATAAGGGGAATTTCTGCCTTTTTGCCACAAAATATGGGGAATTTCTGCCTTTTTGCCCCAAAATAAGAAAAATTTCTGCAATTTTGTAACAAAATAAAAGAAATTTCTGCCTTTTTGCCCCAAAATAAGAAAATTTCTGCCTTTTTTCTGAAATAAGTGAAATTTCTGCAATTTTGCCCCAAAATAAGGGAAATTTCTGCAATTTTGCCCAAATGTAAAGGAAATTTCTGCAATTTTTACCCATAATAAGGGGAATTTCTGACTTTTTGCTCCCAAAAAAAGGAGATTTTCTGTCTTTTTGCCCCAAAATAAGGAGAATTTCTGCCTTTTTGCCCGAAAATTATGAGAATTTCTGCAATTTTGCTTCAAAATACAAGGAATTTCTGCCTTTTAGCCCCAAAATAAAGGGAATTTCTGCATTTTCTTCCAATATTTGGGGAATTTCTGCATTTTACCTCAAAATAAGAAGAATTTCTTCCTTTTGCCACAAAATATGGGGAATTTCTGCCTTTTTGTTCCAAAATAAGGAAAATTTCTTCAATTTTGTACCATAATAAAAGAAATTTCTGCTTTTTGCCCCAAAATATGGGGAATTGCTGACTTTTGCCCTGAAATAAATGAAATTTCTGCAATTTTGCCTGAAAATAAGAGAAATTTGGGCTTTTTGCCCCAAAATAAGGGGAATTCTGCTTTTTGCCCCAAAATATGGGGAATTTCAGCATTTTACCTTAAAGTAAGGGGAATTTCAGACTTTTTGCACCAAAATATGTAGAATTTCTGCCTTTTTTCCCTAAAATAAAAAGAATTTCTGCATTTTTGCACCAATATTAGGGGAATTTCTGCAATTTTGCTCCAAAATACTGGTCATTTCTGCCTTTTTGCCCGAAATTAAGTGGAATTTCTGCCTTTTTGTCCCGAAATAAGTGAAATTTCTTCAATTTTAGCCAAAAATTAGGGATTTTGTCTTTTTGCCCCAAAATAAGGGGAATTTCTGCCATTTTGCCCTGAAATATTTGAAATTTCTGCAATTTTACCCCAAAATAAAGGGAATTTCTGCCTTTTTGCCCCAAAATAAGGAGAATATCAGCCTTATTACCTCAAAATATGTGAAATTTCTGCTTTTTGCCACAAAATATAAGGAATTTCTGACTTTTTACCCTGAAATAAATGAAATTTCTGCAATTTTGCCCGAAATAAGGGAAACTTGTGCCTTTTTGCCCCAAAATGAGGGGATTTTTGGCCTTTTGCCCCAAAATATGGGGAATTTCAGCATTTTACCCCAAAATAAAGTGAATTTCTGCCTTTTTGCCCCAAAATAATGGGAATTTCTGTTTTTTTGCCCCAAAATAAGAAAAATTTTTGCTTTTTGTTCTCTGAAATAAGTGAAATTTCTGCAATTTTGCCCTAAAATTAGGGAAATTTCTGCAATTTTTCCCCATAATAAGGGAAATTTCTGCAATTTTCCCCAAAATAATAAGAATTTCTGTTTTTTGCCCCCATAAAGGGAAATTACTGCAATTTTGCCCTAAAATAAGGGGAATTTCTGCATTTTGCCCCAAAATAAGGAGCATTTCTGCCTTTTTGTCACAAAATAAAGAAAATTACTGTATTTTTTTCCCAAAATTAGGTGAATTTTTGCAATTTTGCTCCAAAATACGGAGATTTTCTGCCATTTTCGCCGAGAATAAAGGGAATTTCTGCCATTTTGCCGCGAAATTAGTGAAATTTCTGCAGTTTTACCCCAAAATAAGGGGAATTTCTGCCTTTTTCTTCAAGATTAGGGGAATTTCTGCAATTTTGCTCCAAAATACGGGGAATTTCTGCCTTTTTGCCCGAAAATAAAGGGAATGTATACCTTTTTGCCATAAAAAAGGGAAACTTCTTCATTTTTGCCCCAAAATAAGGGGATTTTCTGCCTTTTTGACTCAAAATAAGTGCAATTTCTGCCTTTTCCCCAAAAATAAACCAAATTTCTGTCTTTTTGCCCCAACATAAGAGGAATTTCTGACTTTTTGCCCGAAAATAAGGAGAATTTCAGCCTTTTTACCTCAAAATAACGGGAATTTCTGCATTTTTGCCACAAAATATGGGGAATTTCTGCCTTTTTCCCCAAAATAAGAAAAATTTCTGCAATTTTATACCAAAATAAAAGAAATTTCTGCCTTTTTGCCCCAAAATAAGAAAATTTCTGCTTTTTTTCTGAAATAAGTGAAATTTCTGCAATTTTGCCCCAAAATAAGGGAAATTTCTGCAATTTTGCCCAAATGTAAAGGAAATTTCTGCAATTTTGACCCAAAATAAGGGGAATTTCTGACTCTTTGCTCCCGAAAAAAGGAGATTTTCTGTCTTTTTGCCCCAAAATAAGGAGAATTTCTGCCTTTTTGCCCGAAAATTATGAGAATTTCTGCAATTTTGCTTCAAAATATGGGGAATTTCTGCCTTTAAGCCCCAAAATAAAGGGAATTTCTCCATTTTCCCCCAATATTTGGGGAATTTCTGCATTTTACCTCTAAATAAGAGGAATTTCTGCATTTTATCTCAAAATAAGAAGAATTTCTGCCTTTTGGCCCAAAATATGAGGAATTTCGGCCTTTTTGTTCCAAAATAAGGAAAATTTCTTCAATTTTGTACCATAATAAAGGAAATTTCTGCTTTTTGCCCCAAAATATGGGAAATTTCTGACTTTTTACCCTGAAATAAATGAAATTTCTGCAATTTTGCCCAAAAATAAGGGAAATTTGTGCCTTTTTACCCCAAATTTTGGGAATTTCTGCCTTTTGCCCCAAAATATGGGGAATTTCAGCATTTTACCTCAAAATAAGGGGAATTTCAGCCTTTTTACACCAAAATATGGAGAATTTCTGCATTTTTCCCCAAAATAAATGGAATTTCTGCATTTTTCACCAATATTATAGGAATTTCTGCAATTTTGCTCCAAAATACGGGTCATTTCTGCCTTTTTGCCCGAAATTAAGTGGAATTTCTGCCTTTTTGTCCCGAAATAAGTGAAATTTCTTCAATTTTAGCCAAAAATTAGGGATTTCATCTTTTTGCCCCAAAATAAGGAGAATTTCTGCCATTTTGCCCTGAAATATTTGAAATTTCTGCAATTTTACCCCAAAATAAGAGGAATTTCTGCCTTTTTGCCCCAAAATAAGGGGAATTTCAGCCTTATTAACTCAAAATGAGGGGAATTTCTGCCTTTTGCCCCAAAATATAAGGAATTTCTGCCTTTTTGCCCCAAAATAAGAAAAATTTCTGCAATTTTGCCCCAAATAAGGGGTATTTCTCCCTTTTTGCCCCAAAATAAAGTAAATTTCATTTGTTTTCCTTGAAAATAAGTGAAATTTCTGCAATTTTGCCCCAAATATGGGAAATTTCGGCAATTTTGCACCAAAATAAGGTAAATTCCGGCAATTTTGCCCCAAAATAAGGGAAATTTCAGGATTTTTGCCCCAAAATAAGGGGAATTTCTGATTTTTGCCCCAAAATAAAGGGAATTTCTGCCTTTTGCCCCAAAATTAGAAGAATTTCTGCAATTTTGCTTCAAAATACGGGGAATTTTTGCATTTTTGCCCGAAAATAAGGGGAATGCATAACTTTTTGCCATAAAAAAGGGAAATTTCTTTATTTTTGCTCCAAAATAAGGGGAATTTCTGCCTTTTTGCCCCTAAATAAGTGAAATTTCTGTCTTTTTTCCCCAAAACAAAGGGAATTTCTGTCTTTTTTGCCCCAAAATAAGGGGAATTTCTGACTTATTACACTGAAATAAGTGAAATTTCTAAATTTTGCCCCACAATAAGGGAAATTTCTGCCTTTTTGCCCCCAAATAAGGGGAATTTAGGCCTTTTTACCTCAAAATAAGGGGAATTTTTGCATTTTTGCCACAAAATATTAGGAATTTCTGCCTTTTTGCCCCAAAATAAGGAAAATTTTTTTCTTTTTTCCCTGAAATAAGTGAAATTTCTGCAATTTTGCCCCAAAATAAGAGAAATTTCTGCAATTTTGCCTAAATGTAAAGGAAATTTCTGCAATTTTGCCCCAAAATAAGGGGAATCTCTGACTTTTTGCTCCCGAAAAAAGGAGATTTTCTGTCTTTTTGCCCCAAAATAAGGAGAATTTTTGCCTTTTTGCCCGAAAATTATGAGAATTTCTGCAATTTTGCTTCAAAATATGGGGAATTTCTGCCTTTTAGCCCCAAAATAAAGGGAATTTCTGCATTTTCCCCCAATATTTGGGGAATTTCTGCATTTTACCTCAAAATAAGAAGAATTTCTGCCTTTTGCTCCAAAATATGGGGAATTTCTGCCTTTTTGTTCCAAAATAAGGAAAATTTCTTCAATTTTGTACCATAATAAAAGAAATTTCTGCTTTTTGCCCCAAAATATGGGGAATTGCTGACTTTTTGCCCTGAAATAAATGAAATTTCTGCAATTTTGCCCGAAAATAAGGGAAATTTGTGCCTTTTTACCCCAAATTTTGGGAATTTCTGCCTT
The DNA here is from genome assembly GCF_963924665.1 of Micromys minutus. NCBI lineage: Eukaryota > Metazoa > Chordata > Mammalia > Rodentia > Muridae > Micromys > Micromys minutus. The sequence goes on along the minus strand of NW_027667867.1, from coordinate 230,925 downwards.
TTGCCCCAAAATATGGGGAATTTTAGCATTTTACATCAAAATAAGGGGAATTTCAGCCTTTTTGCACCAAAATATGGAGAATTTCTGCATTTTTGCCCCAAAATAAAGAGAATTTCTGCATTTTTCACCAATATTAGGGAATTTCTGCAATTTTGCTCCAAAATACAGGTCATTTCTGCCTTTTTGCCCGAAATTAAGTGGAATTTCTGCCTTTTTGTCCCAACATAAGTGAAATTTCTTCAATTTTAGCCAAAAATTAGGGATTTCATCTTTTTGCCCCAAAATAAAAGGGATTTCTGCCATTTTGCCCTGAAATATTTGAAATTTCTGCAATTTTACCACAAAATAAGGGGAATTTCTGCCTTTTTGCCCCAAAATAAGAAGAATTTCAGCCTTATTACCTCAAAATAAGGGAATTTTCTGCTTTTTGCCACAAAATATAAAAAATTTCTGACTTTTTACCCTAAAATAAATGAAATTTCTGCAATTTTTCCCGAAAATAAAGGAAATTTGTGCCTTTTTGCCCCAAAATGAAAGGAATTTCTGCCTTTTGCCCCAAAATATGGGAAATTTCAGCATTTTACCCCAAAATAAGGTCAATTTCTGCCTTTTTGCCCCAAAATAATGGGTATTTCTGCCTTTTTGCCCCAAAATAAGAAAAATTTTTGCTTTTTTTTCTCTGAAATAAGTGAAATTTCTGCAATTTTGCCCTAAAATAAGGAAAATTTCTGCAATTTTTCCCCATAATAAGGGAAATTTCTGTAATTATTCCCCAAAATAAGGGGAATTTCTGTTTTTTCCCCCAAATAAGGGAAATTTCTGCAATTTTGCCCTAAAATAAGGGGAATTTCTGCCTTTTGCCCCAAAATAAGAAGAATTTCTGCCTTTTTGTCACAAAATAAAGAAAATTACTGTATTTTTTAACCCCAAAATTAGGTGAATTTCTGCAATTTTGCTCCAAAATACGGAGATTTTTTGCCATTTTCGCCGAGAATAAGGAGAATTTCTGCCATTTTGCCGCAAAATTAGTGAAATTTCTGCAGTTTTACCCCAAAAAAAGGGAATTTCTGCCTTTTTGCCCCAAAATTAGAAGAATTTATGCAATTTTGCTTTGAAATATTTGAAATTTCTGCAATTTTACCACAAAATAAGGGGAATTTCTGCCGTTTTGCCTCAAAATAAGCGGAATTTCAGCCTTATTACCTCAAAATAAGGGAAATTTCTGCTTTTTGCCACAAAATAAGAAAAATTTTTGCTTTTTTTCTCTGAAATAAGTGAAATTTCTGCAATTTTGCCCTAAAATAAGGGAAATTTCTGCAATTTTTCCCCATAATAAGGGAAATTTCTGCAATTTTTCCCTAAAATAAGGGGAATTTCTGTTTTTTCCCCCAAATAAGGGAAATTTCTGCAATTTTGCCCTAAAATAAGGGGAATTTCTGCCTTTTGCCCCAAAATAAGGAGAATTTCTGCCTTTTTGTCACAAAATAAAGAAAATTACTGTATTTTTTTTCCTAAAATTAGGTGAATTTCTGCAATTTTGCTCCAAAATACGGAGATTTTCTGCCATTTTCGCCGAGACTAAGGGGAATTTCTGCCTTTTTGCCCCAAAATAATGGGAATTTCAAACTTTTTACCTCAAAATAAGGGGAATTTCTGTCTTTTGCCCAAAATATGGGGAATTTCTGACTTTTTGTTCCAAAATAAGGAAAATTTCTTCAATTTGTACCAAAATAAAAGAAATTTCTGATTTTTGCCCCAAAATAAAAGTAATTTCTGACTTTTGCCCTGAAATAAATGAAATTTCAGCAATTTGGCCCGAAAATAAGGAAAATTTGTGTTTTTTTGCCCCAAAATGAGGGGAATTTCAGCATTTTACCTCAAAAAAAGGGGAATTTCAGCCTTTTTGCACCAAAATATAGAAAATTTCTGCCTTTTTGCCCCAAAATATGGGGAATTTCAGCATTTTACCTCAAAAAAAGGGGAATTTCAGCCTTTTTGCACCAAAATATAGAAAATTTCTGCCTTTTTGCCACAAAATAAGAAAAATTTCTGCAATTCTGTACCAAAATAAAAGAAATTATTAAAATTTTGTCCCAAAATAGGGAAATTTCTAATTTTTGCCCAGAAATAAGGAGAATTTCTGTATTTTTGCCCCAAAATAAAGGGAATTTCTGCCTTTTTGCCCCAAAATTAGGGGAGTTTCTGTAATTTTACTTCAAAATACAGGGAATTTCTGCCTCTTTTCCTGAAAATAAGGGGAACTTCTGCCGATTTGTGCAAATAAAGGGAATTTCTGCATTTTTGCCCCAACATTAGGGGAATTTCTGCAATTTTGCTCTAAAATACGGGGAATTTCTGCCTTTTTGCCCAAAATTAAGGGGATTTTCTGCCTTTTTGCCCCCAAACAAGGAAATTTCTTCAATTTTATCCCAAAATAAGGGGAATTTCTGCCTTTTTGCCCCCAAATAAGGGGAATTTCTGCATTTTTGCCCTGAAATATGTGAAATGTCTGCAATTTTACCCCAAAATAAGGTGAATTTCTGCCTTTTTGCCCCAAAATAATGGGAATTTCTGCATTTTGCCCTAAAATAACAAAAATTTTTGCTTTTTTCTCTGAAATAAGTGAAATTTCTGCAATTTTGCCTTAAAATAAAAGAAATTTCTGCAATTTTTCCCCATAATAAAGGAATTTTCTGCAATTTTGCCCCAAAATATAGGGAATTTCTGTTTTTTGTCCCCAAATAAGGGAAATTTCTGCAATTTTGCCCTGAAATAAGGGGAATTTCTGCTTTTTGCCCAAAAAAACGAAGAATTTCTGCCCTTTTGCCCCAAAATAAAGAAAATTACTGCATGTTTTACCCCAAAATTAGGTGAATTTCTGCAATTTTGCTCCAATATACGGGGATTTTCGGCCTTTTTCGCCGAAAATAAAGGGAATTTCTTCCATTTTGCCGCGAAATAAGTGAAATTTCTGCAGTTTTACCCTAAAATAAGGGGAAGTTCTGCGTTTTGGTCCCAAAATTAGGGGAATTTCTACAATTTTACTCCAAAATACGGGGAATTTCTGCCTTTTTGCCCGAAAATAAAGAGAATGTATATTTTTTTGCCATAAAAAAAGGAAATTTCTTCATTTTTACCCCAAAATAAAGGGATTTTTCGCCTTTTGGCTCAAAATAAGTGCAATTTCTGACTTTTCCCCAAAAATAAACGGAAATTCTGTCTTTTTGCCCCAAAATAAGGGAAATTTCTGACTTTTTGCCCTGAAATAAGTTAAATTTCTAAAATTTTTCCCCAAAATAAGGTAAATGTCTGCTTTTTGCCCCAAAATAAGGGGAATTTCTGCCTTTTTGCCCCCAAATAAGGGGAATTTCAGCCTTTTTACCTCAAAATAAAAGGAATTTCTGCATTTTTGCCCCAAAATATGGGAAATTTCTGTTTTTTTACCCAAAATAAGAAAAATTTCTGCAATTTTGTACCAAAATAAAATAAATTTCTGCCTTTTTGCCACAAAATAAGAAAATTTCTGCTTTTTTTCCCTGAAATAAGTGAAATTTCTGCAATTTTGCCACAAAATAAGTGAAATTTCTGAGTTTTGCCTCAAAATAAGGAAAATTTCTGTATTTTTGTCCTAACATATAGAGAATTTCTGCCTTTTTGCCCCACAATTAGGGGAATTTCTGCAATTTTGCTCCAAAATATAAGGAATTTCTGCCTTTTTGCCCGAAAATAAGAAGAATGCATACCTTTTTGCCATAAAAAAGGGAAATTTCTTCATTTTTGCTCCAAAATAAGGGGAATTTCTACATTTTTGCCTCTAAATAAGTGGAATTTCTGTCTTTTTCCCCCAAAACAAAGGGAAATTCTGTCTTTTTTGCCCCAAAATAAGGAAAATTTCTGACTTATTACCCTGAAGTAAGTGAAATTTCTGCAATTTTGCCCCAAAATAAGGGAAATTTCTGCCTTTTTGCCCCCAAATAAGAGAATTTCAGCCTTTTTACCTCAAAATAAGGGGAATTTCTGCATTTTTGCCCCAAAATATGGAAAAATTCTGCCTTTTTGCCCCAAAATAAGAAAAATTTCTGCAATTTTGTACCAAAGTAAAAGAAATTTCTGACTTTTTGCGCAAAAATAAGAAAATTTCTGCTTTTCTTTTTTCTTAAATAAGTGAAATTTTTGCAATTTTGCCCGAAAATAAGTAAAATTTCTGCAATTTTGCCCCAAAATAAGAAAAATTTCTGGAATTTTGCCCCAAAATAAGTGGAATTTCTGAGTTTTGCCCCAAAATAAGGAGAATTTCTGTCTTTTTGCCCTAACATATAGGGAATTTCTGCCTTTTTGTTCCACAATTAGGGGAATTTCTGCAATTTTGCTCCTAAATACGGGGAATTTCTGCCTTTTTGCCCAAAAATAAAAAGAATGCATACCTTTTTGCCATAAAAAAGTGAAATTTCTTCATTTTTGCTCCAAAATAAGGGGAATTTCTGCTTTTTTGCCTCTAAATAACTGGAATTTCTGTCTTTTCCCCCCAAAACAAAGGGAATTTCTGTCTTTTTTGCCCCAAAATAATGAAAATTTCTGACTTATTACCCTGAAATATGTGAAATTTCTGCAATTTTGCCCCAAATTAAGGGAAATTTCTGCCTTTTTGCCCCCAAATAAGGGGAATTTCAGCTTTTTTACCTCAAAATAAGGGGAATTTCTGCATTTTTGCCACAAAATATTAGGAATTTCTGCCTTTTTGCACAAAAATAAAAAAATTTCTGCTTTTTTTCCCTTAAATAAGTGAAATATCTGCAATTTTGCCCCAAAATAAGTGAAATTTCTGCAATTCTGCCCCAAAATAAGGGAAATTTCTGGAATTTTGCCCCAAAATAAGTGGAATTTCTGAGTTTTGCCCCAAAATAAGGAGAATTTCTGTTTTTTGCCCAAACATATAGGGAATTTCTGCAGTTTTGCCCCACAATTAGGGGAATTTCTGCAATTTTGCTTCAAAATATGGGGAATTTCTGCCTTTTTCCCCGAAAATAAGAAGAATGCATACCTTTTTGCCATAAAAAAGGGAAATTTCTTCATTTTTGCTCAAAAATAAGGGGAATTTCTGCATTTTTGCCTCTAAATAAGTGGAATTTCTGTCTTTTTCCCCCAAAACAAAGGGAATTTCTGTCTTTTTGCCCCAAAATCAGGAAAATTTCTGACTTATTACCCTGAAATAAGTGAAATTTCTGCAAATTTGCCTTAAAATAAAAGAAATTTCTGCAATTTTTCTCCATAATAAAGGAATTTTCTGCAATTTTGCCCCAAAATAAAGGGAATTCCTGTTTTTTGTCCCCAAATAAGGGAAATTTCTGCAATTTTGTCCTAAAATAAGGGGAATTTCTGCCTTTTGCCTCAAAATAAGGGGAATTTCTGCCTTTTTGCCCCAAAATAAAGAAAATTACTGCATGTTTTACCCCAAAATTAGGTGAATTTCTGCAATTTTGCTCCAAAATACGGGGATTTTTTGCCTTTTTCGCCGATAATAAAGGGAATTTCTGCCTTTTTGCCGCGAAATAAGTGAAATTTCTGCAGCTTTACCCCAAAATAAGGGGAAGTTCTGCGCTTTTGCCCCAAAATTAGGGGAATTTCTGCAATATTGCTCCAAAATACGGGTAATTTCTGCCTTTTTGCCCGAAAATAAAGGGAATGTATACCTTTTTGCCATAAAAAAGGGAAATTTCTTCATCTTTGCTCCAAAATAAGGGGAATTTCTGACTTATTACCATAAAATCAGTGAAATTTCTGCAATTTTGCCCCAAAATAAGGGAAATTTCTGCCTTTTTGCCACAAAATAAGGGGAATTCCTGTCTTTTTGCCCCAAAAAAGGGGAATTTCAGCCTTTTTACCTCATAATAAGGGGAATTTCTGCCTTTTTGCCCTAAAATATGGGGAATTTCTGTATTTTTGCCCCAAAATCAAGAAAATTTCTGCAATTTTGTACCAAAATAAAAGTAATTTCTGCCTTTTTGCCCCAAAATAAAAAAAATTTCTGCGTTTTTTCCTTGAAATAAGTGAAATTTCTGCAATTTTGCTCCAAAATAAGAGAGATTTCTGCAATTGTGCCCCCAAAAAAAGGAAATTTTTGGAATTTTGCCCCAAAATAAGGGGAATTTCTGACATTTTTCCACAAAATATGGGGAATTTCTGCCTTATTGCCCCCAAATAAGGAAAATTTTTGCTTTTCTGCCCCAATTAACGGGAATTTCTGCCTTTTTGCCACAAAGTAAAGGGAATTTACGCCTTTTTGCCCCAAAATAACGGGAATTTCAGCCTTTTTACCTCAAAATAAGGGGTATTTCTGCCTTTTGCCCAAAATATGGGGAATTTCTGACTTTTTGTTCCAAAATAAGGAAAATTTCTTCAATTTGTAACAAAATAAAAGAAATTTCTGCTTTTTGCCCCAAAATAAAAGTAATTTCTGACTATTTGCCCTGAAATAAATGAAATTTCTGCAATTTGGCCTGAAAATAAGCGAAATTTGTGCCTTTTTGCCCCAAAATGAGAAGAATTTCTGCCTTTTTGCCCCAAAATATGGGGAATTTCAGCATTTTACCTCAAAAAAAGAAGAATTTCAGCCTTTTTGCAGCAAAATATAGAAAATTTCTGCCTTTTTGCAACAAAATAAGAAAAATTTCTGCAATTCTGTACCAAAATAAAAGAAATTTCTAAAATTTTGCCCCAAAATTAGGGAAATTTCTGATTTTTGCCCCGAAATAAGGAGAATTTCTGTATTTTTGCCCCAAAATAAAGGGAATTTCTGCCTTTTTGCCCCAATATTAGGGGAATTTCTGCAATTTTGCTCTAAAATACAGGGAATATCTGCCTTTTTGCCCGAAATTAAAGGGATTTTCTGCCTTTTTGCCCCCAAACAAGGGAATTTTCTGCACTTTTATCTCAAAATAAGGGGAATTTCTGCATTTTTGCCCCCAAATAAGGCGAATTTCTGCCTTTTTGCCCTGAAATATGTGAAATGTCTGCAATTTTACCCCAGAATAAGGTGAATTTCTGACTTTTTGCCCGAAAATAAGGGGAATTTCTGCCTTTTTGCCACAAAATAAGGAAAATTTCTGCCTTTTTTCCCTAAAATAAGTGAAATTTCTGCAATTTTGCCCCAAAATAAGTGAAATTTCTGCAATTTTGCCCAAATATAAGGGAAATTTCTGGAATTTTGCCCCAAAATAAGTTGCATTACTGAATTTTGCCCCAAAATAAAGAGAATTTCTGTCTTTTTGCCCTAACATATAGGGAATTTCTGCCTTTTTGCCCCACAATTAGGGGAATTTCTGCAATTTTGCTCCAAAATACGGGGAATTTCTGCTTTTTAGCCCGAAAATAAGGGGAATGTATACCATTTGCCACAAAAAAAAGAGAAATTTCTTCATTTTTGCTCCAAAATAAGGGGAATTTCTGCATTTTTGCCTCTAAATAAGTGGAATTTCTGTATTTTTCCCCCAAAACAAAGGGAATTTCTGTCTTTTTTGTCCCAAAATAAGAAAAATTTCTGACTTATTACCCTGAAATAAGTGAAATTTCTGCAAGTGTGCCCCAAAATAAGGGAAATTTATGCCTTTTTGCCACAAAATAAGGGGAATTTCTGTCTTTTTACCTCAAAATAAAATGAATTTCTGCATTTTTGCCCCAAAATATGGGATTTTCTGCCTTTTTGCCACAAAATAAGAAAAATTTCTGCAATTTTGTACCAAAATAAAAGAAATTTCTGCCTTTTTGCCCCGAAATAAAAAAATTTCTGCTTTTTTTTCTGAAATAAGTGAAATTTCTGCAATTTTGCCCCAAAATAAGTGAAATTTCTGCAATTTTGCCCCAAAATAAGGGAAATTTCTGGAACTTTGCCCCAAAATAAGTGGAATTTCTGAGTTTTGCCCCAAAATAAGGAGAATTTCTGTTTTTTGCCCCAACATATAGGGAATTTCTGCATTTTGCCCCACAATTAGGGGAATTTCTGCAATTTTGCTCCAAAATACTGAAAATTTCTGCCTTTTTGACCGAAAATAAGAAGAATGCATACCTTTTTGCCATAAAAAAGGGAAATTTCTTCATTTTTGCTCAAAAATAAGGGGAATTTCTGCTTTTTTGCCTCTAAATAAGTGGAATTTTTGTCTTTTTCCCCCAAACAAAGGGAATTTCTGGTTTTTTTGCCCCAAAATAATGAAAATTTCTGACTTATTACCCTGAAATAAGTGAAATTTCTGCAATTTTGCCCCAAATTAAGGGAAATTTCTGCCTTTTTGCTCCCAAATAAGGGGAATTTCAGTTTTTTACCTCAAAATAAGGGAATTTCTGCATTTTTGCCACAAACTATTAGGAATTTCTGCCTTTTTGCTCCAAAATTAAAAAATTTCTGCTTTTTTTCACTTAAATAAGTGAAATATCTGCAATTTTGCCCCAAAATAAGTGAAATTTCTGCAATTTTGCCTTAATATATGGGAAATTTCTGGAATTTGGCCCCAAAAAAAGTGGAATTTCTGAGTTTTGCCCCAAAATAAGGAGAATTTCTGTCTTTTTGCCCGAACATATAGGGAATTTCTATATTTTTGCCCAACAATTACGGGAATTTCTGCAATTTTGCTTCAAAATACGGGGAATTTCTGCCTTTTTGCCCGAAATTAGAAGAATGCATACCTTTTTGCCATAAAAAAGGGAAATTTCTTCATTTTTGCTCAAAAATAATGGGAATTTCTGCTTTTTTGTCTCTAAATAGGTGGAATTTCTCTCTTTTTCCCCCAAAACAGAGGAAATTTCTGTCTTTTTTGCCCCAAAATAAGGAAAATTCCTGACTTATTACCCTGAAATAAGTGAAATTTCTGCAATTTTGCCCCAAATAAAGGAAATTTCTGCCTTTTTGCCCCCAAATAAAAGGAATTTCAGCCTTTTTACCTCAAAATAAGGGGAATTTCTGCATTTTTGCAACAAAATATTAGGAATTTCTGCCTTTTTGCCCCAAAATAAGCAAAATTTCTGCCTTTTTTTCCTGAAATAAGTGAAATTTCTGCAATTTTGCCCCAAAATAAGGGAAATTTCTGGAATTTTGCCCCAAAATAAGTGGAATTTCTGAGTTTTGCCCCAAAATAAGGAGAATTTCTGTCTTTTTGCTCTAACATATAGAGAATTTCTGCCTTTTTGCCCCACAATTAGGGGAATTTCTGCAATTTTGCTCCAAAATACAGGGAATTTTTGCTTTTTAGCCCGAAAATAAGGGGAATGTATACCTTTTGCCACAAAAAAGGGAAATTTCTTCATTTTTGCTCCAAAATAAGGGGAATTTCTGTTTTTGGCCTCTAAATAAGTGGAATTTCTGTCTTTTTCCCCCAAAACAAAGGGAATTTCTGTCTTTTTTGCCCCAAAATAAGGAAAATTTCTGACTTCTTACCCTGAAATAAGTGAAATTTCTGCAATTTTGCCCCAAAATAAGGGAAATTTCTGCCTTTTTGCCCCCAAATAAGGTGAATTTTATACTTTTTACCTCAAAATAAGGGGAATTACTGCATTTTTGCCCCAAAATATGGAAAATTTCTTCCTTTTTGCCCCAAAATAAGAAAAATTTCTGAAGTTTTGTATAAAATAAAATAAATTTCTGCCTTTTAGCCCCAAAATAAGAAAATTTCTGCTTTTTTTTCCGAAATAAGTTAAATTTCTGCAATTTTGCCCCAAAATATGTGAAATTTCTGCAAATTTGCCCCAAAATAAGGGAAATTTCTGGTATTTTGCCCCAAAACAAGGGGAATTTCTGAGTTGTGCCTCAAAATAAGGAGAATTTCTGTTTTTTGCTTCATAATAATGTGAATTTCTGCATTTTCCTTCAATATTAGGGGAATATGTGCAATTTTGCTTCAAAATACGGGGAATTTCTGCCTTATTGAACCAAAATAAAGGGAATTTCTGCATTTTTTCACCAATATAAGGGGAATTTCTGAAATTTCGCTCCAAAATACAGGGAATTTCTGCCTTATTTCCCGAAATAATGTGGAATTTCTGCCTTTTTGCCCTGAAATATTTGAAATTTCCACAATTTTACCCCAAAATAAGGAGAATTTCTGTTTTTGGCCCCAAAATTAGGAGAATTTCTGCTTTTGCCCCAAAATAAGGCAATTTTCTGACTTTTTGCCCTGAAATAAGTGAAATTTCTGAAATTTTGCCCCAAAATAAAGGGAATTTCTGCCTTTTTGCCAAAATAAGGGGAATTTCAGCATTTTACCTCTAAATAAGGGGAATTTCTGCCTTTTTGCCACAAAATATGGGGAATTTCTGCTTTATTGCCCCCAAATAAGGAAAATTTTTGCTTTTCTGCCCGAATTAACGGGAATTTCTCCATTTTTTGCCACAAAGTAAAGGGAAATTCTGCCTTTTTGCCCCAAAATAACGGGAATTTCAGTCTTTTTACCTCAAAATAATGGGAATTTCTTCCTTTTGCTTAAAATATGGGGAATTTCTGACTTTTTGTTCCAAAATAAGGAAAATTTCTTCAATTTTGTACCAAAATAAAAGAAATTTCTGCTTTTTGTCCCAAAATAAAAGTAATTTCTGAATTTTTGCCCTGAAATAAATGAAATTTTGGCAATTTTGCCCGAAAATAAGGGAAATTTGTGCCTTTTTGCCCCAAAATGAGGGGAATTTCTGCCTTTTTGCCCCACAATTAGGGGAATTTCTGCAATTTTGCTCCAAAATACGGGGAATTTCTGCCTTTTTGCCCGAAAATAAGAAGAATGCATACCTTTTGCCATAAAAAGAGAAATTTTTTCATTTTTTCTCAAAAATAAGGGGAATTTCTATTTTTTGTCTCTAAATAAGTGGAATTTCTGTCTTTTTTCCCCAAAACAAAGGGAATTTCTGTCTTTTTTTGCCCCAAAATAAGGAAAATTTCTGACTTATTATCTTGAAATAAGTGAAATTTCTGCAATTTTGCCCCAAAATAAGGGAAATTTCTGCCTATTTGCCCCCAAATAAGGGGAATTTAAGCCTTTATACCTCAAAATAAGGAAAATTTCTGCATTTTTGCCACAAAATATTAGGAATTTCTGCCTTTTTGCCCCAAAATAAGGAAAATTACTTACTTTTTTCCCTGAAATAAGTGAAATTTCTGCAATTTTGCTCCAAAATAAGTGAAATTTTTGCCTTTTTGCCCCCAAATAAAGGGAATTTCAACCTTTTTACATCAAAATAAAGGGAATTTCTGCATTTTTGCCACAAATTTTGGGAAATTTCTGCCTTTTTGCCCCAAAATAAGAAAAATTTCTGCAATTTTGTACCAAAATAAAAGAAATTTCTGACTTTTTGCCCTTAAATAAGAAAATTTCTGCTTTTTTCTGAAATAAGTGAAATTTCTGCAATTTTGCCCTAAAATAAAAGAAATTTCGGCAATCTTGCCCCAAAATAAGTGAAATTTCTGGAATTTTGCCACAAAATAAGTGGAATTTATGAGTTTTGCCCAAAAATAAGGAGAATTTCTATCTTTTTGCACCAACATATAGGGAATTTCTTCCTTTTTGCCCCACAATTAGGGGAATATCTGCAATTTTGCTCCAAAATACGGGGAATTTCTGCCTTTTTGCCCGAAAATAAAGAGAATGTATATTTTTTTGCCATAAAAAAAGGAAATTTCTTCATTTTTACCCCAAAATAAAGGGATTTTTCGCCTTTTGGCTCAAAATAAGTGCAATTTCTGACTTTTCCCCAAAAATAAACGGAAATTCTGTCTTTTTGCCCCAAAATAAGGGAAATTTCTGGAATTTTGCCCCAAAATAAGTGGAATTTCTGAGTTTTGCCCCAAAATAAGGAGAATTTCTGTCTTTTTGCTCTAACATATAGAGAATTTCTGCCTTTTTGCCCCACAATTAGGGGAATTTCTGCAATTTTGCTCCAAAATACAGGGAATTTTTGCTTTTTAGCCCGAAAATAAGGGGAATGTATACCTTTTGCCACAAAAAAGGGAAATTTCTTCATTTTTGCTCCAAAATAAGGGGAATTTCTGTTTTTGGCCTCTAAATAAGTGGAATTTCTGTCTTTTTCCCCCAAAACAAAGGGAATTTCTGTCTTTTTTGCCCCAAAATAAGGAAAATTTCTGACTTCTTACCCTGAAATAAGTGAAATTTCTGCAATTTTGCCCCAAAATAAGGGAAATTTCTGCCTTTTTGCCCCCAAATAAGGTGAATTTTATACTTTTTACCTCAAAATAAGGGGAATTACTGCATTTTTGCCCCAAAATATGGAAAATTTCTTCCTTTTTGCCCCAAAATAAGAAAAATTTCTGAAGTTTTGTATAAAATAAAATAAATTTCTGCCTTTTAGCCCCAAAATAAGAAAATTTCTGCTTTTTTTTCCGAAATAAGTTAAATTTCTGCAATTTTGCCCCAAAATATGTGAAATTTCTGCAAATTTGCCCCAAAATAAGGGAAATTTCTGGTATTTTGCCCCAAAACAAGGGGAATTTCTGAGTTGTGCCTCAAAATAAGAAGAATTTCTGTTTTTTGCTTCATAATAATGTGAATTTCTGCATTTTCCTTCAATATTAGGGGAATATGTGCAATTTTGCTTCAAAATACGGGGAATTTCTGCCTTATTGAACCAAAATAAAGGGAATTTCTGCATTTTTTCACCAATATAAGGGGAATTTCTGAAATTTCGCTCCAAAATACAGGGAATTTCTGCCTTATTTCCCGAAATAATGTGGAATTTCTGCCTTTTTGCCCTGAAATATTTGAAATTTCCACAATTTTACCCCAAAATAAGGAGAATTTCTGTTTTTGGCCCCAAAATTAGGAGAATTTCTGCTTTTGCCCCAAAATAAGGCAATTTTCTGACTTTTTGCCCTGAAATAAGTGAAATTTCTGAAATTTTGCCCCAAAATAAAGGGAATTTCTGCCTTTTTGCCAAAATAAGGGGAATTTCAGCATTTTACCTCTAAATAAGGGGAATTTCTGCCTTTTTGCCACAAAATATGGGGAATTTCTGCTTTATTGCCCCCAAATAAGGAAAATTTTTGCTTTTCTGCCCGAATTAACGGGAATTTCTCCATTTTTTGCCACAAAGTAAAGGGAAATTCTGCCTTTTTGCCCCAAAATAACGGGAATTTCAGTCTTTTTACCTCAAAATAATGGGAATTTCTTCCTTTTGCTTAAAATATGGGGAATTTCTGACTTTTTGTTCCAAAATAAGGAAAATTTCTTCAATTTTGTACCAAAATAAAAGAAATTTCTGCTTTTTGTCCCAAAATAAAAGTAATTTCTGAATTTTTGCCCTGAAATAAATGAAATTTTGGCAATTTTGCCCGAAAATAAGGGAAATTTGTGCCTTTTTGCCCCAAAATGAGGGGAATTTCTGCCTTTTTGCCCCACAATTAGGGGAATTTCTGCAATTTTGCTCCAAAATACGGGGAATTTCTGCCTTTTTGCCCGAAAATAAGAAGAATGCATACCTTTTGCCATAAAAAGAGAAATTTTTTCATTTTTTCTCAAAAATAAGGGGAATTTCTATTTTTTGTCTCTAAATAAGTGGAATTTCTGTCTTTTTTCCCCAAAACAAAGGGAATTTCTGTCTTTTTTTGCCCCAAAATAAGGAAAATTTCTGACTTATTATCTTGAAATAAGTGAAATTTCTGCAATTTTGCCCCAAAATAAGGGAAATTTCTGCCTATTTGCCCCCAAATAAGGGGAATTTAAGCCTTTATACCTCAAAATAAGGAAAATTTCTGCATTTTTGCCACAAAATATTAGGAATTTCTGCCTTTTTGCCCCAAAATAAGGAAAATTACTTACTTTTTTCCCTGAAATAAGTGAAATTTCTGCAATTTTGCTCCAAAATAAGTGAAATTTTTGCCTTTTTGCCCCCAAATAAAGGGAATTTCAACCTTTTTACATCAAAATAAAGGGAATTTCTGCATTTTTGCCACAAATTTTGGGAAATTTCTGCCTTTTTGCCCCAAAATAAGAAAAATTTCTGCAAATTGTACCAAAATAAAAGAAATTTCTGACTTTTTGCCCTTAAATAAGAAAATTTCTGCTTTTTTCTGAAATAAGTGAAATTTCTGCAATTTTGCCCTAAAATAAAAGAAATTTCGGCAATCTTGCCCCAAAATAAGTGAAATTTCTGGAATTTTGCCACAAAATAAGTGGAATTTATGAGTTTTGCCCAAAAATAAGGAGAATTTCTATCTTTTTGCACCAACATATAGGGAATTTCTTCCTTTTTGCCCCACAATTAGGGGAATATCTGCAATTTTGCTCCAAAATACGGGGAATTTCTGCCTTTTTGCCCGAAAATAAAGAGAATGTATATTTTTTTGCCATAAAAAAAGGAAATTTCTTCATTTTTACCCCAAAATAAAGGGATTTTTCGCCTTTTGGCTCAAAATAAGTGCAATTTCTGACTTTTCCCCAAAAATAAACGGAAATTCTGTCTTTTTGCCCCAAAATAAGGGAAATTTCTGACTTTTTGCCCTGAAATAAGTTAAATTTCTAAAATTTTTCCCCAAAATAAGGTAAATGTCTGCTTTTTGCCCCAAAATAAGGGGAATTTCTGCCTTTTTGCCCCCAAATAAGGGGAATTTCAGCCTTTTTACCTCAAAATAAAAGGAATTTCTGCATTTTTGCCCCAAAATATGGGAAATTTCTGTTTTTTTACCCAAAATAAGAAAAATTTCTGCAATTTTGTACCAAAATAAAATAAATTTCTGCCTTTTTGCCACAAAATAAGAAAATTTCTGCTTTTTTTCCCTGAAATAAGTGAAATTTCTGCAATTTTGCCACAAAATAAGTGAAATTTCTGAGTTTTGCCTCAAAATAAGGAAAATTTCTGTATTTTTGTCCTAACATATAGAGAATTTCTGCCTTTTTGCCCCACAATTAGGGGAATTTCTGCAATTTTGCTCCAAAATATAAGGAATTTCTGCCTTTTTGCCCGAAAATAAGAAGAATGCATACCTTTTTGCCATAAAAAAGGGAAATTTCTTCATTTTTGCTCCAAAATAAGGGGAATTTCTACATTTTTGCCTCTAAATAAGTGGAATTTCTGTCTTTTTCCCCCAAAACAAAGGGAAATTCTGTCTTTTTTGCCCCAAAATAAGGAAAATTTCTGACTTATTACCCTGAAGTAAGTGAAATTTCTGCAATTTTGCCCCAAAATAAGGGAAATTTCTGCCTTTTTGCCCCCAAATAAGAGAATTTCAGCCTTTTTACCTCAAAATAAGGGGAATTTCTGCATTTTTGCCCCAAAATATGGAAAAATTCTGCCTTTTTGCCCCAAAATAAGAAAAATTTCTGCAATTTTGTACCAAAGTAAAAGAAATTTCTGACTTTTTGCGCAAAAATAAGAAAATTTCTGCTTTTCTTTTTTCTTAAATAAGTGAAATTTCTTCAATTTTGCCCCAAAATAAGAGAAATTTCTGAGTTTTCCCTCAAAATGAGGGAAATTTCTAAAATTTTGCCCCAAAATATGTGGAATCTCTGAGTTTTGCCCCAAAATAAGGAGAATTTCTGTCTTTTTGCCCTAACATATAGGGAATTTCTGCCTTTTTGTTCCACAATTAGGGGAATTTCTGCAATTTTGCTCCTAAATACGGGGAATTTCTGCCTTTTTGCCCAAAAATAAAAAGAATGCATACCTTTTTGCCATAAAAAAGTGAAATTTCTTCATTTTTGCTCCAAAATAAGGGGAATTTCTGCTTTTTTGCCTCTAAATAACTGGAATTTCTGTCTTTTCCCCCCAAAACAAAGGGAATTTCTGTCTTTTTTGCCCCAAAATAATGAAAATTTCTGACTTATTACCCTGAAATATGTGAAATTTCTGCAATTTTGCCCCAAATTAAGGGAAATTTCTGCCTTTTTGCCCCCAAATAAGGGGAATTTCAGCTTTTTTACCTCAAAATAAGGGGAATTTCTGCATTTTTGCCACAAAATATTAGGAATTTCTGCCTTTTTGCACAAAAATAAAAAAATTTCTGCTTTTTTTCCCTTAAATAAGTGAAATATCTGCAATTTTGCCCCAAAATAAGTGAAATTTCTGCAATTCTGCCCCAAAATAAGGGAAATTTCTGGAATTTTGCCCCAAAATAAGTGGAATTTCTGAGTTTTGCCCCAAAATAAGGAGAATTTCTGTTTTTTGCCCAAACATATAGGGAATTTCTGCAGTTTTGCCCCACAATTAGGGGAATTTCTGCAATTTTGCTTCAAAATATGGGGAATTTCTGCCTTTTTCCCCGAAAATAAGAAGAATGCATACCTTTTTGCCATAAAAAAGGGAAATTTCTTCATTTTTGCTCAAAAATAAGGGGAATTTCTGCATTTTTGCCTCTAAATAAGTGGAATTTCTGTCTTTTTCCCCCAAAACAAAGGGAATTTCTGTCTTTTTGCCCCAAAATCAGGAAAATTTCTGACTTATTACCCTGAAATAAGTGAAATTTCTGCAAATTTGCCTTAAAATAAAAGAAATTTCTGCAATTTTTCTCCATAATAAAGGAATTTTCTGCAATTTTGCCCCAAAATAAAGGGAATTCCTGTTTTTTGTCCCCAAATAAAGGAAATTTCTGCAATTTTGTCCTAAAATAAGGGGAATTTCTGCCTTTTGCCTCAAAATAAGGGGAATTTCTGCCTTTTTGCCCCAAAATAAAGAAAATTACTGCATGTTTTACTCCAAAATTAGGTGAATTTCTGCAATTTTGCTCCAAAATACATGGATTTTTTGCCTTTTTCGCCGATAATAAAGGAAATTTCTGCCTTTTTGCCGCGAAATAAGTGAAATTTCTGCAGCTTTACCCCAAAATAAGGGGAAGTTCTGCGCTTTTGCCCCAAAATTAGGGGAATTTCTGCAATATTGCTCCAAAATACGGGTAATTTCTGCCTTTTTGCCCGAAAATAAAGGGAATGTATACCTTCTTGCCATAAAAAAGGGAAATTTCTTCATTTTTGCTCCAAAATAAGGGGAATTTCTGACTTATTACCCTGAAATCAGTGAAATTTCTGCAATTTTGCCCCAAAATAAGGGAAATTTCTGCCTTTTTGCCACAAAATAAGGGGAATTTCTGTCTTTTTGCCCCAAAAAAGGGGAATTTCAGCCTTTTTACCTCATAATAAGGGGAATTTCTGCCTTTTTGCCCTAAAATATGGGGAATTTCTGTATTTTTGCCCCAAAATCAAGAAAATTTCTGCAATTTTGTACCAAAATAAAAGTAATTTCTGCCTTTTTGCCCCAAAATAAAAAAAATTTCTGCGTTTTTTCCTTGAAATAAGTGAAATTTCTGCAATTTTGCTCCAAAATAAGAGAGATTTCTGCAATTTTGCCCCCAAAAAAAGGAAATTTTTGGAATTTTGCCCCAAAATAAGGGGAATTTCTGACATTTTTCCACAAAATATGGGGAATTTCTTCCTTATTGCCCCCAAATAAGGAAAATTTTTGCTTTTCTGCCCCAATTAACGGGAATTTCTGCCTTTTTGCCACAAAGTAAAGGGAATTTACGCCTTTTTGCCCCAAAATAACGGGAATTTCAGCCTTTTTACCTCAAAATAAGGGGTATTTCTGCCTTTTGCCCAAAATATGGGGAATTTCTGACTTTTTGTTCCAAAATAAGGAAAATTTCTTCAATTTGTAACAAAATAAAAGAAATTTCTGCTTTTTGCCCCAAAATAAAAGTAATTTCTGACTATTTGCCCTGAAATAAATGAAATTTCTGCAATTTGGCCCGAAAATAAGCGAAATTTGTGCCTTTTTGCCCCAAAATGAGAAGAATTTCTGCCTTTTTGCCCCAAAATATGGGGAATTTCAGCATTTTACCTCAAAAAAAGAAGAATTTCAGCCTTTTTGCAGCAAAATATAGAAAATTTCTGCCTTTTTGCAACAAAATAAGAAAAATTTCTGCAATTCTGTACCAAAATAAAAGAAATTTCTAAAATTTTGCCCCAAAATTAGAAAAATTTCTGATTTTTGCCCCGAAATAAGGAGAATTTCTGTATTTTTGCCCCAAAATAAAGGGAATTTCTGCCTTTTTGCCCCAATATTAGGGGAATTTCTGCAATTTTGCTCTAAAATACAGGGAATATCTGCCTTTTTGCCCGAAATTAAGGGGATTTTCTGCCTTTTTGTCCCCAAACAAGGGAATTTTCTGCATTTTTATCTCAAAATAAGATGAATTTCTGCATTTCTGCCCCCAAATAAGGCGAATTTCTGCCTTTTTGCCCTGAAATATGTGAAATGTCTGCAATTTTACCCCAGAATAAGGTGAATTTCTGCCTTTTTGCCCCAAAATAAGGGGAATTTTGCCTTTTTGCCACAAAATAAGGAAAATTTCTGCCTTTTTTCCCTAAAATAAGTGAAATTTCTGCAATTTTGCCCCAAAATAAGTGAAATTTCTGCAATTTTGCCCAAATATAAGGGAAATTTCTGGAATTTTGCCCCAAAATAAGTTGCATTACTGAATTTTGCCCCAAAATAAAGAGAATTTCTGTCTTTTTGCCCTAACATATAGGGAATTTCTGCCTTTTTGCCCCACAATTAGGGGAATTTCTGCAATTTTGCTCCAAAATACAAGGAATTTCTGCTTTTTAGCCCGAAAATAAGGGGAATGTATACCATTTGCCACAAAAAAAGAGAAATTTCTTCATTTTTGCTCCAAAATAAGGGGAATTTCTGCATTTTTGCCTCTAAATAAGTGGAATTTCTGTCTTTTTCCCCCAAAACAAAGGGAATTTCTGTCTTTTTTGTCCCAAAATAAGAAAAATTTCTGACTTATTACCCTGAAATAAGTGAAATTTCTGCAAGTGTGCCCCAAAATAAGGGAAATTTCTGCCTTTTTGCCACAAAATAAGGGGAATTTCTGTCTTTTTACCTCAAAATAAAATGAATTTCTGCATTTTTGCCTCAAAATATGGGATTTTCTGCCTTTTTGCCACAAAATAAGAAAAATTTCTGCAATTTTGTACCAAAATAAAAGAAATTTCTGCCTTTTTGCCCCGAAATAAAAAAATTTCTGCTTTTTTTTCTGAAATAAGTGAAATTTCTGCAATTTTGCCCCAAAATAAGTGAAATTTCTGCAATTTTGCCCCAAAATAAGGGAAATTTCTTGAACTTTGCCCCAAAATAAGTGGAATTTCTGAATTTTGCCCCAAAATAAGGAGAATTTCTGTTTTTTGCCCCAACATATAGGGAATTTCTGCATTTTGCCCCACAATTAGGGGAATTTCTTCAATTTTGCTCCAAAATACGGGGAATTTCTGCCTTTTTGCCCGAAAATAAGAAGAATGCATACCTTTTTGCCATAAAAAAGGGAAGTTTCTTCATTTTTGCTCAAAAATAAGGAGAATTTCTGCTTTTTTGCCTCTAAATAAGTGGAATTTTTGTCTTTTTCCCCCAAAACAAAGAAAATTTCTGTTTTTTTTGCCCCAAAATAATGAAAATTTCTGACTTATTACCCTGAAATAAGTGAAATTTCTGCAATTTTGCCCCAAATTAAGGGAAATTTCTGCCTTTTTGCTTCCAAATAAGGGGAATTTCAGTTTTTTACCTCAAAATAAGGGAATTTCTGCATTTTTGCCACAAAATATTAGGAATTTCTGCCTTTTTGCTCCAAAATTAAAAAATTTCTGCTTTTTTTCCCTTAAATAAGTGAAATATCTGCAATTTTGCCCCAAAATAAGTGAAATTTCTGCAATTTTGCCTTAATATAGGGGAAATTTCTGGAATTTGGCCCCAAAAAAAGTGGAATTTCTGAGTTTTGCCCCAAAATAAGGAGAATTTCTGTCTTTTTGCCCGAACATATAGGGAATTTCTATATTTTTGCCCAACAATTACGGGAATTTCTGCAATTTTGCTTCAAAATACGGGGAATTTCTGCCTTTTTGCCCAAAAATAAGAAGAATGCATAACTTTTTGCCATAAAAAAGGGAAATTTCTTCATTTTTGCTCAAAAATAATGGGAATTTCTGCTTTTTTGCCTCTAAATAGGTGGAATTTCTCTCTTTTTCCCTCAAAACAGAGGAAATTTCTGTCTTTTTTGCCCCAAAATAAGGAAAATTTCTGACTTATTACCCTGAAATAAGTGAAATTTCTGCAATTTTGCCCCAAATAAAGGAAATTTCTGCCTTTTTGCCCCCAAATAAAAGGAATTTCAGCCTTTTTACCTCAAAATAAGGGGAATTTCTGCATTTTTGCAACAAAATATTAGGAATTTCTGCCTTTTTGCCCCAAAATAAGCAAAATTTCTGCCTTTTTTTCCTGAAATAAGTGAAATTTCTGCAATTTTGCCCCAAAATAAGGGAAATTTCTGGAATTTTGCCCCAAAATAAGTGGAATTTCTGAGTTTTGCCCCAAAATAAGGAGAATTTCTGTCTTTTTGCTCTAACATATAGAGAATTTCTGCCTTTTTGCCCCACAATTAGGGGAATTTCTGCAATTTTGCTCCAAAATACAGGGAATTTTTGCTTTTTAGCCCGAAAATAAGGGGAATGTATACCTTTTGCCACAAAAAAGGGAAATTTCTTCATTTTTGCTCCAAAATAAGGGGAATTTCTGTTTTTGGCCTCTAAATAGGTGGAATTTCTGTCTTTTTCCCCCAAAACAAAGGGAATTTCTGTCTTTTTTGCCCCAAAATAAGGAAAATTTCTGACTTCTTACCCTGAAATAAGTGAAATTTCTGCAATTTTGCCCCAAAATAAGGGAAATTTCTGCCTTCTGCCCCCAAATAAGGTGAATTTTATACTTTTTACCTCAAAATAAGGGGAATTACTGCATTTTTGCCCCAAAATATGGAAAATTTCTTCCTTTTTGCCCCAAAATAAGAAAAATTTCTGAAGTTTTGTATAAAATAAAATAAATTTCTGCCTTTTAGCCCCAAAATAAGAAAATTTCTGCTTTTTTTTCCGAAATAAGTTAAATTTCTGCAATTTTGCCCCAAAATATGTGAAATTTCTGCAAATTTGCCCCAAAATAAGGGAAATTTCTGGTATTTTGCCCCAAAACAAGGGGAATTTCTGAGTTTTGCATCAAAATAAGGAGAATTTCTGTCTTTTTGCTTCATAATAATGTGAATTTCTGCATTTTCCTTCAAAATTAGGGGAATATGTGCAATTTTGCTTCAAAATACGGGGAATTTCTGCCTTATTGAACCAAAATAAAGGGAATTTCTGCATTTTTGCACCAATATAAGGGGAATTTCTGAAATTTTGCTCCAAAATACAGGGAATTTCTGCCCTATTGCCCGAAATAATGTGGAATTTCTGCCTTTTTGCCCTGAAATATTTGAAATTTCCACAATTTTACCCCAAAATAAGGAGAATTTCTGTTTTTGGCCCCAAAATTAGGAGAATTTCTGCTTTTGCCCCAAAATAAGGCATTTTCTGACTTTTTGCCCTGAAATAAGTGAAATTTCTGCAATTTTGCCACAAAATAAGGGGAATTTCTGCCTTTTTGCCAAAATAAGGGGAATTTCAGCATTTTACCTCTAAATAAGGGGAATTTCTGCCTTTTTGCCACAAAATATGGGGAATTTCTGCTTTATTGCCCCCAATAAGGAAAATTTTTGCTTTTCTGCCCGAATAACGGGAATTTCTCCATTTTTGCCACAAAGTAAAGGGAAATTCTGCCTTTTTGCCCCAAAATAACGGGAATTTCAGTCTTTTTACCTCAAAATAATGGGAATTTCTTCCTTTTGCCCAAAATATGGGGAATTTCTGACTTTTTGTTCCAAAATAAGGAAAATTTCTTCAATTTTGTACCAAAATAAAAGAAATTTCTGCTTTTTGTCCCAAAATAAAAGTAATTTCTGAATTTTTGCCCTGAAATAAATGAAATTTTGGCAATTTTGCCCGAAAATAAGGGAAATTTGTGCCTTTTTGCCCCAAAATGAGGGGAATTTCTGCTTTTTTGCCCCACAATTAGGGGAATTTCTGCAATTTTGCCCCAAAATAAGGGAAATTTCTTGAACTTTGCCCCAAAATAAGTGGAATTTCTGAATTTTGCCCCAAAATAAGGAGAATTTCTGTTTTTTGCCCCAACATATAGGGAATTTCTGCATTTTGCCCCACAATTAGGGGAATTTCTTCAATTTTGCTCCAAAATACGGGGAATTTCTGCCTTTTTGCCCGAAAATAAGAAGAATGCATACCTTTTTGCCATAAAAAAGGGAAGTTTCTTCATTTTTGCTCAAAAATAAGGAGAATTTCTGCTTTTTTGCCTCTAAATAAGTGGAATTTTTGTCTTTTTCCCCCAAAACAAAGGGAATTTCTGTTTTTTTTGCCCCAAAATAATGAAAATTTCTGACTTATTACCCTGAAATAAGTGAAATTTCTGCAATTTTGCCCCAAATTAAGGGAAATTTCTGCCTTTTTGCTTCCAAATAAGGGGAATTTCAGTTTTTTACCTCAAAATAAGGGAATTTCTGCATTTTTGCCACAAAATATTAGGAATTTCTGCCTTTTTGCTCCAAAATTAAAAAATTTCTGCTTTTTTTCCCTTAAATAAGTGAAATATCTGCAATTTGGCCCCAAAATAAGTGAAATTTCTGCAATTTTGCCTTAATATAAGGGAAATTTCTGGAATTTGGCCCCAAAAAAAGTGGAATTTCTGAGTTTTGCCCCAAAATAAGGAGAATTTCTGTCTTTTTGCCCGAACATATAGGGAATTTCTATATTTTTGCCCAACAATTACGGGAATTTCTGCAATTTTGCTTCAAAATACGGGGAATTTCTGCCTTTTTGCCCAAAAATAAGAAGAATGCATAACTTTTTGCCATAAAAAAGGGAAATTTCTTCATTTTTGCTCAAAAATAATGGGAATTTCTGCTTTTTTGCCTCTAAATAGGTGGAATTTCTCTCTTTTTCCCTCAAAACAGAGGAAATTTCTGTCTTTTTTGCCCCAAAATAAGGAAAATTTCTGACTTATTACCCTGAAATAAGTGAAATTTCTGCAATTTTGCCCCAAATAAAGGAAATTTCTGCCTTTTTGCCCCCAAATAAAAGGAATTTCAGCCTTTTTACCTCAAAATAAGGGGAATTTCTGCATTTTTGCAACAAAATATTAGGAATTTCTGCCTTTTTGCCCCAAAATAAGCAAAATTTCTGCCTTTTTTTCCTGAAATAAGTGAAATTTCTGCAATTTTGCCCCAAAATAAGGGAAATTTCTGGAATTTTGCCCCAAAATAAGTGGAATTTCTGAGTTTTGCCCCAAAATAAGGAGAATTTCTGTCTTTTTGCTCTAACATATAGAGAATTTCTGCCTTTTTGCCCCACAATTAGGGGAATTTCTGCAATTTTGCTCCAAAATACAGGGAATTTTTGCTTTTTAGCCCGAAAATAAGGGGAATGTATACCTTTTGCCACAAAAAAGGGAAATTTCTTCATTTTTGCTCCAAAATAAGGGGAATTTCTGTTTTTGGCCTCTAAATAAGTGGAATTTCTGTCTTTTTCCCCCAAAACAAAGGGAATTTCTGTCTTTTTTGCCCCAAAATAAGGAAAATTTCTGACTTCTTACCCTGAAATAAGTGAAATTTCTGCAATTTTGCCCCAAAATAAGGGAAATTTCTGCCTTTTTGCCCCCAAATAAGGTGAATTTTATACTTTTTACCTCAAAATAAGGGGAATTACTGCATTTTTGCCCCAAAATATGGAAAATTTCTTCCTTTTTGCCCCAAAATAAGAAAAATTTCTGAAGTTTTGTATAAAATAAAATAAATTTCTGCCTTTTAGCCCCAAAATAAGAAAATTTCTGCTTTTTTTTCCGAAATAAGTTAAATTTCTGCAATTTTGCCCCAAAATATGTGAAATTTCTGCAAATTTGCCCCAAAATAAGGGAAATTTCTGGTATTTTGCCCCAAAACAAGGGGAATTTCTGAGTTTTGCATCAAAATAAGGAGAATTTCTGTCTTTTTGCTTCATAATAATGTGAATTTCTGCATTTTCCTTCAAAATTAGGGGAATATGTGCAATTTTGCTTCAAAATACGGGGAATTTCTGCCTTATTGAACCAAAATAAAGGGAATTTCTGCATTTTTGCACCAATATAAGGGGAATTTCTGAAATTTTGCTCCAAAATACAGGGAATTTCTGCCCTATTGCCCGAAATAATGTGGAATTTCTGCCTTTTTGCCCTGAAATATTTGAAATTTCCACAATTTTACCCCAAAATAAGGAGAATTTCTGTTTTTGGCCCCAAAATTAGGAGAATTTCTGCTTTTGCCCCAAAATAAGGCATTTTCTGACTTTTTGCCCTGAAATAAGTGAAATTTCTGCAATTTTGCCACAAAATAAGGGGAATTTCTGCCTTTTTGCCAAAATAAGGGGAATTTCAGCATTTTACCTCTAAATAAGGGGAATTTCTGCCTTTTTGCCACAAAATATGGGGAATTTCTGCTTTATTGCCCCCAATAAGGAAAATTTTTGCTTTTCTGCCCGAATAACGGGAATTTCTCCATTTTTGCCACAAAGTAAAGGGAAATTCTGCCTTTTTGCCCCAAAATAACGGGAATTTCAGTCTTTTTACCTCAAAATAATGGGAATTTCTTCCTTTTGCCCAAAATATGGGGAATTTCTGACTTTTTGTTCCAAAATAAGGAAAATTTCTTCAATTTTGTACCAAAATAAAAGAAATTTCTGCTTTTTGTCCCAAAATAAAAGTAATTTCTGAATTTTTGCCCTGAAATAAATGAAATTTTGGCAATTTTGCCCGAAAATAAGGGAAATTTGTGCCTTTTTGCCCCAAAATGAGGGGAATTTCTGCTTTTTTGCCCCACAATTAGGGGAATTTCTGCAATTTTGCCCCAAAATAAGGGAAATTTCTTGAACTTTGCCCCAAAATAAGTGGAATTTCTGAATTTTGCCCCAAAATAAGGAGAATTTCTGTTTTTTGCCCCAACATATAGGGAATTTCTGCATTTTGCCCCACAATTAGGGGAATTTCTTCAATTTTGCTCCAAAATACGGGGAATTTCTGCCTTTTTGCCCGAAAATAAGAAGAATGCATACCTTTTTGCCATAAAAAAGGGAAGTTTCTTCATTTTTGCTCAAAAATAAGGAGAATTTCTGCTTTTTTGCCTCTAAATAAGTGGAATTTTTGTCTTTTTCCCCCAAAACAAAGGGAATTTCTGTTTTTTTTGCCCCAAAATAATGAAAATTTCTGACTTATTACCCTGAAATAAGTGAAATTTCTGCAATTTTGCCCCAAATTAAGGGAAATTTCTGCCTTTTTGCTTCCAAATAAGGGGAATTTCAGTTTTTTACCTCAAAATAAGGGAATTTCTGCATTTTTGCCACAAAATATTAGGAATTTCTGCCTTTTTGCTCCAAAATTAAAAAATTTCTGCTTTTTTTCCCTTAAATAAGTAAAATATCTGCAATTTTGCCCCAAAATAAGTGAAATTTCTGCAATTTTGCCTTAATATAAGGGAAATTTCTGGAATTTGGCCCCAAAAAAAGTGGAATTTCTGAGTTTTGCCCCAAAATAAGGAGAATTTCTGTCTTTTTGCCCGAACATATAGGGAATTTCTATATTTTTGCCCAACAATTACGGGAATTTCTGCAATTTTGCTTCAAAATACGGGGAATTTCTGCCTTTTTGCCCAAAAATAAGAAGAATGCATAACTTTTTGCCATAAAAAAGGGATATTTCTTCATTTTTGCTCAAAAATAATGGGAATTTCTGCTTTTTTGCCTCTAAATAGGTGGAATTTCTCTCTTTTTCCCTCAAAACAGAGGAAATTTCTGTCTTTTTTGCCCCAAAATAAGGAAAATTTCTGACTTATTACCCTGAAATAAGTGAAATTTCTGCAATTTTGCCCCAAATAAAGGAAATTTCTGCCTTTTTGCCCCCAAATAAAAGGAATTTCAGCCTTTTTACCTCAAAATAAGGGGAATTTCTGCATTTTTGCAACAAAATATTAGGAATTTCTGCCTTTTTGCCCCAAAATAAGCAAAATTTCTGCCTTTTTTTCCTGAAATAAGTGAAATTTCTGCAATTTTGCCCCAAAATAAGGGAAATTTCTGGAATTTTGCCCCAAAATAAGTGGAATTTCTGAGTTTTGCCCCAAAATAAGGAGAATTTCTGTCTTTTTGCTCTAACATATAGAGAATTTCTGCCTTTTTGCCCCACAATTAGGGGAATTTCTGCAATTTTGCTCCAAAATACAGGGAATTTTTGCTTTTTAGCCCGAAAATAAGGGGAATGTATACCTTTTGCCACAAAAAAGGGAAATTTCTTCATTTTTGCTCCAAAATAAGGGGAATTTCTGTTTTTGGCCTCTAAATAAGTGGAATTTCTGTCTTTTTCCCCCAAAACAAAGGGAATTTCTGTCTTTTTTGCCCCAAAATAAGGAAAATTTCTGACTTCTTACCCTGAAATAAGTGAAATTTCTGCAATTTTGCCCCAAAATAAGGGAAATTTCTGCCTTTTTGCCCCCAAATAAGGTGAATTTTATACTTTTTACCTCAAAATAAGGGGAATTACTGCATTTTTGCCCCAAAATATGGAAAATTTCTTCCTTTTTGCCCCAAAATAAGAAAAATTTCTGAAGTTTTGTATAAAATAAAATAAATTTCTGCCTTTTAGCCCCAAAATAAGAAAATTTCTGCTTTTTTTCCGAAATAAGTTAAATTTCTGCAATTTTGCCCCAAAATATGTGAAATTTCTGCAAATTTGCCCCAAAATAAGGGAAATTTCTGGTATTTTGCCCCAAAACAAGGGGAATTTCTGAGTTTTGCATCAAAATAAGGAGAATTTCTGTCTTTTTGCTTCATAATAATGTGAATTTCTGCATTTTCCTTCAAAATTAGGGGAATATGTGCAATTTTGCTTCAAAATACGGGGAATTTCTGCCTTATTGAACCAAAATAAAGGGAATTTCTGCATTTTTGCACCAATATAAGGGGAATTTCTGAAATTTTGCTCCAAAATACAGGGAATTTCTGCCTTATTGCCCGAAATAATGTGGAATTTCTGCCTTTTTGCCCTGAAATATTTGAAATTTCCACAATTTTACCCCAAAATAAGGAGAATTTCTGTTTTTGGCCCCAAAATTAGGAGAATTTCTGCTTTTGCCCCAAAATAAGGCATTTTCTGACTTTTTGCCCTGAAATAAGTGAAATTTCTGCAATTTTGCCACAAAATAAGGGGAATTTCTGCCTTTTTGCCAAAATAAGGGGAATTTCAGCATTTTACCTCTAAATAAGGGGAATTTCTGCCTTTTTGCCACAAAATATGGGGAATTTCTGCTTTATTGCCCCCAATAAGGAAAATTTTTGCTTTTCTGCCCGAATTAACGGGAATTTCTCCATTTTTGCCACAAAGTAAAGGGAAATTCTGCCTTTTTGCCCCAAAATAACGGGAATTTCAGTCTTTTTACCTCAAAATAATGGGAATTTCTTCCTTTTGCCCAAAATATGGGGAATTTCTGACTTTTTGTTCCAAAATAAGGAAAATTTCTTCAATTTTGTACCAAAATAAAAGAAATTTCTGCTTTTTGTCCCAAAATAAAAGTAATTTCTGAATTTTTGCCCTGAAATAAATGAAATTTTGGCAATTTTGCCCGAAAATAAGGGAAATTTGTGCCTTTTTGCCCCAAAATGAGGGGAATTTCTGCCTTTTTGCCCCACAATTAGGGGAATTTCTGCAATTTTGCTCCAAAATACGGGGAATTTCTGCCTTTTTGCCCGAAAATTAGAAGAATGCATACCTTTTTGCCATAAAAAGAGAAATTTTTTCATTTTTTCTCAAAAATAAGGGGAATTTCTATTTTTTGTCTCTAAATAAGTGGAATTTTTGTCTTTTTTCCCCAAAACAAAGGGAATTTCTGTCTTTTTTGCCCCAAAATAAGGAAAATTTCTGACTTATTATCTTGAAATAAGTGAAATTTCTGCAATTTTGCCCCAAAATAAGGGAAATTTCTGCCTATTTGCCCCCAAATAAGGGGAATTTAAGCCTTTATACCTCAAAATAAGGAAAATTTCTGCATTTTTTGCCACAAAATATTAGGAATTTCTGCCTTTTTGCCCCAAAATAAGGAAAATTACTTACTTTTTTCCCTGAAATAAGTGAAATTTCTGCAATTTTGCTCCAAAATAAGTGAAATTTTTGTCTTTTTGCCCCCCAAATAAAGGGAATTTCAACCTTTTTACATCAAAATAAAGGGAATTTCTGCATTTTTGCCACAAATTTTGGGAAATTTCTGCCTTTTTGCCCCAAAATAAGAAAAATTTCTGCAATTTTGTACCAAAATAAAAGAAATTTCTGACTTTTTGCCCTTAAATAAGAAAATTTCTGCTTTTTTTCTGAAATAAGTGAAATTTCTGCAATTTTGCCCTAAAATAAAAGAAATTTCGGCAATCTTGCCCCAAAATAAGTGAAATTTCTGGAATTTTGCCACAAAATAAGTGGAATTTATGAGTTTTGCCCAAAAATAAGGAGAATTTCTATCTTTTTGCACCAACATATAGGGAATTTCTTCCTTTTTGCCCCACAATTAGGGGAATATCTGCAATTTTGCTCCAAAATACGGGGAATTTCTGCTTTTTAGCCCGAAAATAAAAAGAATGTATAACTTTAGCCACAAAAAAGGGAAATTTCTTCATTTTTGCCCAAAATAAGAGGAATTTCTGTTTTTTTACCTCAAAATAAGTGAGATTTCTGCCTTTTAACCCAAAAATAAACGGAATTTCTGACTTTTTGCCCCAAAATAAAAGGAATTTTTTAATTATGCCCTGAAATAAGTGAAATTTCTGCAATTTTGCCCCAAAATAAAAGAAATTTCTGCCTTTTTGCCACAAAATAAGGAGAATTTCTGTCTTTCTGCCCCAAAATAAGGAAAATTTCTGCCTTTTTGCCCCCAAATAAGGGTAATTTCAGCCTTTTTACCTCACAATAAGGGGAATTTCTGCATTTTTGCCACAAAATAGTAAGAATTTCTGCCATTGTGCTCCAAAATACGGGAAATTTCTGCCTTTTTTCCCTGAAATAAGTGAAATTTCTGCAATTTTGCCCCAAAATAAGTGAAATTTCTGCAATTTTGCGCCAAAATAAGGAAAATTTCTGCAATTTTGCCCCAAAATAAGAGAAATTTATGGAATTTTGCCCAAAAATAAGTGGAATTTCTGAGTTTTGCCCCAAAATAAGGAGAATTTCTGTCTTTTTGCCCCAACATATAGGGAATTTCTGCCTTTTTGCCTCACAATTAGGGGAATTTCTGCAATTTTGCTTCAAAATATGGGGAATTTCTGCCTTTTTGCCTGAAAATAAGAAGAATGCATAACTTTTTGGCATAAAGAAGTGAAATTTCTTCATTTTTGCTCCAAAATAAGGGGAATTTCTGTTTTTTGACTCTAAATAAGTGGAATTTCTGTCTTTTCCCCCCAAAACAAAAGGAATTTATGTGTTTTTTGCCCCAAAATAAAGAAAATTTCTGACTTATTACCCTGAAATAAGTGAAATTTCTGCAATTTTGCCCTAAAATAAGGAAAATTTCTGCGTTTTTGCCCCCAAATAAAGGGGAATTTCCGCCTTTTTACCTCAAAATAAAAGGAATTTCTGCATTTTCGCCACAAAATATTAAGAATTTCTGCCTTTTTGCCCCAAAATAAGGAAAATTTCTGCCTTTTTTTCCTGAAATAAGTGAAATTTTTGCAATTTTGCTCTAAAATAAGTGAAATTTTGCCTTTTTGATACCAAATAAGGGGAATTTCAGCCTTTTTACCTCAAAATAAAGGGAATTTCTGCATTTTTGCCCCAAAATATGGGAAATTTCTGCCTTTATGCCCCAAAATAAGAAAATTTTCTGCAATTTTTTACCAAAATAAAGGAAATTGCTGCCTTTTTACCCCCAATTAAGAAAATTTCTGCCTTTTTTTCTGAAAGAAGTGAAATTTCTGCAATTTTGCCCCAAAATAAGTGAAATTTCTCCAATTTTGCTCAAAAATAATTGAAATTTCTGGAATTTTGCCACAAAATAAGTGGAATTTATAAGTTTTGCCCCAAAATAAAAAGAATTTTGTCTTTTTTTCCCAACATATAGGAAATTTCTGCCTTTTTGCCCCACAATTAGGGGAATTTCTGCAATTTTGCTCTAAATTACGGGGAATTTCTTCTTTTTAGCCCGAAAATAAGGGGAATGTATACCTTTTGCCACAAAAAAGGGAAATTTCTGTCGTTTTGCCCCAAAATAAAAGGAATTTTTGAATTATCCCCTGAAGTAAGTGAAATTTCTGCAATTTTGCCCCCCAAAAAAAGAAATTTCTGCCTTTTTGCCACAAAATAAGGGGAATTTTTTTCTTATTGCCCCAAAATAAGGGGAATTTCTGCATTTTTGCCACAAAATATTAAGAATTTCTGCCATTGTGCTCCAAAATACAAAAAATTTCTGCCTTTTTTCCCTGAAATAAGTGAAACTTCTGCAATTTTTCCACAAAATAAGTGAAATTTATGCAATTTTGCCCCAAAATAAAAGAAATTTCTGGAATTTTGCCCCAAAATAAGTGGAATTTCTGAGTTTTGCCCCAAAATAAGGAGAATTTCTGTCTTTTTGCCCCAAAATAATGTGAATTTCTGCATTTTCCCTCAAAATTAGGGGAATATGTGCAATTTTGCTTCAAAATACGGGGAATTTCTGCCTTATTGAACCAAAATAAAGGGAATTTCTGCATTTTTGCACCAATATAAGGGGAATTTCTGAAATTTTGCTCCAAAATACAGGGAATTTCTGCCTTATTGCCCGAAATAATGTGGAATTTCTGCGTTTTTGCCCTGAAATATTTGAAATTTCCACAATTTTACCCCAAAATAAGAGGAATTTCTGTTTTTGGCCTCAAAATTAAAAGAATTTCTGCTTTTTGCCCTAAAATAAGGCAATTTTCTGACTTTTTGCCCTGAAATAAGTGAAATTTCTGCAATTTTGCCCCAAAATAAGGGGAATTTCTGGCTTTTTGCCAAAATAAGGGGAATTTCAGCATTTTCCCTTCAAATAAGAAGAATTTCTGCTTTTTTGCCACAAAATATGGGGAATTTCTGCCTTATTGCCCCCAAATAAGGAAAATTTTTGCTTTTCTGCCCCAATTAATGGGAATATCTGCCTTTTGCCACAAAGTAAAGGGAATTTCTGCCTTTTTGCCCCAAAATAATGGGAATTTCAGCCTTTTTAGCTCAAAATAATGGGAATTTCTGCCTTTTGCCCAAAATATGGGGAATTTCTGACTTTTTGTTCCAAAATAAGGAAAATTTCTTCATTTTTATACCAAAATAAAAGAAATTTCTGCTTTTTGCCCCAAAATAAAAGTAATTTCTGACTTTTTGCCCTGAAATAAATAAAATTTCGGAAATTTTGCCCGAAAATAAGGGAAATTTGTGCCTTTTTGCCCCAAAATGTGGGGAATTTCTGCCTTTTTGCCCCACAATTAGGGGAATTTCTGCAATTTTGCACCAAAATTCAAGGAATTTCTGACTTTTTGCCCGAAAATAAGAAGAATGCATACCTTTTTGCCATAAAAAGGGGAAATTTCTTCATTTTTGCTTCATAATAAGGGGAATTTCTGCTTTTTTGCCTCTAAATAAGTGGAATTTCTGTTTTTTCCCCCAAAACAAAGGGAATTTCTGTCTTTTTTGCCCCAAAATAAGGAAAATTTCTGACTTATTACCCTGAAATAAGTGAAATTTCTGCAATTTTGCCCTAAAATAAGGGAAATTTCTGCCTTTTTGCCTCCAAATAATGGGAATATCAGCCTTTTACCTCAAAATAAGGGGAATTTCTGCATTTTTGCCCCAAAATATGGGAAATTTCTGCCTTTTTGCCCCAAAATAAGAAAAATTTCTGCAATTTTGTACCAAAATAAAAAAAATTTCTGCCTTTTTGCCTCAAAATAAAAAAATTTCTGCTTTTTTTTTCTGAAATAAGTGAAATTTCTGCAATTTTGCCCCAAAATAAGTGAAATTTCTGCAATTTTGCCCCCAAATAAGGGAAATTTCTGGAATTTTGCCCCAAAATAAGTGGAATTTCTGAGTTTGGCCCCAAAATAAGGAGAATATCTGTCTTTTGCCTCAAAATAATGTGAATTTCTGCATTTTCCCTCAAAATAAGGGGAATATGTGCAATTTTGCTTCAAAATACGGGGAATTTCTGCCTTATTGAACCAAAATAAAGGGAATTTCTGCATTTTTGCACCAATATAAGGGGAATTTCTGAAATTTTGCTCCAAAATACAGGGAATTTCTCCTTATTGCCCGAAATAATGTGGAATTTCTGCCTTTTTGCCCTGAAATATTTGAAATTTCCACAATTTTATCCCAAAATAAGGGGAATTTCTGTTTTTGGCCTCAAAATTAGGAGAATTTCTGCTTTTTGCCCCAAAATAAGGCAATTTTCTGACTTTTTGCCCTGAAATAAGTGAAATTTCTGCAATTTTGCCCCAAAATAAGGGGAATTTCTGCCTCTTTGCCACAAAATATGGGAAATTTCTGCCTTATTGCCCCCAAATAAGGAAAATTTTTGCTTTTCTGCCCCAATTAATGGGAATTTCTGCTTTTTTGCCACAAAGTAAAGGGAATTTCTGCCTTTTTGCCCCAAAATAACGGGAATTTCAGACTTTTTACCTCAAAATAAGGGGAATTTCTGCCTTTTGCCGGAAATATGGGGAATTTCTGACTTTTTGTTCCAAAATAAGGAAAATTTCTACAATTTTGTACCAAAATAAAAGAAATTTCTGCTTTTTGCCCCAAAATAAAAGTAATTTCTGACTTTTTGCCCT
The DNA here is from genome assembly GCF_963924665.1 of Micromys minutus. Taxonomy (NCBI): domain Eukaryota; kingdom Metazoa; phylum Chordata; class Mammalia; order Rodentia; family Muridae; genus Micromys; species Micromys minutus. Next base: position 198,178 of record NW_027667867.1, on the reverse strand, counting down.
GAAATAAATGAAATTTCTGCAATTTTTCCAGAAAATAAGGGAAATTTGTGCCTTTTTACCCAAAAATGAGAAGAATTTCTGTTTTTTTGCCCCAAAATATGGGGTATTTCAGCATTTTACCTCAAAATAAGGGGAATTTCAGTTTTTTGCACCAAAATATGGAAAATCACTGCCTGTTTGCCACAAAATAAGAAATACTTCTGCAATTCTGTACCAATATAAAAGAAATTTCTAAAATTTTGCCCCAAAATAAGGAGAATTTTTGATTTTTGCCCCAAAATTAGAAGAATTTCTGCAATTTTGCTACAAAATACGGGGAATTTCTGACTTTTTGCCCGAAAATAAAGGGAATGTATACCTTTTTGCAATAAAAAAGAGAAATTTCTTCATTTTTGCTCCTAAATAAGGGGAATTTCTGCTTTTTTGCCTCTAAATAAGTGGAATTTCTGTCTTTTTCCCACAAAACAAAAGGAAGTTCTGTCTTTTTTGCCCCAAAATAAAGAAAATTTCTGAATTATTACCCTGAAGTAAGTGAAATTTCTGCAATTTTGCCCGAAAATGAGAGAAACTTCTGCCTTTTTGCCCCCAAATAATGGGAATTTCAGCCTTTTTTCCCTCAAAATAAGGGGAATTTCTGCATTTTTGCCACAAAATATTAGTAATTTCTGCCATTTTGCCCCAAATGAGGAAAATTTCTGCCTTTTATCCATGAAATAAGTGAAGTTTCTTCAATTTTGCCCCAAAATAAGTGAAATTTCTGCAATTTTGCCCCAAAATAAGTGAAATTTCTGCAATTTTGCCCCAAAATAAGTGAAATTTCTGCAATTTTGACCCAAAATAAGTAGAATTTCTGCAATTTTGCCCCAAAATAAGGGGAATTTCTGTCTTTTTGCCCTTACATATAGGGAATTTCTGCTTTTTGCCTCACAATTAGGGGAATTTCTGCAAATTTGCTCCAAAATACATGGAATTTCTGCTTTTTAGTCCGAAAATAAGGGGAATGTATACCTTCTGCCACAAAAAAGGGAAATTTCTTCATTTTTGCCCCAAAATAAGAGGAATTTCTGCCTTTTTACCTTAAAAAAGTGAAATTTCTGCCTTTTTACCCAAAAATAAACAGAATTTCTGTCTTTTTGCAACAAAATAAAAGGAATTTTTGAAATATGCCTTGAAATAAGTGAAATTTCTGCAATTTTGCCCCAAAATAAAAGAAATTTCTGCCTTTTTGCCAAAAAATAAGGGGAATTTCTGTATTTTTGCCCCAAAATAAGGGAAATTTCTGCCTTTTTGCCCTGAAATAAGAGGAATTTCAGCATTTTTACCTCAAAATAAGTGGAATTTCTGCATTTTTGCCAAGAAATATTAGTAATTTCTGCCTTTTTGCCCCAAAATAAAAAAAATTTCTGCCTTTTTTCCCTGAAATAAGTGAAATTTCTGCAATTTTGCCCCAAAATAAGGGAAATTTCTGCCTTTTTGCCCTCAAATAAGGGGGAATTTCAGCCTTTTTACCTCAAAATAAAGGGAATTTCTGCATTTTTGCCACAAAATATTAGAAATTTCTGCCTTTTTGCCCCAAAATAAGAAAATTTCTGCTTTATTTTCCTGAAATAAGTGAAATTTCTGCAATTTTGCCCCAAAATAAGTGAAATTTCTGCAATTTTGCCCCAAAATAAGAGAAATTTCTGGAATTTTGCCCCAAAATAAGTGGAATTTCTGAGTTTTGCCCCAAAATAAGGAGAATTTCTGTCTTTTTGCCCCAACATATAGGGAATTTCTGCCTTTTTGCCCCACAATTAGGGGAATTTCTGCAATTTTGCTCCAAAATACAGGGAATTTCTGCCTTTTTGCCTGAAAATAAGAAGAATGCATACCTTTTTGCCATAAAAAAAAGAAATTTCTTCATTTTTGCTCCAAAATAAGGAGAATTTCTGCTTTTTTGCCTCTAAATAAGTGGAATTTTTGCCTTTTTTCCCCAAAACAAAGGGAATTTCTGTCTTTTTTGCCCCAAAAAAGGAAAAATTCTGACTTATTACCCTGAAGTAAGTGAAATTTATGCAATTTTGTTCCAAAATAAGGGAAATTTCTGCCTTTTTGCCCTCAAATAAGGGGAATTTCAGCCTTTTTACCTAAAAATAAAAGGAATTTCTGCATTTTTGCTACAAAATATTAGGAATTTCTAACTTTTTGCCCCAAAATAAGGAAAATTTCTGCCTTTTTTCTCTGAAATAAGTGAAATTTCTGCAATTTTGCCACAAAATAAGTGAAATTTTTGCAATTTTGCCCCAAAATAAGTGAAATTTCTGGAATTTTGCCCCAAAAGTGGTATTTCTGAGTTTTGCCCCAAAATAAGGAGAAATTCTGTCTTTTTGCTCCAACATATAGGGAATTTCTGAATTTTTGACCCACAATTAAGGGAATTTCTGCAATTTTGCTCCAAAATAAGGGGAATTTCTGCTTATTTGCCTCTAAATAAGTGGAATATCTTTTTTTTTCCCCAAAACAAAGAGAATTTCTGTTTTTTTGCCCCAAAATAAAGAAAATTTCTGACTTATTACCATGAAATAAGTGAAATTTCTGCAATTTTGCCCCAAAATAAGGGAAATTTCTGCTTTTTTGTCCCAAAATAATGGGAATTTCAGCCTTTTTACCTCAAAATAAGTGGAATTTCTGCATTTTTGCCCCAAAATAAGGGAAATTTCAGCCTTTTTGCCCCAAAATAAGAAAAATTTCTGCAATTTTGTACCAAAATAAAAGAATTTTCTGCCTTTTTGCCCCAATATAAGAAAATTTCTGCTTTTTTTTCTGAAATAAGTGAAATTTCTGGAATTTTGCCCCAAAATAAGGGAAATTTCTGGAATTTTGCCCCAAAATAAGTGGACTTTCTGAGTTTTGCCCCAAAATAAGGAGAATTTCTGTCTTTTTGCCACAACATATAGAAAATTTTTGCCTTCTTGCCCCACAATTAGGGGAATTTCTGGAATTTTTCTCCAAAATACAGGGAATTTCTGCCTTTTTGCCCGAAAATAAGAAGAATGCATACCTATTTGCCATAAAAAAGGGAAATTTCTTCATTTTTGCTTCAAAATAAGGGGAATTTCTTTTTTTTTTTGCCTCTAAATAAGTGGAATTTCTGTCTTTTTCCCCCAAAACAAAGGGAATTTCGGTATTTTTGCCCCCAAATAAGGAAAATTTCTGACTTATTACCCTGAAATAAGTGAAATTTCTGCAATTTTGCCCCAAAATAAGGGAAATTTCTGCCTTTTTGCCCTCAAATAAGGGGAATTTCAGCATTTTTCCCTCAAAATAAGGGGAATTTCTGCATTTTTGCCCAAAATATGGGAAATTTCTTCCTTTTTGCCCCAAAATAAGGAAAATTTCTGCAATTTTGTACCAAAATAAAAGAAATTTCTGCCTTTTTGCCCCAAAATAAGAAAATTTCTGCTTTTTTTTGAAATAAGTTAAATTTCTGCAATTTTGCCTGAAAATAAGTCAAATTTCTGCAATTTTGCCCAAAAATAAGGGAAATTTCTGGAATTTTGCCCCAAAATAAGTGGAATTTCTGAGTTTTGCCCCAAACAAAGGAGAATTTCTATCTTTTTGCCCCAACATATAGGGAATTTCTGCCTTTTTGCCCCACAATTAGGGGAATTTCTGCATTTTTGCTCCAAAATACGGGGAATTTCTGCCTTTTTGCCCGAAAATAAGAAGAATGCATACCTTTTTGCTATAAAAAAGGGAAATTTCTTCATTTTTGCTCCAAAATAAGGGGAATTTCTGCTTTTTTGCCTCTAAATAAGTGGAATTTCTGTCTTTTTCCCCCAAAACAAAGGGAATTTCTGTCTTTTTGCTCCAAAATAAAGAAAAAATTTTGACTTATTACCCTGAAATAAGTGAAATTTCTGCAATTTTGCCCCAAAATAAAGGAAATTTCTGCATTTTGGCCCCCAAATAAGGGGAATTTCAGCCATTTTACCTCAAAATAAAAGGAATTTCTGCATTTTTGCCCCAAAATAAGGGAAATTTTGGCGTTTTTGCCCCAAAATAAGTAAAATTTCTGCCTTTTTACCCTAAAATAAATGAAATTTCTGCATTTTGGCCCCAAAATAAGTGAAATTTCTGGAATTTTGCCCCAAAATAAGTGGGATTTCTGAGTTTTGCCCCAAAATAAGGAGAATTTCTGTCTTTTTGCCCTAACATATAAAAATTTCTGCCTTTTTGCCCCACAATTAGGGGAATTTCTGCAATTTTGCTCCAAAAAACGAGGAATTTCTGCCGTTTTGCCCAAAAATAGGAAGAATGCATACCTTTTTGCCATAAAAAAGGGAAATTTCTTCATTTTTGCTCCAAAATAAGGGGAATTTCTGCATTTTTGCCTATAAATAAGTGGAATTTCTGTCTTTTTCCCCCAAAACAAAAAGAATTTCTGTCTTTTTTGCCCCAAAATAAGAAAAATTTCTGACTTATTACCCTGAAATAAGTGAAATTTCTGCAATTTTGCCCCAAAATAAGGGAAATTTCTGCCTTTTTGCCCCCAAATATGAAGAATTTCAGCCATTTTACCACAAAATAAGGGGAATTTCTGCATTTTTGCCCCAAAATAAGGGAAATTTTGGCCTCTTTGCCCCAAAAAAAGGAAAATTTCTGCCTTTTTTTCCTGAAATAAGTGAAATTTTTCCAATTTTGCCCCAAAATAATGGAAATTTCTGGAATTTTGCCCCAAAATAAGTGGAATTTCTGAGTTTTGCCCCAAAATAAAAAGAATTTCTGTCTTTTTGCCCCAACATATAGGGAATTTCTGCCTTTTTGCCCCACAATTAGGGGAATTTCTGCAATTTTGCTCCAAAATACAGGGAATTTCTGCCTTTTTGCCCGAAAATAAGAAGAATGCATACCTTTTTGCCATAAAAAAGGGCAATTTCTTCATTTTTGCTCCAAAATAAGGGGAATTTCTGCTTTTTTGCCTCTAAATAAGTGGAATTTTTGCCTTTTTCCCCCAAACAAAGGGAATTTCTGTCTTTTTTGCCCCAAAAAAGGAAAAATTCTGACTTATTACCCTGAAGTAAGTGAAATTTTTGCAATTTTGTTCCAAAATAAGGGAAATTTTTGCCTTTTTGCCCCCAAATAAGGGGAATTTCAGCCTTTTTACCTCAAAATAAAAGGAATTTCTGCATTTTTGCCACAAAATATTAGGAATTTCTAATTTTTGCCCCAAAATAAGGAAAATTTCTGCCTTTTTTCTCGGAAATAATTGAAATTTCTGCAATTTTGCCACAAAATAAGTGAAATTTCTGCAATTTTGCCCCAAAATAAGTGAAATTTCTGGAATTTTGCCCCAAAATAAGTGGAATTTCTGAGTTTTGCCCCAAAATAAACAGAATTTCTGTCTTTTTGCCCCAACATATAGGGAATTTCTGCCTTATTGACCCACAATTAGGGGAATTTCTGAAATTTTGCTCCAAAATAAGGGGAATTTCTGCTTTTTTGCCTCTAAATAAGTGGAATTTCTGTATTTTTCCCCCAAAACAAAGGGAATTTCTGGTTTTTTTGCCCCAAAATAAAGAAAATTTCTGTCTTATTACCATGAAATAAGTGAAATTTCTGCAATTTTGCCCCAAAATAAGTGGAATTTCTGAGTTTTGCCCCAAAATAAAAAGAATTTCTGTCTTTTTGCCCCAACATATAGGGAATATCTGACTTTTTGCCCCACAATTAGGGGAATTTCTGCAATTTTGCTCCAAAATACAGGGAATTTCTGCCTTTTTGCCCGAAAATAAGAAGAATACATACCTTTTTGTCATAAAAATGGGAATTTTCTTCATTTTTGCTAAAAAATAAGGTGAATTTCTGTTTTTGCCTCTAAATAAGTGGAATTTTTGCCTCTTTCCCCAAAACAAAGGGAATTTCTGTCTTTTTTGCCCCAAAAAAAGAAAAATTCTGACTTATTACCCTGAAGTAAGTGAAATTTATGCAATTTTGTTCCAAAATAAGGGAAATTTCTGCCTTTTTGCCCCCAAATAAGGGGAATTTCAGCCTTTTTACCTCAAAATAAAAGGAATTTCTGCATTTTTGCCACAAAATATTAGGAATTTCTAACTATTTGCCCCAAAATATAGAAAATTTCTACCTTTTTCGCTGAAATAAGTGAAATTTCTGCAATTTTGCCACAAAATAAGTGAAATTTCTGCAATTTTGCCCCAAAATAAGTGAAATTTCTGGAATTTTGCCCCAAAATAAGTGGAATTTCTGAGATTTGCCACAAATTAATGAGAATTTCTGTCTTTTTGCCCCAACATATAGGGAATTTCTGCCTTTTTGACCCACAATTAGGGGAATTTCTGAAATTTTGCTCCAAAATAAGGGGAATTTCTGCTTTTTTGCTTCTAAATAAGTGGAATTTCTGTCTTTTTCCCCCAAAACAATGGGAATTTCTGGGATTTTTGGCCCCAAAATAAAGAAAATTTCTGTCTTATTACCCTGAAATAAGTGAAATTTCTGCAATTTTGCCCCAAAATAAGGGAAATTTCTGCTTTTTTCCCCAAATAATGGGAATTTCAGCCTTTTTACCTCAAAATAAGGGGAATTTCTGCATTTTTGCCCCAAAATAAGGGAAATTTCTGCCTTTTTGCCCCAAAATAATAAAAATTTCTGCAATTATGTACCAAAATAAATGAAATTTCTGCCTTTTTGACCCAAAATAAGAAAGATTCTGCTTTTTTTTGAAATAAGTGAAATTTCTGCAATTTTGCCCCAAAATAAGGGAAATTTCTGGAATTTTGCCCCAAAATAAGTGGAATTTCTGAGTTTTGCCCCAAAATAAGGAAAATTTCAGTCTTTTTGCCTCAACATATAGGGAATTTCTGCCTTTTTGACCCACAATTAGGGGAATTTCTGCAATTTTGCTCCAAAATACAGGGAATTTCTGCCTTTTTGCCCGAAAATAAGAAGAATGCATACCTTTTTGCCATAAAAAAGGGAAATTTCTTCATTTTTGCTCCAAAATAAGGGGAATTTCTGCTTTTTTGCCTTTAAATAAGTGGAATTTTTGTCTTTTTCCCCAAAACAAAGGGAATTTCTGTCTTTTTTGCCCCAAAAAAAGAAAAATTCTGACTTATTACCCTGAAGTAACTGAAATTTATGCAATTTTGTTCCAAAATAAGGGAAATTTCTGCCTTTTTGCCCCCAAATAAGGGAAATTTCAGCCTTTTTACCTCAAAATAAAAGGAATTTCTGCATTTTTGCCTCAAAATATTAGGAATTTCTAACTTTTTGCCCCAAAATATGGAAAATTTCTACCTTTTTTCGCTGAAATAAGTGAAATTTCTGCAATTTTGCCACAAAATAAGTGAAATTTCTGCAATTTTGCCCCAAAATAAGTGAAATTTCTGGAATTTTGCCCCAAAATAAGTGGAATTTCTGAGATTTGCCCAAAATAATGAGAATTTCTGTCTTTTTGCCCCAACATATAGGGAATTTCTGCCTTTTTGACCCACAATTAGGGGAATTTCTGAAATTTTGCTCCAAAATAAGGAAAATTTCTGCTTTTTTGCCTCTAAATAAGTGGAATTGCTGTCTTTTTCCCCCAAAACAAAGGGAATTTCTGGGTTTTTTTGCCCCAAAATAAAGAAAATTTTTGTCTTATTACCCTAAAATAAGTGAAATTTCTGCAATTTTGCCACAAAATAAGGGAAATTTCTGCTTTTTTCTCCCCAAATAATGGGAATTTCAGCCTTTTTACCTCAAAATAAGTGGAATTTCTGCATTTTTGCCCCAAAATAGGGGAAATTTCTGCATTTTTGCCCCCAAAAAGAAGGAATTTCAGCATTTTTCCCTAAAAATAAGGGGAATTTCTGCATTTTTCCCCAAAATATGGGAAATTTCTGCCTTTTTGCCCCAAAATAAGAAAAATTTCTGCAATTTTGTACCAAAATAAAAGAAATTTCTGCCTTTTTGTCCCAAAATAAGAAAATTTCTGCTTTTTTTCTGAAATAAGTCAAATTTCTGCAATTTTGCCCCAAAATAAAGGAAATTTCTAAAATTTTGCCCCAAAATAAGTGAAATTTCTTAGCTTTGCCCCAAAATAAGGAGAATTTCTGTCTTTTTGCCCCAACATATAGGGAATTTCTGCCTTTTTGCCCCACAATTAGGGGAATTTCTGCAATTTTGCTCCAAAATACGAGGAATTTCTGCCTTTTTGCCCGAAAATAAGAAGAATGCATACCTGTTTGCCATAAAAAAGGGAAATTTCTTCATTTTTGCTCCAAAATAACGGGAATTTCTGCTTTTTTGCCTCTAAATAAGTGGAATTTCTGACATTTTCCCCCAAAACAAAGGGAATTTCTGTCTTTTTTCCCCAAAATAAGGAAAATTTCTGACTTATTACCCTGAAATAAGTGAAATTTCTGCAATTTCGCCTCAAAATAAGGGAAATTTCTGCATTTTTGTCCCCAAATAAGGGGAACTTCAGCCTTTTTACCTCAAAATAAGGGGAATTTCTGCATTTTTCCCCAAAATATGGGAAATTTCTGCCTTTTTGCCCCAAAATAAGAAAAATTTCTGCAATTGTGTACCAAAATAAAAGAAATTTCTGCCTTTTTGCCCCAAAATAAGAAAATTTCTGCTTTTATTCTGAAATAAGTCAAATTTCTGCAATTTTGCCCCAAAATAAGGGAAATTTCTGGAATTTTGCCCCAAAATAAGTGAAATTTCTTAGTTTTGCCCCAAAATAAGGAGAATTTCTGTCTTTTTGTCCCAACATATAGGGAATTTCTGCCTTTTTGCCTCACAATTAGGGGAATTTCTGCAATTTTGCTCCAAAATACGGGGAATTTCTGCTTTTGCCTGAAAATAAGAAGAATGCATACCTTTTTGCCATAAAAAAGGAAATTTTCTTCATTTTTGCTCCAAAATAAGGGGAATTTCTGCATTTTTGCCTCTAAATAAGTGGAATTTCTGACATTTTCCCCCAAAACAAAGGGAATTTCTGTCTTTTTTGTCCCAAAATAAGGAAAATTTCTGACTTATTACCCTGAAATAAGTGAAATTTCTGCAATTTTGCTCCAAAATAAGGGAAATTTCTGCCTTTTTGCCCTCAAATAAAGGGAATTTCAGCCTTTTTACCTCAAAATAAGAGGAATTTCTCCATTTTTGCCACAAAATATAAAAAATTTCTGCCTTTTTGCCCCAAAATAAGGAAAATTTCTGCCTTTTTTCCCTGAAATAAGTGAAATTTCTGCAATTTTGCCCCAAAATAAGGGAAATTTCAGCAATTTTGCCCCAATGTATAGGAATTTTGTGCAATTTTGCCCCAAAATAAGGGGAATTTCTGACTGTTTGCTCCCGAAAAAAGGAGATTTTCTGTTTTTTTGCCCCAAAATAAGTAGAATTTCTGCCTTTTTCCCGAAAATTATGAGAATTTCTGCAATTTTGCTTCAAAATACGGGGAATTTCTGCCTTTTAGCCCCAAAATAAGGGAATTTCTGCATTTTCCCACAATATTTGGGGAATTTCTGCATTTTACCTCTAAATAAGAAGAATTTCTGCATTTTACCTCAAAATAAGAAGAATTTCTGCCTTTTGCCCCAAAATATGGGGAATTTCTCTTTTTTTGTTCCAAAATAAAAAAAATTTCTTCAATTTTGTACCATAATAAAAGGAATTTCTGCTTTTTGCCCCAAAATAAGGGGAATTTCTGACTTTTTTCCCTGAAATAAATAAAATTTCTGCAATTTTGCCCGAAAATAAGGGAAATTTGTGCCTTTTTGCCCCAAAATGAGGGGAAATTCTGCCTTTTGCCCCAAAATATGGGGAATTTCTGCATTTTACCTCAAAATAAGGGGAATTTCAGCCTTTTTACACCAAAATATGGAGAATTTCTGCCTTTTTGCCTCAAAATAAAGGCAATTTCTGCATTTTTGCACCAATATTAGGGGAATTTCTGCAATTTTGCTCCAAAATACGTGTCATTTCTCCCTTTTTGCCTGAAATTAAGTGGAATTTCTGCCTTTCTCGTCCGAAATAAGTGAAATTTCTTCTATTTTAGCCAAAAATTAGGGATTTCATCTTTTTGCCCCAAAATAAGGGGAATTTCTGCCATTTTGCCCTGAAATATTTGAAATTTCTGCAATTTTACCCCAAAATAAGGGGAATTTCTGCCTTTTTGCCCCAAAATAAGGGGAATTTCAGCCTTATTACCTCAAAATAAGGGGAATTTCTGCCTTTTTGCCCCAAAATAAGGAAAATTTCTGCAAATTTGCCTCAAAATAAGGGAAATTTCTCTTTTTTTGCCCAAAAATAAAGGAAATTTTAGCCTTTTTACCTGAAAATAAGTGAAATATCTGCAATTTTGCCCCAAATAAGAGAAATTTTTGCAATTTTGCCTGAACATAAGGTAAATTTCTGCAATTTTACCACAAAATAAAAAAAATTTTTGGAATTTTGCTCCAAAATAAGGGGAATTTCTGATTTTTGCCCCAAAGTATAGGGAGTTTCTGCCTTTTGCCCCAAAATTAGGGGAATTTCTGCAATTTTGCTCCAAAATACAAGAAATTTCTGTTTTTTTGCCCGAAAATAAGAAGAATGCATACCTTTTTGCCATAAAAAGGGGGAATTTTCTTTATATTTGTTCCAAAATAAGGGGAATTTCTGCATTTTTGCCTCTAAATAAGTAAAATTTCTGTCT